>NW_026622963.1:15197692-15809038 GCF_023065955.2 Ursus arctos
AGGGTTTTTGGTTGGAGCAATTTTACGAAGGAAGAGCATGTTGAGGTAGATTTTACATTCATCTGTAAAATTTACATAGGCTGTGGAGCTATAAGACTGAAATTGACAGAGGGGGTGTGTTGGAGATCCCAGCTGAAGACATACATTTGAGGGTGAAATATGGTCCACAGGCTATAAATACTGTCTAAAGCCATGAAACCAGATGGGATCATCAAAAGAGACACACAAGAGGTCTAAGGACCAAGCCTGGAGGGATTTCAATCTTGAGAGATTGGAGACGTGGGTACAAATCATAGAAAGGGAAAAATGAGGTATGTGTAGCATCCTGGAAGCCAAGTTAAAAGAATTAGATTTCTAGGAGAAAGTTTCTACTTTTTAGGTAAAACACTGCTGACAGTTCAAGTACAATGAAGACTGAAAATTGGCCATTGGATTTAGCAATGTAGAAGTCAAATTATGTTTGAAACAATAGCCCCGACCAAGAAGTCTAGTATACAAGGATGGGCATGGACCCTTCCTAGATAGAAGTGAATTGTAAAAAGTTTGGGGCAAAATGGCCCTTTATGATACTCTAAAACCTTGCTCCTCAAAGTCTGGTCTACAGACCAGCAACACTGGCATCCTCTGGGAGCTTAACAGAAATGCAGAATCTCAGACCTCACCCCAGATGTACTTCATCAGAATCTGCACTAGAACAAGATCCCTGGCCAATTTGCTGTGTGTTGGAGTTCAGGACACACTTTAACGCACCTGGACCAGGGGTCTTAACACATGCTGTGTACTGTGCTGATGGCATGTGGACTGGTGCTTCCGTAGTCTGTTTGTGAGGACCCCCTGATGTTGGGCTTCTGCAGCTGTTGCTCTTACGAACTTTAAGGGCATAGGGAGCAGGGAGCTGAAGTTGGGTGTCAGAGCCAGGAGGGGCTGAGGTTCACCTATCTGCTTGGGAGTTAGTGTTCTTGGGTTTTTAGCAAAGAAGACAAAATCCCCCTATTTTGGTTCCAGTTATGTTTCTGATCTCTCCAGCTTTGAGTACCAATTTGTCTGTCTCAGCTCATAATGTTCACTATGGCTTCCTTGCTTGTGTAGACACTGATTTTTGGTTAATCCCCTTCATCAGGTACAGAGGCTTGCAATCACTTGGTCTGCACTCCTGAAACCCTGGGCTCCATTATCTGCATTGAGGTATGTTGTTGTCTGTCCTTCCCTCATGTAAGGCTCCTGTTCATCTGCCTTAGGTTACCCGTGTCCTAGTATGGTGTTTAATTTGTTCTGTAGAATTCTAGTCATACACAGGATCCTCGTAATGGATTCTGTAAAGAAATATATTTGAGGAACAGAGAGTTTTTGTTCCCTTAAAGAGTTAAACTGCACACTGAAAGGCTCTGAGAAGATCTGTACATAGAACCCTCCCCATACACCATACAGTGCCCAGTGCCAATAAGGCCTTTAAATCCTGTGGAACTAAATGTTTTATGGACATATGCTGGGAAATAATAAACTAGTTCACAGGTTCACCTTAAAAAAGATTCCTGTCTTGACCTTGTTACTATTCATATGAAAGAAGGAGCAATTAAGTAACTGAAATTAAAAATTGTGTGTCTGTATCATACAAATTTTAACATTGTTTAAATGATATAGTTTAAATGTTATGGTTTAAGTTAAGTGTCATTGTTTAAGTGAAGACCCATTCTTTTATTAGAGCTAGTATCACTTAAAATTTTTCTCTGAATCTGCTACTTCAGTGTGAGTATAGAATAACAAGATGCAAAATCAGGGAAAAGGTTCTAAATTAGAATTAGTGTAAACTAATTTTTAAAAATTTAAACAAAAATTTAGTTTGGAATTCAGCACTATGTGTAGATAAGCTCCTTTTTTGCTATAGTAATGACATATATCCTTTAACAAAGTTTCAGGAATATTTTATCAGAATTAAAAATTCTGAATGTGAATATACATATTTGCATTAAATAGAGTGACTATGTTTATGCAAAATGAAGAATAAAGTACATTTGTTTTACTAAAATATGCTTATTACATTCAAGATACCATCCAAAAGACTTCCATTTTTGCATATAAATACACCCAGAATTTAAGAATTATAAGAAACAATGGCTATAAAACCTGTGATAATTTTTTTTCTCTTTCTATTTTCCCAGCTTCGTTTTGGTTTAAATTACTCTTTCCCTCAGTTATATTTTTTATTTTTTTTTCATTTAAAAAAGAGCACTAAACATCAACTTTACAAATTTTTAAGTGTACAATATATTACTCTTGACTATAGATATAATGTTATACAGTATGTCTCTAGAGCTTATTCACCTTGCTTGACTAAAACTTTACCCCTGTTGATTTTTAACTACCCATTTCCCCCTCAGCCCCATGGCAACAATTCTTCCACATTTCGGGTCTATGAATTTGATTCTTTTAGACCCACATATAAGTGGAATCATGTAGTATTTTGTTTTCTGTGACTGACTTTTTTCACTTAGCATAATGTTCTCCTACAAGGTTCATCTGTATTGTTAAAAATGGCAGAATTACTTTTTTTTAAAGGCTGAATAATACTCCATTTACATATATACCACATTTTCTTCATTCATTCATGACACTTAGGTTGTTTCCATATCTTGGCTATTGTGTATAGTGCTGAGATTAACACATGAATGGTAATATCTCTTTGAGATTCTGATTTCTTTTTTCTTTTTTAAAATTTTTTATATTGGAGTATAGTTGACACACAATGTCAAATTAGTTTCAGGTGTACAACATAGTGATTCAACACCTTTGTGCATTTGACTATGCTCACCACAAATGTAGCTACAATCCGTCGTGATACAATGCTACTACAATATCATTGCTTATAGTCCTTATGTTGTGCCTTTTATTCCCATATTTATTCATTTCATAGCTGGAACTCTGTGTCTCCCACTCCCCTTCGCCCATATTGCCCATCCCCCCAAGCAACCATTAGTTTCTTCTCTGTATTTATAAGGCTGATTATGTTTTTGTTTATTCATTTGTTTTTTCATTCATTCATTTATAAAATGAATAGTCACATATTCATTTTTTTTTTAGATTCCAGAGATGTGTGAAATCATATGGTATTTGTCTTTCTCAGTCTGACTTATTTCACTTAGCATAATACATTCTAGGTCCATCCACATTGTTGCAAATGGCAGGATCCCATTCCTTTTTACAGCTGTGTAATAGACCATTGTGTACATTTACCACATTTTCCTTATCCATTCATCTACTGAGGGACACTTGGGCTGCTTCCATATCTTGGCTGTTGTAAATAATGTTGCAGTAAACATAGGGGTGCATATATCTTTCTGAATCAGTGTTTTTGTTTGCTTTGGGTAAATACTCAGTAGTAGAATCATTGGATCATATGGTATTTATATTTTTAATTTTTTGAGGAGACTCCATACTGTTTTCCACAGTTGCTATGCTGAATGTAAATTGGTACCTTCCCACCAGCAGTGTACCAGGGTTCCTTCTTCTCCACATCCTCATCCACAATTGTTATTTCTTATCTTTTTGATTTTAGCCCTTCTGACAGGTGTGAGGTGGTTTTGATTTTTATTTCCCTGATGGTTAGTGATGTTGAGCACCTTTTCATGTGCCTGTTGGCCATCTATATGTCTTCTTCGGAAAAATATCTATTCAGATCCTCTGCCCGTTTTTTAATTGGATTGTTTGTTTTTTCAGTGTTGAGTTATATAAGTTCTTTATATATTTTTAATATTAACCATCTGATATATCATTTGCAAATATCTTCTCTCATTCAGTCAGTTGCCTTTTTGTTTTGTTTGTGGTTTCTTTAGCTGTGCAAAAGCTTTTTATTTTGATGTAGCCCCAATAGTTTATTTTTGTTTCTGTTTCCTTTGCCTTAGGAGACATATCTAAAAAACTGTATCTATGGCCAATATCAGAGAAATTACCACCTGTGTTCTCTTCTAGATTATCATGTTTTCAGGTCTTATAGTTAGGTCTTTAATGCATTTTGAGTTTATTTTCATGTAATGTATAAGAAAGTGGTCCAGTTTCATTTTTTTAAAATGTAGCTGTCTAGTTTTCCCAGCATCTTTTGATGAAGAAATTTTTCCCATTGTACATTCTTGCCTTCTTTGTCATAGAGTAATTGACCATATAAGTAGGGGTTAATTTCTGGACTGTATTATGTTTCACTGATCTATGCATCTGTTTTTTTTGCCACTACCATGCTGTTTTTGTTATTGAGATCCTGATTTTAATTCTTTTGGAAATGGGATTGCTAGATCATATAGTAGTTCTGTTTTTAATATTTTGAGGAACCTGTTTTCCATGGCAGCTGCACCATTTTGCATTCCCACCAACAGTATGAGTGCTTTGTAATTTTTTGTTGAAGGCTGATGTTTTATATAGGACAGTAGATACTGGGGTATATATATTTTATGCTTGGAAGTGAGCATGCTTTTCCTTCTGCTAGGTCTTTAGCATGGCATGCTATGTTAGTCTCCTTAGGAATTGGGTTGGGTTTGTAGTTTATTGTTGCTGTGGTTACCATCAGTACACCATTGCAACTTCAAATTCCTCTAGTACCTATGTCTCCCTGCTTAGCTTTGGGTCCTCCCTTTATGCTTCCCCACAGATACATCTGTCTCTTACAGATCTGTCAGATGTTTTAACTTCTGATTTTTCTTCCACTGGTGGTAAGTGATGGAAGAGGGGGTTTCCCTCTGATGTTCTGGTTGATCCTCAGCCCTGGGCAGGCACTGTGAACCTGATCTTGGAAGTGTGGACTTCCCAAGTACTCCTGCCCCATCTCCAGATGAAACGTTGTCTTCACGCATATTCCTGCCCTTTCCCCACTGTTTGAGCTTCTCTTTTTACCTCTGTTCCCTCCTGCAGTTTCAGTGGGTGGCCAGCAGTGCCCTTAGGCTATGGTTTTGGTGCCTTCCCCCTGCAGGGAAGTCTTTGTTCCTTAGGGGAGATGAATCTCAATGGATTCTGTTCCACTCTCACTTGCAATGAGATTCCACAGGAGCACTTAAGTGGCTACAATTTCCTCAACCCCAGCTAGCAACCTCTCTGAACTTTCTCGACTTCTCCCATTTCCCCTGTGGACACTTGGTGGACTCCTGGAGGGAAAGCCTCCAAGCTGTTATAACCCCAAGTCTGCAGCGCAAAGAGGCTTCACACATTCTCGTTAGCCCACATTCGGCCTTCATCAATTTGTTAAAAATGCGTACTCTTTTTACCAGATGTTCACTGTTACTTAGTGGTGTCTGTCCCAGCTAAGCAAATACCCAAGACCTGTTTCTCCCTGCTGGTTCCTTTCCCTCTTTAGATTTTGTGCTATTTACTCTATGATTTCATCTTTCTAGTAGGTTTCTTTAAAAGTCATTAATTTGAAGTTTTACAGGCTTTTTCTTGTTACATGGGTGGGAGGAAATACTCTTTCCAGCTCTCTGCATCTCTGAATTGAAATCAGAAAACTATGCCTTTTTAAACATCAGGTCTGCAATTAAGTACTACCAGAAATAACACATTCAGTCTAACATTTCTTTATATGATCTGATCCTAGAGTTCAAAACATTTATTTGGTAAAAGTCATCCTCATTTCCCCCATTAATTTTATCCAAACAAATTTTTAAAATCCACTTAATAATTACTGAAAAATGTAGCCTACGTCCTGTAACCAGAAATATCGCTGGTCAGTGATCAAAGTAGCATTCAGTTACATTTTCCAAATATATTTTATCACTACTTAGCAAACTCTAAATGCACCATTCTCTAGTGATTTAACAAATGCAAACATTTAAGTTGCCTTCCCTCCCCCCCAGTCCTATGGTATATGTTGACTTAACAGAAAAGCGTGTTACTGTGACTGTTCAAGAATTATGTTTTTAATTAGGAGGAAGCAAACTGCAAAGGACTTGTAAGTCCAGCTTATATGCTTATCATATTTAATCAAAACTTCCCAGCCACACTGGGCCTTATTACAGGATTAGATTAAAATATTTTTCTTGCAAGTTTGCAAATATCATTTTTGCTTCATTTCCTTTGCAGGTCAATCCAGAAATAGTAAATAATTTAATAATAATCTATTTTGTAAAGTTTTATAAATTCACTTGCATTCCAAGCCCCAGTCTCTTTGGCTCACTCTGAATGGTTAAGACCAATCTTTAGTAGATGCGTGCTTGTGCGTGCACACACACACACACACACACACACACACACACACACCCCACACAGCTGGAGGCATATGCCCTTATCGTCAATTCCTAGACCAATGAAATCAGTTCTAATGTTACTTCTTATCCCCCTCTGAGGCCCAAATCTCGAGTTGTGTTTTCTTGGACCGAAGTCCCTTGCCGCAAGTTGGGCTGAGCTCAGCAGGTGCTTCTCTAGGCTTCCATAGCACCAGAACAAGTCTCTATAGGATGCCTGGACCACCTGACATTATGATTGCTTCTTGGGTGAAAAGAAGGACAGCTGTACACCAGAAAATCTACTGCTGTAATGGCATGTTTCTCTAGGTGACCTCTGTAACTTGGGTTTACATTCTTCAGGTATAAAAAATGATAACTATCCGTCAGTATAAAAGAAAACACCCTTCAACGGAGGGACTGTCCTCTGACACTGGATGTCGTGCCAGTGTGGTTCTGTATTTTCTTGCATCGTCATTATCCCTCCTTCCCAAGTTAATCAAGACCTTGAATTGCTGGCAAGCTTTGAAAACTTGGAACATAAGACAGTCTGTTTCTGGGAAGCTGAATCTTTATTTCAACTTGCTCATTACTTCCACAGTGTGACTACTCTTTATGACAAAGCCTAGTGGTAGTTATGAGTTTTATTTTCAGCAGTAACTCTTAGCCTGCCTGTCTTCCTCAATGCATTTTCCACACAGCAGCCAGAGTGATTGATTTACTTAGTAAATCATAGCCTGGTCACAAGATACCTGTGTACGAATCTCTTCAATATCTTTTCTGGTTCTTCTTAACTGTGTGACCTTGGGCAAGTTACTCAACTTCTCTGAGGCTCTGTTCTCTTCTATGTAAAATGGGGCTAAGAGTTTCTGCCCCATGGGATTGTTATGGGAATTAAAAGCAAAACTCTTAGAATAGGGTCTGGCGCATTGCAAGGTCACAGTGAATAGTGCTGCCACTGCTGTTGCTGCTGCTGCTACCTGCTACCTTGGCCACTACCAGTACTGATGTTACTCAGCTGAAAGCCCCTGAACAATTTTCTCCTGTGCTTTATTAAAGCCAAACTCCTGCTAGGGCTGTGAGGCTCTGTGTGGTCCCTCTCCTTCTCTAATCTCGTGTCTCATCTGCCTTGTAGCCACAGGGGCCTGCCTTCCATCCCTGCTTTCATGTCTCTGTGCCTGTCAGTGACTCTCTACACTGCTCTCAGTGCTGACCTTGAGCTCCAAGTCACACCTCTGTACCCCGCTTCTCCTGGAGGCTCACCATGGGGGTGCTGGATGGCAGAGCTAGGGTAGGCAGAGTAGGGTCTGCTACTCCCCTACTTTCTGCTCCTTTAGTGTTGCCTGGGTAAAGGCCCTTCACCCCATTTGCAGCAGTAGAGCCAGCCTCTAGATGTTCTGGTGCTTCCAGAATTAGCTTCAAGGTGTCCAGTCAGAGGCCCTGGAGCCAGCACCACCAGCAGTAATGTCCTTGGAGGTCTGGCCTCAGTTCTGTAGGCTCAGGTTTGGATCATTACAACCTATCCCCTTCCTCTCTCCCACCTGCCTCCTCTCTCCATGCAGCAACTGACTCTGTGTCTCCTCAGCATGCCTGGTTCACTTTCTCCATCCTCCAAAACCATGTGACCTTTTCCTTAGATTATATATTTTCTGATTTGTGTTATTTTCCAGAAAAGGCCTTTACTTACCCCATTCTTTTGGTCTGGAGGGTCTTGTCCTCCCATCGTCTCTCACCTCTGCGCCTTAACTGGCTGATATTGTCATCTTTCTTTTTTCTTTTAAGCATTTTTTTAAGATTGTATTTATTTATTGGTCAGAAAGAGGACAAGCAGGGGTAGTGGCAGGTAGAGGGAGAAGCAGGCTTCCTACTGAGCGGGGAGCCCAATGCAGGACTCGATCCCAGGACCAGGGGATCATGACCTGAGCTGAAGGCACACGCTTAACCGACTGAACCACCCTGGAGTCCTTGAGTCATCTTTCAAGTCTTGTCTTAAAGCCCTTCTCTGTCCTCCCCATCTAAAAGGAGGCTCTCACCTCTTCGTATTCAGTGCAGTAGCCATTCGTTCCATTCCTACATTTCTCTCAGTTTGTAATTACTATTTGCACTCTGCTTAAGCTTCATGAGGGCAGCAACCACATTTCTTCTTCATCTTTAACACATCTTAAACTTCGTGATCAACACACTGCCTAGAACACAGTACATAATCACTAGACATGTCTCTATGAGGGAATGCACTCCTACTACCTTGGTACTCTCACGGCAATGAAACTTCTTGCTAGTGACCATGTTTCAAGGCTTGTGTCTGTTACCCCTTTTGGTAAACAAAAAAGAAAGTGTGCTGAATTTGTTGTGAATGTTATTTCCTCTGGGTAATTGAAATACAATTTTTTTTTCTCACCGAATATTAAGAATAGACCTTATAAAATTACATGGCATGATTAAAATAATCCTTTTAGGGACTCCAGAGAGGTAATTTTTTCCCTTTCGCTCTTTTTAAAATGGGATTAATACCAGTAAAGCCATTTAACCTCCTACATTGTATCACTCAGTTTTGACAAGCAAAGACACCAAGGTCCAGAGGAAACTGTATTACATCGAGCCTTGTTTCACATCATGGTTCTACTGTGCCCTGAGTGTTTCTTTAAGCAGAATGAAGTTGGGGAGGGATGTTTTAATCAATTACCTCAGTGTAGATGGTGCATCAGTGCTTTTCAATATTTCCTGTTTTTAAGGTCAGGGTATTTCCCTTTGTAATATTTGCCATTTTATGAGGCAGGCCACAATTCTGATTTTCATCTCATAATATTATTTATTTTCTTGCAGGCTATTTTTATATAGCCCACATTATAGGCAATTGTTCTGAGATACAACTAAATGTGAAATATCATGGAATCAATGAAATGTGTTGAATAGCCTACATTAAGAACACATTTAATAAGAAAGAATGTATTCTCACAACAGAGGGATATTGTGAACAATCCACAGAGCCCTCTGACACTCTTGCTTTTGTCCAATGGAGTAGAGGGAGGCAGCCTCATGATCCATTTTCCCATTATCCCATAAGAAGCTGGGTACCTACAACCGGTCTTATTTAGATTTTTATTCTTGCCAAAGCTTTCCAGTTTTGATTTCTCAATCTCTACCCTTCCATCCTAAGATACTTCAACAAATCTCATTTGTATGAAGGTTCAAATGTTAATTATTCCCAAATGTATGTCTCTAATCATATAATTTGTATCTTCCATTTGGTTATTCTCTTCCTGGGAGTACTGCCATTGCCCTCAACAGTCTTCTCATCCAAAGACTCACCTGAGATGTACCTCCTCTGTGCCACTCCCATCATCTTCCCACATGGACTTCTCCTGTCCTGACCCTACAGAACCACACCTGTCAGTATACACACTGCTCATTTCACTCTTCCTATTATGTAAGTGTCATTGACATGTGTCTTCAAACATTTCCAGCTTTCTAGTGTTTGGACCCATGATTATAATTGTTTTTCCTTGGTCCCTTAAAGATTGGGAGGGCCAATGAAAGATTTAATTTCCCACATGAGATGCTCTAGGACTCTGCACAGCACTGAGCACCGTTTGTGATGGCGGCTGCTCTATCAAACAGAGGGCTTGAGTAACCAAACACCTGAGTTCCCTGCCAACTGTGATGGATGGGGAGCATTTGCAAGAAACAGAACTTTATTGTTAGGCAACTAGATTTGGGAGTTGTTTTTTACCTCAACACACCACTAGCTTATCATGGATGAGATTCAATTATGTAAATGACCTTCAGCTCCTCTAAACTACATATAATTTAAGGACAGAGACTTTATATTTTAAATCACACACATGATCATTTCGTCCAGTAATTGCTCTAAGTTGTTGTGTGTGTGTGTGTGTTTTAATTGAGATGTATTCAATAAAACCACACATAAAAATAAAGAAAAATGTGTGCCATTATAGGGAGGTGGAAAATTTTCCTTTCTCAACTGGTGAAGTGAAGCCTGCGGTACGGATACACTGGTGATTTTTGGCAATGTTCAGGATGTAACTAAGCATATACAGTGTTGGGTATGTTTTCAAAAATGAAAAATAATTTGTGCTGATTTTACATAAAGGAAGCTTTTATTTTCCTGACACAGCTATTTCTCAGGACAATACAAAAATATTTGCTTTACCGTATTCTTAAGTGACTATTTGGCTTTTAAAACAGGGACAGTTGTCATTTATTAAAACCTCCTATAAGCTCAGCATTTAATTTACAGAGTCAACTTTTGAAAACAATATTATCTAGGAAATAAGCAGCAGCTTTTGCACAAAGACATCAGAGCTTCTGTTCACGATGAATTTATGTTTCTCTGCTGAAGGAATATGAGAGCTCCACCTCATCCAATTGAAAAAGGAAAGACTGAAGTCCTCGGCAGGTAAGGCTTGGACCATCACAGGCTGGTTGGAGTCAGAGAGGTGACTGCTTGTATAGAATCACCCCTTGAAAGAGAGATTTCATAGACTCATCTCCAGTGGAATTTCTGTTAGACCAAGGTGGCCAGGGCACCCATCAGGTTGTCTATTTTGGATTTTCTGGGTATAAATCTATCCTTGGAAACTCAATGTCAAGACAGAGGAAGCAGGTATCAAGAGTCATTATACAGAATCATAAAGTGAGAATCAGGAGTAAAACATAAGGTCCAGGGTTTGCAACTGGAAAGCAGGCTTCTCTGGCTTGATCTTGTATCTCATTTTGTCTCCTGATTGTCTGATAGGGTATGCCCCAGGAGCTTAAAAAGAAAAGAATATTTCTTACTCTGCAAAAATATGAAAAGTAGGATCCTTATTTTTAGTATCACAGTATATCTTCATAAAAGCAAAACAATCTGAAAGAGAATGACTATACACATTTTGTGACATAATAAGAAATATATATTTGGTCTCTATTCCCAGTTCCTGAAACAGAGCTCCTAAAATCCTTGTAATTTCCTGTATGATGGGTGGGGAGGGAAGGTGAAGCAGCATCTTACAAAGAGATCCTACATCCCTTAGAATTTCCTGGGAGATAGAAGCATACTTGTTCTAACGAGGTGACTCTAGGTGAGCTCCTAGATTGCTTCAAGATAGGGCTGGTCGCCAGAAAGACTAAGCCATGATTAGGAGCTTTGAAAATTCAGTCCCACCCCACCATCCTCTGGAGAGGGAAGAAGAGCTGGAGACTGAGTTAATAATTGACTTTGTCCATGTGATGAAGGCCTCCCCAAATCCCTGAACTACGGAGTTTGGGGAGCTTTCAGATTGGTGAATACATCTGTGTGCTGGGAGGATGGCCCACCCCAGCTCCATGGGGACAGAAGATCCCACACCAGGGATCCATTAGGACCCCACTTTGTATACCTCTTTACCTGTCTGTTCATCCATTCTTTATAATAAACCAGTAAACGTAAGTAAATATTCTCTGGAGTTTTGTAAGCAATTATAACAAATTATCAAACCTGGGGAGGGTGTTGTGGAAACCTCCAATCTGTAGCCAGTTGGTCAGAAATATAGGAGACATCCTGAGATTTGTGACTGCAGTCTAAAGTGGGGACAGTCTGTGGAACTGACCTCTTAACTTGTGAGGTCTGCACCAACTCCAGGTAGTTAGTATCAGAACTGAGTTGTAAGACAACCAGCTGGTATCCAGAGAGTTGGAGAATTGGTGGGTGTCGAAGATGCCCCCCTGCCACACACAAGTTTGGTGTTAGAAGTACTGTGAGCAGAGGAAACAACTTTTCTTCTACAACTCTAACAAATCAAGCGAAGTATCATATAAGCTGAGCTCTTCAGACATGACACAACCTCAGATTTTCTTCTCAGTTAGGAAACGTAAGTGACCATGTTCCAGAAATAGCATTCTTTTTTAAAGGAGTAGCGGCAGTATCCCTGGAGTAATGCAGGCATTAACTGTAATTTAATTTCGAGATCTTCTTTCACAGTTGTTGTTACCACCTTTGGAAATCAATGACTGTGTTTTACTCGGCTGTTGAGACTTCTCTCCTGATTTACCGATCTCCCGTTGCACTCCAGATGGCCAATGGGGGAGGGACCTCAATGCCTGATCAGATGATGTCTCTATCAGCCCTCCGACAAATTCTGGGAATACTGGAGACTTTAAATTTGCTGATTTTTCCTGAGATGCAGCAACTTTGTGTCCAGATTAAATGACTAAGTTTGTTTTTTGTTTTTTCTTAAATCCTCCTGCAGGTAGATGGTGGAGAGCATTACAAACTAAAATCTTACTAGAAAATACTATGGTTTTTACTGATAATGAATTGCAAAGTAGGTTTATATTTATTCACTTTGGTTTTCAGTTCCTCTTTTTATACCCAGAGAAAGAGAGGCAAGGTGTTGCCTAAATCTTATAATTATGATCACTGCCAGGTTAAAAAAAAAAAAAATCTAGATTATGAGGTGTTTGCCACGTTGTCATAAGTAGCAAATTGATATGATACTATTCTTAAAAAATATGTGCTAGTTTTTTTTTATTTATGAGGGTTTACACATTATAATCAAATAAGTTGTTTAAAGATTTTATTTATTAATTGATTTGAGAAAGAGAGAGCACATGCACAAACAAGGGGATGGGCAGAGGAAGAGGGAGAGAGAATTCCAAGCGGACTCTATGCTGAGCACAGAGCCCAAAATGGGACCCGATCCCATGACTCTGAGATCATGACCTGAGCCAAAAGCAAGAGTCTGACACTCAACTGAGAGCCACCCAGGTGCCCCAGTCAAGTAAGTTTTTCAAGATATACCCTAAAAAATGGCCGTCAAGATGCTTAGAATTTAGACAATCTGAAAGAATTTAAGGGAAGAAGGAGATTAAGACAGGTATGTGTTCTTTTTCATCTTAACCAAAGGAAAGATCTTGAACACTGCAGTAATGTTATTCACCAGATGTTCTATTTTCTGTGTTCCTAATTACTTAATTTTCCTCCCACTATCCATTTGCTGTACTTAATGCTCCTTGTTCAGTGCAGGAACTGAAGGAGATGGGAAGGTACTCAAAACTGGCTGTGTCAAGCAGACTGGGGCCTCCTGAGCCAGGTCACCATTGTTCCTGTCACCTGACTGCCCAGGCCACAATCAGCACTTTCCACATTTCATCAGCAAAATGACCACATTTTTCTTTTCCAACAAATGTGCTATTACATGTTTACCTATCGTGTCCCTGTCAGAAAAAAAGCTTTGAGGACAATGCCATAGAGTCTCAACCTTGAATCCCTACCTTCTAGCAGCACAGGTAGAGCTAAACAAAGCATTGGTATGTATTTGCAAAGTGACAGGATAACTTATTAAATATTGAAATTTAATATTGAGTTATAGACTAAAACAGGATACCAAGGGTTACAAACTTTTAAAACGTATCCACGAGGGGCTCCTGGGTGTCTCAGTCAGTTAAGTGTCTGGCTCTTGATTTTGGTTCAGGGCATGATCTTAAGGTCGTGAGATCAAGCCCTGCATTGGTCTCCACACTGGGCATGGAGTCTGCTTAAGATTCTCTCTCTTGCTCTCCTTCTGCCCCTCCCCCTCCTCTAAAAAATGTATACACTAATGCAGCTTCCACAAAAATATAAACTTAACATTGGCCCACTAACTATATTTTGCCAAGTGAAGGTATTTTTTTAAAAGTTACAATTAAACCACTCAATTTATTACTGTTGTAATATTTATGTACAAGCACGTACAGAAAATAAGTTTAGAGTTTGAGAAGGCGCTCTGTATTTTTCTTGTTGTTTCCCAGGCTTCTATTGTTTTAATTGAAGTGTAATTGACATACACTATTTATTAGTTTGGAGGTGCATCATAGTGATTTGGTATTTTTAAACATTATGAAGCAATCCCCATAATAAGCCTAGTAACCATCTGTACCCATATGAAGTTGTTACACTCATTAACTGTAATCCCCGTGCTGTACATGACATCCCATGACCTATGTTTCTATAACTGGAAGTTTGTACCTTTTAGTCCTCTTCCCCTATTTCACCTGTCCACCATCAACTACTCACAGTAACCAACAGTTTGTTTTCTGTATCTATGCATCTGTTTCTGTTTTGACTGTTCATTTGTTTTGTGTTTAGATTCCACATATAAATGAAATGATATGGTATTTATCTTCCTCTGTCTAGCTTATTTCACTTAGTGTAATACCCTCTAGGTCCATCTATGTTGTCACAAATGCCAAGATCTCATTCCTTTTATGGCTGAGTAATATTCCATTGTACGTGTGTGTGTGTGTGTGTGTGTGTGTGTGTGTGCCACATCTTCTTTATCCATTCATCTGTTGGTTGCTTAGGTTACTTCTCTACTGGTTCTTGCATACTATGAATCTGTGAAAACTGCTGTATACATATACATACATATTCTATTCTTGCTATAAGAAATTATCACAAATGTAATTACACAAATTTATCATCTTATAGTTCTATAGGTCAAAGGTTCAAAATGTTCTACATGGGCCAAAATCAAGGTCTCAGTTAAAGTTGAGCTGAGGAAATGGATTTCCTTCTTTTCCAGCTTCCCAAGGCCATTAATTTTTTGGCTCATAGCCCTTGCCTCCTCTACAAAGCCAGCAACATAGCATCTTTCCAACTCTTCTTCCACTGTCTCATTTCTGACTAGCTAGGAAAAGTTCTCCACTTTTAAGAACCCATGTAATTTCTGTTGGTGGGGATTCAAACTGGGGCAGCCACTCTGGAAAACAGTATGGAGTTTCCTCAAAAAGTTAAAAATAGAACTACCTTATGACACAGGATTGCACTAGTAGGTATTTACCCAAAGGATATGAAAATAACAGATTTGAAGGGGGTACATGCACCCTGATGTTTATAGTGTCATTATCAATAATAGCTAAACTAAAGAGAGAGCCCAAATGTCCATTGACTGATGAATGGATAGAGAAGATGTGGTGTGTGTGTGTGTGTGTGTGTGTGTGTGTGTGTGTGTATAGCTATAAATATAATGGAATATTACTCAACCATCAAAAAGAATGAAATCTTGCCATTTGCAATGACATGGATGGAGCTAGAGAGTATTATGCTAAGTGAAATGTCAGTTAGAAAAAGACAAATACCATATGATCTCACTCATATGTGTAATTTAAGAAAGAAAACAGATGAACACGTGGGAAGGGTGGGAAAAGAGAGAGGGAAATAAACTGTAAGAGACTTTTAATGATAGAGAACAAACTGAAGGTTGATGGAGGGAGGTGGGTGGGGGAATGGGTTAGATGGGGGAAAGGTGTTAAGGAGGCCACCTGTTGTGATGAGCACTGGGTGTTGTATGTAAATGATGAATCACTGAAATCTACTTCAGAAACCAATACTGCACTGTATGTTAACCAAGTAAAATATAAATAAATAAATAAATAAATAAATAAATAAGAGACTATTAGAAAGAAGAAGGAGAAGGAGAAGGAGACAAACAAGGGGAAGAAGAACTTATGTGATTAAATTGGGTCCCCCATAGTTATTTCTCCATCTTAAGATCCTTAACTTAATCATACATGCAAGGTCCCTTTTTCCATGAAAGGCTACATAGTCAGAGGTTTAGGAGATTAGGACATGAACATCTTAGGTGGGGAGCCTTATTTTACTGACCACAATTCCTCACACATGAACCCTGCTGCTCAGAATGCTGGATTAGATTTCCCAAGAGGAGAGGTGATTGATGGGTGTCGTCCGAAGAGTGAAAAGAAAGCTGAAGAACAGAAAACCTTGATGGCCAGATTCTTCTGAAAATATTATCTAGTGACTCCTGGGAATCACCTGGCCTAATATGGAACTGGCCCATTACATGGGATTAGGATTTACACCAAGCTCCTTTGAAATCCATCTGTACACAACCAGGTCCACAGATTGACATGATGATTGTGGCAAAAACAGAAACAAGGTTTAGACCATTGTCTTTCCTTATTGGTGTATCTGTGGAAAGTGTCATTCGGGACGGCAACATGTTGAGGTGAGCACATCTGCACAACTTTGCAGGACTTGACATCATACATAGAACAGACCTCCCTAAACACTTAGCAAGCAGCTTTGTTGCTAGAGGGGCTCTGATGTTAAATGCAATATTTGTGTTCTTCCTTATCAAAACTCTTATCTTCCCTTTTGGTACATTTTCTTCCCTTTAATTGTGATTATCTAAAGACCAGAGAGAATTTGCTTAATTTTCTTAATTATAAAAGAATGCCTTCCAGATTTAATAACTTTTAAGAAGTAGATAATCGTCATGTAAAAAAATGTATCATTGATACGTATATTGCACTGAAATGTAATTATGTACACTTTGAGATACAAGCACCCATACAAACCATAACATGTTATATATATAAACTGCAAAAATTGCATTATTTTTCTCTTACATTTTATTATTCCATTTGTAAAATAAAATGGTACTGAATGTACTGTGTAAGATTTTGAGGGTTTTTTTTTTAATTGCAGCTTTGCAAAGATTTAGTTGCATATTCATAACCACTGGTGACATGGTGCCAAGTGCTGAAACAATTATTCAGTGAATTCTTTGCATGACACTTCAGGGGAAACGATAAAAGTGCTGAAGCTGGGTTCTATTTTAAGATCTTTGGCTGATGATTGTTAGAACTGCATAAAGGAACATTGCACAGCTAAAGAAAGGTTCAAGAGGAGGAGAAACAAAGCTTATGTGATTAGTTAGAAGGAAAAATTAACGTAGAGTATGGCACACATTGAATCCCTTAAATATTAATTGAATAATTGAAACCATTTTAGTTTTGGAACAAATGCTCCAATTTTTATTTAAAAAGTTAGTATTTAATACATAACCCCTAAAGATCTTACCTATTAAATAATATAGGAAGAACAATAGTCCATCCCATTGAAATGATATTCCAACTGATCAAAAATGATAAAGTAGAACAAGAATAATTTATCCCCTTTTTGTGAAAGAAGAAGCTGAGGCAAATAGGTTTAAATGTCTTACTCAAGTTTTCAAAGCCGGGAGTGCTAACAAGGAATCTAGTCTTCTCATTTCTCTCCTTGTGATTTTTCCAGTATGCTATGCTGCAGCTCACAGGGGCATGTTATTTATTATCCAACAATCCCTATTGCAATATGAGTTAACTTATTTTAATGAAAAGTAGTAACAAATAGAAATTCAGTATCCAACTGTTTAATCATTTTCTTCTTTGTATATGTCTTCAAACAGTATCTAAGTTGAACAGTTGAAATCACCTGATTCAGATAAGCCTTTTTAAAAGGCACCTTCTGCTTTGAGTTAGGGCCAATATCTTCAACAACCTGCAAAAAAAAGACGGTGGGAGCTCACTTTTCAGCAAAATCTCATGATTCCATGCCAGGAGAGGGAAAATACACAAAAGGAAACTCAGCTTATAGTAATTTTTGTTTGTTTTTTTTTTTAATCAACGATTTTATTGAGGCATAAATAGCGTACAGTAAATTGTACTTACTTAAAGCATAAAATTTCAAAAGTTTTAACATGCATATACCTATAAAATGATCAGCTAGATCAAAAGGGTGAGTATATTTATTGGGCCCAAAAATATCTTTGTGCCCATTTGTAAATCTTTCTACCTACCACACTTCATCTGACCTGCCCAAGTCTCTAGTCCCCAGAAAATTGCTGCTGTCACTAGAGATTAGTTTGTATTTTCTAAAATTTCATGTAAATGGAATCAAAATATTCGTGGTCTTTCTTGTCTGGTTTCTTTTACTCAGTATAGCCACCATGAGATTCATCCATGTTGTGACACACACCTGTTACTGATGAATAGTATTTTATTATATATCACAGTTTATTTATCCACTCATCTGTTAGTGGATATTTGGGTTGTTTCCATTTGTGGGCTTGAAAATAATGTCTCTATAAACATTCGTGTCCAAGTCTTTACATAGCCATATTCTTCAGCTTCCTTTGGGTAAATAGCTGGAGTGGAATGGCTGAGATATATGGCAAGTGTATGTTTAACATTTCAAGACACTATCAAACTATTTTCTAAAGAAAATTAAATTTAGGAAGTAAAAAATGTTTAAAAGGCAGTGCCTGGGTGGCTCAGCTGATTGAGCATCCAACTCCTGATTTTGGCTCAGGTCATGATCTCAGGGTTGTGGGATAGAGCCCTGCATAGGGCTCCACACTCAGCAGAGTCTACTTGTCCCTCTCCCTCTGCTTCTCCCCCTGCTCATGCTATCTCTCTTTCTCTCCCCCATCTCAAATAAATAAATAAATAAATAAATAAATAAATAAATAAATAAATAAAATCTTAAAACAATGTTTAAAAATAATCTAAGAGCCCAAGAGCAATAACATGTTTCTTGTTCATTTAGTGAGTTAGTGCATAAGAGTTCCAGTTCCTCCATATCTTCATCAACACTTGGCAGGTAGGCTTTCAAGTTTTAGATGTTTTATTGATGGGCAGTGGTATCTCATCGTGGTTTTAATTTGCATTTCCCTAATGACTAATGATGATGGTAAGCATTTTTTAAATGGACTTATTTGCCATCCACACATTTTTAACAGCTTTATTATGACACGATTTTTATACCATACAATTCACCTATTTAAAGTGTACAATTCAATGTTTTTAGTGCAACCATCACCACAGTCAACTTTAGAACATTTCATCACTTCAGAAAGAAACCCCATAATTTTTACCTATTGTCTCTCAACTCTCTCTACCCCTGAACCCCACTCTTAGCCCTAAGCAACCACTTATCTACTTTCTGTTTCTAGATTTCCCTATTGATAAGAATGTAATCATGTAATATGTACTCTTTTGTGACTATTTCTTTCACTGAGCATAACATTTTCAAGGTCCATACTTGTGCTATGTATAATTCCTTTCTGTGCCTGAGTACTACTCCACTCTATGAATATGCCATTTTTGTTTATTTATTCATCAGTTAATAGATATTTGGATTGTTTCCACGGTTTGGCTTGTATGCCTAAGGAGGCTATAAACATTCATGTACAAGTTTCTATGTGAACATTTTTTCATTTCTCTTGGTTATGTAGGAATAGAATTGCCCAGTAATAGGTTACCCTTCCAACACTTGTTATTATCTGACTTTTAAATTCTAGCCATTCCAGTGGGAGTGGAGTGGTATTTCACTGTAATATTGCATTGCATTTCCTTGATAACTAATCATGTTAAACATCTTTCTATATGTGTATTGGCCATTTATATACCATTCTTGGAGAAATGTCTTTTCAGATCTTTTGCTCACTTTTTAATTGGGTTATTTTTCTTTATATTGCTGAGGCATAAGAATTTGTTACTTATTCTAAATACAAGTACCTCATCAAATGTGTGGTTTGCAATACCATCTCCCTTTCTGTGGGTTGTTTCTTTACTTTCTTTATAATGTCTTATGATGCATAAAATTTTCTATTTTGATGAAGTCCTGTTTATTTATTTTTTCTTTTGTTTTTTGTGCTTTTTTTAAAGATTTTATTTATTCATTTGACAGAAAGAGAGACAGACAGCGAGAGAAGGAACACAAGCAGGGCAAGTGAGAGAGGAAGAAGCAGGCTCATAGCAGAGGAGCCTGATGTGGGGCTCGATCCCAGAACACCGGGATCACTCCCTGAGCCGAAGGCAGATGCTTAAAGACTGTGCCACCCAGGCGCCCCTGTTCTTTGTGCTTTTGATGTACATTTAAGAACTAATTGGTGGGCACAAGGTCATAGAGATTTATCCCACTTTCTTTTAAGAGCTTAATAGCTTATCCCTTATATTTTGGTCATTAACTCATTTTCAGTCAATTTTAAATATGGTGTGAGGTAAGGGTATTCTTTGCTCTTAACCAGTTTTTCCAGCACCAATTGTTGAAAACTGTTCTGTCCCTTTTGGCACCCTTGTTGAAAATCAGTTGACCGTATTTATTAGATAGTTGAGAGTGTTTTAAATAAATAATATAATAAAGAACCCAAGTATTTGGGAAGCTAAAAACGTAGGTTTTACAATTTATTTCAAATCTGGAATAAAAGTTCAGTTGGATTCCTAAGTGCACAGCAGTCAGAATTTACTTTGTTACCATATTGTATGCCATTCCTATGGCAGATACTTAAATAATTCTGATATATTGCTTTATTTGCATGGAGTGCCCGACTATGGGAGTTTGCTGAAATTAGTATTGACTGGTAGGTACTGAATCTGGCTGCAAATTTTCTCTCGGGATGATATTGAACCATAACTAGAGAGGCAGTTGAAGATTGATTGATAGATGTGAACATCCATTCCAACAAGCCAATGGAACAAATTCTGCAGTTGGAGATAGTTATATTTGGTATCTGATTAGATTGGATTCAGTTAAAAAAAAAAAAGAGGTCCTCCTAATTTTGGATTGAAGAAAACAAAAGCCTTTTTCTCCTTCATGTGAATGTAATTGGGGTCAGCAATCCTGGTCTAATATCAGAGTCCCAGATTGCTTTTAGCTCACTGTTTCACTATCCTCTGGGCAAAGCTATTATCTTCAGTTCTCCAAAATAGTGAATCATGTTCCAGCCATCACATATGTATTCCACACAGCAGATTGTGAGATGGGAATATACAGAAGGATGTAGGCAAAGTGTACTCACCAGATGCTGTTAAGGATCTTTCTTGGAAGCTGGCATACAACCTTTCCTCATACAACTCAATTCCTGAATTCAATCATAGAGCTATCTAACTGGCTATGACACACAACAAGGAGGGGCTAGAGATGTAGTTTTTACCTGGTGACTTTATAGAAATGAGTTTTATTACTAAGGATATTAGGACAAGCAACTACAGTGATGTGCCAGATGCAGGCCAGTGGGGAAAAAGCATCTCTGCTTCAGGAAATAACTTGAAAACAATAATAAAATTGACTAAAAGTTTTCTTTTATTTACCATGTGCCAGTAAATCTAAACAATGTAACATACTCCTCTCTGAAAACAACTTTTGGTGATGTATTGTCTAAACCAGGGTTTCTCAACCATGGAACTATTAATGTTTTGAACTGGATGATTTTTTCTTTTTGGGAGGACAGCTGTCCCCTGCATTGTAGTTTCTCTAGAAGCCACTCACTCACTTCCAGAAGACCAACCCTCGTCCAACAAATATGTGTCTAGATGTGGCTAAAACTTCCTTAAAGGCCAAGACTGCACCCTGTGAGGAACTAGAGGTCTAAACACTTGCTATAGTCACTGCTGAATTGTAATACTATTTATAAAATATTCAAGTTAGCACATTTGAATAATTTATCCTTCAATAAGCATTATATTTTCTGTGAAAGTAAATTTGGAAAACTCCCAATGATGCTGTTGGCCCAAATACATGGTCTTAGCTATTGTATCCCTTTTGAAATTAAGTTTTAATGATTCAGAATAATTTGAGCTTGCTTTGTCTCCAGCCACTATGGACTACACACTCCTGCTTTCAAAAATAGATTCAAAAATAAGCAATAAGAGAGATGCCTGGGTGGCTCATTCAGTTAAGTGTTGGACTCTTGATTTTAGCTCAGGTCATGATCTCAGGGTTGTGAGATCGAGCCCTGCATCAGGCTCGTGTGCTGGGCATGGAACCTACTTGGGATTCTCTCTCTTCCTCTCCCTCTACCCCTCCCTCCTTAAAAATAAATAAATAAATTAGGAAAAAAGGTAATAAGAGCACAGTGAGCATAGGAAGAAAAAGTGGAATTTGAGTTATTTCAATTCTATCATTCTTCATGATAGAAAGATAAAACCTTAGGGGCGCCTGGGTGGCACAGCGGTTAAGCGTCTGCCTTCGGCTCAGGGCGTGATCCCAGCATTATGGGATCGAGCCCCACATCAGGCTCCTCCGCTGTGAGCCTGCTTCTTCCTCTCCCACTCCCCCTGCTTGTGTTCCCTCTCTCGCTGGCTGTCTCTATCTCTGTTGAATAAATAAATAAAATCTTTAAAAAAAAATCTTAAGTTTTTGTGTTTGAAACAAATTTCACCTAAGTACAAATTTTAGATCATGTGTGAAACATTTTATTGATTTTGTATAATAAATTTAAAATTGAAATTTATTATGCAGAAAACCCAAAAGACTCCACCATAAAAACTGATACACCTGATAAATGAATTCACTAAAGTTGCAGCCTACAAAATCAGTGTACAGAAATCTCTTGCGCTGCTATACACCAGTAATGAAGCAGCAGAAAGGGAAATTAAGAAAATAATCCTATTCACATTTGCACCCAAAATAAGAGGATACCTAGAATAAACCTAACCAAAGAGGTAAAAGACCTGTACTCTGGAAACTATGAAATACTGATGAAAGAAATTAAAGATGACACAAAGAAAAGGAAAGACATTCCATGCTCATGGATTGGAGAACAAATACTGTTAAAATATTTATACTACCCAAAGTAATCTACACATTTAATGCAATCCCTATCAAAATACCACCAGTATTTTTTTCACAGAAGTAGATCAAACAAGCCTTAAATTTGTATGGAAACTCAAAAGACCTTCAATAGACAAAGCAATCTTGAAAAAGAAAAAAAAGCTGGGGGCATCACAATTCTGGACTTCAGGTTCTATTACAAAGCTGTAGTAATCAAAACAGTATGGTATTGGCACAGAAATGGACACATAGATCAATAGAACAGAATAGAAAATCCAGAAATGAACCCATAATTATATGTCCAATTAATCTTCAGAAAAGCAGAAATGAATATCCAAGGGGGAAAAAAACTGTCTCTTCAACAAATGTTGCTGGTAAAACTGAACAGCAACATGCATCAGAATGAAAGTGGACCATTCTCTTTCCCCATACAAAAAGTAAACTCAAAATGGATTAAAGACCTAAATGTGAGACCTGAAACCATAAAAGCCCTTGAAGAAAGCACAGGCAGTAGTTTCTCTGATATGGGTCATAACAACTCTTTTCTAGATAGGTCTCCTGAGGCAAGGGAAACAAAAGCAAAAATTAACTATTGGGACTACATCAAAATAAAAAGCTTTTGCACAGCAAAGATATAAATACTGGAATTTAAATAAAAACTTAAAATAAAAAAATATTAGTATCTTTTATTGTTATTCTTAACTATTATTAAAGTCTAACATTATTATTTATTACTATTACACACTGATAATATTTTTCTTTTGTTCAAAAATATATTAATGTAACTAAGATGCATTTTTAAGTTTTTTTTTATTTTTTATTTTTAAGTAAGTTCTATGCACAACGTGGAGCTTGAACTCAGGACTCTGAGATCAAGAGTTGCATGCTCCACCAACTGACCCAGCCTATGTGGGTCAGGTGCCTACGTTTTTAAACATTTTATTTGTTTACTGACAAGATTATATACATAAGATTGATTCAACATTAGAACATTTGCACTGCCTGCATTTCCTTTCTGGCCATTATTATTAGGTAGTTCATTTCACGGTTATTATTCAAAATAATTTTGCTATAAAGAGGTGGGGGCTGTTGGACAATGACCTGCTGTAGACTTACCTCTGCCCGTTATGACAGTGGGTAGCTAGCATGCTCTGCCATCATTGGCTTCACATAAACTCATTCTAAAAATGATAGAAAATATGTCATCTTAAAAATGGGAGGCCTGGGAGAAATTCTTTGCCAAATATAACTCATTTGAAAAGTCCTAATGACACCAAACACCGCAGGATCCAGAAACTGGGCAGGAGGCACACAAGTGCACAGCCATTTTTAAGCCAGTTGCTGCCCAGTGGCTGAAGGCTGGGAGAGGGCAAGTGACAGCCTGATGAGAGACACTTTATTTTGTGTTGGCAAATCTCAATAGTGACATTTTGCCTAAAGAATACTGGGACTAGGAACTATGATCCTACTTGAAAAGAAGAAATCTGTGGTCTGTATTCACCCATAAAACCTTCTTCACACTGTCAAAATTTAAGGAGTTTCCTCTCAATGAAATATTAAATGAATGCAAAAATTTCCAGAATCCTGACCTCTCTGAACTTTTCCAGTCCCACAGAATGAGTTAGTTAGAACCTAATGAATGGTTTCTCCATAGGACAAGGTTGAAACAGTTATAGTGGTCTTTTTGCCAAAATAAGTATGAACATGTAAGAAGCCTGAATTAGAAAACAAAGTATATATTTATGCCAAAACAAAGTGGAACTACACTGACCTATATTTACTTTAAAAATTCCACATTAGAAGTCTTAGGAAGATTTGGGTTTCAGAAGCCAGTTTCAGAGTTAGGAAACAGCAATCTAGGTATGCTTTGCATTGAACACCAATAACAGGTAACAGCGAGTCTTTTTCTCTACTGACTCAATGCTGGAGTTGGGACCAGCTGGTGCAGTTTTAGATGACAGTGAAAAGTGGTCAGTGGAATATCGACTTGTATGCTAGGTCTTTCTTAGGTAGGCATGCCCCTCTCCTCACTCAAGTTCATTTGATAGTCTATTGTGTTGATAATTATTAGTGTAATCAGGACAAGGTTATCTCCTCCAAGTAATACGATGACTCTATTACTAGATGGTGTCAACAGCATACTGACAGAACATTGAGACAGAGAAGTCTAGCACATAAATACTACTATATACCTCTAGATAACAGAAGAAGAGCCAATGACAGTCAAAGATGAGACAATCTGAGCAGCAAGATTCTCTAGTGAATGCAAATTAGTACCACCCTTCTAGAGCAGATTTTCCCAATATCCAGAAAAATTCTATGGACATTTTCAGGAAATTTAGCAATTCTACCTCCAGGAATCTATCCCAAAGATACACTGGTAAAAATATATGAAAATATTTTTGTGTAAGGCTGTTCACTGCAACATTATTTACAAAGCTGAAGACTGGAAATAATAAAATGTTCACCAAAAGGAAACTGGTTGAATAAACTATGACACACCCATATAGTGGGGTACCACACAGTTTATGGAAGCCTGAAAATCATCACCTCTTCAAAAAAAAAAAAAAAAAAAAGAAAGAAGAAAGAAAGAAAGAAAGAAAGAAAGAAAGAAAGAAAGAAAGAAAGAAATCAACATCCACACCTTAATCCCTGGAACCTGTGAATGTTATCTTATATGGGGGGGGGGTGAAAAATGTCTTTGCAGATGTGATTAAGTTAAGGATCTTGTGGTGAGGACATTATCCTTATGTAACCTTATAAGAATGTGGTCTGGGGAGATTTCACATGCACAGCGGAGAAGGCCATGTGAAGGTGGAACAGAGAAAGATCAGAACAGTGGAATGATGTGACCACAAGCCAAGGAAGCTGACAACGACCAGCACCTGGAAGAGGCAAGGAACAGATTCTTTCCCCAGGGCCTCTGGAGTGAGTGCAGCTCTGCTGATATTTTGATTCTGGTCCAATGATACTAATTGCTGAACTTTGGCCCCTGGAATTGCAAGAGAATAAATTTTTATTGTGTTAAGCCATCAAGTGCATGCTAAAGTGATACAACAGCCACAGGAAACTAATCAACAGATGTAACCAGAAATGAGGAACATACTGCTGTAGATTGGTTATCCAGTATACAAACAAATATTGACAAACTTTTTCTGTAAATGGCAGACAGTTAATATTTTTGCCTTTGTGTGCTACACAGTCTCTGTTGCATCTACTCAACTCTGCTCTTGTAGCCATCAACAATATGTAAGTCAATGGGCATAGTTGTGTTCCAATAAAACTTTACTTATAAAAAGTAGGCAATGAGCCTGACTTGGCCTTCAGGCCACATATAACTTGCCAAACTCCAATGTAGAATTAAGTGGGGGAAAAAAAGAAAAAAAAAAGCAAGATGGGAAAAAAAAGGGATGATGGCATAATGTGCTACCATTTATCTAAGAAAGGGAAACAAGAATACATATAGAAAACAATGGGAAGGAAAAACAAAACATATTTTAAGTGGTTACATGTTAGAGAAGGAAGGCTATATGGGGAAGGAAGTAGGGATACAAACTAGACTTCTTATGCTATATTTTATCTTATGGATTTAACTTTGTAATCATAAAAATATTTCATGTAGACATAAATCAAAGTCAAATTTACAAAGCAGTGCCTATACACTGAAAGCAAAAGGAAATAAATGAACTTGTGTCTCATTGGTGACATAACTATACAGAGACATCAAAATACAGTTATTTGATTATATGTTCATATGGGGAATATTCTCAAGGACAGAAAAAGAAGATACTGAAAAGCAACGTAAAATGTTTTCAGTAATAATGTTGTTGCTGATTGTGTAGTTACTCTAAGACTGGTGGCTGTATGTTGTGAGATGAAGCAAATGGGTAATTTATTTGGAGTATTTGAGAACATGGCTTTTTAGCAGGAAAGAAAGAAGATGAAGGTGTGCAAAATATATTACATATAGCCTGAATTTGAACTGTAAGACAAAATGTTTCATGAGCTAATAAAAAATGTGTATCTATTTCCTACCACTGTCCACTGAAAAGTCTAAAAACAAAGACCAAATTGTGACCTTTGAGCAACACTTCCCAGTAAAGGATACCAGTGCTCCTGGGAGAAATGGCAGATTCCAGCAGACAGGAATGGCTAATATGAATCTGGAACATGAAAATCTCTTTCATGTACAGTCTCTCAATGGCCAGATGTGGAACAATTTGAGTATCGATAAAGATAATACTGGTAATGGACTGAAAGGCATCCACATTGTATAAACCCATCGGTGCATATTAACACATTAGCAATACTGAACATCAACATAACAACCGTACCTAATCTGGAAGATGCTATGGAACCACCTAATTATTTTTAAAGCTGGTAGGACACCACCATGAATGAAGTTATTTTGACAAAAAAGAAAAGAAAGTCGAATATGAATCTCACCAAGTCTCTGGATCTAACTACCTACTTCCATGAAACATGGGGAACAAAGAAACACTTTTAAAGAGCTAACAAGTCCAGAGATTAGGAAGCCCTTCCAGACAAATGAATTCATCTTCAATAAAAAATTGCAAAGAACAGAGGAAGGAGATCCCATTGATTGAAAGAGACTTAAAATGCACATCAAAAGCGACAAGATTTTTTCAATTGTTAAAAGCAAGTATAAAAAAATCATGAGACAATCAGGGACGTGGACACTGATTGATATCTGAAGATAATAAAGAATTACCATTCATCGTTTTTAGGCATGCATGTTTACAGATAAAATTTTGTGATGTTTGGGATTTGCATCAAAATAATATGCAATGGAGAAGGGAGGAGTAAGTGAATCAAAATTGGTCATGGGTGATATCTCTTTTTTTTTTTTTTAAGATTTTATTTATTTATTCGACAGAGATAGAGACAGCCAGCGAGAGAGGGAACACAAGCAGGGGGAGTGGGAGAGGAAGAAGCAGGCTCCTAGCGGAGGAGCCTGATGTGGGGCTCGATCCCATAACGCTGGGATCACGCCCTGAGCCAACGGCAGACGCTTAACCGCTGTGCCATCCAGGCGCCCCATGGATGATATCTCTTAAAGCCAACCAATGAATAAATGGGGTTCTTTACAGCATTCCCTCTACTTTTTGTTTGGAATTTTTCATGATAGATTGTTCTAAGTAAAGCAAATCAAAGCAAAGCAAAAGAAGAAAAGATATCTCTCCCAAATAATAAAAAATATAAATGACTATAATAAGTCAAATACATAAATATATCAAATATATATCCAATACATAAAATCCAGGAGTTAATAATGACACTTTAAAGATAACTAAAGGGGGCGCCTGGGTGGCACAGCGGTTAAGCGTCTGCCTTCGGCTCAGGGTGTGATCCTGGCGTTATGGGATCGAGCCCCACATCAGGCTCCTCTGCTGGGAGCCTGCTTCTTCCTCTCCCACTCCCCCTGCTTGTGTTCCCTCTCTCGCTGGCTGTCTCTCTCTCTGTCAAATAAATAAATAAAATCTTTAAAAAAAAATAAATAAAGATAACTAAAGTATCAGCTTGCCATGAGGTGACTAGGGTACAAGGTCATTATTTCTGAAAATTTATAAATACTGGGAGAAAATAAAGTCTTTCTTGAGCAGACTACATTTGATGAGAATATGTTATTCTTTATAAAAGAATGACAGCTAATAAAAGTAGAAGGAAAGATAGCATTTTCTAAATCTTATTTTGCAATTTCTAGTGAAATAATGGAACAAGGCAACATCAACAGCTGATAGGTAAAAGGTTGAGAGAACTTTATAATGGATGAAATAAGCCAACACCAATTGACCTTGTTGCTTATTCTTGATATTAGTGAACAACGGACAAGCTGGCACAACCTGCCTCTGCCTCTGATATGGTACATTAGGAAGCACTCACATCACTTATAAAGTTTTTTTATTTTATTTATTATTTTTTTTTTACCAAAAAGCTGAACTTCAGTCTAAGGAAGATTCTCTGTATATCTACCCGTCAGTTTCAGAATATGCGGGGGCAGAGGAGCTCGTTTAACAAAACCAGGAAGAAGCAATAAGTCAAATCCAAAGAGCCAGAAAAAAATCTCAGGAGCACTGATGTAATTTCTTCAGCAAACACATGGCACAGAAAGTGATGAGGAGATGTTCTAGAGGAAAAGAGACCCAGGCAATGAGTAGACAATATGCCTGCATCCTGATTCAAACAAATCAATTGTTAAAATCCTTTTTTTTTGAGACAATCAGGGATTGGGTATTAGATAATGAGGGAGGAATTAATGTTAATATTGTCAGTTGTGATCATGATGTTGTGTTTATGTTAAACAAAGGAAAAAACATTGTCCCATAAAAAAACCTACTAAAATATTTACAAGTGGGATGAAATGGGGATCTCTTAAAATACACCTCCTTTGCCCAGAAAAAGTGGTAGAACATAGAATCAAAGATGAAATAGCAATACTAAACACAAGAAGAGAAGAATGGAAATGGTTGTTGGAGCTGTGTCATGGGTTCCCGGCGGGGGGTGGTTCATTGTTCTGTGCAGTGTGATTTCATATGTGTTTGAAATTTTCCACTAAAATCTAAAAAAAAAAAAAAAAAAAAAAAAAAAAAAAAAAGCTTCTGCTGCTTCCTTCCTCATTGTTAAATATATCAGTTACCAACTGGTTACAGGAACAGAATCAATGTTCAATTTTTTGCTTTTGGAAAACAGATATAAGTCAAATTCTGAAATTAATTTTTCTCTTTTCTTCATCCAAATGCAGCTTAGAGTCACATTTTAATTTCAGCACACAAAAGTTTTCAGAATTCCAAGAAGCATAGAGTACAGGTTACAACTGGCAAATGCCTCCCTTGTAAGGATATGTTTAAAAGCCATTTAGGTACAAATTGATATACTGGAAGCTAGTAAGCATGAATGTTGGAGCAGTTAATGAAAACAGCCTTCACAGCCTTTTCTACCTAAAAGAAAGAAAAAAAGAAATCCCTCATTCCATGCTTTCAACTTACCAATAGAAAACCCTTGTGATGATTGATTCTATGTTCAGATTACTTTTTCACAGAAAAGTCCTGAAATACAATCTCACCAAGTGTCTGCTTATGTATTAATCACCAAGTGCTCTTGGCTGTCCTGCCTGCAGGCTTTGATCGAGACCGTACCCTGGGCAGGACTGGAAAAGACAGCCTGCAGTAAGTAAAGACAGACAAAGCCCAAAGCCCTTGTCCTGCCCAGGACAACTGTTTGGAGAGATCAGAAGCTGAGGTCCAGAATGGCTCAGTCGGTCAGCTGTGCCCCACCACTGGGTAGAAGCAAATCCAGCTTAGGTTTCCTGACTCTCACGCCCATGAGCTTCCATCCTGCTCAAAGGTGCAAAGTATATGGCGCCTGACACCATGGGCAAGCAATGGTGTGGATGAATCCTTCAACGTTTAACCTTTGAGGGTTTTTAAAATTTTGATTATGTTTAAATTTACGTTGAGTAAAATGGATGTTTTTGTGGGTGCACAGTTCTGACTTTCAGCCCGTGTGCCGATTCCTGTAACCAGTACCATAATCAGAGCACAGAACTGGTCTAACACTTCCAGAAAACTCCCTCATGCTACCCCTTCGTTGTCAAACGCACGCCCAGCCCCCAGCCCTGGCAACCACAAATCACTTTGAGTCTTTAAATTTTTTATGGAGGTTGTTTGCTCTAAGATTACATTCACGCTGCCTGCCTACTTGCACTCAGCCTTGCCAAATACCCCTAATCTTTCCTGAACATTCTTGTGTTCCAGTTGCCAAGTGTGGAAAGGACTAATGCACATGTTCAAGGATAGTTTTCACCATTGTTAGATTATCCTTCGCCTTTAAAACAAATAAACGCCTATTGTCAGATCCCTCTCATCATTTCACCCAAAACAGAATCCTGCTTTATTTCTCTAAATTGGGGCCCATAGAGGAAGAAGGGCTGAGAGGAGCACCTGGAAGCTGAGTAGAGTTAGAACTGCTCCAAACTGGCTGGTGCCCAAAAGCAGAAGCAGCAGGAGCAGATGGATTTGAGAAATTGTGGAGAAACCCACAAGTCCCCACCCCAGGGCCTGGTCACCACTCAAGGATGGTAAAATAACAAAAGGAAATACTGTGGGAGGTCACTTTTATAATGAGTAGCTATTTTAAGTAACAATTTGGTCTGACAGACACTGGGTCTAATTGCAAACTCGTGGAATTAGAGAGTGCCGGAAATTATAAAAAAGAGAGGAGATAATCCGCATGGAATGTGGGCTACATGCCAGGAATCTCTCCATTCCTGAACTCCTTTTCTTTTTCACAGCAGATCTTCAGGAAGAGCAGGGTTAACGTCTGCATTTGGAGATGATAGTGAGCAGTCCATGAGCCACGTTGGGACTGGGATCCAGGTTCCCCCATTTCAAGCTTGTGAAGATACTAGAGAAGCAGAGAGGACTTGTCAGTGGAAATTCTCTTCATTTTTAATTTCTATTTATTTTTTGATATGATTTAAGTCTTTAATCCTTATTTATAACAGGATAATGAGACAACGTAGCACTTGATAGTGGCTGTAATTATACAAATAATATCTTTACATTATATAGATTTATCAATTCTTAATATTCACATTATTTTGAACTCCCAAGCATCTAACATAGAAATATTTCCCATCTTGTATTTTAGCTGACCTGTTAAGTAATTAACCTAGGGAAAATTCTTTTTTTTTTTTTTTTTTAAAGATTTTATTTATTTATTCGACAGATATAGAGACAGCCAGCGAGAGAGGGAACACAAGCAGGGGGAGCGGGAGAGGAAGAAGCAGGCTCATAGCAGAGGAGCCTGATGTGGGGCTCGATCCCACAACGCCGGGATCACGCCCTGAGCCAAAGGCAGACGCTTAACCTCTGTGCCACCCAGGCGCCCCAGGGAAAATTCTTTTAAAATGATTGTTTTCCTCCCTTCTGATGTTTCCATGTCTTAGAACACAGGAAAATGAATTCCCCAAACAAGCTTCTCCTGATTTGTTCTTCCCACATTTGTATCTTCCTGGATAATAAATATTGATCCTCCCAAATTGGGTCCTTGTCAATGTGGTGAAGATAACAGAGGCAGTGGGCATGTGAGCCTCGAAGATCTAACACAAAACCAACTACAAGCACATCACTCCTTGGCACGTGAAATAGGCCGAATCTTCTCTGGAGAAGCCCTGGCCTCTTCAGCCACTTCCCAACTCTCCTCCCTTCCCTTTTTAACATCAGTTCTGTAGAGCTGCTACAAAATACTGCAGAGCACTCACCTGAGCATAAACCACGTGACTGCTGCTGCTGCTGGAAAAGGCGGTCTTTCCCTCTCAAAAGTAACAAACGAGAACAGTTCATCCAGTTTATCAGAGGTGAACTCCAAATTAAAGGGGAGGAGAGGAAAACTGGCTAGCAGTGAATATATCCAAGGGCTTCCTAGAGTCCATTCTCCTTCCCCCACACCAGTTGGACGTGAACTGTGCCACCAAGAAGCAGGGCTGTCAGCACCCTTGAACTGGTGTTGATCAGCAATTTTTCTCCTGAAGTCTTGGTTGCTGACAGTGAAGCCTCTGTTTCTTATATTTTAGATACGAAACCAGCAAACACGTATTACACCTAACCTCTGTAGTCCTATATATGTGGGGTGTCTTCCTTGGGCTCATCCGCACTTGAAGGTGGCATTTATTCTGCTTTGTTCCCCAGGACGGTATTTGGAAGAAAGCATCTGGTTAACAAAGGGTGCTGAGTGTTCAGTGGAAGAGCTACTTGCGGAATAAGTGAAGGCAAAGGGACTATATAGACATACAGAAAAATGTTACAGTGCATGACAGATAATACAAATGTATCTACTGATGGATCTTCCAAGAGATTGAGAGGGTATGTAATCCACAAAGGAAGTAAAAGGGTCAGAAGAAAATATTACACCTGCCTACAGGTAATTTTAAAATCATATACGAAAAAGAAATACAAATAAAACTATTTTTTGAATTGGATTTTATTTTTGACAACTTGACATATCAACACAGGCATTCATAACCAGGCATTTCCAGGTCTGATCACCTTCTCACCAAATACAGCTAGTCTCCAGCCATTCTTTTCTGGGACTCGGTCATGACTGTTTCTCTCCACAAAGCAACCAAGAGAAGGATGCAGTTTAAATGATCCCATACTGAAACAAGTTCCCAACCCTTGCAACACTGGTTTGCTAACAGAGCACCAAGAGCAGATCTGCAGCATTACTTAAGCTTTCTGCCTTTCTCTGCCATCTGATCCTCACACTTTTTCCAGTATGATGGTTGCTTGCTGCAGGAATCAGGAAAGGAGCGTCACAGAGTGAGGCATCACCAGGGGAAAGACAGAGATCATCTCCTAAGCCAAGGGCACCCCCAGCTGGGTGGGGGATGAGAGGCAACCCTTTTGGTGCAGCTTGAGATGCAGGACGGCTTGTTCTGCTGATTCTCCTTTTAGCCACATGTTTATTTCCTTCTTTAAACAAATGATCTTACAGAAACTTGCCATGGATTCCAAAGGCTCTGGAATTTTCCTGACTTTTTATTTCCCCAGAGCTATTCACTTACCCTTGAATCTTTCTTTGGAGGCCTGAGTTCTGAGTCCACCACAGAACTTTCTCTGGTGTGGAATTTAACCAAGTAAGACCATCCTGAGGGATCAATGGAATCCTTGATTCAGAGCTCTCTGCCCACCATCTGCCCCACATTTCTCAGTCATGGCCCCTGGTCCTCACTGTCTCCTTGGAGGCTCCTGGGTGGTTGTAAGATACTGATTATTAGAAAGTACTGGGCCTTATTTGGAACTTAGTAGACAAAGATTTAAAAGTAGTTATTACAAGTTTGTTGACAGAACTAAAGGAAACTGTGTTTAAAGGACTAAAGACAGACACAAAACAACAACTCATCAAATAGAGAATAGCAATAGGGAGAAATTATTTTGAGAAAAACAAGTGAAAATGTTGGAGTAAAAATAATACAATAAATGAAATGAAAGCAATCGCCAGAGAGGCACAATAGATGATTTGAGCTGGCAGAAGAATCAGCAAACTGGAAGCTAGATCAATAGAGATTGTATAGACTGAAGAACACACAAAAAAGAAAAATGAACAGAGTCTTAGACAAAAGTGGGGCAGTATAAGTACATCAACATAAATGTAAGGGGAATACCAGGAGATGAGAGAGAAAGGAGCAGAAAAAATATTAAAAGAAATAATGGCTGAAAACCCTCCAGATTTGATGAAAAACACTAGTCAACACATTCAAGAAGCTAAATGAACTCCAGGTTTGAAATTTTATTTTTAAACACAAAGAGATCCTGACCCAGACACGTAAGAATCAAAATGTTGAAAGTAAAGATGAAGAGAAAATCTAAAGCAGCAACTCATGTGTATGACTTTAGGTACAAGATTCGTGTGCATGATTCACCATAAACAAAGGAACCACAATAGGATTAACACAGACTCCTCATCAGAAGCCATGGATGATAGAGGGCAATGGGAGGAAATATTCAAAGCGTTGGAAGGAAAAAAAAAAATCTATCTTTCAGAAATGAAGGTGACATAAAGACATTAACGAAAATGGAGAGAAATCATTGCTAGCAGGTCTGCCTTAAAGGATATACTAAGGGAAGTTCTTCAGACTAAAAGAAAGTGACACCAGAAAATAATTTGAATGCACATGAAAAAGCAAAGAGTGTTGGTAAAGATAATTAATGTAGGTAGTAATAAAATACGTATATGTATATATCTATTTTTCTTTCTTCCCTAATTGATTTAAAAATCAATTGCATAAACCTCATTCATTAACTGTATTGCTTTACTTATGTAAAAATGAAATATATTTGACAATGACCATATAAGGGATAGGGTAGGAATGAAGCCATATTTTAGTATCTAAATGACAGCGGAAGGTAACTTGAACCCACAAGGAAAAAAGGGAAGCAAACTGAAAATAGTAAGAAGCTAAATATTTATATAAAAATATATAACTTCTTACTTCATAGAGTATATTGTATATTTAAACTCTATTGGGGTACCTGGGTGGCTCAGTTGGTTAAGTGTCCAACTCTTGGTTGCAGCTCAGGTCATGATCTCAGGGCCGTGGGATCGAGCCCTGCATCAAGCTCCATGCTTAGCAAGGAGTCTGCCTGGGATTCACTCTTTCTTTCTCCCTCTGCGCCCCACCCTCCCAGTCTATCTGTCTAAAAATACATAAATAAATAGATAAATAAATAAAATCTTTCAAAAAATAAAATAAATTCTATAAATATACTCTGTTCTTTCTTTTAGCTTCTTTAAAGGATGTAAGATTTTGTAAAGCAATAATTGTAATAATACATTATTGGGTTTGTAATTTCATGGGTGTAATTTGTGTGATAATAATAATAACAATAAAAATAAAATAATAATAGCACAAAGGGGAGTAAATGGAACTTACAGAAGAAAAGGTTTTGTTATTATAATTAATTAGTTTAAATTTAACATAGATTGTGATAAACTATGTATGTGTATGGTAAGCCCTACAATAATCACTAAGAATATAACACAAAAAATTCAATACAATAATAATTAGAGGTCTTAAAATGGTACTCCAGAGAATATCTAGTTATAACAAAAAAAGGTAGTAAAGAATTGGATAAAAGTGGCTGAAAGGAGGGCGCCTGGGTGGCACAGCGGTTAAAGCGTCTGCCTTCGGCTCAGGGCGTGATCCTGGAGTTCCGGGATCGAGCCCCACATCAGGCTCCTCTGCTGGGAGCCTGCTTCTTCCTCTCCCACTCCCCCTGCTTGTGTTCCCTCTCTCACTGGCTGTCTCTATCTCTGTCAAATAAATAAATAAAATCTTAAAAAAAAAAAAAGTGGCTGAAAGGTACAAACGTCCTGTTGTAAGATTAATAAGTACTGGTGATGTCATGTACAACCTGATGACAATAGCTAACACAGCTGTATGACATACAGGACAGCTGCTAAGAGGGTAGATCCTAGAAGTTTTCATCGCAAGGGAAAAAACATTTCCTCTTTTTCTTTTTTTGTATAATATGGTATGATGGATGCTAAATTTATTGTGGTAATCATGTCATACATAGTATATAAGTCATATCATTATATTATGTACTTTAAACTTACACAGTGATGTATGACAATTATATCTCAATAAAATGGAAAAAAAGGTAGGAAAGGAGGGACACACGTATGACTTGCAGCTGTCTTCTGACAGTTGTCTTTTCCCTTCATGATGGCTTAAGCACAAGTGCTAAATTTTGATAAGTCCAGGTCAACCTTCTCTTTATCGCTTGTGCTTCTGATGTCCTATGTAAGAAACCACGGCCTAGCCCAAGATCATGAAGATGTGCATCTGTGTTTTCTTCTGAGTTTTATATAGCTTTGGATATTGACTTTTGTGCCCAGTGAGAGGTAGGGGTCTGACTTCAATCTTTTGCATGTAGATATCCGTTTGTCTTGGTGCTATTTGTTAAACAGATTATTCTTTTCAACACCAAGCACCAAAATATTTTAAAAATGTTAGATTCATAAAGAGAAACAAAACATGAAATGAAATCACCTGGGAACTCATATCTTTGTGTATTTTCACGAACAAAGCAAAGGTGATTTGAAGTCTGAAGCTGAGACATATGTTGGTCCCATGAGCAGGAAGAACCAGTGACCTGAAATGGGCAGCAGGAAGGACCCAGAGCCAAAGCAACTTGGTGTGAAAGGAGGTAGTGACGCTACCCTAGTTGTCAGGGGAACGCATGAAATGCAAATGAAGTGTTCAGAGCAGAGTCTGGCTTGTGTGAAGACTCAATTAATGTTAATGTGTTTAAAGTAGGTATTGTTCCAAATCTACAGATGAGAAATTTAACATTTAGAAAGCTTAGGAAAATTTTTCAGCTAGAAAGGGACAGAAAGAGATTTGAATTTTCAATTCTGATTGCTCAGCTTCAAGTACATTTCTTGTCATTGCCCACCGGTGTCCAGATTATTACTGTGCCTCTGGAGAAACTACCACGTCTCAGGAAATATGAAACTTCTTGCACACGTTTGTCCACTGGGAATTATTCTCATTGGGAATGATGTGGAAAACACATCAAATTATTAAATTTCCTTACTACCTACAGCCCATTGACAAGTCCTTGAAAGAGGCACAGAGACATTCCTCTAGGGACACAACTGCCTCGATGTTAATACTTTGCTAAGGGCAAAAGGCAGTCGCAGCCCTCCTCTCCCCACCCCCTACCAGAATCCTGTGTCTATTTTAACATATAAAAATTCCTTTAGAAATTTCCTTTATCTCTAAACCCCCCAAGATACATGTTGGCAATAACCCCCACCCCCGCAAGCATCTGAAGGGTGTCATGGCTAAAGTTTTATTAGACAGTAATAAATGACCTTTTCCCAACAACAGCTAGGCCCCTCAAGGTCCTGGAAACCTTGCTTCCAAAGTTCCTTAGGGACTTACACTATCCCTACTTGAAAGTATATAATGGGCTACTCCTCAGGACCCCAGGGCAGCTCTTTCTGCTCTCAGGTCCTGTCCCCGTGCTTTAATAAAATCACCTTTTTGCACCAAAGATGTCTCAAGAATTCTTTCTTGGCCATCAGCTTCGAACCCTAACATTCTTCCCTACATCAGGGAACATGAGCACTGGGAAATTTTTCTTCCTTCCTTTCCTTCTGTTCCTTCCTTCTTTTCTTCCCTTCCTCTCTCCCTTCTTATAATTACTGAGAATTTATCTTTTAAAAAATTCTGACGTAGAATAAATTCTCTTGGCTAGATATTTTAAAACTGCTGAGCAAATATTTTAGGGCCTCTGAGGAATTTAGTTACAGGAGAGGGTCTCAGTCATGTCCACCTCTGATGCAATTTTCTCAGGAATGGCAAATACCTATTAGAAAATACTAATGAGGGGCGCCTGGGTGGCTCAGTCCTTAAGCATCTGCCTTCGGCTCAGGGCGTGATCCCGGCGTTCTGGGATCGAGCCCCACATCAGGCTCCTCTGCTGGGAGCCTGCTTCTTCCTCTCCCACTCCCCCTGCTTGTGTTCCCTCTCTCGCTGGCTGTCTCTGTCGAATGAATAAATAAAATCTTAAAAAAAAAAAAAGGAAATACAAATGAAAATCCTCTGAATTTTCTGAAGTTAAACCTCACAATGTAGAGGTAAGCCAGAAATAAGAAGCTGACTGCATTTAGTTAAAAAAAGAGAATCACTGTTCACAAAGCTGCCAAACAATAGTGCTCTGGGGAAGTATTAACAGTGCGATTGCTGACTAGAGTGCACTCCTCCCCACCCCACCTTACCCCCCCACCCCATATGAGCTGAAATGCTGACAAAATTTGATAATATTAGTTCTACCTGCCAAATTCAGCATTGGCAGGTGCAAGTGATTCCAGATAACTGATTTGGAGAAGGCAAACAATCAAACAAACATGAGAGACTTTTATTTGAAAGCAGGTTTTTTTAGGTGTGTTCCACAGTCTACACTCTGTTCTCCCACAGTTGAGGACAAATCCAAGCTCACAGGGTCATTGTCTTTCACTCCAGGAAGAAATTCAACACTTAGCATAGAAATATCTGTAGCCCTACAACCAAGTTCATCACTTACACATTCTGCTTTCCACATCATGGAAATTTTGCTAATATTTCTGCCACAACATGACAAGGATTTCCCTTCCTCCACTTTCTAATAATGTATTGTTTACTCCCTTCTCCTCCTCCTCCTCCTTCGTCTTTTAAGATTTTATTTATTTGAAGGAGAGCGAGAGGAAGCCCAAGCAGGTGGAGTGGCAGGCACAGGGAGAGGGAGAGGGAGAAGCAGGCTTTCATGGGGCTGGATCCCAGGACCCTGGGTAGGAACATGACTTGAGCCAAAGGCAGATGTTTAACCAACTAAGCCACCCAGGCGCCCCTATCTGCTACCTTCTGAACCTTCACCAGCTGTATCCAGATTTTTACTAATAGTCTCTACAAGATGATTCAGTGAGGGAAGTGGCAGAAGGACCTGAAAAGTGTGGGGTTCTAGAGGGAGCTGTCACAGGAAAGGACACATTCTTGGGGAGAGGAAAATAGAAACAGAGGAGTTCATTTATTAGACACTTATTGATTAATAAAATACGGTAGCAATGGAAGGTATGGGAGTTGTTGTTAAAGCTGGATAGCCATTTGGAAAATAATAACTGTATCTTTTTATTTAAGGTTATGCACCAAAATAAAATCCAAATGGATTAGAAATCCAAATCTAAAAGTGAAAGTATTCAAGTACTAGAAGAAGGCATGGGTGCATGCCTGTATCATTTAGAAATGGAAAAACCTTTTAAATATAACTCAGGTTTGAGAAGACTGGTAATTTAACTACATTAAGAAAATCATGACAAAAAAAAATCAAAAGAAAATAATCAAAAGACAAACAATCTTAGAGAAAATATTTTTGATTCATATCATAGACAAAGAGACTCATTTTCTTAATATATAAAAAAAATTAAAAACTGAGAAAAGACAAAAAAATAGCATAAGCCATGGGCAAAACACATGAACATGCAAAGATACTCACTCATAGTAAAAGTAATGCACATTGAAACTGGATGAGATACCCATTACTCACCCACCAGGTTGGCACAAATATGAAAGTTAACAACCCACTCTATTATTGGCAGGGCTATGGAGAATTATGCGCTAAATGGAAGGGAATTTGGCAAAACCTTACAAGATTGCAGATGCATTTACCTTTCTATCCAGCTATCTCACTTTTGGGACTGTCACTTCAAGATTAACATCAACAAATACAAAGCAACATATTTCCATGGTTATTCATTATAGCATTAAGATAAAAAATAACCTGAGGGGCACCTGGATGGCTCAGTCGGTTGTCTGCATTCAGCTCAGGTTGTGATCCCAGGGTCTTGGGATCGAGTCCCGCATCTGGCCCACTGCTCTGCAGGGAGTCTGCTTCTACCTCTGCCTCTGCCTCCCTTTCTCTCTCTCCCTGTCTCTCATGGATAAATAAATAAAATCTTTAAAAAAATTAACCTCAAAATCCAATAATAGGGTGGACTAACCCATGTAACGAACTGGCTGAATCAACTATGAAATAAAATAAAAAGGAACATTGGCACAGATTTGGAGTGACCTTCAAAATACATTAAGTACAAAGAAAAGGTATAAATAGCATATATGTGCTTTTTTGTGTTCAGAAAAGGACCTTTTGCATATTATTTTTGCAGTACTTTCCCATTGTATAATATTTTTGTTTACATTAGATTAAGGATCCTTGAAACAGAGGTTTTCCTATTTATTTTTGTTTTGATTTGATTTTGTTTCACCCCCAGTGCCTAGGATACATTAGATGTTTTCAATAGAGGTAAACAGGTTATTTCCTCTCCCTCTCTCATTCTCCTCTTTTCAAGGATTTCACATAGACTCTTTGGAGGCCAATCTCTGATTAACTTTAAAAGAACTGTGCTCCACACCTCGTGTTTCACGCTCCAAGCCTCTTCACTAAGTTATGTCTGGGTTTGCAGCTCCAGACACTGGTTGAAGGACCTCCCATCTTTCTTGGTTGCTTGGTAACACCATTCAGTGATTACTTTTATTGCTCCCATGTGAATTGCCTATCACTGCTCTAATTAATGTTTCAAACAAGCATTCCCGGAACTCTAGAAAAATACTCAACCCTTTCCACTTACCCCTGTGGAGGAACTCCTGCTCCTGCCTTTGAAGATGTGTAACAATGGCCAACATTTTTATTACATAACCCACATGCATTCAGTCACAGTGCTCAGGAAGAAATATTTCTTCAAATTCTCTCCAGCCTTCCAAATTTCATTTTCTTTGTTTTTACAAAAGATTAAATATAATTCAAAATTAATGCAGTAGAAACCCAATATCCCACCTCTTCCAAGATGTTGCTCTATTTTTGTGTCTGCACCTTTATGGAAATTGTTGTGATGTAGAAATGTATTCAACCGACTTGTATGTTTCTATCAAGCCAATTTTCATTCTTTTTCACAACTAAGTATACTGAAGGTGTGTGTGCTTCTTCTTCTTCTTCTTCTTTTTACATCTTTTCTTCTCAAGTACATATTTGCATCATCTATGATAATCTATTTCTTTTCAAAATTACCCAGGTAACAAATAGAATGTTTTAAGACTGTTCGGGGATGCAGTGATACTCTTCTCCAAGGTAAACTGCAAGAAAGGAAGCAACAACAACAACAAAACCCACAGAGAAAACGGAGATGGGTCAGTGGGGGTATTAAGGAACATGTTAGCTTATTACTGCAAAAAAAGAGCTATTGCTAAGATACATAAGAAACAAGTAAAAATAATTACTCATAACAGGTAAGAATGGAGGGTAGGGATGGAGGCAAGACCTTTCTCAATCTACCTTTTTATGTGGTTGTGAGCTCTGCACTTCTTTTCAAATAGTCCAGAAAAAAAATATTGAGATGGATAAATGAGAGATGGTTGATAGGTTATAGATATATAAATAGAGTATAGATAAGAAACAGATGGAAGATGGATAATAAATAAATTGAAGGGAGATATAAATTTAATGGGGCAAAATTCACTAAAATGAGGGGATATTTGACATGCAAAGATGGTAAAACTACAGATGAAAGAAAATCTCTTTAAATCTCAAATGCCATAAATTCCCAAACCACAAGCTTATATGGTGGAAATAAGGTATTTCTAACATACTCTTTTTCTTAAAAAAATGAAAGTAATAGAAAGAATGACAACCACAACAGAATGACTTCCTGTCCAATGAGCCAGGACTCATATAACGAGAGAAAGCCTAAATTCATAAGGGAAGGCTTCAAAGGAGAAGTATTACAAAGCCTGGGGTTTGAAGAATCTGTAGGAATTCCCCAGTGGACAAATAATGAGGAATATTGCTGGTAGGTGGTGCAGAATGTGGTCTGTGAAAGGGATGGTGTGTTTGGGTCTAAAATCAGGCATGGAGGGCTATAAGTCATGACGGGTTAAGATAGTACATTTTCTTTCAATGACAAAAAAATTGATGAGTTTTTTAGTGGAAAGGACATGATCAAATTTATCTTCTGGAGAGAACTCATTGGCTGCCTGACAAAGCTGAGTTGGAAGATGAGACAGGAAGCCATCTACATGGTGTTCCTCATATGGCAGTAACAAGCAATGCACTGGAGGCTCCTGACTCAGTGATGGCCTGGACTCAAAGTTCACACCCTTAGGGCAGCAGGGTGACTGGTCCTGCCCACACCAACTCCCAAAACCTGGTACTCTTCCCTGCACTGGTTTCTGAAGTTTCAGGATTAAGTTACTAGACAGATAAGAGAGCTTTTTCGAAAATGGAAATACGGGAAAAGGTGTTCTGAGGGTAGAAAATACAATATTAAGATTTGTTTAGGGGTTGAAGAAACAGAGTCAAGGCCTAGAGAAAGGGTTTGTGACCCTTGGGAGAGTAACACTGGTGGAAACCTGCTGTTTTTGGTAGTGGTGGGATGTCTACATGTGCATGAATACATGCTTGTGTGTGTGTGTGTTTACTGGTTTAAATGCAGGCAAAGTAAACCACATATTTTGGACTTAAAAAGGCATCTGGACATCTTACTAGACACCTTATTTTTTCCAATAATGAATCTGAGATCCAATAAAGAGTTGGTAATGTTGGTAATGTTGGTAATGTATCATAGAGACATAGAGAGTTCATGTCCCCCAGTTCTGCCCACATTATGAACTTAATTTTGCACTGAGCCTAAAAAGATCTAGTAGGAAACAGAGAATTGTTAGATCAGTGCTTCCCCACTCTAGATGCTCATGTGAACCAACTGGGGCACTTTACAAACATTAATGGTGCCCAGCACCCACCACCAGACTGATGAATGATAGCAGAATATCCACGGTAGGGCCCGAAGTCCAGATCTCCAAGTTATTACAGCATGCAGGTGAAAGTGAAAGCCACTGTACAATGGTAAAAATGGGATATTCATAAATAAAAAGATGTCTTTATTTAACCTTTATTAATATGGTAATTTCATTAATTCTTCTTATAGGACATAAAGCCTTAATTGGAGGCATTCTGGGTAACTTTGAATTTATTTTTATTTATAAATTTATTGTGACTTGAAAATTAATGCAGTCTATTGTTTGAGTTTGACCAAGAATCGTGTTGGGTAACAGTTGAATTAGAGCTAAAGACATGAATCTTGGTTCAGTTCATGGTTGAATCAAAGAGAGCTTCATTGTGTCTGGTAGCCAAATAGATATAATATGCTTAGGTGTTAATACAACTTGTACATTCTCCAACGACTCTTTATTGGAACTCAGATTCATTAGTGGAAAAAATAAGGTGTCTAGTAAGATGTCCAGATGCCTTTTTAGGTCCAAATATGTAGTTTCCCTTATGAACTCTTAATTTGAAAAAAAATTTTGAGTCATATATTTTTTCATTCATTCCATTCATATTTGAATTTCTCAGTGTAAAGTTGCTATATGAATTCATAATAGAAAATAGTAATGTTGAAATGTTCATTTAAAAAACTATCCATAATTTAAGAAGGACTGGTGCCATTTTGATACCATGTTTTATACATTATTCTTAGAAAATATATTTCTGTCTTAAAGCATCGGAGGTGTTTCTCTTTGACACAGTTGATGATTCATATTACAATTCTCATACATTACAATTTAGTTTATATGTCAAGCTTGGAGAATTATGAGATACTGGGGTTTATTCTTGGGACTCAATTTGTATAGAACTAAGGTCAGCATATTTAACTTTCTAAAATATTTCTATTATCTAGACCTCACTCTGCATCTTCACATCTGACTTACCTTAGTTCAGACCTCATTTCTAAGGTTTTAACTCCTTTATCATCTCTATCTGCCTCTATTTTAGAGACCTGAGGAAATATAAAAGCTGGAGGAAAGTTGCCAGTGATTATTAACTATATACTACCATCAATTTTAAAAGGTGATTTAAAATTTAAAAGTATGATTTAGAATAACACATGAGGATCCAGAATCTGAGTTATAACCATACCAAAGATGACAGGTTGGCTTAAATCTACTTCTGCTCCCAAAAGTAAACCACAGCCCAGAGGGGCCAGGGCCAGTGTGAATGTCTGCCTGCTCTGTCTCCCAGACATGGCCCTCCACCCAGGTGTGAGTCCCCTAGTGGTGACCTCTCTGGTGAACATGCGCCAGCAGCCTTCCATAGCAAGACCCTGCTTTACAGTTTCATGAGATCAGCCTCAGGGAGAGCACTTTCCATCCCCATCAGTGAATCCCTCATGGGATTTATGGGTGGTTCCACCACGGACCATGACTCTGCAAACACAGAGCTGTGCAGTCTGAAAAAAAAGTGGGAGAAGAGCTGAGAATGGTACCACACAAGACTGGCACAGAGTCTGGGGACTTTTGTGCTGCGATATGTCAATTTTCAATGAATTCTACACCCACTGTTTTTAATAAGAGACACCTAATGAAAGGCAAATTTCCATTTGAACCCAATAAAGTGCATTTTTTTCACATTAATTCTACCCTTGTGTTTATCCTTTTATCTTAAATCCACGTATATTTTATCCTTGCAAGTTCCCTGGCCCCTTTGCAATGATATCATTAAGCCTAAAGACTACAAATGATGTAATGCCTATAATGCACTTAAAATTAAGGGTATAGTAATGACTAGAAAGTAAACAATGTAAAACATGAATGCAAGTGTATTTACTGCCCAAGTAAAGAATTATCTTCATTTTTCCTTCCATCTTATATACTGGTGTCTCCTCTATTAGCAAGATTTTATCCTTTCCCAACATTTGAAGCTGAATTTTAATTCCACAGTCGCAGATTAAAAAGTGTCACCCCCTTCCCCCAAATTCACATCGTCAGAATGTAATCTTATTTGGAGTAGAGTTTTTGCAGATGTAATTAGTTAAGGATATTGAAACAAAATTATCCTGGATTTAGAGTGGACCCCAGACTCAGTGATTGCTATCTTTACAAGAGAAAGGAGAAAAAGACATAAGTGTCAGAGAATAAAGCCCCACAAAGATGAAGACAGAGACTGCACTGATGCATCTAAAAGTCAGGAAATGCCAAGGATTGCCAGCGGCGACCTGAAGATAGGAGACAGGGTTGGGATGGTTTTTCCTCAGAGCCTCCAGAAGGAGACAACCCTGCCAATATCTTGATTTCAGACTTTTGGCTGCCTGAACTGTGAAAGAATTGATTTCTGTTTTCTAAGCCACCTAGGTTTTGGTAATTTATACAGTAGCCCTGGGAAACCAGTGCACCCACTTTCAGGCTCCGGATCAAGGTACTCATATGTGGAGTACTATCTGCAGTTCTGTGCTGGCTGTTAGGTGTTCCCTCCCTGCTCTGACCTTTGAGTGCAAGTGTCACCCTTTGAGATTCTCTATTTCGGTAACTCAAAAGACATAGACATACCTACAGGCGGATATACATTGTTTATTCCTTTGTAAAGCCTGCACTTACTTTTTAAAAAGTTTTTATTTAAATTCCACTTAGTTAACATACAGTGTAATATTAGTTTCAGGTGTACAATATAGTGATTCAGCACTTCCGTATATCACTCGGTACTCATCACAAGTGCGCTCCTTAACCCCCATCACCTATTTAACCCATCCTCCTGCCCACCTCCCTTTTGGTAACCATCAGTTTGTTCTCTCTAGTTAAGGGTCTATTTCTTGGTTTTCCTCTCTCCCCCGCCATGTTCGTTTATTTAATTTCTTAAATTCCACACATGAGTGAAATCATATTTGTCTTTCTCTGACTTACTTCGCTTAGCATAACACTCTCTAGCTCCAGCTATGTCATTGCAAATGGCAAGATTTCATTCATTTTATGGCTGAGTAATATTCCATTGTATATATATGGCACATCTTTATCCATTCATCAGCCAATGGGCATTCGGGCTCTTTCCATAATTTGGCTATTGTTGATAATGCTGCTATAAACATCAGGGTATATGTATCCCTTTGAATTAGTATTTTTGTATTTTGGGGGTAAATACCTAGTAGTGCAATTGCTGAACCGTAGGGTAGTTCCATTTTTAACTTTTTAAGGAACTTCCATACTGTTTTCCAGAGTGGCTGCACCGGTTTGCATTCCCACCAACAGTGTAAGAGGGTTCCCCTTTCTCCACATCCTCCCCAACACCTGGTATAAAATTTCCACTTCCAATAGCCATCCTTCTGTGCCCTGCCCCATCCTCACTCTCCTCCTCCATCAGAGCTCTGCTTTCTGAATGTGTGCTATGCTGAACTGGCACCACCCCTAGGTTCTCAGGCTTCCTAAAATTTTCTGGATGATGCCACCACCACCAAGGACAATTGTGTTTGCATTTCTCTCTCTCTTCACACAGCTTCTCACACAAACCTTCCTGTCAGGCAGGAATTCTCTTCAAATCCTGGGTCTATCATGCACTATGGCTCATAGTGAAGCTTGTCTCAGATCTCCAAATTTGTCTCTGGATCTGTGAAAGCCAGGATTTCAACATTATGGACTCCGAGACATATGGTTGAAACTAAACATTGAACAATGGTATTCCTGTTGTTGTTGTTGGTATTAGCTGCTCTGTCTAGGAAGCAATAAATGCTGTTGATTCAACGGATGGGAAGACATGGGGCACCTGCTTTACTGCCAATTAAAATACATTTGCTAGTCATTTTTCAAGATATTAACTACATACACAGTCTTCCATCCATTCACTGATTTGGTTTTTGAGTATTTACTGCATTCTGGACCCAAGAGATGACAGAACATTTGACCTCAGGAACTTCACAGCATAGAAATGTAATCATACAACACAGGGTAACAAGTCTCTAGTAGGTATAAGTACTACCTCATGTGGAGAACCTGTAGGGGAGCTGAGGACCAAATGTCATGGCTTACTACCTTTCATTCCATGACTGCTGCATGCCTGACCCAGTTACCTTTATAAGGCTGGCTCCCCTAACCAGCGGTGATATTACAACTATTTAACCAAGCACACGACACAAATACTGACTATGTAATGGCCAGTTAGCGTGGATGCAGTTGGAAACAACTGATGCCAGACCTGCCTTTCAGTTGCTAAGTTTCCTGATCTCTGGCATTTGAAGGCTTTTCAAATTTCTTTGTAAGGTGGGGATTATTCTATGAACATTTCTTTCTCAGTTGAAGATGAAACAAGGAGTGATGCTCTGCCCAGTATCAAGACTGTTCCCCTTTTGGCCTCTAGGGGGAGCCCAAAGCTCTTCGCTGTGCCCATCTTCGTCTCCCGAAGAATTGGAATCAAGACAATGATGTTGACCTCAGAGGCGAGGGGGGTGGGGGAATGGGGTAGACCGGTGATGGGTAGTAAGGAGGGCACGTATTGCATGGTCTACTGGGTGTTATACACAACTAATGAATCATCGAGCCTTACATCGGAAACCGGGGATGTACTGTATGGTGACTAACATAATATAATAAAATATCATTAAAAAAAAAAAAAAAAAGACAATGATGTTCAGGTGTTCCAGGAGGTTGGCCTCCGTATCCGAAGTTACATCTTTCAAAGAAGAACATAGACGTAAAGAACATAGACATTCTCTGCTCCCTCCATTTCCTGCAGCCCAAGGAGGTCTGGACAGTTTTTACCTCTTATAGTAGTCTCTCAGGTCCCTTGTTCCAGGGTGATAGAGCACATTCTCCTGCCACTTTTGTTCCTTGATCTTCCTTCCGCTGCTACCTGGGGGGTGTTGTCTTACTAGGGATGCAGATAGAATACAGGACACACAGTGAAATTTGAATTTAAGACAAAAATGTGTCCCAAATGAGACATGGTCATGCTACCTCTGGGTGCCAAAAGGGCAGGGCTGGGTCTTACTGCTGCTCTCAGTGAGCACCCTACAATCCTGCCTTGGGCTGGGAGTCAGAGCTTGTCTAGATACTCTGCCTGTTGTGACCAAGTAGGTACTAGCATGTTTCTGAACCCCAAATTGATACATGGTGAACCTCTCTGATTAAACATGACTTTTGTAGCACTCTGAGCTCACTTTGCAAGATGGCCTATCCAATCCCAGTGGGTCCAAAGTTAACACACAACACAGACCCAAGATTCATCTCCATCTTGTTAGAACCTGCTCTAGAGGGACTGAGGATTGGGGTATTTTTTTAAAGTCTGAAATATATCAGGTTTCATTTAACAATTAAAAATATGGTTATATTTTACATTCCTAAATTTTGAATAAAGATGCGCCCTACCCAAATTGCTTTCAGCTATGACTGCAAGCAGTGACATTCTGCTTGTGGCATTCAGAGTTCTATCTTTGAATGCCATGGTAATCACTTGCTTCCCTTTGAGGCTGTCGTGTCTGGCATGAAATTTAAGAATTTAAAATATCACCTCAGTAGGCTCATGCCCAACAGAGATGGCACGTTTGAATGTGCAGTTAATGATTTCACATGGGGTGTATTTCAATGTAAAAGTGAGGCAAGTGGTGACTGACAGTAAAAAAACAAACAACAACAAAAAAAACACTAAGTAAGTTAAAAATAAATACTTCACACACAATGTCAGTGGTGTTCACGGTTACATATAAGAAATTTGAGATTCATTCACTTATGAGGTAGCTGGGCTAATAAATTCAGCTCCTTTGTCTTGCTCAGAACAGATGCCCCAAACCAGGTGAAGATTCTCGATTGGCCCTCAGCTCTGAGGATGCACAGGGACAAACTTTAGGGATGAGCATCAGGGAAGGAGTTCTCTCCCTTGGCTCAGTATCCTACCTAAACTCCTGTATGCATGTGGCACAGAGTAGACGCTCAGTTAACATTTGCTGAATTAATCTGTTGACTTAAAATTAAAAGGGAAGGAAGACCTATGCCTGGGAGAATATTTCCCAGGGTTGTTGATTACAAACTCAAAAAAAAGTCAGTGTAGTTGGTGTCCTTCCCTTCTGTAACTTTCTCCTATCCATTGACCTCATGCATGCTGAATAAAATATAATAATACACCTCCAATATAGACACAGCCTGAAATCCATTCTGAGAAACTGCAGGTACTTTCAGTATTTTGCACAATCATTATGAGCATGAGAATCGGGGTAGGCCTATATTCTCATGACATTTCAACTTTCTCTCATAACTAAATGTACAAATATAAAGTGCTTCTCTAATTTAGAAAGAGCAAAGTCTCATATTTAGCAGATCTATTTCTGATACTGCATACATAGCATCACTTCAGGTATAGCCAGTGATTAAATACAATCTTGGAAGTAATTTAGTCTAGCAAGGCTGCAGGAAAGTGGCAGATGAAAAATAATGTGAGCAAGAGCAAAATAACACATCTAGAAAAAGAAAAAAGGAGCTTAAGCTATTTTCATAAGATTCTAAGCTCTGAACTTTCAGCTAGGATCCAGGAAATGGACTTCAGATTCACTATAGACCATTTACTGAAGACATTACTTAAATGTGTGCTGCTGCTACCAGAAAGGTCAGCCAAATGTTCTGATTCACCAGGAAGGACTAGAAATGATTCAGAAAGAAATACCTTATCTATTTGCAAAATCATGATGCATCTTACACCCTGGGTGTGCAATTTCCTGACATTCTAGTTGCTGGACAGCAAGAAAGTTCTAGTAAGACAGAATCAACTCAGATAAAGGAAAATGGAATAATCACTATGATGAAGACACTTGTTAGAAGGGAGATACTGAATCTCTTTCAGATTGAGTAATGGATAAAAAGAAGTAAGACTAAACCTTGTAAGGGCAAATATCAGATTTTACAAGAATGCCTCTGGAATTTTATATATGTGGTTAGGAGAAATAAATAGTAGTATTAGTTTGCAAAAGAAGAGGAAAACTTATCTTATTAAAGAGGTAGTAATGTTGGAAAACCTAAATAAGGTCTAAAAGACTTGAGATACATATTTTATATTTTGAGTTTATTGAGAACAAATACGATTTGGGAGAGTTTTCTTAATATTTTGAATGGAACAACATTCCTACAAAATTTTGCACTCCAGGAGAACCAAGCAGATCCAGCACTTACATATTGGTTTCTCTTATTCTCCAACTACAAGAATTAGGGTTCTTTGTAGTGGCTGATTCTAAAGGGAATATATAAGATAAGCCTGAATATCTTATAATGCTCAAAAAACCAAATGATGGGCTTGTTGAAGGAACACAGGGGCCAACTAAAAGAGTTCTCAATGGTCAAAGCTTGCACAATTTGGGCAACAAAATAAATAATATATTAGATGTAATCCAGAGAATAAAATAAATATCTATGAGTCCATACTGATATAAAGAAGTACTTGAACACATAACTAAGTATGAGAGAACAGAAAAGTCTCCATATAAAATAACACTGATTTCCTTCCAAAAAGTACAGTATGAGAAGGTAGGAAAAAAGATTAACTTAACAGTGGGGTAATCTGACTGATACCCTCCCTCTGCCCAATGATCAAGGTCAACATCAATAATGATGAGTCACAAAGGTAGCATGTGCCCTTGACATTGTGATGAGAGTGACACCTTACCTATGTGGTTTTCCTCCCAAGAGCTCATAAACTCAGCATAACTCTGAGAAAAGTAACACGAATCCAAACTGAGGGACCTTCTACAAAATACCTGACCAGCACTCTTAAAAATGGTCAAGGTCCTCAAAAACAAGGAAGGTCTGAGAATCTGTCACAGCTAAGAGAAACCTAGGGGACATGATAACCAAATGCAATGTGGGATCCTGGGTGGGCTCCTGGAACAGAAAAAGAACTGAAGGTTAAAAACTCAGGATATCTGAATGACATATGGGTTTCATTTAATTTCAAAAATGCCTTATTGGGGTGCCTGGGTGGCTCACTCGGTTAAGCATCTGCCTTTGGCTTAGGTCATGATCCTAAGGTCCTGGGACCGAGCCCCACATCAGGCTCCCTGCTAAGTGGGAAGCCTGCTTCTCCCTCTTCCTCTGCCCCGCCCCTGTGCTCGCTCTCTCTCTCTCTCTCTCTGCATTCTCAAATAAATAAGTAAAATCTTTTTTAAAAAAATGCCTTATAGTACCAAGAAAAGACTCTGGCTCTAGGATGGACACTCTTCAAATTATTTTTAAAATAAGAGAAAGTATGGAAATAGATGTATGAGAGGAGATGGGCCAAATGCGGGAGCCCGTAATGAACTGACACACTTGCAAATTTGGGTTTCGTGTTCAGAGATTCTGTCTGGAGGTAAATTAAGTGGAGTGATTGTCTGCTCTTGACCATATCAAGTGAATCAGCACCTTGGCCTCAAAGCAAACAACCAGGAAGATTTTTAATTTTTTTCCTAGTAATCGCATTTTATGAGAAAATAAAGTATAAACACAAGCTGAGGGGAAACACTGTAGTTATACACATGGTCTTATTTAAAAATATGTCTTTCAGGGACAGGGGAGGAGATGGCAGCAAAGTAAGAGGACCCTAGGCCCACCTCATCCCATGAATACAACTAGATAACTATCACATCATCCTAAATACACCAAAAATTGGTCTGAAGACTGCCAGAACAATCTCTACAACTAAATGAAGAGAAGAGGCCACATCGAAGAAGGTAGGAAATGAGGAGACATGGTTTGGGAGAGAAATGAATCGTGGCCGCTGTGGTAAGGAGGAAGCTGCATCACAGAGAAGGGTGAGAGACAGACTAACACACAGGGGAGTGCATGGGTTAAACAAATCCCCATAGCACTTGGTTTGGAAAGCAAGAGGGCCCAAATTTCATGAGTTTTTGCAACCAGTGGGGCCTAAGGCCTAGAGTTTTAAAGGACAATGTGCTTGGTTCTGGAAACTCTCAGAGGACTTTGGGGCTGTTCTTGGAGAAAAGGCAGGGCAAACAGCCCACGGACACATAACATTGAAACATTGATCTGAAGAGTGCCTGGGGTACACATTGAAAACCTTAGTTGTTCATCTTGGAGCATGTCCCAGAGAAGCAGTGTTCATGGAGAGACTCCTCTCCGAACAAAGAAACTGGCCAACACTATTTGCTTCCCCTGTCCCTTAGCCTAAGCACAGAGATACTTAGAAGAACGAGCACAATTTGACACATGCTACATAACTTGCTTCCACCAAGCCCCAACCTCCCCACACTCTGGTAGAACTGCCCTTTCCAGTCATGTTTGTCTCAGTTCTATTGCAGCAAGCCTCTTTCCCAAGAAGACCAACCGAAATCCCTGCCAACACCACACCTCCTGACCCAGGAGTTTTGTGAGGCCTCAGTTCCAGTGGCAGCAGTGACAGGTCCAAATTCACAAGCAGTCAGGGCACACCTAGTTAAAACATGCCACATTCAGGCCAGGCATCAAGCACTGCCTACAAGAGGCAAAGAAAAGCCTCTGCAGATGACTGGCCAGAAGGATAAGGTGGCCAGGATACAACAGCACAGTGCATGCAGTATACATTAGAGACACTCCCAGAAGCACCAGGCCCTGAGGAACAAGGGATAGCGCTACACAGGAGGGCACTACAGGACTTCTTCTTCATAAAGCCATTACTCTCAAGAATAGGAGATGTAGCTGACTTTCCTAACATGGAGAAACAGGCACAGAAACTTAGACAAAACGAGAGGAGAGGAATGTATCCCAAATGAAAGAACAGGACAAGACCACGGCTGAAGAGCTAAGTGAAACAGATGTAAGTAATATGTTTGATGGATGTTTAAAACAGTGATCCTAAGGATACTCACTGGACTTGAGAAAAGAGTGGAAGACATGAATGAAACCCTTAACACAGAGATAAGGAATAACATAGTAGAGATAAAGGACACAATAAATGAAATGAGGAGCACTTTTGATAGAATGAACAGCAGGATGGAAGAAGCAGAGGAATGAATTAGTGACCCAGAAACAGAGTAATGGAAAGTAATCAAGCTGAATAAAAGAGAGAAAAAGAATTATGCAAAACAAGAATAGACTTAGGGAACTTGGTGGCTACATCAAATGTAATAACATTCATATTATGGGAGTCCCTGAAGAAGAAGAGAGAGAAAAGAGGGAAGCTATTTTTTCTATTTGAAAAAATAATAGCTGTAAACTTCCCTAATCTGGGAAAGGAAACAGATATCCAGATCCAGGAGGCATAGAAAAACCCCAACAAAATCAACAAAAGCAGATCAATACCAAGACATATCATAATTAAAATGGCAAAATAGAGTGATAAAGAAAAAATATTAAAAGCAGCAAGACAAAAGAAAGCAGTTACATACAAAAGAAACTCCATAAGGTTATCAGTGGCTTTTTTGGTGGGAAAAACCTGCAGCCAAGAATACTCTATCTGGCAAGGCTAGCATTTAGAATACAAGGAGAAATAGAGTTTCCCAGACAAACAGAAACTAAGGGAGTTCACGACCACTAAACCAGTTCTGCAAAAAATATCAGTGGGGATTCTTTGAGTGGAAAGAAAAGAATGACAATGAGACTCTGAAGGTAGGAAACACAAAAGCAGTAAAAATGAATATTTCTGTATAATATCAGTCAAGGAACTCACAAAATTAAAGGGTTTAAAATATGACACCATACAACTATAATGTGGGGAGGAGAGGAGTAAAGAATGCGTTCAACTTAAATGATCATTAACTTAATATAGACTATTCTATGCAGAAGAGGTTATATACAAACCTAATAGTAACCAAAAATCAAAAACCACTAATAAGTATGCAAAGAATAAGGAGAGAGAAATCCAAATGTATCACTAAAGAAAACCAGGAAAGCAAGATAGAGAAAAAGACAAGAAAGGATCAGAGAAAATCTTCAGAAATAACAACAAAACAAGTAATAAGATGGCAACAAATACATATCTATCAATAATTACTTTGAATGTAAATGGACTAAATGCTCCAATCAAAAGACACAGGGTATATACACCGAATGTATAAAAAAACAAGACCCATCTATATACTGCCTACAAGAGACTCATTTTAGACCTAATGATACCTGCAGATTGAAAGTAAGGGGATAGAGAAACATCTATCATGCAAAACCTTGCCAAAAGAAAGCCAGAGTAGCAATACTTATATCAGACAAAATAGACTTTGAAACAAAGACTGTAATAAGAAAGAAAGAAAGACTCTATAGAATAATAAAGGGGACAATCCAACAAGAAGATATTTATGCACCCAACATACATAAAAGTGTCAATAGTAAACATTAAAGAAGTAATCAATAATAATACAAAATAATACAAAAATAATGCTTACATCAATGAACAAATCAACTAAACAGAAAATTGATAAGGAAACAATGGCTTTGAATGGCACACTGGACCAGGTGGATTTATCAGATATATTCAGAATGTTCCATTCTAAAACAGCAAAATACACATTCTTCTCAAGTGCACACAGAACATTCTCCAAAATAGATCAACAAATTCTAGAAGATTGAAATACTATGCATCTTTTCTGACCACAATGTTATGAGAGTAGAAATCAACTGCAAGAAAAAAATGTGGTAAGACCACAAATTCATGGAGGTTAAATAACATGCTACTGAAGAATGAATCAGTCAACCCAGAAATAAAAGAAGAAATGAAAAAAAAAGTAATGGAAAAAAATGAAAACACAATGTTTCAAAACCTCTGGGATGCAGCAAAAGTGGTTCTAAGAGGGAGATTTATTTATTTATTTATTTATTTATTTATTTATTTATTTAAAGATTTTATTTATTTATTCGACAGAGAAAGACAGCCAGCGAGAGAGGGAACACAAGCAGGGGGAGTGGGAGAGGAAGAAGCAGGCTCATAGCGGAAGAGCCTGATGTGGGGCTCGATCCCGTAATGCCGGGATCACGCCCTGAGCCGAAGGCAGACGATTAACCGCTGTGCCACCCAGGCGCCCCTAAGAGGGAGATTTATAGCAATAAAGTCCTACCACAAGGTACAAGAAAAATCCCAAGTGAACGACCTGACCTTGCACCTAAAGGAGCTAGAAAAAGAACAACAAACAAAACCTAAAACCAGCAGAAGGCATGAAATAATAAAGATTAGAGCAGAAATAAATGATATCAAAACTAAGAAACCCAATATAACAGATCCATGAAACCAAGAGGTGGTTCTTTGAAAAAAATCAGTAAAATTGATAAGCCTCTAGCCAGACTTCTCATGGAAAAAAAGAGAAAAGACCCAGATAAATAAAATCATAAATGAGAGAGGAGAAATATCAAGAAACACCTTAGAAACACAAAGAGTTATGAGACTATTATAAAAAGCCAAGCCAACAAATTGGACAACCTAGAAGAAATAGATAAATTCCTAGAAACATATAACTTTCTAAAATTGAACCAGGATGAAATAGAAAATTTGAACAGACCACTTACCAGCATAGAAATTGAATCAGTAATAAAAAAAATTTCCAACGAAGAAAACTCCAGGACCAAATGGCTTCACAGGTAAATTCTACCAAATATTTAAAGAAGAATTAATACCCATTGTTCTCAAACTATTTGAAAAAATAGAAGAGGAAGGAAAACTTTCAAATTCAGTCTATGAGGCCATCATTACCCTGATACCAAAACCAGGTTAAGACAGCACACACACACAAAAAGGAGAACTATGGGCCAATATCTCTGATGAACACAGATGAAAAAATCCTTAATAAAATACTAGCAAACTGAATCCAACAATACAGTAAAAAAATATTTTATATATCTATATCTATATAGTGAACATAGTGAATATATATATATATATATATATATATATATATATATATATATTGCTATGATCAAATGAGATTTATTCCTGGGTTGCAAAGGTGGTTTAATATTTGCAAATCAATGTGTTATATCACATTAATAAGAGAAAAAATAAGAACCATATGATCATTTCAATAGATGCAGAAAAAACATTTGACAAAGTACAACATCCATTATGATAAAAACCCTCAATACAGTAGGCTTAGAAGGAATATACCTCAACCTAGTGAAGGCATATATGAAAAACTCACAACTAACATCATCCTGAGTGGGAAAAACTGAGAGCTTTTCCCTTAAGTTCAACAACAAGACAAGGATATTCCATTCTCACCACTTTTATTCAAAATAGTACTGGAAGTCCTAGCCACAGCAATCACACAAGAAAGAGAGAAAGAGAGAGAGGGAGGGAGGGAAGGGAAGAAAGAGAAAGAAAGAAAGAGAAGAAAGAAAGAAAGAAAGAAAGAAAGAAAGAAAGAAAGAAAGAAAGAACGGGAGAAAGAGAGGAAGGAAGGAAGGAAGAGAGGAAGGAAGGAAGAGGGGAGAGGAAGGAAGGAAGGAAGGAAGGAAGGAAGGAAGGAAGGAAGGAAGGAAAAAGGCCTTCAAATTAGTAAGGAAGAAGTGACACTTTCACTATTTGCAGATGACATGATACTCTATAGAGAAAACCCCAAAGACTCCACCAAAAAACTGCTTGAACTGATAAACAAATTCAGTAGTTCCAGGATATGAAATCAATGTGCAGAAATCTTTTGCATTTCTATACACCAATAATGAAGCAGCACAAAGAGAAATTAAGAAAAAAAAATCCCATTTACAATGGTGCCAAAAATAATAGGATACCTAGGAATAAACTTAACAAAAGAGGTGAAAGACCTGTACTTTGAAAACTGTAAAACACTGATGAGAGAAATTAAAGATGACACAAAGAAACAGAAAGACATTCCATGCTCATGAATTGGAAGAACATTGTTAAAATGTCTATGCTACCCAAGGTAATCTACACATTTAACACAAAATACCTTATCAAAATACCAACAGCATTTCTCACAGAACTGAAACAAACAGTCCTAAAATTTGTATGGAACCACAAAAGACTCTGACTAGCCAAAGTAATCTTTTCTTTTTTTTTTAAGGGAATAAAATGTGTGTATTATTTATTTACACCAAAAAATTCTGACCAAAGCAATCTTAAAAAAGAAAAGCAAAGCTGGGGACATCACAATTCTTTACTTCAAGTTATATTACAAAGCTGTAATAATCAAAACAGTATGACACTGGCATAAAATAGACACAGATCAATGGACCAGAATAGAAAAATCCATAAATAAACCCACAGTATATAACTGTGTAACTGTATATACCCACAGTATATAACTGTATATATAATCTTCAAAAAAGCATGAAAGAATATCCAATGGGAAAAAGAGAGTTTCTTCACAATTGGTGTTAGGAAAACTGGACAGTAACTTGCAAAAGAATGAAACTGGACCACTTGCTTACAACATACACAGAAACAAACTCAAAATGGTTTAAAGATCTAACTGTGAGAACTGAAACCATAAAAATTCTAGAAGAGAACACAGGCAGTAATTTCTCTGACATAGGCTGTAGCAACTTTTTTCTAGACAGGTTCCCTGCTGCAAGGGAAACAAAAGCAAAAATAATCTATTGGGTCTTCATCAAGATAAAACGCCTCTGCATGGCAAAGGAAACAAATCAACAAAACTGAAAGGGAACCTATGAGATGGGAGAAGATATTTGCAAATGCCATATATAATACCTAAAATATATGAAGAACTTATAAAGCTGAACACTCAAAAAACAAATGATGTAATTAAAAAATGGATAGAAGACATGAACAGACATTTCTCCACAGAAGACATCCAGATGGCCAACGGATTATGTGAACTGATGCTCAACATCACTTATTATCAGGAAATGCAAATCAAAACTGAAATGATATATCACTCACCCCTGTCAGAATGGCTAAAATCAAAAACACAAGAAACAACAGGTGCTGGTGAAGATGGGGAGAAAAAGGAATACTCATGCACTGCTGGTGAGAATGCAAATTGGTGCAGCCATATGGAAAATGGTATGGAGGTTCTTCGAAAAGTTAGAAAGTAGAACTATCTTATGATCGAACAATTGCACTACTAGGCGTTTACTCAAAGAATACAAAAACACCAATTAAAAGGGATACATGTACTCCTATGTTTATAGCAGCATTATTTACAATAGCCAAAATATGGAACCAGTCCAGTGTCTATCGATAGATGAATGGATAAAGAAGAGATGGTATATATACCAATGGAATATTATTCAACCGTAAAAAAGAAGGAAACCTTGCCATTTACAACAACATGGATGGAGCTAAAGAGTATAGTGCTTAGTGAAATAAGTCAGTCACTGAAAAATATACCATATGATTTCACTCATATGTGGAATTTAAAAAAACAAAATAAGTGAGCAAAGGGAAAAAAACTAGAGAGAGAGGAAAACCAAGAAACAGACTCTAAACTATAGAGAACAAACTGATGGTTACCAGGGGGGAGGTGGGTGGGGGAATGGGTAAAATAGGTGATGCGAATTAAGGAGGGCACTTTTCGTCATAAGCACCCGGTGATTAAAATAAAAAGTTAAGGGGCGCCTGGGTGGCACAGCGGTTGAGCGTCTGCCTTCGGCTCAGGGCGTGATCCTGGCATTATGGGATCGAGTCCCACATCAGGCTCCTCCGCTATGAGCCTGCTTCTTCCTCTCCCACTCCCCCTGCTTGTGTTCCCTTTCCCACTGGCTGTCTCTCTCTCTGTCGAATAAATAAATAAAATCTTTAAAAATAAATAAATAAATAAAATAAAATAAAATAAAAAGTTAAAACATAAAAATTTTAAAAATACATATATTTTTTGTGCCTCTCTGTGGCTGTCAGGAAGCTTAGTTTTGTGAAAGTCACACCACAGGGTTGAAACACAGGATATATTTTGAAGGAAGAAAATATGAGCTTCTTGCTTTGTTTTAAGGAGGCGTGGCTAGTCCCATGCACACAATCCTTATCTTGTTTTACGGCAGCCAGTCAACAACTTGCACTGAGCATCTATTCTGTGCCCGTCACTGTGCCCAGAGGGGGCAGAAGACCCTTCAAGGGAGGTTCTTGCCTCAGGTCAGCAAGTGTGCCCCAGGGGCTTGTCTGGGTATTGGGGTACACCAGGGAGGGGTCTCTGACCAGACTTTGAGGACTGGTGATATCACCCTGGAGGAGGTGATGCCTGAAGACATGAGAAAGGAGTTACCAAAGTTAGGGTTAAGGGGAGACGTTGGATTGTAGGGTGTTGAGTGCTGTGGCCCCAACACCATGCAAGGGAACATGCTAAGGGGCCAACAGCCAGACCTGGTCAGCTGGCTATCTGCTGCTGTGCCCAGGAATTGTGTTTCTCATCATAGGAAATTTTAGAAGAGGAATAACATAATCAGTTTTGCACTTTGGAACTACGGAAACCGTGTAGCAAACGGTCTGGATGGCAGAATGATTGAGGGCATAAAGGCAGCTATCGACCTGATGCAAACTCCAGGAGGGCCTGACCCAAGGGAAGAGCTCCTGACAACAAAAAGAGGAATGGATTAGAGAAGCCATGACTTTAATGACGAGGGAAGACATGGGCCCAGTTCTGAGGGCTGGCGCAGTGTGTGTACAGGGCAGTCTCCACCTTCCAGAAATCAGCCATGCCATAAGCAATGAGAACCATGACAAGTGTTATAAGAGGGAAGATGTGGGCCCTGCTGGGCACTGCAGCCAGGATTTCCTGTGGCCTGGGGAGAAAGGGAAGGTGTCCCAAGTGAGTAGCGTTTAGGCTGAGAATGAAGAACGAGCAGGTGTCTATCTGGTGAAAGGGTACAGAAGCAGATGTGAGGGACAGGGCTCTGGCCACAGGCAGCAGCCTGCACATGGCCTGGCAAGATGGACTTTGCTGGGGAGAGAGGGAAGGGGTTGCTGCTGACCAGCTGGACAGGGAGCCATGGGAAGCTGCCAAGGAATTCTCATTCGGAGAACTATGGGAAGCCACGGGAAGAGTTTAAACAGGAGGACGGTGATTTGCAGTGTCAAACATGTAATCTTTCTACCACATAGAGAAACAATGGGAAGGGGTTAAGAGTGAATACAGAAGGACTCAGCAGGAGGCTGGTGTGGAGGGGAAATGATGCTGATTTGAACTTGGTCATTGCGGGTTTCAAGAGAGATTCAGAGCTCTTCAGGAATTAGTAACGACAGAGGGCTGGATGTTAGGAGGTTGAGGGGCAGGTGGAGGGAAGTGGCTTCCTGACTTCCAGCAGATATGGCATCATCCCCCACAGCGAAGAAGCAGGGGCCCGAGCAGGCTTGGCTATGTAGGTATGTGAGCTGGGTTTGGATGTTCAGCACTCAGAGAAGAATTGGACAATAGTCGGTTGGTTACATAAGTCTGGACATGAGGGAAAAGAAAGTTGGGCATGGGAGCCATTCACATACAGAAGTATGCAGAAGAGAAGGGCAGAGTAGATCAATCATGGGAGAGGGTACAAACAGAAGAGACCTGATGCCAGAAAGCTAATGAACCCCAGTATTTAAAAAGTGGGCAGAGGAAGATGAGCTTTTACGAGTGGTGTTCTGGCAGTGGTTTAACACTAACTCTATGGGAAAGGAAAATGAAAGGCCCCAAGTTGTAGCGCTTGCCAATTTCAAACACCCATGCGACATCAGCTAGCTAGCAAAATGCCTGCAAGTGGAACAATGGAATCTGAGCCTGCCCCAGCTCGTCCCTGGCCTCCTGGAGCACTGGAGGGGACAAAAACCAAGAGAATGCTCTGGCAAGAGACAAGAGAAGAGAAGGTCTTACAGCGTTGAAAGACCAAATGCCACTGAGAAGTCACAGAAAGACTGTAAAGTAAATTTTGGCTTTTGCAGCTCAGAATGTCATTGGTTTGTTAGAGCAACTTGTGTGGAGCACCAAGGGCTGAAGCTTGTCTGCAGGCAGATAGGAACAGCCTGGAGAGGAAAGAAAGTACTGAATGCCATTTTCTTAGGAGGATTCCACAGGCAGTCAGACATCCTGTCTTGCTTTTAAAATCCCTGATTTAAATAAAAGCCAGGGAGGTAATAAACTAGCAATATGAAAGGCCACACTGAGAGAAACCCTTCTTCTTCTGTTTTTAGAATGTTTTCAGTTTTAGAAACTTGCCCCCTCCCTTCATGTGATGCATGCCAGGTAAGTAAAAAACAAAAGCAAAACAAAAGAACAACAACAACAAAAATACCAAAGTTCCCTAGCTCAGAAGACATTCAGTGTTTAACCAACTTCACAGACACACTGTGACCTCAGACAGGTCCCTCACCTCCTCTGTATAGGCAAGGAGGACACACCTGAAAACCTCGCTAGGAGCAGCCCTCTGCAGGATAAAGTTTGCTTTAATGGGCATCGTGGGGTCAACAAGTCTACTATACTTATCTGGGAACAGAGAGAACCAGAGCAGGAGAATGAGGGATTCCCCCCGTCACACAGATAGCAAAAGGCAGCACGGAGGCTTCACTCTACAATTTTTGACTTATGCCTACAGATCCCTGCACTTCATTGCTCTCAAAATATGACCAAAAAAGGACAGTGATTGGGAAAAAATATTTTAAACATTTATGCAGTGAAATCACATTATTTTTATGTGACATGTTTCATAGTTAAAATAGCTAATGTTTGCTTACTACTTACCATATACCCATCATAAAAATATGATGATTGATGTACTTGTATTTCTTTGTCAATCTCTCACAATAAGCCTGTGAAGTGGGTGCTAGTATTAACCCTAATTTTGAGTGTGAATAACCCAATGTTAAAATGAGGGAAAGTGCCAACTTGCTCAAGGTGACATTGTGGACAAGGGTAGGCCTATATTACACACATTCTTTGGGGGGTGATGTCTCACCAGCTGGTGACTGTGATTTGTCCCCCAGACCCCCCATCTCACTTTCCATTTCCTCTCCCAGCCCACTGAGCAGAAACAAGCAGTCAAAAAATATTGAGTCTAGTGACCATCCCATATTCTCTGAAGCATGCCTGCAGAGACAGGCAGGTCTAAAAAGCACAGGGAAAGCAGAATAAGAAAAAAGATGCTAAAAGGAGAGGGGTGGAAGGAAGGCAAGGCAGGGAGACCAGCACTAGCAGCCAGCAGAAGCAGGGAAGACAGGACCCAGAAGATGAGAACTCTTCAAGTCTGGATGTAGCAATGCATCCTCTGGGACCCCTCACCTACAGTCTGCCAATCTGCAGCTCTGGACATGGGTGCCCCTCAACAAAGGGTGGGAGGCTTGGATACCTTGCTTGTGAATCTGGCCAGGGAGGTTGAGTTTCAGCTCCTCATCAGGTGGGGGTGGACTGAGCTAGCTGATTTTTCCACTGGTGTCCGTGTCAAAGCAATAACATGTTTATTTTCTGGAAGGGAACATGTAGCTGTATAAAAATCAGCAGATGAGCTTTGATTTTAGTAGCAGCAAGGTGATTTTCTTCAGTTATTATTTTTCTTCCAGTCAGATTATTTTCACATCTAAAAGTTGATGTTAATCATTAAAGTCATTTAATTTGACTACAGTTGAACTATTTTCAAATTATAGGTATTCACAGGGTCTCACCTATTTTCAGCTGATAGGAGACCTTGTTACAGAAAGCATTGTGAGTATCTGTGTGGTAGGTTTTCCAAAGCAAACACAGAAAAACCATAGCAACCATCAGCACGCAGCAGAACACAAGATTACTGAGAAGCTCCATCAGTCAGTGAAAAGGTCCAGCTTGGGGTTCAGTGGTCTGTCTGCTCTGTTGTGGAGAATGTGGAAGGAAACAGTCAATGCCCTCTCAGGCTTTGTCAGGTTGAGGAGTGTATTAGTTGTTGATTGCTGTGTAACGAATGAAGCAACATTAAACAACACCCATTCATTATCTCAGAGTTCTGTAGGGCAGAAGTTCAAGTGGGTTCATCTGGGTTCTCTGCTCTGGGTCTTGCAAATCTAAATCAAAGCATTGTCTGGATGGGCTCTTATCTGGAGACTGGGGACAATCTGTCTCAAAGCTCATTCAAGTGCATGGCAGAATTTAGTTTCTTGTGGCTGTAGTACTGAGGTCCCTGTTTCCTTGTGGGCTGCCAGCCAGGGGTTGCTCTCGACCTCTAGAGGTCATTTGCATTCTTTGATAAGGACAACACCTCTCCCCACTCCGCCCCCCAAATTTTCAAGCCAGCAATGTATGTCAAATCCTTCTCATGCTTACAGGCTAACTTCCATTTCTGCTGCCAGCTTAAGAAAACTCTTATAATGGGCTTTCCTCATTGGTTCAAGCCCACGTTTGTATCATATTTTAAGGTCAACTGACTTGGAATACCAATTGCATCTAGAAAATCTCTTTACAGCAGCCCCTATATTAGCATCTGATTGAATGACCAGGGGACAGGATCTGGGGTCATCTGCAGTATTGTATCCATCAAAGAGATGTAAGACAGCGCCCAGGATACCATGATGAACACAAGAGGGTATAAACCAGAAGTGTAAATATACACACACACACAGACACACACACACAGTTAACCAAAGAAGACTGCATGGGGGAGAAGGCTATGGTGGGAAGAACTGGGAGGCTTTGGGGTGCAGGTAAGGAAAGGTGCAAGTGTATCCCCTGAAAGGAGAGCAAGCAGGCACTGCAAGCCAGTGATCAGTGTGTGCTCTTGCCCATGAACAGAAATGGTGGTGATGGCGATGGGACTGTAAGGGAGCAGACCCAAGTAAAATTAATTAAAAGAAAAGGTGACAAGGCAAGTATTAATTAAGGAATAGTGAGTGATGCTCCCAATACCACCTGCCATTTAAAAGATACACACACATCTGCTCCTTCACAACTAAGCCTCTAATTAACCAAATGAGGCAAGGAGCTCCACGGTCTCGTTTTCATGGGGGAGTTTCGTAATGTTGTTGTCATGTGAAAATGCACATGCTTATGTGAGTTTCTTAGGGCTGCCGTAACAAAGTAGCAGAAACTGGGTGACTCACACCACTTCAGTCTGGAGGCCTGAAGTCTGAGATGAAGGGTTGGTTCCTTCTGGGGGCTGTGAGTGGGCATCCGTTCCAGGTCTCTCCCTCAGCTTCTGGAGGCTGCTGGCCAGCTTCAGTGTTCCGTGCTTGTAGCACCAACACCTCAGTCTCTGCCTTCATTTTCACATGGTATTCTCCTGTTTGCATGTCTGTCTCTGTGTTTGAGTTCCCCTTTTTGGTAAGAATGCCAATCATATTGGGTTAGGGCCCATTGTATTCCAGTTTGATCTTAACTAATTACGTCTACAGTGACCATGTACCCCAAAATGGTCACATTCTGAGGTACTGGGGGTTAAGACTTCAACATATGAGTTATTGGGGGACAGAATTCAAACCATAGTATTTACCCAAAAAAATATAAAAGCACTAATTCAAAGGGATATATATGATGGAATATTATTCAGCCATAAAAATAAATGAAATCTTGTCATTTGCAAGAACATGGGTGGAGCTAGAGAGTATAATGCTAAGCGAAATAAGACAGAGACAGACAAATACCATATGATTTCACTCACATGAAGAATTTAAGAAACAAAACAAGCCAAGAAAAAAAAGAGAGAAACAGACGAACTAAGAAACAGACCCTTAACTATGGAGAACAGACTGACAGTTACCAGAGGGGAGGTGTGGGGGGTGGGAAGGGTGAAATAGGTGATGGGCATTAAGGAGTGAACTTGTGATAAACACTGGGTGATGTACGGAAGTGCTGAATCACTAAATTGTACACCCGAGAGAAATATAACACTGTATGTAAATTATACTGTAATTAAAATTAGAAAATTCAACCCATAATAGTCCTCTTTGTCTAGAGAAAGATAGTCCTCTTAACTTGAGAGTAAGGATAGTGTAAGTTGCACTTTATTTCTATAAATAAAGTGAGTCAAACTCTAGGTAGAGTTTAGTCTCTTGCTTCTCAAAGGGTATTCCTCAGACCAACACCAATGGTATCCCCTGGGGGATTGCAAGAAATGCCAAATTTCAGGCCCCACCCCTTGTCTTGGGGGCAAGAGATTTTTTTGCACATCAAAATTTAAAAGGCAGTGTTTAATTCACCTTGTCAGAAATGAATAGAAAATTCTTTAAGGCAAAACCATAACGTTAACCTCAAACTAACACTTTAAAGAAATTAAAACTAAGTTTTTGGAAGACGTGGCATGATAACCTTAATTTAGTTATTTCTGATAAAGCAATAGATGAAGCTCAAAATCAATTTAAATGTTTGCTTGTTTTTTAAAAGGATGCAACCAACTGGTCCTACAAGAGACTTTGGCATGTTCACTTAATTGGTGTAGAAGAGGAGCCAGACAACATTTATTCACTCAACAAACCTTTACAGAGCCCTATAATGTGCCAGGTGCTCCAATGAGCAGAATAATCACCTCGGGACCTGTTTAGCTGCAATTCCTATGACAGGCACATTATCTGGTGGCGAGTTCTGTAGGGTGGGGTGTGTTTCTTGATATCTGTGGTCATCCTTCCCAGCCATCCCCAGAGTGGCTCCTGCTCTGCACTCTGGTCTATGGGAAGCATCAACATCCCGACACTGACAGACTGAGGGAGGCGTTGGGCCAGGCTGCTCACCTTCCTGCCTCACCAGAGCCGTCAACTGCCATCCCAGCCTTTAGGACTCCCAGGGACCATCAGACCCAGGTGGAGATGTCTCCTGGCTCCAAACTCCCCGAGGTATCTTAGAAGGCTTCTCGCTAATTCTGTGAAAGAAAGCAGAGAACTACAAACACCTCTGGGTGTGTGGGAGGAGTGGGGATCCACTGCATGGCAGCCGTGCTCACCCCAGGAAGATCACCCCTCCAGTCCCCTCTGATCCTGTGCTCTCTCTCTCTTTTCCATGTTTTATTCTCAATGGGATGAGAGTTTGAAACCTGTAAGATTTTTCTATTGTAGATTCTGCCTGACACGGTCTAACACATCACTTTGCCACCACACTTCAACTGTATCTCAATGCTTATAGGAAACTTGCATTTTAGCATACTGTTAGAAGTATTTTCATGTAATAGACTCAGCTAAGAGGCCTGAGCAGAGAGAAGGTAGGAGCTGAAACAGGTGGAGGAAATTGAGGCTGCAGATTGGACTGTAGTGCAGACAGTGTCCAAGGGGGTATAACAAACTAGGGCCCAGTGTGGGCAAAGCATGCAGCAGAGTGGCGGGTAGGACTAGACAAACCCAGGAATGAGGAAAGCAGGACATCAGGTCCCACCTGTGTGGTCAGAGTTAAAGGGAGAATGTAAGTCTTAATAAGCGAGGAGACAAAACCCCAATCACAGCAATGATGGATGAACAGGTCTGTCTTTCAGGCTGCGGCTGAAGACATTTACGCATACACCCGATTCCAACTCTTTGTGAACTTCCTGCCTGTGCCAGCATTGGCTTCATGCGGCGGTCCTCCCTCCTAGCTGAGTGGTGGAATCCCCTGGGCAGCTTTCAACATGCTACCAATATCCCTTCCCCACACCTCAAGATCCTTTATTGGTCTGGGTGCAGTTTTTGTGTTTGTCTTTAAAGCTGCCATGACGATTATGTGAGCATGTTAGAGGTGAAAGGTAGGATTGAGGGAACTTAAGTGGGGAACCCTGTCACTAGGTGAGAAGGGCTGTGGAAGGCAGGGGCTGGCAGAAGGCTGGAAAAGTGGGTTTGGATTCCTTTATATAAAGCATTGCGAGCCGGACTGTAATTTACATGCAGCACGGGGATCATGCTGACAAATCTGGGGTAGGAAAATTATATGATTGGAGCTGTGTTTTAGGAGGACGAGTGTGGCTGTTTTGTGTAAGACGGGTTGGCTAGAATTCAGAGATCAGTGAGGAAGCTATTGCAGAAGGAGATGTGTAATGAAGACATCCAAAGCAAGATAAGGGCCAGGGGGAAATTCCAAATCCTAAAAATATTTCAGCTCCGAAGGGCAGGTGTTGCAGCCTGAGCCACCCAGTGTGAGGAGGCGGCCAGCTTGTAATTAGCCTGCACACGCTTCATTGTCGCCTGAGATCGGGGTGGCTGCTGGCTAATTAGTGCTTCCTAGAGGACAAAAACAGCTGGTATTTTCCTTTCTGATTCCAGTAATGACGTCCTATTTTAACATAATAAAAGGATTCACTGGCAAGGGAGGGGGGCTGATGAGATGAAAGGCCTAGGTGACTAGGGGCCCCTTGTTCAGACGCTGCTCAGAGGTCCAAGGAGCATTGCAGGTCTCACCAAAGGAGCAGCCAGCATTCTGCTGCAGTGTCTGAATGTCAGGCTTGTTCTAAATTTACATAGTGGGTTGACTGAAGTTCATAGGAAGCTCAGAATTGTCTGTATTATCTTTGATCCTTAGAATCCTAAGTCTTGCTGTTTATGGTTAAGAACCAGTCACACTTAGCTCCCTCCACCCCCTTACATGAGACAGGATGGCAGGAGGAGCCCTTTCCCACATCAGATCAGGCTCTAGTAAAATCTTTTCCCCTGGAGAGTAGCAGGCTTTTGATATGAAGAGTACTCCACTCTGGGTATACATCCCAGAGATTACCTTTCCTCCCCCTATGCTAGAGCATCGAAGGGATCTTCCTTGATTCTTCACAATAAGAACCTGGTGGAATTCCTGGAGATACAACACACAAATAGGTAGGTGGCTGCTTCCCTAATCCTGGGACCTTCAAACTTCCCCTCTCACAGGAGATTTCATTCTCAGTATGCTGTTTCATTTTATGTATCAACTTGGCTAGGCTATAGTACCCAGTTGTTCTGTTAAACACACATCTAGATGTTGCTGTAAAGGTATTTTTAGATGATAGTAACACTTAAATTGGCAGACTTCCAGTAATGCAAATTACCTTCCACGGTGTGGGTGGGCCTCATTCAATCAGTTGAAGGCCTTAGGAGAAAAATAATGACTTCCCCCGAGTAAGAAGGAATTCTGCCTCCAGTCTGTCTTTGAATTTGAGCTGCAAAATCAACTCTTCCCTTGAATTCCAGCTGATGGCCTTGCCCTACCAGGCTCCACAATTGTGTGAATTGATTCTTTAAAATCTCTCTCCCTCTCCATATATACATATGCATATGTATATGTACATACATACATTCTATTGGTTCTGTTTCTTTGGATACAAACACACTCAGCCTCCAGTAATTCATCAAAATTACCTTTCGAATAAAGGAACCCTCGTGCACTGTTGGTGGGAATGCAAACTGGTACCGCTGCTGTGGAAGAAAGTATGGCATAGTTCCTCAAAAAGCTAAAAATAGAACTACCCTATGATCCAGTAATTGCACTACTTGTATTTAGCCAGAGAATACAAAAATACTAATTTGAAGAAATACATGCACCCCAATGTTTATAGCTGCATTATCAACAATAGCCAAGTTATGGAAAGAGCCCAAACATCCATAAACTGGTGAGTGGATAAAGAAGATGTGGTGTAGATATGTACAATGGAGTATTACTCAGCCGTAAAAAAGAATGAAGTCTCGCCATTTGTAATGACATGGATGGAACTAGAGGGTATTACGCTAAGTGAAATAAGTCAGTCAGAGAAAGATAGTTACCATATGATCTCACTCATATGTGGGATTTAAGAAACAAAGCAAACAACTATAGAAGGGGGGGCAGGAAGAAAGGAAAACCAAGAAACATACTCTTAACTATAGAGAACAAACTGATGGTTACCAGAGAGGAGATGGGTGGGAGGATGGGTTAAATATGTGATGGGGATTAAGGAGTGTACTTGTTGTGATGAGCACTGGGTATTGTATGTGAGTGTTGAATCACTAAATTCTACACCTGAAACTAATATAACACTGTATGTCAACTACACAGGAATAAATTAAAATAAAATAACCCAAAATTACCCTTCCAACGTTCCTACAAGTTTATGGCTCCAGTGGCTTCTGTTCCAGGTAAGCAGATGTCAGCTGTGGCTTTTTGTATTCTTCTGTCTCTCCACATTTCAGTGTGGTGATTTGCCCTGTGATAGTTGCCTGGTGGTTGCAAGAAAAGTCATTGATTTTTCAAGTTGTTCAGCTTTTTCTTTTGTAATAAGGATAAGAGTGATGCCTTCCAAGCTCATTACATGTTGGACCCCCAGAAACTTAAATTTTTTTAAAAAGATCATTTTCATGAGTTTCATGAGTTGCACCTGTTTTACTGGAAAGCAGTTCAGCAGAGCTCACCTGCCATTCCACAAGAGGACTTCAGTAGGTCTATTCTTTTTTTTTTTTTTAATTTTATTTATTTAGTTGAGAGAGAGAGAGATAACGAGAGAAAGCACGAGTGGGGGGGAGGGGTGGGGGCAGAAGGAGAGGGACAAGCAGGCTCCCAGATAAGCAGGGAGCCTGATGCAAGGTTCAATCCCAGGACCCTGGGATCATGACCTGAACCAAAGGCAGCCACCCAGGCACCTTCAGTAGGTCTACTCTTAATGACATTTATTGCTAATATTTGTTGAGTGCTGAAGCTGGAAACTCCTCAAAGTTTTCACATGCATTATCTCATTTAATCCCTGTGAAGAAGGAATTAAAACACCCTTCCTATGCAAAGGTTTTATTATTATGCTCAACTTTTAAATGAGGAAAGAGATTCAGGGAAGTTAAGGTCTGCAAAACTCAAATTCAGAATCCTGTAGGAAAATGGCAAAGACTGGATTAGAGAAAAAAGAAAAAAAAAAAAAGATTAGGCTCTATTTCCAATGGAAATATAATGAATAGAAATAGAATGCAGACCATGGTGTAATTAAAATTTTTTAATATCATACTGAAAGATAAAAATAAACAGGTAAAATTAATTTTAATAACGTTTTTAATACAGTATATTCAAAATACTACCATTTCAATTTACATTTAATATAAAATTATCAGTGAGATACTTTACTTCCTTCTTTTGTATGAAGTCATTGAAATCTGGTGTGTAGTTTGCACTTACTATGCAGCTCTGTTTAGACTAGCCACCTCTGAAGTATGAAGTAGCATCCTAGACTAAACGGCTGATATTTTTTATGGTTGCTGTGCATAGGAAAGGGTCTTAAACAGACTTTAGGAAGATCATCAAGGACACAGTAGTGGGGGAGGGGTTGATGGAGAAGGAGCAAGACAGGAGGCTCAGAGATTAGATGGGGGCATTGAAGTTTACCAGGAAAGAAATTAGAAAACCTGAGCAAAGTAGAATAGAGAAGAGAGAACAGAAAACAAATACAAAAGAAAAATATTACATCTATATATTTATGATAAAATTTAACAAGACTTGGTTACAGGTTGCGTGTTGGTGATAAGGAAAAAGATGTCTAGGATAATTTATAGTTTCTTTCAGCTGGATGAGTATTTTCATCTAAGTCTCAGACAGATAGTGGACAACAAAGAAAAGATTTGGAAGAAAAGGTTAATTAACTTTAATATATCTGCGGGCCTCCCAAAGGAGATATCTGCTGACCAATTTGTATAAGTTGAGTGTGGCAAGACATTTTGTTTTCTGTTTCTAATAGCATTTGTTGTTAAGGCATCATGGAAAATCTAAGAGTTCTTTTTACTGTGTTTTGTGCCTGGAAGTATTTTTGCTTTCTCTGCTGTGCTATTAGCCAGAGAAAATTCAGTAGTGCTAGATACAATTTCTTTCACTTTGGGATACAATAGCAAACAAAAGGGGCACAAATTCCTTCCCTTGTGGAGCTTATATTTTTGTTGGGGTTAGGGGTAGAATGTAAACAATAAATACATCCGGACAAGATAATGTAACTCTTTTCTCACTGCTGCTCTAAGCACAACTATAAAACTTAGAAATAACACAAGAGACAACCGAAGAAGAACTCTGGAAGGTAGTTAGAAAAAGGTGATCTTTTGGGGGACTCCAGGACTGCAGGAACAACACAACGGCAGAATGTCTTACATCCCGCATCCGACAGGTTTGATTGGGTGTTCAATCAACACACAGCCTAGCAAAAGGAAGAAGCCCAGTAGGCTCCCAGCCCAGTCTGGGAAGTCCTTTGTGCTTGAGGGCCTAAGGCCTGTTTCCCTACTGGGTGATTCCAAGTGGAGCCTACAAGAGAGATACAACCACAATAAGCAGCCTAACCTGGAAAGCCTCTTTGACTCCATAGACCCTAAACGCTGCTACCACACTGAGACACACTCCGTGGGCCAGCTTGGAGTTGGGCCCCCTCAGCACACCCCATCGGCAAGACCAGCAAGGATTAGTGGGGCCACCAAAGGTACCATATAAACCAAGCAGACAAAAACAGCACTGCAAAATCTCTAAAAATTAAACTATCAGTGGAACCACAGCTCACAAAAGTAGACCAAGACCTGAGTACTAAGCCTAAACAGCGTGACTTCCCACGAGAATAAAAGGTTTAGATAGGACGCAGTATGTCCTGGACAAAAGTCCTGGATATAGCAAAATATCACTTGCTGTGCCAAGAATGAAGAAAATAATAATTTGAATAAGAAAAGACAATCAGTTGCCACCAGGACCAAGACGAACCAGATGTTGGAATTATCTCACAAGGATTTTCAGGCATCCATCCATCCATTCATCCATTCATATATCCTAATCCTCAGATTTAAGAAGTGAAAGACAGAATAAACCCAAAGAAATTCATGCTAACTCATACTAATTAAAATAATGAAAACTAAAGACAAAGAAAAAATATTGAAAGTAGCTAGAGAGATGCGTGATGCCTTACCTACAGGAAAACGCCCGTTCAAATAACAGTGGATGTCTCATGTGAGACCATGGAAGCCAGGGGGACATGGCTCAACACTTTTCAAGTGCTGAAAGAAAAGAAACTTTAAAAGATAATTCTATGTCTAGCAAAACCATCTTTAAGAAAGACAAGGAAATAAAGACATTCTTAGAGGGAAACTAAAATAATTTGTTATTAAAACACCTGCCCTTGAAGATAAGCTAAAGGAGCTCTTCAACAGAAATGAAATAATAAAAGAGGGAATCTTGGAGCACTGGAAAGGAAGAAGGACCAGAAGAAAGAGAAGAAATATGGATACATATAGTAGGCTATCCTGTTCTTCATGAAATTTACAAATAATTTTTGATGATTGAAACAAAAGTTATACCACAATGTGATACTCAAAACAATATTTAAAAATGAGGAAAGTGAAGGGTACTAAATGGAAGTGAGTTTTCCACACTTCATTTGGAAGTAAAATGGTAATACCAGTAAACTGTGATGTCACATACGTATAATTTAATACCCAAAACAACCACTATGGAAACTATGCAAAGAGATACACTCAAATCCCTGTAAGTAAATCAGGTAAAATCTTAAAAATATATATATTCAATAATCCACAGGAATGCAAGAAAAAAAGAAACAGGAATAAGAAACAGAACAAACATACAGAAAATAAATAGTACAGTGGCAGACGTAAGTCCTAACATGGCAACAATTATTTTAAATGTAGCTTAATTCAACAATCAAAAGACAGAAATTTCCACAATGTATAATGAAACATGTGTAATGAAAAGTAAATCAACTACACGCTATAAAAAGAAACTCATTTCTAATCTAATGACATACATAGGTTGAAAATAAAAGGGTGGAAAAAGATATACCATGCAAATATTAGTTTTAAAAAATCAGGAGTGATTCTATTAATACCAGATAAAATAGACTTCAGGGTAAAGACACTATCAAAGGAAGAGGGATATTACTCAAAATGAAAAAATGATCATTCCACCAGGAAGGCATAGTAATCCTAAATGTATGTGCACCAAACAACAAAATATGTATGACAACAGAATATAACAAAAACAGAAAACACGAAGTATGGGAAGCAAAAAACTAATAGCACGGAAAAGAGAAACTGAGAAATCTACAATTACGGTGTGTACTTCAACACTCCCTTCTCACCAAATGATAGAAACATTAGACCACAAATTACCAAGTATAGGGAAGACCTAAACAACACAATCAACAGGACCTAACTGAAATCTAAGGAACACTGCCCCCAACCACAGCAGAATACATGTTTTATTCAAGTGTCCATGCAACATTAAACAAGATAGACCACATCCTGAAACATAAAACAACCCTCAACAAAAGTAAGATAATTAAAGTAATAAAGACTGTTTCTGCCCATACTGGCTGGCATCAAAGTAGAAATCAATAACAGAAAGATAATAGGAAAATCTTTATACACGTGGAAATTAAACAACATACTTGTAAATAATGCATGGATCAAAGAGGAAGTCCCAGAGGAAATACAAATACATAGAGTAGAATGAAAATGAAAATACAACATATTGAAATATGTGGAATGCAGCTAAAATAGTGCTGAGAGGACAGCTAAGCCTAGGAGTTTACATTAGAAACAGGAAAAGGTCTCCAATCAACAATAAAAATTCCTCCATCAAGAAATTTTTTTTTTAAAGGAGGAAGAAATAAACAGAAAGAAGCAAAAGAAGGAAAGAGTAAAGATAAGTGTCGAAACCAAGGATATGCAAAATAAGATTATCAAAAAAGAAAAAAAAAGCCGCTTCTTTCAAAAATCAGTAAAACCAGTAAGCCTCTAGCGACCAACAAACATAAAAGGAGAAAAGATACACATCACCAATTTTAGGAAGTAATAGGGTATACAACCACAGATTTTATAGCCATTAAAAATACAATAAGGGAATACTACAAACAAATTTATACTCATAAATCTGACAATTTAGAAGACATGGACCAACTCCTCAAAATCTACAAGCTACCAAAACTCAATTAAGATGTAATAGAATCTGAATAGTCTTGCTATCTTTAAAGAAATTGAATTTGTAATTTAAAATCTCCTGAAAAAGAAATCAGGAGAGGCCCACTTGATTTCATTTCAAAATTATATTAAATGTTTTTAAAAGAATTACTAATTTTGCACAATCTCTTCCAGATGATAGAAAATTTCCAACTCACTATCTCAGGACAGTATTACCCTGATAGCAAAACCAGAAAAAGACTTGAGAGAGACAGAAAGACAGAGAGAAAACTAGAGATCAATATTTATTAACTTTGATGCAAAAATTCTCAACAAAATATTAGCAGTAAAATCCAACTGTGTATAAGAGGGATTATAACCTTGGCCCAGTGGGAATTATTCCAGTTGTAAAAGACTAGCTCAGCACTCAAAAATCAATGCCATCCATCGTATGAACATATGAAAAAAAGAGAAATCGTGTAATCATATCAATTGACACAGAATAGTATTTGAAAAATCCAACACCCATTGATTATAAAAACTTTTAGCAAGTTGGGAATGGAAGAATATTACCTCAACTTGGTAAAAAGTGAATTAAAAAAAACAACTATAGTTTACATCATACTTAACTGCTGAAAGACTGAATGTTTTCCCCTAAGATCAAGAACTCAGCAAGTGTATGTTTCCTCTCACCACTCTTTTTTTTTTTTTTTAAGATTTTATTTTATTTATGTGACAGAGAGACAGCCAGCGAGAGAGGGAACACAGCAGGGGGAGTGGGAGAGGAAGAAGCAGGCTCCTAGCAGAGAAGCCCGATGTGGGACTCGATCCCAGTACGCCGGGATCACGCCCTGAGCCGAAGGCAGACGCTTTAACGACTGCGCCACCCAGGCGCCCCTACTCTCACCACTCTTAATACACTGCTGGAAGTTCTAGCCAGTGCAATAAGGTAAGAAAGGAAATAAAAGCCATACAGATCAGAAAGAAAGAAATACAATTTCCCTATTTGCAGAGATGACATGATATTATCTAAGCAGAAAATTCTAGGAATCTAACCAGAAAAGGCAAAGCAAACTCCTAGAACTAAGAATTCCATTAATTTCGCAGGGTAGGGAATAATGAATAAAAAAACCAATTGCATTTCTATATACTAGCAATGAACACATGGACACTGACATTTAAAATACGATTCCATTTTCAATCTCTCAAAAAATGAAATACATAGGTATAAATCAAATAAATCATGAAGAGAACTTGCATGCTGAAAACTACAAAGTTCTGATGAAAGAAATCAAAGCACTTAAATAAATGGAGAGACATACCATGTTTATAAATCAGAAGGCTCAACAAAGCAAAGTTATCAACGCTCTCCCAATTGATTTATAGGTTTCATGCAATTTCTGTCAAAGGCCTAGAATTGTGTGTGTGTGTGTGTGTGTGTGTGTGTGTGTGTGTGTACATAAACAAGCTAGTCTAAAAATTTCTATTGAAATGCACAGGCCCTAGACTGGCTAAAGTAATTTTTACAAAAAATGATAGGGTAGAAGAAATCACTATACCTGATACCACTGAGATTTCAGGGTTGGTTTGTTAATACAACCTACTTAACCTGACTAATGAAAGGTTTTGAGCAAGGAGTAAACATATTTGATTTACATGTCAATAAGATATCTCCAGGCTGTTCTGAGAATAGGCTGAAGACAGGAAGCAGGGAAACTATTTCAACAACCTAGAGAAGGTAACAGCTTGTAGCACAATGGTAATACCGGAGGTTGTGGTTTCTGAATATATTTTGAAGTTAGATTCAAGAGCATGAGTTTAGCTTTGTAGACATTAAATTTGAAATGCTTATTGGACATTCCAGTACAGGGAAGTGGTCTAGGTTAGGAATCATGGGGCTTGGGGAGGGGGGAAGTTATGCCTTTTATTTTTTATTTTTATTTATTTATTTTTCATTTTAATAATAATTTTTTATTATGTATTTTATTTTATTTTTGTTATGTTTTTTTTTATTATATTATGTTAGTCACCATACAGTACACCCCTAGTTTTTGATGTAAAGTTCCATGATTCATTACTTGCGTATAACACCCAGTGCACCACGCAATATGTCTCCTCCTTAATACCCATCACCAGCCTATCCCATTCCCCCACTCCCCTCCCCTCTGAAGCCCTCAGTTTGTTTCCCAGAGTCCATACTCTTTCATCGTTCATTCCCCCTTCTCTTTGCCCCCCCTTCATTCTTCCCTTTCTTCTCCTACCGATCTTCCTACTTCTTATGTCCCATAAATGAGTGAAACCATATGATAATTGTCTTTCTCTGCTTGACTTATTTCACTTAGCATTATCTCCTCCAGTCCCGTCCATGTTGCAGCAAATGTTGAGAAATCGTTCTTTTTGATGGCTGAGTAATATTCCATTGTATATATGGACCACATCTTCTTAATCCAGGCATCTGTTGAAGGGCATCTCGGCTCCTTCCACGATTTAGCTATTGTGGACAATGCTGCTATGAACATTGGTATGCATATGGCCCTTCTCTTCACTACGTCTGTATCTTTGGGGTAAATACCCAGTAGTGCAATGGCTGGGTCATAGGGTAGCTCAATTTTTAACTTTTAAAGGGACCTCCACACTGTTTCCAAAGTGGCTGCACCAACTTGCATTCCCACCAACAATGTAGGAGGGATCCCCTTTCTCCACATCCTCTCCAACATTTGTTGTTTTCTTCCTTGTCAATTTTTGCCATTCTAAATGGCGTAAGGTGGTATCTCAATGTGGTTTTTGATTTGAATTTCCCTGATGGCTAATGATTTTGAACATTTTTTCATGTGTCTGTTAGCCATTTGTATGTCTTCATTGGAAAAGTGTCTGTTCATATCTTCTGCCCATTTTTTGATTTGTTTATTTGTTTCTTGTGTATTGAGTTTGAGAAGTTCTTTGTATATCTTGGATACTAGTCTTTTATCTGTAGTGTCATTTGCAAATATCTTCTCCCATTCTGTGGGCTGCCTCAGTTTTTTTTTGACTGTTTCCTTGGCTGTGCAGAAGCTTTTGATCTTGATGAAGTCCCACAAGTTCATTTTTTCTTTTGTTTCTCTTGCCTTTGGAGATGTGTCATGAAAAAATGTTGCTGTGGTCGATGTCAAAGAGGTTGCTGCCTATGTTCTCCTCTAGGATTTTGATGGATTCCTGTCTCACATCGAGGTCTTTCATCCATTTGGAGTTTATCTTTGTGTATGGTGTGAAAGAGTGGTCAAGTTTCATTCTTTTGTATGTAGCTTTCCAATTTTCCCAGCACCATTTATTGAAAAGACTGTCTTTTTTCCACTGGATGTTTTTTCCTGCTTTGTCAAAGATTAGTTGCCCAAAGAGCCGAGGGTCCATTTCTGGGTTCTCTCTTCTGTTCCATTGGTCTATGTGTCTGTTTTTGTGCCAGTACCATGCTGTCTTTGTGATCACAGTTTTGTAGTATACCTTGAAATCCAGCAACGTGATTGCCCCCAGCTTTGTTTTTCCTTTTCAACAATTCCTTGGTGATTCGGGGCCTTTTCTGGTTCCACACAAATTTAAGGGCTGTTTTTTCCAGTTCTTTGAAAAATGTCATTGGTATTTTGATCGGGATAGCATTGAAAGTGTAGATTCCTCTGGGTAGCACAGACATTTTAACTATGTTATGCTTTTTAGGTCTCTAATTCCACCCTGCTGTCAGGGGGATGACATGGTTGTAGAGGTGGTTATTGTTCTTTACCTAAGAGCCTTTCATCTACACCAATACAATTCAGATGAGAGTCATGGTGTTTGAAATTCACACTCCTGAGGTTTCTGCTGGAGCCTACAGGAAAGCTTTCTCTTTGATGCCACATTTTGGTCTCCCAAAGAGTAAGAACTGCAGCTATTGAGAACTAGATGTAAACTAAGAAGCTGGGACACAGCACTAAGATGGGCTTTGTCTCAGAAACAAAGAATAGTCTCATGAGGAGAAAATATTCCTTCTGTGGGCATGAGCTAGACTGTGCTCTGTAATGCAAGAATAAACCCCTGCTTTCTGTGGCAATTAGCATTTTACACTTTCCCAAGTTGCAAGTGACACCAGACATCAGTGAGTTTCCCTTTGCCACACAGCAGAAGAACGAGTCCAGATCCAATTAAATTATTTTGTGTTTTAAATTCTCCTTCTTGGCTGAAGGTTAGGGAGGTGAAAGGTGAGGTGAGGAAAGTATTTCTAATGCCTCCTGCTGTGGCTATATGGAGATAGAATTCAGAAGAGAGGATGAACTGCAGATGTAGACATTGTTGTCTATGAGCCTCTTTTGGGGAAAAAAAAAATATTTTCCCCTCCTCATACCTTCTATATGAACCCCCCTCTTTTACCACCAGGAAAGAAGTCTTTCATCCAAGCAGGTCATATGAAGGAATCAGTGATATATCTGATTATTAAAAAGTCCACATGGTTGAGTGTGGTTGTCTCTTCCTCTTCCTTCCACATAGCTGGTCTCAGACTTTACCCCACTGAGCAATTGTCCTCCCATCTCCCCATCTCATGTTCTCCCTCTGGTGCTTCTCTACTCTTTCTCTCTGTGCCTAAATTAAGTTTATAATAAGGTAGGAGGGGTGCAGCTATTTCGCTTTATTTTTCTTTAATGTTTTTCGTAAACACACGTGGGCATCTTATCTTTTCAACATAGGGCAGCAATAGCTGGCAAGATTTTGAGTTTGCGCTTTGGACTAAAAAAGTTCTGGTTGGACCTAGACAGTTCTATGTATTGGAATTTGGAGGACACACTTAGTAGTAGATACAAAGTAGAAGTTGGATTTATTTCCTGTTGCATTTCTTCACATTTCTACTTGGAAACTTTTGGGGGTGGGAGGGTGTCATGTATGGGGGTAGGTTTGAAATATTACTCACTCCCTCTGATTTAATGTGTCAGAAAATCTGACCACAGGAAATCTTAATCCTCCCCTAACAGAGATGTCAGCAGTGTCTGTATGTGTCAGGGAAAAGAGGGTGGTGGGTTTTGAGAACCAGACTCAACCCCTTAGCTGTTGGGAAAGTCATTTTCTCTCTATATACCTCAGTTTGGTTATCTGTAACATGGAAATCACAATAGCTCCCATTTTATAAAGTTGAATGGATTAAATCTATTAAATGTAAACCATTTGAAATTGTTTCTAGCATGGCTATGTGAGTGTTTGCGATCATTATTTTCTTCATACAGGATTAAAATCATGGGTATGATGAGATAAATCAGGGAATATATAACTATCTAGATAACCTTTAATATCCTTTCTAACCCTGATAATGTTTGAAAAACCTGGATTCCTTTTTTAGGACTGAGATACATTTATCTCCCTACATTTTACAGATGTCCGTTCTTGCGCGGGAGGTGTCAAAGGGGTTCCTGATGACTTCAAACTCTTCCTGACCACAAGATGGCATTAGAAATCAGGGCCAGTCCATGGGGCTGAGAAACGTGCCTCAGATGGAGGAAGGCATCTAGAGCTCAAGAACTAAAAACAAAAAACAGAACAAGAACAACACAACTCCCTGTTCAAGAGGCATAATTCTCAGGTAATGGCAAAAGCAGTCATGAGACTGTACGCAACAGCCATTATTTAAAAAAAAAAAAAAGAAAAAGAAAAAGAAAAAGGTGCTGGTGGGGAGCAGGGAGCTTGAGCATTGCCTAAAATTAAGGAGTCTAAATAATGACAAAAAGAGAAAAAGGAAGAACCACTAGATCATCTGAATATCATTCCAGTAACCTAAGGAAAAAGCAGGTCAGAAAACTGCGTTGGTGAGAGAATGAGAGGTGACTATTGAGTTTTTAATTTTGGGTGGAGATTCCTGATGCTGACCATATCTTAGGCAATGTCTGAGGTCACGAACCCTGTATGCACTTAGCTGCAACCTGACAGGTTAGAACTCAGAAGGAATTCTCAATTCATAAGTGGCAGAATAAAGGGTACATTCAGTCCCACTCTGGCCCTGAAAATTGTTGGCAGTCAACCAGACAGGAGCAGTATGAACATTAGGGATCACTTCTTCAAAGACTGAAATCGGAAGTAAGCCCTCACTACACCTTGCCTCAATAATATCTCACTTCTTCATTGAGGAACATCTTTGAGGATACCCACAGAACTCCTCATTCTGGTTCTGACAACATAAAAGTAGAAGCAAACTCTATTTCCTTTCTTCTGACTTTTTTGGATTTAATTTGCTTTTCTGTTTCTAGTTTCATAAGGTGGACACTAACTTCTTTGAAGTTTTGTGTTTTTTTTTTTTTTAACGTAGGTGTTTAATGCTATTAAATTCTCCCCAAAAATAATTTAACTGCACCACACAATATTTGATATGCTGTGTTCTCATGTTTGTTTAATTCAAAGTACATACTAGTTTCACTTTCGGTTTCTTCTTTGACACATAGTTTGTTTAGAAATGTGTTGCGATTTTAGTATAGGAGGCTATTTCGCTATCTTTCTGTTAGTGATTTCCAATTTAATTACATTGTAGTCAGAGAGTGTACTCTGTATGATCTGTTTGTAAACTTGCTGTCTTGTTTTATGGTCCATCCCGGTAAGTGTTCTAACTGTAGATGTCTGTGCACTTGGAAAGAATATACACTGTGCTATTGTTTGCCTACAAATTACTGGGAGAGGGGTGTTGAATGTACTTGGAAGTTTTCTCATTCCGTGTATAAGAACCTTTGAGATTTTTGTGTTCTCTTAAAAAATTGATCACTTAATCACTATAAAATGATCCGTTTTGTCTCTGGTGGTATTCTTCGCACTGAAATCTGCTTTGTCTAATATTCAAATACCTGTTCGTCATATTAACCTGAACTTTTCCCCTCTTTTCACTTTTAACTTCTTTGTGTCTTTGTATTTAAAGTGAATTTTATGGAGATAGGGTATAGCTGGGTCTGGTTTTTAAAATAATTTAAAAATCTCTCTGATGATTGGGATGTTTACATCGTTTACATTCAGTGTGATCATCGATGGGGTTGTGTTTAAGTGTACCATGTTGCTATGTGCGTTCTATTTGTTCCATCTCTTCTTTCTTCCTGTTTTCTGCCTTTTCAACCTTCCTTTGGGTTGAGATAGTTTTTGTTTATTTGCTTGTGAATCAAGTTTTTTGTTTGTTTGGACTTTTTTGTGTGTGTGATTCCATTCCATCTTCTTTGTTGGCTTTCTAGTTGTAACTATTAAACAGTAGTTGTTTTAGGATTTATAATGCATATATCTTAAACTTATCACAGTCCACCTTCATGTAATCTTGTACCACTTCAGGTAGAGTATAAGAATCTTACACTTCCAATGCCCTTGCCCAGATTTTGCTATCACGTATTACATTACGTATTTCCATAATATGTTTTTACTTTAAAAAGTTGATTATCTTTAAAGAGATTAAAAATAAGAAAAAAATTGCTTTAAATTTACCAGTTTGGCTGCTCTTCATTCCTTTGTATAGATCCAGATTTCTGTCTGGTCTCCTTTTTCTTCTGCCTAAAGGATTCCCTTTTATATATTTTGTGTAATGGGTCTGCAGGTGATGAATTGTCTCAGCTTTTGTATATCAGAAATAGCAACTGTCTCCTCCATTCCTGTTGATTAGTTATGTCCTCAATTTCAGATAGCTTCCTCACATACCTGTGCTTCACTCAGCTGGAGACTCAAGAGGGACCTGCTTTGAATCCTTGGCGCGCTGTCTTTCTCTGCATTTTCTCGTCTCTCTTCCTCTTTTCTGGGAATCATGGCTTCTGTGGCCTTCTCAGACTCCCAATCCCACCTTTTCAACTCAAAGAGACTGTTGGAGATGACCTGGGCTTCCATTCCTGTGTTGAAGCCTAGAAGCTTTCTCCAGGCCGTAAGCTGGGCGATCACGGTAAATTCACTTGTTTTTGTTTTTAGGGAACAATATAGCTTTTACTGAACAATGTCCAATATCTGAAAACTATTATTCCATATATTTTGTCTGGTTTCATTGTTTTTTGCTGGAAGATAAATACAATCCCTTTACTCCATCATGTTCAGAAACAGAAGCAAATGACTCATTTAATGTATAAAATAATGCATGTATTATAATAATACATCTAACACGGATATTTGGATTTTGGATTATAATGTACCAAATGTGCAGAAATTACAACCATTTAGTTCCACCTTATACTCAGATCTCATTTCCAGGCATCCAAAGGACTTTCTGGGTCATTTTTCTCTCTAAATTATCCTATGACCTCCCTCTTACTCTTGTTCTCTCATTTTCTCTCTCTTAAAACTGAAACAAGTTGGGACACCTGGGTGGTTCAGTCAGTTAAGCGTCAGCCTTCAGCTCAGGTCATGATCCCAGGGTCCTGGGATCAAGTTCTGCATCGGGCTCCTTTCTCAGCAAGTTGTCTGGTCCATGACCCATAAGTTATAAGGCCACTCAACACACAAAAAAAGAGAAATCCCACAAGTGTAAACACCCTCACAATCCATCGTTGTTTCTTACAAACAGCCATCTTATACAAAATTATTAGACCACAATTTAATTGGGGTGGTCTATACATGGAGATGATGGAGGGGCACATCCCATGCTGTTCTTCAAATGACTGCATGCTGGATGGCTGAGGGATGAGGCTCTCATAGTTGCTCCGTTTCTATAACTGGTTTCTCATTACCTCCACACCCCAGATAAAGCTAGAACTATTAATCTTGATTGTTAGAAATGCAAGTTCTTTCTTGGCACTTCCCAGTGACACATTGAAAATACACCCCCTTAGTCACTGATTCCTGTCAATGCCAGCCTAGGATTTTCCCACACAGCTCCCTCATTATCAACTCCTCTTTGCCTAAGCAACCAGCCAGTAGAGCCACCTGTCTTAGCAGCAGTTAGTTACAGAGATTTATGTCAGTTGCGTGAAAAAACAAAGGGGTCATCATCCCTCATCTTTTCAAGAGGGTTTATTTTCAATGCTGGAGTTTCTGCAAAGGCTGATTCTATCTCTAAAAACCATGTTTTCAAGTTCCCAACATCTTTCTCAGAGTTACCATGTCTCAGACAAGTTCCCCCCGGTGCTCTGTCTTATTTAGACCCATATCAGCAAAGACTATTAGTATGACTACAATTCAATTACACTTCATTTCATCACAAACATGGTATGAGCCCTCAAACCACGCTGTAATTATAAGGAATGAAAACATCTTGTTTGCTTCCAATATGCAGCTCTTAGTTCTGCTGTTTCCTGGCATTGTATCTCCTTGCTTGTGTATACTTTCTCACTTATTCTGAGGTGATTGCTGCTTACTCAACAGGAAAGAGAAGAAATATTGATATTTAAACAATAATAGACTGCCAGGCTATAAATTGTAATTGTAGGCTTTTCTTGGGGAGACTTTAAATAGAGAGTGTACCTGTTAGCTGAAAGGATTCTTTGTGAAAATGGATGGAGTATATTGAAAGGGAAGGGTCTCAATGGCTGTTGGCCATCACATATAATGACAGAAAAAAAATGCCTCATACTTACTTTTTTTCTTAGACACTTACACATTTTAATATATTTACTTTATTGTAGATTTTGCCAATTGTATAAGAATAATAATCTTAAAAAATTCACATTGTGTACCTAAAGATCAAACTTTTTTTTCAATTGACTCTATAATTTTTATTTTGTTATATTAGTCACCATACAGTACATCCCGTTTTTGATGCAACGTTCCATGATTCATTACTTGCAAATAACACCCAGTGCACCATGCAATATGTGCCCTCCTTAGTACCCATCACGAGCCTATCCCAATCCCCCCCGCCGAAGCCCTCAGTTTGTTTCCCAGAGTCCACAATCTCTCATGGTTCATTCCCCCTTCTGCTTTTTATGAAGAAAAATACATCACGATTGTGTGGCATAGCCAAGACTAGACCAAGCTAACTTAACCTTCAGAGAATTGCCATCTCAGGATATTTCAGACAGAAATCTGCTCAGTACTAAAAGTTTAGGTTCCTCTATGGATTCCTAGGGTTGTTTGAAGGATGCTATTTATGAGAAACTTGTAAAGCAATTTCTGTAGGGAATACTGCATTTCCTGAGGGATTTTTAAAAATGTTTTAAATAGAGATAGAAATTGAGACTACGTTGCCAGCAACTAGGGAAGCCCAGGGCTAGGGATTTGCAAGGAGAGAATTCTCATCTATGTGCAGCTTGGGAGATTTCACAGTTTGACTTATCTGAAAGAATTACTGCCTGAAGCAAATGGTTTCCTTCTTCTTGTTGGTCTTATTGCTTATGCTTTTCTTTATCTGTGGGCTTTCTGAACCACATCTGTGTCAGTGGCCTAGAAACTTCTCCTTCTGGCTATAGAGAAGGTTTAGAAAACTCCATTCACACAAAACCCTTCCAGTAATTATTTCAAGTGAAACAGGGCTCCACCTGGGGATCTGTGACATCAGCACTACCTCTGAGGTGAGCTGTGCTTGGGTCTGTATGTTGATAGAAGAGCTGTGACTTGGGTGCTCTGAATTTGGGGCTCCCTTTCTACCTCTTGTTATCAACAGGGATCACTTGTTAAAGAAGGGCAGATCGTCTTCCAGAGAGTGGCTCATACACCTGAAATTAATATAACACTGTATGTTAACGAATGACACAGGAATTAAAATTTGTAAAAAAAGAAAAATAGTTTCTGAGGATGTGATGCACAACGTGACTACAGTTAACAATATTGTATTGTACATTTTAGAGTTACTAAGAGAGTAGATCTTTAAGACTCTCACCTGAAGAAAACAGACTTTGTAACTATTTATGGTAATTGATGTCAACTGTAATTATTGTGGTAATCTTTTAGCAATATACACATATGAAAAATATAAACATCTTAGGTCAATTTTTAGAAATCAAGTAATTATTGCTATTTTTTCAAGTAACCTCCATGACCAACATAGGGCTCACACTCCTGAGCCAGAGATCAAGAGTTGCACACTCTCCCAACTGAGCCAGCCAGGCACCCCAGTTATTGCTATTTTGGATTAATATTTACCACAAAAATAAGAGGAATTGAGGGATTCTGAAGAGAAAGTGTGGAGGGATGCATCCAACATTGCAAAGAGACCCAGAACGTAGACTTGTTAATAGACATCTTTGTGAAATCAGATGACAGGATGCTCTATATTTGCTTGACCAATTAACAATCTTAGACTGACCTCTATTTTGTCATTTGAAACCCAGTAAGCCAACACCATTTAAATCCCTTTCTATTCCCTCATGTATATGAAGAAATTGCATATTCTTTCTAGGTAAGTTTCCAACACTCAGGGTCCAGAATGTGGGAAGAATAAACAATGAGGGGACCCACATATTGTTCGTTTAAAGTAGCCACATGATGGGACAAGCAGCTACAGGAGTGTTTATGAAACATTCAGATATCAGCGATTTTACTTCAAAGGAGAGAAAGAAGCTTGTTACTCCCAATTCTCTCTGGGGAATTCGTTAATACATTCACAGCTGCGGGTGTGGCAGTATATTTGCCCCAGTTACAAGAGGCATAAATGGTCCAGCAAAGGCTGGATATTTCCAGTAGCCACTGCAAAGTCCAGTGCTGCTTATGCCCCCCTGGAATTGTGGTCACTATATAGTTATTACCTATTATTAGTATAGTTCTTTGATGCTTAGGAAATTCTCCTGAATATATATTACTCACTAAAAAAACGCCACACTTCCAGCTATGCAATGTAATATTGTGGGGAATGCAATTCTCACGTAAACACCTTCTCTGAAACATTGTGTTTTGATAGCATAAGAAATATCTCACACAATTCTGCTTCTTTGTACTTGTGTACCTCCGTGTGGGTGGTGTTCACTGGAGACAAACAACATTGGGTCTTCCAGGGCACTGAGCATCTCTGACATTCTCTGCTCTTCCCTCTACATGTGGCATATGGGAAGGACATAACAAATATTTATTGAAACAATTCTGAATATTGGGGGGGGATGTTCTTTTCCTTTGACAAGTTTTGTTTTTGAAGCTAAGAATTTTCTTATGGTTTAAAAATATCCCCCTCTAAGCAGCATTTGTTAGAAATTGCCCTTCACCTTTTCTGACCACAGACAAAGTTTCAGGAGAGCTTTCAGGGTAACAGAAGGTCTATGGTAAAAGTCAGTGGAGCCCATCCAGTCTATGGGGGTAATCAATGGAATCATTGGGAAAGATGGATTCATCCTATGAAATGAGAACTATGTATCATTTTCTAGATTAAAAAAAATGTTGTAGTCCTTAATACTTTACACGGGGGTTTTGATATTGATTTCTGTTTTTCTCATTAAAAATAGTAGAAACAACAACAAAAGCCCGTTAGCCAAGTGCAGCAGGGAATGGTCTTTCTCCTGGAACCAGGTATATTCTCCTCTTTATATGTTTCTGAGATTGTCTCTGCAAGTCCCACACTGTTGTCTTCAAGAATGCTCTTCAAACTGCAAGCAGCCAATGCATTAATATATGAGCTGGCTTCTCCACCTATAGGACCGGGTGTTGTAGACATTTCCTGGCCCTTTCTGGATGCCTTCTTCTGGAGAGGCTAAGTCCTGAGTTCTAGTTTGGGCTCACATGGCTTTACTACATCAAGGATTTCAGTGTGTCAATAGCTTGTCTGCAGTGGTAGTCCTAGTCAAAGGTCCAGCACCCCGGTAAGAGACAAGTGCCCACAAAGTGAACACAAAGCTCCCCCAAAAATCTAATGAAGAGCCAACTCACCCTTCTCTTGTCAGAGGTCCATAACCTCTCTTGCCACAAATAACCTCTTTCCAAACTCTCCTGTGTCACAAAGGATCCCTGGGCACACTATAAAGAAAAAGAAATTTTCTGGAGAAGCAACACTCCTCTCCATCAGAGTCAAAGTAAGCTCTTGGGCAAAGATCCAGGCACCTTCAGCATATGAGTTCTATATAAGGGTGTATGAATCCCTGTGGGTCACTCCAAGGTACTGGGTAGCTGAGAAAGTGGAGATCTCCTGAGTGGCTCCACGCTGAGTCACACAGTGAGCCATGCACTGGCTAGTATTTCTCCCCTTCACTCTGACTCTCTTGTTTCACTGTCTCCTTCTTACATGTAGATTATTAGTAAATGACAGAATCTTAATTCAAAATTTTGAGTGTTTGATCATATTTTGAGGAACTTTGACAAGGAGTAAAGTCCTGAAATGGTAAAGTTAAGGATAACACAGAAAGTACTGGTTTCAGAATAAAGGACACCATTTTATTGCTGAGAACCTTGCGACCCTAAACCCTCTACTTCCTGTATGATGCTGCTAGAGAGTCTGGCTCTGAATTAGTCCAATATATACACACACTGAAGAACCAAACTCATAAGGACGTGCTGGCAGCCAGATATAAACAAAGTAATCCAAACCAGATTGTGGAAGTCGACAAGTAATACCATGAGCACTAACTCTAATCCTGAACCAACAGAGTGGTCTCCACAAAGTTCCCAGAGAGCCTTGTGGTGGAGAGACCATTACAGACGCAGAACTCCATTTGTGTTATGCGATGGTGAAGAGCTAATCCAAGCAGCTGTTTCCCTTTGTCAGCCCACCCACACCACATCACCCGCAACAACCATCTTGGGATTATCACCTTGGAGTCTTTCTTCCATGACTATTCTCTAACACTTTCCTGCTTGTCTTTGCAGTGTGTAAATGTTTACGTTCTTTGAGGAAAGGAGTCAACACTGAACACTCCTTTATAACTCCTATTATATTTAGTACAGTGCCCTTTGAATGTTCATTACTGTTTCTTCGGTCTATGAGGAAAGAGTTGAAACACGCACACACTCAAACAGTCCACATCTGTATAGAGGGCTCCCTGTGTGTCAATGTGAAGCCATTGAAATGGAGAACACACAGTCCCTGAGTTCATGCTGTGTCACTGAATACCCACTTGTGGTCTTACCTGATTCTGAGAAAGACATTTAAAATCATGTTTTAACTTTTGGAACTGCTTTTGAAAAAAAAAATAATAAAAGCAAACTCTTTCCTTCTAACCTAATGGATTTGACTAAAATAACTTTACGAACAAAGGAATATATTCGATGCTTATACAGTGAATGAAAATGTTCTCTACTTGATTTATTCTTTATTCAATTTTTCCCTTTTATCCATATTCAGAATCATTAACTCTGCTACAGAGGGCAATGCTACAGGCCATTTGTCAAGACTGGAATGCTGGAAGTCTTGGAAACCTTTCCAAATTAATTAGCACTGGGTTTTTGGTGATTTTTGCTGTCCTAACTCAACTACCATTTTTAGAGCTGCTACTGTCTAAACAAGCCTGAGGTCTTAAGACAGGTATCTGTATTCTTGGAGTAAATAGCATCTTCTCAACCTTCAAAATTATTAAGCTGTCTTGTTCTGTCCCCACTTCCTGGAAAAACCCCTCAGCATCAAATTATTTTTTTGCTCCTGACAACACTAATCAGTCCTCTCAACACATGAGTAACCAGTGCCACTGACCACCCCATCTGAATATATAGATACCATGACCATCCTTAACTTTTTTCACGGCTGTGCCCTTGAGGAAATGCAGGAAAGAGTGGCTTTGACACTGCATCGATGTGAAAAGGGGGTCATATTTATATATTTTTTACAAGGTACCATGAAAAGAAACTTTCTGGGGTGAATATTCATACATTCTGTCTATGCTACTGTAATGATTTAGACCTTTAGCAAAGGAGAGAGAAGGGTCAGGAATGGAAACAGAAGACCAAACAGTGAAGAATGCTGTGATCAGGAGCAGAACGCCAGCTGGCCAAAGCCTTGGACGGTTGCAGTCTCTGCCTCTCTAGGTCTGCAAGCCAACAAACACAGAGGCACTATCCTGGGCCAGAGCCTGCCCTCCGTTCAGGACCTACAGTGTCACTAGAATAACCCCTGCCTTCAAGAGAATTATAGTTGGATGCAGTTGTCCTTGGTAACTCGTTGGCTAGAGGTTTCAAATGAAAATGAACATATAGTTCTACGTTTCCTGTGATCCTTAATTTGCATAATTTTTTATGAAGAAATTGGCTAATACTTAAATAGAAGAGTTTTATTGGCAAATGTACTAGAAATTGTGCAGATTGGATACAGTTGAGGAGGTTGAAGATACTCAAAGAGGATATTAGGAGGCTGCGTTCATGTATTTTAAAGGCCACATGGAAAAATAATACATCAACAGATAAATAAACAGAAGTTTTCAACACTCAAAAGTTTACAAACTGTATTCAAATATATTAACTCATTTAGTCCTCTGAAACACCCTGTGAGGTTCAAATGGTTATCACCTCATTTTACAGAAGAGAAAACTGAAATGTAGTCACACAGCCAGTTACCCAGGCAACAGATGCTGAAAATAAACTAAGATATAGAGTCTAACACACACACACACACACACACACACACACACACACACACTTCTAACTGAAGATCAACAACTTTCCACTGCACCACATTGAGAAAAGAAATTGTATTAATTTTATATTATGCCAGAAGACATGGCAATTTGGGGAGGATGGAGAACAAGAGATTTCCAACAGAAAGAACAATCCAACAATAGGAAGGACTGCCTGTGCAAAAATGAGCCCCCTTCACCAAAAGCCACCCCTTTCCCTGTAAATAATCACAAAACTTGGGGGACAGATTGGGAGGTGTGCGTTTTAGTTATTGTTGTTGTATCAGTCACCACAAACCTAGTGGCTTTAAACAACACAAATTTATTACCTTATAGGTCTGGAGGTCCGAATGGGTTTTCGGTGGGCTAAAATCGAGATCTTCGCAGGGCTGCATTTCTTCTGGAGACACTAGGAGATAAGCTGTTCCCTTGCCTTTCCCAGCTTCGAAAGGCTGACCACATTTCGTACCTCTTGACTCCTCTTCCATCTTCAAAACCAAAGTGTCTCTAACCCTGCTGTCACCACATACATGTCTTTGACCAGCCAGGAAAGGTCTTCTGCTTTTTAGGACCCTTGTAAATTACTTTGGGCCATCCTGGATCATCCAGGATAATCTCTTCATCTCAAGGCCCTTCATTTAATCACATCTGCTAAGTCCCTTTTCCCTTGTAAGCTAAAATTTGCAGGTTTCAGGCATTGGGACATGGACATCTTTGGATCGATATTATTCTGCGCCCCACAAAAGGGATTTTTAAACCTTGTTTTAAGAAAAGGTAAATTCTTTTTAAAACATACAGGGCTTTTCACTCAAAGGTGTATGCTTCAAGACCTGACCGGAGTGAACACAAGGCAGATAAGCTATCCAATGCCGGAACAAATCATGCTTTCTGCTCCTCCTGGATCATCTCTGTGTCTGCAGAAACAAGGATATCTTGCCTGAGGAGGACCCTTACTCCAAACACCCCTACAGGCTCAGAAGTCCCTGTGGTTTGCCATACAGTTCTGTCTCCTTCCCTCCTATCCAGCCTCCTACTTTCACTTGGGGGCAGGAAGATACTGGAGGAGAAAGTAGGAGAAATGCCTCCCACTCCATCTGTTTCCTGGGTGAAGATAGTCACCTCTTCCCCAATAAACTCCGTAAATTTACCTATTCATTCTTTGTCCTATTTCCAGGTCCCTGTTGAGTCCTACCTTTCTCTTTCCTTTGTCCCATGTATGGAATCAAGGCCGAAATTTGTGAAATACAATGTAGGAATAACCTTGTCCATAGATTACTCTTGGGAAAAGGAATTCCTTTTATATTTCCAGTATCAGGGAATTATGTGACATCAGCTTTAACTCCCTCTAAAATTGGTAAACATTTATATAATTTGGATTTCAGTGAGTGAATCTATTTGTTTCACCTGGCAAACTTTTTACACTGATTACAGGTCCCAATAACCAATATAATATCTATGATATTTACTTAAAATATAACTATCTGCATTCTCTGTGTTATTTTATTCTTCAAGACATTGGAAACCATTGTTTGAGGCAGTAGTTTATTTTAATTAATAATGGCAAATTGTCCACTTACCTGTGGAATAGTCATTTACTCCCAAAGGACAGTGAATTATAACAATTGGCTTATTGGTCTGGCCGGAGACCTGCCCAGCTCCGCCTCTGTGTGAGGCGGTCTGTTAGAGACTGAGAGCAGCTCTGGTTGCCTACTAGATTCTACAACCTAGCATTTACCTGTGCTCTCTTGAATCCTTTGGTCAGAATCTGCTCTAATCACTCTCTCTCTAAGCCTTCTTAAGAAATAACACACAAAAATCAAGTCTGAGAGAATCTGTTTATTATTAAGGCAATGACATATCTAAAACATATCCTAAAACAATTTTGTCTAAGCACTGAAATATATTCTAGCCTGAAAAGGAAGGGAATAGAATTTACTTTATAACAGATTATTGATTAATGGTGCTAGCCCACAATACTAGTACTTATCTGAATTGAACAATCCTCAAAATTCTGCAACCCCAAATCTGTGTCAAATTTGGCACCAAAACTCATCAGCCAGCATGACCTGACCTGAACTAATGGAAAGCTATGGGTAGACCTTATTTATTCCACTCTTGGATATTTCTATATTTCACTGCAGAATATTAGTGTGTTTGATTCCACAGTGCTCTCTCAGATGCTGCTTAGGTGCAGTATATATGGTAATACGAACTAAATGACTTTTTAGGTCCCAAATTTTTAAATTCTCAAACATAACTGGCTATAGTAGTTTTGTGTAAGGTACCGTGGACTTATATAGCTGATGAGAATATTTTACATTAAGATCTATTTGCAAGGTTACACTTAAATGCTGTCTACGTGCTACCGAAAGTACTCAATATAGTGAATAAGTCAATAAAAAAGTAAAGGTAGTTGTAAGTTGTTTTCAGACATGAGCACTGCCCAACTACACTTCTTCATTTTCAAACTGTTGGATAAAAACAGCTTTAATATGCAGCAGGGAAAATTCTCTTTGTTCAGTTGAAAGGAAATGCATATATTTATTTAATATGCGTTGAGTATATCATCCCCTGCAAGGTTCTGTGCCAGGTACTGCTGGAAAAACAGAATTACTGGTTACATAGATGCTAGAAAAAATTATTACCTTCCATGAAGATTTTTACATAAATTTTAGAACTGTAAGTCTTCCACAGGTTTCTGAATCAATTCAGGTGGGGTTTTTTTTTTGCCTCAGTTTCCCTTTATTTAAAAAAATGTTAATGAGGTTCATTAAGGTTTTAATGATTTTACAAATGTTATTGCTATTACAGTTAAGCTTGTCTTTTATTCTATTTCCTGAAGCTTTTATTATAGTTACGTAAAAGCTTCAAAAACGTTTTTAGAAGTTTAAATTAGGAATTTATCTTGAACTTGAAACTTATTTCTTCAATGTTTATCTGAATTTCTTTGATGTAACATCAGACTGAATTTGTAAAAAGAAGCAGTAGGCTTCTTTTACAAATCTTACTTCCAGTAGGATCAAAGTTCAGTGAAAATAGTTTTCTCATGGGATTTAGAAAGGATTTCTTCCAGGCTAGGTTGGAAAACCACGTGAAATCAAAAGGAGGAGAAACATGTTATTTGAGCCATTCAGAAATTCCAAGTAGGACGCATTCAGCTTAAACCCTAAGTCAAAGTTCTAGAAAGCAAAATCCAATAATTAACCTTTTTTCCAAAATGTGAATATGTGTATTTATCAAGAATATTTATTTTAATTAAAAATAATTTTTTGTCATTTCAAAAGTTCTCTACTGCCTATATAAAGTTAGAAAATAGAGATCAGCAAAAGTAAGACAGTGATGACCTACTCTGTCAGCCAGAAGTGGCACTGTCTACCCCCAGTGGTTGTCTCTAGAACTTTTTCTTTTACGTGTTCATCTACCATTATAGTTTTACCAAAATGAGGTCATACCATAAATTATATTTTTAAACTAACTGTGTATGTCTTGTTTTGTCAAAAATTTTATTCTATGCAATATCAAATGTCTTCAGTTGTCTGAAAAATCTCCTCTACCGTTGCTTTATCCAAATCAGGATTCGAATCCATGACTACACTTTGAATTTTGTGGTGATGACTCTTACATCTTTATTACTTTGGTAGAGTAGACTGCATTTTCCTGTCTTTATTCATGACACCAACTTATAGAAAAAAATTCACAAGCTAGGTATCATAAGAAAAATATTTAGCCTGCTGGATTTATCTGGTTACCTACAGTGTTTCTCAGTTTAGCCCTCTATCTCCTATAGTTTTTACACACTGGCAGCTAGGTCTGAAAGCTTGATAAATTCAGGCAAAACATTATTGGCCAGTGTTCATTCTCTGTGATAGTGTGTACTTTGTATTGCAGGAGCAAGACATCTGGTTGACCAGTGGTTAGTGACAGGAAATCAACAACTGAATGAAAGTTATGGCAATATGACTCTTCTTGTACAATTAGGTTTTTCCCCTTGCCCCTTAAAACTAGTCTACTTGGGATTATGCTAACGCTCTGTAAAAACCCAGTTCCCCATGAACAATATGTGGTGCCATAAGGATGTTTTTTCTGATTCTATGACTTCTCTCATTCTTATTATTAGTTGCTTTCTCATGTAACAAAGAGCTTTCCTCATCACCCGGGTTTATTTGTTCACCTCACCTGTAGTTCCTACTAAAAAAGCAAAGTAAAAACACCCATTTTCAAGGCAATAGCATGGATTTTAATGATTTTTTTCTGGCACTCTCTTCTCTGAGTTCCACGAACCCATATATGTCATTGCTTAAATGTATTCCCAAAGACTATAATAAAACATTTGGATCCCTTTTATGTGACCTCATTAGTCTTTAAATGCTTTCTTGTTTTGTGGCACTAGATCCTTTATTCACCTTGTTCCTTCTTGTGTTCCTTGTACCACCATTTCTCCATTGAGCCAGTGATTTATTTATCAATGACTGAAGGAGGTTAAAGTTAGATTCCTTAGAGCTTTGAAGATGGCAATTTTAATGCTAAATCAATAGAAAGTTAAAAGCCATTTCTGTCAATTTCTATTGATTAAAGAGACCTCAAGTTTGAAAGGCTAGACTACTATTAGAATAAGAAGTACATCATTCAAAGTAACCTTTTCATACTTACAAATTGAAAATTCGGGGCAAAAATTAATCAAATCAAATGAATTTTTAGGATATTTTTCAGAATTATAAAAATTTGTCCAAGGAAATTTTAGACATGCAGCCAGATATGATTTAAGCTTAGATCCAGACTTCCTTTCACTGGGAAACTGAATCTAGGCTCCCCCAACTAAGTGTTCGAGCCCATCTGTCACTAGCAACATTCCTATAATATTTCAGTTGATTCGATGTGAGTCAACTGGGTGATGGTACAGCCAGCTGGACATGGGACATACCAGAAGAGAAAGGGTATTCTCTGCAAGAAGGAATTGGTCATTAGGAGTGAATTAGATGAGTAGTTCTTCTGTCCTACAAGCCCCCAAATCCTAGCAGCAGATCCCATGCAATATTTGAGACATATTTATACTAAAAAATGTGCTGTTTATCTGACATTCAAATTTAACTAGGCATGCTGTAATTGATCTGGTAACCCTACTCTTAAAGCCAATTCTTGCATGACTGGCAAGAGTCAAGTCTTCTATAGCTGCCCCACACCTTACCTGAACATAAGTTTCCTCCTTGTTGGAATCTTTGCCTTATGCTTCTATTAATCACTTGCTATGGCCCCTCCCAGAACTCAGGTTGAGTCAGGGTCTTCTGATATTGGTCTCTATGCCCTACTTTTCCTTCCTACCCTGGGCTGATCACCCAGTTTCAGATATTATGTCTTTAAATGCCTGACCCAAGCACAACCAAACCTTACTCTCATTCCTGTATTCAGATAAACTATTTTTTCATGAACCTCAGTTCTGCCCAGACTTCTGGTTCTAACCCTTCCACAACCTGATGCATACTTCTAATGTCTAGATGTACAATTTTGTAGCTCAGATGACCTTTATACATGAAAAGAATCCTAATATGGCATTGCGAAGTCTTTATGTTATGTTTATTACAGGAATGGTAACAAATAGTATTGTATGTGCCTATTCTACTTTGGGACACGTGACTCGTTGATTATGTTGTAAGGGTTTTTTTAGGAAGTGATTGGTTAGATTGTTTCTGTTTAAAGCTAAATGGGTTAGATGGGTGTTGGCATTTGTCCTATTAACATTTTGGCTGAACTATCTTGATCCTGGAAACATGTTACAATGTGTTACACATGTTACAAGTTATACATGTCATCCAGAGAGCTTATCTGGCATTTTTTTTCTTTTGTTTCCAATATTGCTGCCTTGTCCCCACTTTCAGAGAAGTTGATTCATTTAATCTTGGATTTGACCCAGACAATTGTATATGTTAAAGTTTTCCTGGTCATTTTAATGTGCATCATGATTAAGAACAAACAACCTAAAATGAAACAGAAATGGGATCAGAGTATCACAGTTAATACTTACTCTTATTGGCCCACTATAAGTTGGATGAAACTAATTCTGAGGGTTAGGCAGTTCTTGGTAGGTTTTTGGATAATAACCTCTAAGAAAGAAAAGAGGATTCTAGGTAGATGTAAGAGCAATCAAAGCATGACTAATGAAGGAATGTATGGCACGTTTTGGAAATGAAGGATAGATTGGTAGGACCAAAGGTACCCCTAGAAGAGACATACGCATTTGTGCATGAGATTCTTACCTGCTTACCAGACTTCTTCAAATAGTTTATGGAATCAGCACTGAAGTATTAAATACTATGGAATGTACCCAGAATATATAATGTTCATTAGGCTCAAAAAGCTAATAAAATGTCCAGGTTCTCTGTGAACTAAAATCAAGAATGATACCAGAGAAGACTTGAATTAGGGTATTGACAAGCATGCCCCAAAGTACTAATGGATAAGGATGAATCACTGAAAGATGAGAAAGAGAACACTGGTTTGCATGTGAAATTGTCTCCAACTGGATATTATGCTCAAATTGGATGGCACATTGCAGCTTCCTTATACGGCAGCTTGATGATGGAGTTGCTTCCACGCAGGTAGTGTTTGTATGTGCATATAGATGCAAAACATCTTCTAAATCTCATCCACATCTCCTAAAATATCATCTCCTTTGTTCACTCCAGCCTTTTCTTACCTTTACCTGTGGAAGAATTCAGAGCATTTCTCTCTGAATATTTTAGAGGAACCTAAGAACATAGTCATAGAAATTATTGTAATCATTTTTTCATGTTTAATAAAAAAAGGAAAACTAAACTTTGGGAATTTCTTCCCAGAGAGAAAGGACTTAAGTGAGTATAGATCTTTCCTCCCCATTTGTATCTTCATGATCATCATCCTTAAAGAGACTTTCAAGAAACAAGGAAGAAGCTGATTGCCCTTGTCTTCCAAAAGGCCTTGGTAAAGAGAAGTGTGACTTCATCCCCTACACATGCAGATTAGAAGCCCATGAAGATTGTCCTCATTCTCTCAGTCATGTGACAGTGATTCTGGGGGATAAATGATCACCTCAATGCTCTCTACAGATGGGTCTGTGAGATGGGAACAGTGAGTGAGGTTCAGTTACTAACTTCACAGAGAACAAGGTGCCAGAGATGTAGCCACTCAGCTTGCCTCCTTCCCTACAGGCTCACTTCCAAAGACATGGTGCTACACATTTTTTTAAAGATTTATTTATTTATTTGAGAGAGAGAGAGAGAGGCAGAGGGAAAGGAAGAGGAAGAGGGAGAGAATCTCAGACTCCTCACTGAGTGTGGAGCCCCACACAGGGCTCAGTCTCATGACCTGAGCCAAAATCAAGACCTGAGATGAAATCAAGAGTCAGACACTCAAATGACTGAGCCACCCAGGGGCCCCTGGTGCTGTACATCTTGGACCAGATGCTCCCTTAATCATCTTCATACAGTGTAGACCCTGTGTCGCCTTAGGCACCAAAGCAAACATTTTGGTTTTAGTAACACCTTGAGGAGGAAGTTTAATTGCACTTCACCCTAGAAAGGTGAGTAGGGGCTTTCTCCCTATATATTTTCTCCCTGTTAGATTTTTAAGAATATGTAATCCTGAATCATCCAAAAGAGTAGGAATGGATCTCTTTCATTTATGACTATAGTAGCCCCTGTGCCAGTACCATACCTGCCCCAAAGCAAGTGTTCAATAAAAGTTTGCCAATAAGTATATGAAAGAAGGAAGGAAACTGAAAAAGAAAACCAACTTTACAAGAAAAGAAAATGCAATTTATTACCTAATATAAAAGTTCACCAAAGTGGTGGTTTAAATGTGAATTCTGAATGGAAAATCAGCTGGCTAATAAACCACATATTTTTCACAAAAGCTTAAGAAAGATTCTTTGACCCAAGGAACTTAGAATTTATCCATCTCATAGATGTAAAGATTGATAAAGCATGTAGTATGAAAAGAGAAAAATAAAGTCAACACCTTAGATGAATGTATAAGTTTCTCAGAAAAAAAAGTTATAAATCTATCCACTGAAAGGTAAGCACCCTTTACGTAAACTGTGACTATAACAAATTAAGCTAATGATAATGGAAATTAGTATATTGCTGGAATTTTTTCATTCCCGTTTTGTTGAATAAACACGTGACTCATTTTATGATAAAATCAAAATCATTCATGAAAAGTAGAGCTAGAATCAGTATGAGTTGAAACTATACTTTCTTCTCTTGCATTATACATGAGCAATTTGCCAAATTGCCAACTAACTGTCCAGAGGCCCATTTTTTAATACATGGATGAGCTAATGTAGCCGTGCAGATGATGGTAAAAGGAGGAGTTCACCTTGCATTAGCCTTGACTCATCACAATAAATTTAAAATGTTACCAGAAATAGTCGTCCTCTTTTTGTAAGTGACCTACATGCCGTGAGTTAAACATTTGCATGTCCAAATGCCTTGATGGAGGGCATTCTGCTTGCCGAAAAAGGTATGTCTCTTAGGGGAAGAATGTTCAATGAGGACCCAGAGGCAAAGCTGGTAGCTGGTGATGTCATGAAGAGGGAGCCACTTGAGAGTGGTGGTCTTGTACTCTGCCCACACCGAGAGACCCGTTATTGAGGAAGTCAAATTATGAAGGAATTGGTACTAATGGGAATATTCTTTAAGTTAATTTTCAACCAAAGTACTTTCTTTTTAAAATCTTTATGGTAGAGAGATTGCCTCCTGCTTTTTCCATGCTCTCCTATAGACTGAAATATATTTTATAGCTACCTTAATCATTTATACAACAATGTTGAATCATGGATAAATAAATGATATGAATTTAAAGTGAGACATTCCTGAGTAAGAATCTTGGCTCCATCACTTTATTATGGTATAAATCTGGATAAGTGCCCCAGCTTCCTAGAGCCCAGGTTTCTGTATTTATGATGTATGGATAACGATTCCTATATAATGGGGTGATGGTAAGGAGCAAATAAAATAATACATGTATGTTCCTATTGTAGTATTGGCAGCCTGTGATGAATGAAGAATGTACTACGTGATGGAAACACACAGAAGAATAAACACTCTCCCACCCCTCAAAAATCTCAGAGTTTTGTGGGGAAGTTATATATGAAACAGTATTTATAGCATGACCCCTATGTCTTATAACCTCAGTATGTGGAAAACTATGAAATACAGTGGAGGAATTTTCCATCTCAGTTTCAAAGACTTGTTTTGTTTCTATCTCTATTTCAAAGATCTTTGTAAAAAGTGTGATTTCCTTGGAAATTCAATTCCCCTGATTCCTTTCTCTTCATGAGGATGATGCTTACATCTTTGGGTCCTGAAGTTTTTCCCAAGCACACTGTAATGAAATCCTCTCAGGACACATACACAATGATCAGGAGGATGGAGTGTATAATGAACAATTCAACTAAAGATTAAAATTGTATGGGATCAATACCAAATAAATGTCACAGACCATGAAGCCTTACAGAAGTAAATATCTGATTCTGACTGTTCATATTTTAAGCTAGATTTAGTGTGTGCATTCACAAGTTATGATACTAGAATGAACGAATGATGTATTAGTCAAGATGGGATGTCACTGCAGTAGCAAACAGCTCAAAATCCAAATCACTTACGACAAATATATATATATATATACATATACATATATATATGTATATGTATATATATATATATATATATATATATGTTTTCACAAGAGGTCTCTGCTCATTTCACTGTCACCTGGGTACTCAGGCTAACAAAGTTTCCATTGTTATTTCAAGTCAAACTTCAGGGTATGCCATGGTTGGGGGAGAGACCTTAGAAAATTGGTTGTCACTTCTTAACTACATCCACTTGGAAGGAGTACATTTCTTCATCTCACATTTTCTTAATAAAAACAAGTCATAAGGTCACTCCTAACATCAAGAGGATTAGAGTGTGCCTTGAGAAAGGGAAGACTCAGTAATGAATGACACCTACTAATGTCTACTACAATCCACATACAACTAGCCAACACTCATCCCTTCTCTATAAAAGTACCCAAAGTTCCACTTAGTACATCATTAAGCTCTCAAGGATGCATAGAAATGTCTTCATTGCGTATGAATACAGCTCCTTTTAACAATGAACTAAAACAAACAAATAAAAAAAGCCAGGTTGGTTTTTTTCCCCATTGAACCAATTTACAATGCTAGAATGAGGATAGGACTGCTGCATCAAATCCCCTTTGGAGAGGGAAGCAATAGGTACACATAGTCACTGGTACAGAGCAACACTGAATCCCCACTAGGCAGATGATGTGAGTATCCCTGAGCTGTAAAGTGAGAGTATATCTTAATTCCCTTCCTTGGGAAGAATTCTCAATTCCACTCTCCAAAAATGATTGTTCATGTTTCTTCATTTTCTGCCTTCAGCTTGTAGAATCTTCCTTTTCTATTTTCTTCTTCGACCACAGTAAAGAAGGTGCTGAGGATGAACTTCGTCAGGGGGAGGGAGTGAAAAGAAGGTCTGTGAGAATTTCCACAAGTCCCAGGGTGGTTAGGTGCTCAAGGGTCATTTTACACCTAGAATAATCTCAGCCTCCTGGTTCCCTCATCCGTAATTTGGCCAGTTTCTTATCAGTTTGATTCCAGGGAGTGGTGTGTGCCAGTGGTCATACTCATGTTCTTTTTTGAGATGGTCTCCAGAACTGCTTTGTTTTGTTTTTGATTTCTTGGCTTCAAGGAAAGTTTTATTCAACTTAGTGACTAGGACCTTGAACCTATCTAGCTTGTGTTGGGAGGACCACAACAGTTATGATTTATCCTCTACCCTGATTTTAATCCAATTGAAAAATGTACTGGGTGCCCACTCCACTTCTAATCATTTCCCTGAAGCATTTTACTTTTTTATTTTTTTTTAAAGATTTTATTTATTTATTTGACAGAGAGATAGCCAGAGAGAGAGGGAACACAGCAGGGGAGTGGGAGAGAAAGAAGCAGGCTCCCAGCCGAGAAGCCCGATGTGGGACTCGATTCCAGAACGCTGGGATTACGCCCTGGGCCGAAGGCAGATGCTTAACGACTGCGCTACCCAGGCGCCCTCCCTGAAGCATTTTAAATGGTTGAAAGGTTATACTAAGTGTTTGAACCTGGAAGCCTTTCTTAATTTTATCTTTTACTGTTTGGGGTCAAGAATATTATTGTCTACATTGCCAGGTTCTGAGTTTTTGGATGCTTTACATTTCTTTTTACTTCTGCTTTGCACACTGCTCTTTCCTAAGCTCACCTTTATCTTGTAATATCTTGCCAAATAAGCTGACAGCAATCAACAACACTACTAATGCTATGTGTATTAACTTCTAGAGCTATAAATCTATTAGGTACATGGTTCACTGGGGTCACTAGGCACAACTTCCTCTGAAGTTATCAAAAAAGAGAATTTCAACAAATGCTTTGCACTGCATAATGAAGAGAGCCTTCTCTTAAAACTCTCACATCAATACCCTCACTGTTTGCCACAGAATTATGTTTTGTTTGCCACTGTTCTCTTTCCATGTGATATTCACTGTTTGTCAGGATAGATTAGATAATGCTACGTAACAAAGAAGACCCAAATCTCAGTGGGTTTAAGCAACAAGAATTTATTTCTTGATTATGCCTCATGTCCAATGGAGGTTGTGAAAAGTGGGGTTGGGGGAAGAGAGGTTGGGGGAGAGCTCTGTCTAGGATCCAGGCTGACGGGAACTGCATTTGCTCACAGTGCCCTGTAATGCCAATAATGAGGCTGTGTGACCCAAAACCACTTAACCCTTTCAATTAAGGGAAAATAGCTAACTTAGAACTTTGTGAATTGAAATACAAACTGAAATATTTTTATGATGCTTTAAAACAGGTACATATTTGTAGACTACACATATAGTATGCCTGGCTTTAGAGAATAAACACTTGAAACATTTCTCACTTATATAACATTGATAAACATCAGAGGTTATTGGCCATGTTAGTCAAAGCACCTTTTCTTTCATTTCATTTAATCACTGAATGAGATGTTTTCAAAACATTTTTTCAAAGTTGAGCAGTCATTGTAAAAATATAGATAAACAGTTGACCAAAACAAACAAAAACAAAGACCTTATATCGAAACAGTAAGGGAAAGAAACAACAAAAGACATGGTGAAAGCATGAAGTACACAGGTTACAAAATAATAGCCACCCTAATTCTGGCTAGGGCTTTGCATCCTTATACTTTCAGAAAGAATTTCCACTGATGCAGAAATAGACCCTGGCCCACCACTGGGACCTTGCTGCTCCAATGTGGGCGAGTAACAGCGTCAGCATCACCTGGAAGGTGTGTTAGAAATGTAGAGTCTCGGCCCACCAGGCTTGAGTTAGAATCTGTGTTTTAGATGCAGTTGTTTTCCATCCATGTTAAAGTTTGAGAAATCCTGCACCAAAGGATTATAAAATCATTTTGACCTTGTTAAATTAAAGAAAGCCTTTGACAGTCTGTACAGCCCCCACAAAAACCTGTAGGCACAAAGAAATTGAAAGTACCTTTCTTTTAGTCAGTTTTGAAATTAGAAAATTCCTAAGAATATAGACACAAACAATTTGTCCACTCTTTCCCCTGCTTTCCAGATCACATAAGCCAATAAGTAATCTATTGGCCTTGCAGAAACCTAAACTGAAGAAGACAATTGCATTTTCAAATGTCAAGTCTGCAAGACTTTGATTTTGCCTGTGTGGTAAAGCCCCCAGGTTTGTGTCAGGCCCCCTGACTTTGCACATTTGGTAGCATAAGCTGTCGAGGAGAGAGAAGCTTCTACTTTCTTCTAAACCAGTAGAGAAGAGAATTTACCCTAGGGAGAGTAAGGTGACTCTGGCCTATAAGACAGACTCTGGAGTGGGAGAAGGAGTATCAGTGACATGTCAGGGCTAAGCAGGAATCACTGATGTGCATGGTAGCCACACGTGCCCTTCTCATCCTTTCAAAATAGCTATCAGATATACTACTCTTTTGCTGCAAATTCTGCCTGTAAGGACCAGACCCAGGCTCTGCCATGGACTTCAAGGCCTGCAGGACCTACTCCTGATGACCTCTCCATCCTCCTTCTACCCTCCCTCTTCCTCACTCAATGTGTTCTAGAAGCACCAGGTGCCAAGCATGAGCCAGCCTCAGGTCCTTTGCATTTAGTGTCACCTCTTTCTGGAATGTTCTCTCTCAGACACACACAAGGGTAAGTATTTTGTCACTGCATTGAGGTTTCCTTATCCAATACTCCTTACCCTAGCCTCAGTGTGAATACCCAATGGACCTGCACCCACCCCACCCCTGAGGCTCCTATTCTCTTTCCTTCTTTTATCCTTTATAACACCGATCCCTATTTAACATATTTATGATTATTTATTTAATTAATTGTCCTCATCTGCCAGAACACAAACTCCACCAGAGCAGTGACTTTGCCTGCCCACTGCAGTTATCTGTGTCTAGTGTCCTGAGCAGGGACCAGCCCTGTGACAGGTGCTCAGAGAATAGCATGAATGATAAAATCAGTGCCTGGATCAGTGCCTGGCTGTGATGTTTCTGCAACTCCCAGGAAGCTCTCCTTCCCCCATCAAGACCTGTCCCAGCCCCTAAGACCTCGCTCCACTGCCTTCTCCCAAATTCAAAACCTCTGGTTTATAAATGAGCCTACCTTGTACTGTCATTTAAGAGGAGGACTACAGGAGATAGCAAGGTGTCCACTATCCATTCTCTCCCCTCCCTCCTCTCCTCTCCTCTCCCCTCCCCTTCCCTTCTCTCTTCTCCTTTTTCTTTCTTTCTTTCTTTCTTTCTTTCTTTCTTTCTTTCTTTCTTTCTTTCTTTCTTTCTTTCTTTTCTTCCTTTCTTCTTTCCTTCTTTCCTCACTCCCCCTTTTCCTCCCCTTCCTCCTTTTTCTTCACCTCTCTTCCTTCTTCTCCTTCTCCTTCTTAACAAGTCCCAGGGATTAGGGGATTAGGACATAGACGTTTTTCAGGGAAGCCTTTTTCCATCTACACATTATAGATTCTGTAATTTCTATTAAAAGACAATTCATAAAATACTTTACCAACATTTCAAAGAGGAAAAGAAATTAAGAATCAAAGAATTGATTTTTAGTATTCACATGTAAAGTTGTATCATTTTTCTTCTCTTTTCCTCCCAAACAGTATGTGCTTCTTGGAACCACTTCGATTTTGGTATCATCCAATATGGAAAAATTAATTATAGCTGCTTCTGATGAAACAGAGTATTGGCTTTAAAAATGCCAACTGCAATTAAATCTTATTATAAAAATGAAACTTAATTATTTTTAAGGAGGAACAATGTTTGGTGCTCTGGTTTTACAATTTATATGTTTGCACATAAAAGGAAAAATATATCTGTGTAGTTTTGATAATATGAAGCTCTCCTTTTGTTTTTTATATGTAATTGATACACAGAAAGCACACTGTATAATTCATGGATAATATTTGAATGGTGACATAAATATATTTTTAGTCATGAATTTTATCTGTTTCATTTTAAAGAAAATACCATTTGCATATATATATTCATGGGTTATGAATGCATGAGAGACACTGTTTTTCTTCATTTAGTATTTTTATGTTGGGTGGAGAACAGAATCCTCCAGTTATTAACAGATTTAGTTCTCTGGCAAAATCCTATAAGAGGAAATTGAGAATGCCATGAATAATATTGAAGACTCACACATAGATCCAGAAAAATCTTCAACTGCCCTTGATTTTAAATGCTTTTAGAATATTTTCAAAACCTCAAACAACATGTGGTTATTTGAAATGCCATAATATGTTATTTTGGCTAAAAAGGTATTTATAATGAGGGTTGTGAAAAGAAAAGAAAATGTATCAAGTTATATTTGTTTGAGATTATTTAAGTTCCCTTCCACCTTTGAAGTCTTTAGGTCCCATTGTTTTCTAAGCAATAGGCTTCTAATAATCACACATTCCACATTTCCTCCAATTGTAGGATGCATGTTTTTATTTTTTTGTTTTAGTATTTCTGAAGTTGAAAAACGTATCTGCTATAAAGGGAGGAATAAGCTGTGATACCCTGGGACGCGTCCTTCACTACCCAGGTGAAAACAACCACTGGGATGAGGGGGGTTTTCATTCGATTTTCATGTCAATCCTCACTGGTAATTCCCTAAGGAGTTGACTTGTAGAGTTTCTATAACTCTTGCTGTTGTTTAAAATGCTTTCCATGAGATGACATTATCATTCCTTATTGAAACAAAAAGTTGGACATGCATAATATTACCAACAGTGAAACTTGGAGCAGTGTACATTGCCAGGGCTTTTGGAATAAACTGTAGAAATTTCACAGTTAGTTGAGGTTGTATCTTTAGGTATCATTATTCTAGCACTGAAAAGCTCACACTGCGATTCTACATAATATTGGATGACAACGCTCTATGACTTTAGTTGTGATGCCCCCTAAGCCCTGGAAAGCGTTCAGCTCAGGCTTAACTCATGGGCCATGGTTATTACAGGTGATAGAATTTCCCCCTAGACTTCCTTCTTGTAGGCTAAGGCAGAATCTGTGCAATTGCTACTGCATCCTACCTTATCTGAACTAATGTTTCTGCTGAGTAGAAAGGTCAATACAGAAATTTAAGGAGAAAGACATCTAGCTTTCTAAGGTATCCCTGATAGTTTATGGGACTTATTCAACTCTTAACTCTGGGATCCTGGGTTTATGGGGGCCTTGACTGAGACACATACTGTGGGTTGTTCTCATCCCGTTACTTGGAGTCCTGTTGGCTGTAACCTTAATTAAATGCTGTATGAAACAAATTGAACAGATTTGGTTCCAGCCTCTGCCAATCAGATTAATCAGAGTGGCTGACAGAGGAATGTAGTCATGGGAAAATTTGCCAAGAATCATGATGGTGTAGAAATGATGGGTCCATTTTGTTAGGTGACAATTCATTACAGGTCTCTTATGTTTCTTCATGTCTTACAAGCAAGGTGTTGATTGCCTCGATTACCTTTGTTCTGGACTACCTTTTTAGGCATGCTCGTATAGTCAGCAGCCTTGGAAGACAGAGATAGTCTCTCTCTTTTTTTTCTTTCTCTCTCTGGAACAAAGAGCAGTCATTCTTACTGCACATTACAAATAATTTGAGTTTTTAATATCAGAAATCCTTTCCTTATGGCCATCCACTGCATGGGCAGGTGTCATCTGGCTCTCTGCTACCCAGTAGGACTAGGGTTCACAAAAATGCTAATATTCTGGATACTATTATTGTTGTAATACACTCCTTCATCTTTGACCCAGGAGTCTTGTGTCTTCTGCCAGCATCCATGAAACAATGAAAGGCTAACGTGTAAGCTGGCAAGTATGGTGAAATTGCAGACCCTTCATAGTTCTTGACATATAAAAGAAACTGCTTAACTTTTAGCAATATGCTATTCAGTTAAAGAAAAAATGGGAATAGATTTAGCTTGACAGAAATGTATACAGAATTTTCTCTGATATTCTTTGATTTCCCATTGAAAATTATACATTCAATCCTAAAGGTTATAAAGAAGTCAAAATCTCAAACACTAGATAAAGAAAATTGTGTATACAATGCCCTTTATAACTGCTAATGGTCAAAAGTAATTCAGAAAAAACTTGAGTCTACAAATACAAGCACAATTTAGAATCAAACTTTGATTATGAAAATGAGGAAAGTGGGAGGTAATTGTCTGCAAAAGTGTGTACTATTGTTACACAGACTTTAAAAAATATACTTAATGTAAGATATCTTTTTTTCTCCACGAGTTTTATTACCTTGACTGTACGTCAAATAATTGATGGAATTTTGGACTCAAAAGTTTTTAATTCTTTCTTTCAAAGATAATTTATTGTATCTACAAAAAGTAATACTCATAAGTTTAGACTCTTCCAATTGTTAAAGAGAGAGAAAGAAAGAGAGAAAGCCTATGGTTGCACCTCAAAAAAGTAACAAAAGAGAATTGATTTAGATCAGAATGAAGTTTAGAAAGAGAGAAAATTCTCATTTTTCTTGTTGTTTGCATATTTTCATTTTTTCTACCTTAAAAAAATAACACTAAGAATTTTTTTATGATTTGTCTTATAATTTTTGGAAGCAGAATCACTCTTTGTTTCCATTTCTCTTTTTACTTTGTACATACTTGAAGTGATAAAGGAGCAGCCCATAATTCTTAAGCTATTTAGGCCAGTTAGAAAAACCAAGTAGGCACCACACCAAAGCTGTTTCTTGATCTTGCTACAGTGAACAGTACTGTTGTCCATGGGAAATGACTGCAATAATTTTCAGTCTTCCCTATAACCTTCCCCAGGCACGTTGCCCAGGTCATATGTGTCAGTAATCTACTTCTCTGTTAATAGACTTTAAATTTACATATCCCCGTGTTGAACTGGACATAGTTGTACTGTATCTCAACAATATTGATATTGATAAAAAATTTCGGACTATTCATGTTATGGATAGCAGCTATAAACTCATGACTTTTGCTTCTTTCTTGCTGTGAGGAATGAGTAGCACTTGTTATGTTGTATTCTTACAACCTTTGTTATTTCTGTTTCTAAGGTAATACTACATTTTGCTCTTCTGTGTATTCTTTACTTCCTTATGTAGTGCTTGTAAGTATTTATTTAATCAGTGATTGAAAACCAGTCAAAGAAAAATACATAATACAGTCAATTCTTCTTCACAGTAGGTCCATCCTATTAATTTGCCACAAACACTGACTCTCTGAACTGCTGTTACTAGAGGAAATACAGAGTGAGGTTCCTATGAGCCTCTGTTCACAACATTTTTGTTAATGATCAATAGACAACCATGTATTTAAACAAACAGTGTGTGTCTATTAACTACATACTGTTGATTCATTGACATTGAACTTATGGCCAACAACACTATAACCCATGCCCGAAGGAAGCTTGTCTAAATTTTCTCTGTAAGGCACATCACAGCGTTCTTGTTCTTGGAAACATTAGCACTTCAACATTACACTTGGGGACCATTTTAAACAGTGAAATTACCAAAAAGTAAAAAAAAAAAAAAAAAAAAAAAAAAAGACAAGAAATAGACCACAAAAAGTACACTTGTTTGCAATATGACAGCTGAAGCAAAAAAGCAGATTAACATCTACTTCAACCTCAGCTGGGGACGTGTATGTGGCAAGACTCAAATTTTTGCTTTTCTGTGCATGTCTGCAAATGACCATGAAAGCACTTAGGCTGTAGATTTGGGGGTGACAAATTTTAGTGAGTAAGAAAGTTTGCAAATATGGAACTTGCGAATAATGAAGACTGACTACATACATATTAATTGCCTTTCTGGTCACACTTAGTTTCCCAAAGCAGGGTTTGAACTTAAATTGCTTCTGAGACACAAGTATCAGCACTGAAAACACTGAGTTTAGGACCTCGTTATCAAGCATACATTCATTAAAATACCAACATGTATTTTACTGACTCTGTTTTCTCTATTAAGCTTATGTAGCTCTATAGATTTTGGATGCTATTCAGTTAAAGAAAAAATGGGAATAGATTTAGCTTGACAGAAATGTATACATTTCTGTCTCCATAGACAGCTTTGTTTTTGTTTTTTTTTTGGTTTTTTTTTTTTTTTTGGTCTATGGAGTAATGTTTAAAGTGTATTTGTTTCTCACTATCTGCATACATGGATCACCCTTTACTTTCATTTCCAAAGAAGAACACAAGGTGAACCATAAGCCAGACATATAAGTACCAAAATATTAGGAATTATAGCAGACAAGAAGAGCTTATCAGCACAAGTGATCACTCCTCATAGCTTGGTGGAAAGAGGGGTAGCAGCATGAGAGCTAATGGATTAACCAATGTCCCAGGACAACAACTATCTGTACAGATACATTGCATCAGATGAAAGCCTCTGAATTACTAAATTACAGAAACCCTGTGAATTACTAATAGTTTACACTATGAAATAAGCTTTTCATGGCTTAAAAAATAGGCAGTTTTATATGGTTCCAGGTAATAATTAGAATGGATTATAATAAGGCATGACAGAGAAAATAGTAAATGGATGTGTGGCTTCCAATGGCTGGCACTTCATTGCCAGATATCCACAGAGGTGGTTTCCAGGGAGGTGTTGAAAGTGGCAAAGGGGTGGAAAGAGGGAGGGTGCTGTCTTTTTGTACAACATATAAACCAGGCTCACTATTGTACTGTTGAATCTTTGCTACAACTAAAATTTCTGCTATGATGACTCTGAATTGTTGGTGGGGAATACAGTGAACTCCCTGAGGGATGTCTGCAAACAACTATCTAACTGTGATTTGATAATGGTAACCATGCACCCTTTAACAGGAGATGGCTGTAAATTTGTAAGTAAACGTACAAATTTACTTTGTGAATTGGGAGATAGATGACACATATCTAAATATAATTTCATTTATTAATAGATCTCCATACACCTACACTTGTAACCCCAAGTGGGAAATCATCGCCAACATTGAACAAATGTCTGCTATGGTTAAAGCATCATTTTAAGATCTGGGGAGGATACAGAGAGGCATCAGATGTAATTATCATCCTTTGGGATTTCAGATTCTGGTTGGAAACATGATATATGTTACAAAAATTAGAGAGATCAGTACACTTTTTAAGAATTTTTAGATTATGATATCAAAGAACAATTCATTAGTAGTAGTACTTAATATTATATTACATAAAATAAAGTTCAGTATTTTTCTGTGGAGTCCAGGTGCGTGGCTCAACTGCAGTGATTATCACACTGTAGGGATTGCTCTGGTGCTCTGCTTCCAGTCTCCAGTGCTGACTGACTAGTGGAAGAGACTGGGCTTGGGCATCCAAGATATCCTTCTTAGCTGCCCAATATCTAGACCACCTGAGAATTAAAGCAAAGACATCAGATGGAGAACCAAAACACCATCTTTTTACAGAACAAGACTACGTATGGAAGAATACTGGAAGTATTCTTAGATCAGTGGGCATGAGGACTTTTCAAACTGTACCCTAGTATAGACACTCAGTCATCCCCATGGGTGAGAAGAGGAAGAGAGGAAGGACTCCTTTTCTCATTGGAGGGTAGAAGATAGACCCAAACTGAGCATTCTAGGCTTATCCTTCTGCAATTCAGAGTCAGATAAACCACTCTTTCCCCTTCAGCACAGGGTGAATAAAAGAGTGGGGGCAGGGAGGCACACCATCACTCCTGCTGTCAGATAAAGCCCTCAGTGCACAAATATCCATGAAAGCAGAAGGGTATTTAACAACTTCAATATCTATACACTGCAAATGGTCATAGACAGAGGGACAAATATATAGATTTGGATCAAAATTCAGGAGCGGTAATTAGAGTGTTGGTTTGGACACCATTGACCATGTAGGCCCTTCAAGTTACCAAAATAACAATCCAGGTCCAAGTTTTCAGGGATACAAGTTCCACTCTCTCACTTGCCCTTTAATGAAATGCAATTTTCAATTATCTCAAAGACCCCGAGTTCTCAATGAAGTAGTAGAACTTCATGTAAAAATGCTAATTTCCACATATAAGTCATGGAGGTGGTGGCAGAAGAACTATGAGCTCCATAATTGCTGCTTACAGGATAATTAAGAGATTAATATTATGAAAGTTAATTATAAAATTATATTAATTAAATTTAATAGCCCAATGATCCTTCTGGAATTGATGTCTGAGAAGGATGCTGTCCCTAGAGAGGCCCACAGGGAAAAAGCAGAGTCAGACTGACATTTTCAGGCCCAAGTGATACCCTCTTTGGTCTGAATAGGCTACACAGGACACATACAAGGGTTGCACATAAATGTCTTAGATTCTTGGGCTCGTGGGATGAGGGGAGTGGGGGTGGAGGAGTATCAGCTGTTGCCAAAGCTGAATTGGTGGCAGGAAAATCCTTTCAAGGACCAAAAGGTAAGACTTAAAAAAATTTTTATTTATTTATTTATTTCTGAGAGAGAGAGGGAGAGGGAGAAAAAGAGTGTACAAGCAGAGGAAGGGGCAGAGGGAGAAGTAGGCTTCCCACTGAGCAGGGAGCATGAAGTGGGGCTCGATCCCAAGACCCCGGGATCACGATCTGATCCGAAGGCTGGTGCTTAACCGACTGAGCCACCCAGTTGCCCAAAAGATAAGACTTACGACAACTTTATAAACTTTATCAGCCTTACATTACACAAGTGGCAATTTCTTTTAAATATCATGATGATCCTTCCTAAGTGTAAGATTAGATGAAGCATTCGCTATCCAAATTACTGCAAAACTGTCTTCTGGTCCATTTCTAATATAATTTTGAGATCTATGGCATGGAGAATTAGTTTAATGCTGAAACTCAACACTGTCACAGGCCACAAGCCTTGGGTTTGCCCTGGTGATTCAAAGCATTTTCATTGTGATATCATCTGTAGTCTGTCTTCCTCCCTAAAAATCATAATTGATGTTTTTTGAGGTTTGTGTCAATTCCAGGTTAAAGAAAATCTTCAATTTTTCATTTTTCAAGGGAAAAGAGAAATATGGAAGCAAGAATAATAAGGGTTTGAGACATCATTGTGAAGAAAAAAGGATTTGTTTATAAAAGCCAGTGATTTTGGTCTGACTGTCACACATTATATGTCAGACACGTGAAAGAAGTGATGGTAGATGTAATGATTTAACCCTGAGCCCATGTAATTGAAGAAGTGAGCACCCGGGAGTAGTTAGGAGCTTGGGCTCTGGAGAAAGATGAATCTTTTTTTCTCTAGTACTGGACTTGAATTGGTGTGCTGGTGGCCCCCAAGACCACTCTCAGGTTCAACAATTTGATGGATGGACTCATAGGACTCAGAAAAATACTCAAGTTATAGTTTATTGCCATAGAAGGACACAGATTAAAATCAGTAAGGAAGAAATGCACATCGGGTGAGGTCCAGAAAAAAAGACACAAGTTTCCAAGGGGAAATGTGGGGTTGCATAGTAAGTGCTTAATTCTCCTGGCAGTAATGTGTGACAGCACCTGCTAAGTGTTACTAACCAGGGAAGCTCACCCGAGCCTTGGTGTCCAGAGCTTTTTTTGGAGGTCGGTCATATAAGCATGCAGCAACCACAAACTGACAACCACTTGGTCTTTCACATCCTCATAAGTGAAACGGACATGACATGCCTAAAGCCTCAGGTATACAACAGCAGACATCACTGTAAGTCACACTGTTAGTGTAAACCCTCTGGTCATACTGACACAACCTGGTCCAGGGCCCTTCTCATCAGGCCCCAGAGGGCATCTCCAGGAGCCAACCAAGCCCACTCCTTTCTTTGAAATGTGCAGAGTATGAGTACCCAAGCCTGCTTAACCAACTCTTCATTGCAGTTACTCAGCCTCCCTGGGGCTTGGTGTCTTTTTTGGGAAAACTGGGCTAATAAAAAGTAACCACCTTAAAAGCTTATCATGAGGATAAAATATATACATATACATGTAATGTGTTCAGAAACATGCCTAACTCATAACAAGAACTCCATGTGATCATCTTTAGACTTTAAAAAATCAGACAAATTACATCCACTTGCAAGAAGATAGAGTATCCATGCATATTCCTATTCCTCCCATAAGTAGAACTGAAACCCTGAAGATTATGTATGAAACAATCACAAGAAGACGTTGAAAGGTGGAGAGCAAAAGGCAGAGTTAGGGACCAGGATACCCAAGGAACAACATAGCAGTGAGTTCTCTAGGCTTATTTTTTGCCTCATATATCCCCAACTAAGAGTTGAAGCTGGTAAGCCAGAGATGTCAATAGGAGCAGACAAAAAAAAAAAAAAAAAAAAAAAAAAAATCTCAAGAAAAGCTGCACTTCCTAACTAAAGTGGAAGGAAAGGGGGATCCTCGTAAGATACATAACTTTTAGGCAAGAACCTCTCTACTGCAGCTAAACACTGTAGACCTACATCTACCCAGGATAGCAAAAGTCCATTGGGGAGCCTAAACTTCCACTTCCATTAGGTATAATGAAGGGCCCAGTATCCTATCCCCACTGGGTTAGTGTCAGGAAAGGCTGTTAGGGAGCAGGGATGTTCATCTCTGATGAGTAGTAATGAGCCTCTTCCAACCACCCCCCCACACCATCGTGTCAGTGGAGACCATATAAGGAGTCTGGACTTCCTAGCCATCATGGTGGTATCAAGCACCTTTTCCAGCGGGGGCTGTGTCAGAGGAGACCCGAAGGAGAGTAAGGACTTTCATCACTGTCCAGTAGTAATAAGACCACACTACACCTCTCTCATCCCCATGGAGGCCATATGGATAGCAATAAAGGCAGTTGTATGCCTTCTAGCCAGGGTGACTTTAGCAGGGGTCTACTGTGGAGCTGAAATTCCTACCCCACCCATTCATGACAAGGAGGCATTCTTTTCCTCAATTATCAATGGTAGTTGGATGGGGAGAGAGGAGCTAAAAAAAAAAATACTCAAAGATATATTGGCTGAAAACATCCCAAATTTTGCATAAGCCATACACCTGGAGAAACATGAGGCTGCATAAATCAGAAACAGGATGAACCTGAAATAATACACTCCAAGACCTATAATAGTCAAACCTCTGCAGACTAAGGACAATGAAAAAAAATTTTTTTGAAAAATGTGAGAAATAGCAATTATAGGAAAAAAGCAATTTGAATGACAACAGATTCCTTATGAGAAAATGTGGGAGCCAAAAGAAAGTAATATGGCAATTTTTTATGTGCTAAAAGAATTGCCAAGCTACAATTCTATATCCAGTAAAAAAAGAACAAAGTCCAAAAATCATATTCATTCCTAAGAGAATAAAAAAATTGGAGCTTTTTTCCCCCTTACCTGAATTAAAGTCCTTATTTCCTGCCTCAGGATTAATCTCTGACTAGAATTAATGAATATAGGAACATCCAGACGCTTTAGAAGAAACCAACTATTAGCCAAAGTAGTATATTTACTCAAATCCCATGGCTCCACATGGCAATCGCAGAACAGCTTGACACTGGTACATTTCCCAAATTTAGAGATGACTTTTAACCCTGCATCGTGTAAAATTGAGCTACATTTAATTTATATAATATTTAACTTTCTTTTGTGAAAATTTGTTTAGGAAACTGCTTTTATACCACTTACTTCTAACCTTCTTACATATGTACTTGTACAATATGCCATGTTGTAAGGGGGAAACGTCTTAAACATCTGGACTGGTCTACTTGGACGAGTCTACATTAGAGAGCTGCACCTGCCAATGTGGCAGTCACTAGCCACATAGGGCCATTTCTATTTGCATTTGGTAAAATTAAAATTCAGTTCATCTGTTGCACTAGGTACATTTTAAGTGCTAAATCTTACTAATGGCTTCCATACTGGCAGCAGAGATCCAGAACATTTCCATCATGGAAGAAAGTCCCAATAACAGTACTACTTAAAAAAGGTATCTAGTTACTGTTACTTGGGACATAGTTTAAATGAATTGTGAATTGTAGAATTAAGTATCTAAAATGTATATCAAAGTTACTGCATAGAAAAAAATCTAGTTTTGCTTCAGTATTCTCCAACTTTTCTTAATAGCTCAGTCTCTTTGTCAGAGAAGTCCAGCTGCCCAATGGAAATGCTGATTAAGTGCCCAGAGAGTCCAGATCATTATACTTGAAGGAGAAAACCAAAATAAAGCCATAGAAAACTTAAAATATAAAGTACACAGATTTGTTTAAGTTGTCCCTCTCTAAAACCCCACCACACACTGTCTGCACACACACACACACACACACACACACACACACACAATCACACATGCACATAAATAACATTATGCAAAATTCAAGGTCCCCAAAGTTGTCTGTGAACTTTGTTTAAATGTTAATAACATTTAATTGCAATGTTTGCATGTTTCTCTTGCTATCTAAAATGCATTCATGGTGCCCTCACGCAACTGTTTAAGAACTGGAACTGTATATAGCATACGGATTTAGTTGAATAATTGTATACAATGCCCTAAACAAGTATACTTGGAATGAAATTATTAACATTAATTTCAGTAATTAGTTGTGACTATTTCTGCTATGTGGAGGAATCTTTTGCTTAAGTGACCAGATAAAATATTCACGTAAAGATGGTGATACTGGGTTACTGGGATTCACTGTAGGCACTGTAGAGTTAGGAAACAGCCCCAAATGCAGGAAATCTTCAGGCAGGGCATTAGCATGTGTCTAATTATAAAGGAGAAAATCTAAAAACTGGTGAAGCTGTAGAATCAAATCCAAGAATGCACTGCATCCTTGATAAGAGATGGAGAGGCTGGGGTGCCTGTGGGGCTCAGTGGTTAAGTGTGTGACTCTTGGTTTTGGCTCAGGTCATGATCTCAAGGTCCTGAGATCACTCAGCGTGGAGTCTGCTTGAGATTCTCTCTCTCTGTTTCCTCTGCCCCTCCCCCTGCTCACACTTCCTCTCTAAATAAATAAGTAAATAAATAAAATATTCAAAAAACAATAAAAAGAAATGAAGAGGCCATATAGACTGTCCCTCCCCATTCTGCACCGCTCACCTTCGTTAGAATGGATTCTCAGTGATTTCTTTATTTTTGGTTAGGTCAGTGGTTCCCAAGCCATAGTGAGCTCAAGCATCAAGTGGAGAACTTGTGAAAATGCAGTTTCCTGAGCTCTATCCGCAGAGATTCTGAGTCACCGGCTTGATGTTAGACCCGAGAGTCTGCAGCTTGAAAAATACTCCATAGTAATAGATGTAGGTCTTCCAGACACACAGAGATCAGACACACATGGTGCTTATTCTTTGAGAAACATGAACCAAAGTCCCTTTTGCTTCATAGATTCTCTAATCTAAATTTTGAACTATTTTTATACAATGGATAATAGCATGAATTAGAGAATCAGTCTAGGATCAATCTGCATTTCTATTTGGTCTTAACCTTGGACAAATTACTTACTGTTTTTAATACTGAGTTTACTCTCAATTCTGTTGTAGTTGTTCTTGTTATTACAGTGCACCTTCAGTAGACATCACCAGTTTAGCCACATACACAGTTTTTATTATGACCTTGCACGTGGCAGAAGAATTTCTTCTAGGCAGCTATGTAGCATCCTGTTGCATTTGCAGCCCAGTAACCACTAAAGTCACAGTTATTTTCATCCTTTCTGTAGTTCTAGAATTGCTACTCTTCTCTTTTTCTCTTCTCCCATTCCTTTTTCTTTCCTTCCTCCCTTCTTTCCTTCTTTCCTCCTCCCTCCTTTCCTCCCCTCCTGATAGTTCTAATTCTGATGTTGATTCTTAAAACCATAATTTCTCTCATGTTCCCCAAAAATATCATAAAAATATATATGCAATCTGTTAGATTCAAATGAGAAGTTTTATTTCTGGAGGTTTTCATTCTAACTTTGGGTTTATTGAACTAGGATCATTTTATTGACACAAATTTTTAAAGCTCTGTTAAAGCTCTTAGCAATGGCTTTCCTGGGAATTGCATGAAAAGACTATCCTAAATGCCCAACAGCAGCTCACAAATATTGTGTCTGCATCACAACCTGATGTATTTTTAAACACAATATTCATAATGTTAATTTTTATTCAAGTTGAATACTAAGAAATTGGTTTGTTTTATATTTATTGAAAAATGTTTTTACTTAATTTTTGCTTTGGTCCAACAGTTAAATCATTTTTTGGGGGGGTCCATTTGTGTATGTGTTGATGTGCCAGAATATTGAATAATTCAGCTAATTAAAAGGTCTAAACCTCAACTCAGGTAATTGATTCACCACAGAAAATGGAAGAAAGGTGTGATAAATAGCAATGCATTCTTGATACTCTTTGGGTTCTCTTTTAATTGATATCAGCACATCATCTGTGAAAGCAGCATGACACAGTGGGTTCTTCTTGTGGGCCTGCACAGGTGTTCATGGATCACATAAATATACTGCCAACGTAACGTAAGTTCCTCTAATTGAATTTCAACCAAGAGAGCAGTTACAGGGGCCAAGCAACTCATATTTGGTTATTCTATTTCCTACTAAACAAACAAACAAACAAACAAACCAGGGAAAACACTGGGAAAATGGCTAGCCAGACCTGAGGTGCAATATCTGGGAGCTCATAGCCTGGTCCAAGAGACAGGCTACTAGAGATCCAATGGCATGTAAGGAGAAATGGTGAAACCCAGAGCATGGCGTGGATTTCAGACATCCAGATACTCGATTTATCATGCCAGGCACTTAGACACCACTGTGCCTTTGCTCAATTCAAACTCAATTCCTACAGCCACCTTCCTGGACTTACGCAATAGATGAATTTAAACTTGTTCTTTGACAGCTTGTTCAAATATGACCCTTTCTCTGAGGCCTTCCTTCATCCTTCTTCCTTCATCAGACTTTCCACACGACCCCCAAACTCCCTCCGGGCAAAATCTATCATTCCCTACTCTGAGCTCCCCAAATGCTTAGAACATGCTTTGTATAGCAGCCTTCCCAATTTATTACATTTGTGGCTTCTATTTGTTCCTCTGAATAGATGATGACCTTCTGGAAAGACGACACTGGCCATTCTCTGTCCTTGCAAAGCATCTGGTCCACTGTAGGTATTAAAAAATGTGTCTTGGATTATATTGACTCAAACAGAAGAGCCGTTGACTGTGGGCTGCTCTCCACCCCCCATCTCAGCCCCAGCACCACCTGCCTTCTTGTCTCTCTAAAGTGGTGCAGGGTGATTTTACAGCAAGGAATAATAACAGGTAGCCCTCTTGTGGATGAGTGTGAGATGAACCAGTTCTTATTTTTGTGAAAAACAGAAAAGGCTTCCTGATCAGACACACATGGTACTTTGCCCCCACACTTTCTGGGACTGTCCCACATTTTAGTTTCTGTGCTGACCCCTCACAGTAATCCTGGGGAGTCAGCCTGTGAGGCCTGTGTCTGTTAGCTTGACTTGGTGTCTGGACTTCCAAATAAATGGAATTTTTTGGCTACAAGGACATTTTTCTGTGCTTTGGCCAAGAAATTCCACGGCTATGACACTGGAAAAGCAGCAGCTTTGGTGGTGATTAGCAACTTCAGTCTGTTAATAAGCACTGTGTATGAAGTCTCTCACGTTCTAAAATGCAGCCACAATCAGAGCAGTGTGTTATAAATTACCTCAGATCAAACTGAAGTAAATACCAAATTTAAATAGAGAACCTAAGTTACTGGACCAAACTGTCCCTAAAATTCAACATAAATACGTCACCTCGGGCTCATCACTTCTTCTTTCAGGTTATTTATAATACAATGCAAGAAACAGTATGTTTTTCTTACCTTTAAGGCCTCTCTTTCCCCTTTGGAACATTCATCTTTTTACGCCATGGGAAAAAAAAAAATTGTTGGAAAAAATTAAATTTTAACTTACGAATTCTGGGCATGTTTCAGTGTAAAAGGAAAATCACTGCACATTTTGGGCAGTAAAACGAATCTGAAGTCTGTCACACGTGTAATTGTCTCCTAGGAGACCCAAGCGTAAATCATCACCATGGAGACCACTTCAGCCTTCACTGCTTGAAATCATTAGCATGGATAATCAGCTGGGCTTTGTTTTGGGGGAAGAAAGGCTATAAATACCTGGCCAAGCCTTACACACTATGACAGAAGTTGTGTGCCCGAGGGTGAGCTGTGGGATGCAGTGATTCCAAGTCTCTCCGGGATCCTGGGTGGGAAATCTCATGGGCTGTGTTCTTAAAATACCTCTTGTACCCAACAACAGATGGGGACAGTCGCAGAAATGCAAAAGCACCTGGGAAAGATAGCAGGTAGGCAGCCATTGAGGGAGAGAGAATTCACTTGAAAGAGAGATTGGGAAGATGCCTATCCAGAAGCAGCCCTTCTTTTGTTTGCCGTGTCTGACCTGCCCCCTTCTCTGAATGCTTCCAAGGTGGGCAGCCTTAGAGGAGGGGCCCACCATGATGCACTAATGCTCTAGAGCTGGCTAGGAAGAAGAAGAGAATACATGATGTTCTGTTTCTCGTTTAGATTCCCCGAAATTCAATTTTTGCCTAATAACAACAAAAATAATCATATGAACAATTCTAATAATCATAATAATTAAAGCAACTGCTTACTGAGCCCCTCCCTTATCAGAGCTAGGCATGGAGCTAGGTGTTCTAGATGTTCTTTCACCAGCCCAGGAGACCCGGAAATGGGGCTCTGCTGCAGCCCTGCCTCCGAGGCCTGCCCTACCTTTATTGATCACACTGCTTGCAGCACACCAGCCATATGCAGAGAATGGTAACTACATCAAGAAAATATTTTGGCAATGTTTCCTAATGGGAAGAGTGGCAATGTTTCTGGTGAGCCACTCCTAGGGACTGGTTTGGTGATGGCTGGAAAATGAGAAGGAAAGGGAAAGCATGAATTTACCTAAATAAATAAACAGCTATTAAAATAAGTACATTTAGCAAGATCCCAGAATACAAGATCAATATGCACAAATCAAAGAAGGGATAAATATGATGGAAGAGATTTAAGACATGCACATTGAAACTATAAAGCATGACTGATAGAAATGATCAAAGACAAGGAAATCAAGAGATATGTTTACGGATTGGAAGATGAAATATTGTTAACATGTCAATTTTCTACATATGGATCTATACACTGAACTCAGAGCTACCCAAAATACTAGATCTCTTTTATAAAAATTGTAATCTGATCCTGTAATTTATATAAAAATGCAAAGAACTTAGACTAGCCAAACAATTTTGATGAAAGAGAACAAAATTAGAGAAGGTAACTAACAGATTTCAAGATTTAGTAATCAAGACAGTGTGGTATTGGCATAATAGGCATGTAGATTAATGCAGCATGATCGATTGACCCAAAATATAATCACAGGTATAGGGTGAGTTGATTTTTCAATAAAGGTGCTAACATAATTCAATATGGAATAAATGTGGTTTTTTAAAAGGAATAAACAGGTTTTTTTTAAGAAAGAAAGGAAGAAAGGAAGGAAAGGAGGAAAGAAGGAAGGAAGGGAGAAAGGGAAGGGAAAGGAGGGGAAAGGAAGGGAAGGGAAAGGAAGAAAGGGCTTGAAAAGATAAATGTTGAAGTATTGGTAGTTGTATAGCAGGCAGGCATAACATTCTCTTTAGATTCAGGATAGTTGATACTCAAGTTATATACATAATACCAGGAAATGTGTTTTCTGATAATCTATTTTTATTCATGTAAGTTTGGATGCTGATAATATTTAAACATATTTCTAACCCTTTGATAGCTTATTTATTCAATGAAGACTTAATATGTCTTCCACTTTTCTTGAACCCCTACGAGCACTTTTCCAGATCTATAGTTCTCTTTGAGGACTTGTGTGTACCTCCTCCTCCGTGATGCTTTCCAGATTTCACAGTCACCTCTGCCCACCCCACCAACTACTGTGCTTGTGTGGTACTTAGTGTGCCCCCGTTCATTTACCCAGGCCTGACTTCTCATGGAAGAGTTGTGCACATAACTGCTTTCCCAGCTGGCTTGGAGCTCCTAGTGGGCAATGCTTCTGTGTGATTTTTCTTCCAGTACTCCTTTCACTCAAAAAAATGTTTATCAAGCACCAAAGAGCCAAGTATTGACAACACAATGCTGAAAGAGACAAGTGGGCTCCCTGGGATAGAGGCAATAAGTTTGACAAACAAGGGGTTCAGAGGAGCAATGGCCTGGCTAAGCTTTGAGGAGCAGGGGTGTGCTGCAGCCAACAGTCAACAAGAGTTTAGCCCTGAAAGACAACAAGAGTTTAGCCCCACAAAGAGACAAGGAAAAAAGCAAAGCATCTAGTCTGAGGGAAGAGCGAATGCAAAAGCCCAAAGGGGGTGAATGGATTGGGACTGTTCTAGAAACTGGGGACAGACCAACGTGGCTGAGATCAGTGTGAGAAAGTATGGATGTGATCCAGGTGATGAGACCGGCAAGGAGCTTGGACTCTAGGTGTAATGAAGAGCCAGCAGAGGGTGTTTGGCAGGAAAGTCACCACGGCATTTACATTTTGAATAGAGTCACTCTAACCTTTCTTAAGAGGTTGAAGGAAGGCAAGAATAGAACCCATTCAGAAAACTTTGACCACAGTTCTGCCAGACTATGAGAGTTTCTTGCCTCAGTGCAGCTGTTATTAAGCCCCTGGAACCAGGAGAGGATGGAAATCAGGAGGAAATGATATCATCACACCAATAGCCTCAAGTTACTGGTTTGGAGCTATATCTGAAATGGGGAAAGAATCTGACAGAGTGGAGCTGTCCAGCTGGTGTGTCTGCAAAAACTCATGCCATACAGGGGTGGCAAGTGTGCTTTAAATGTGGCTCCCCTCAACCCTCAGAGACGCTGTGTAGAATCTACAGTTGCAGGAGCCCCAAGCTCATGTCATCTAGCCATAGCAAACTCCTCTGTCTCCCCCCATCCCCGCCACCGTGCTGGGCTAATATTATCCTCTTCTGCATGTGCTATGATGTAAAAGGATCTGCAGGCATGGCAGAGAGCTGAACTTCTCTAAGAAGGTTCCTTGGAAATCTGTTCCTGGGAAGTGGTTTTTGGGGGAGTAAGAGGCTTCTACGAGAAAATAAGCTCAGGAACATTTGGATGCTGCATCCTATACCCACCTTTTGGAGATTTACAATGCATTACCATACCAGAGACACAAAAAGCCCTCAGTAAAATGCCCTTTCTTAACTTTCTTTAATATGGTATTTCTCAGACATATTTGACCATGGGGCCAATTTTTAATTATGTAGTGCGTGTTAATATTCCATAGTATACACATTAGGAAATGCTGTTATAGTTTTTCCTAGGGCAGTTGAGATGGGCTTTTGGAGAAATAGAACAGAGAAGCTGGAAAACAGAAACAGAATCGCCATAAAAAATAAAAAATAAAACAATCAGAATGAATGCTTATATAAAATATGTATAAATAGATCCACTAAAAAGTATGCATTTTCAAAGCAGGTTCCCTCCTAAGGCCTTTTGTCCTCACAACTATTGTGAGATAGGCAAGACAAGAATTATCGCAGTTTATGAAAGGACAAGGCTCAGGAAAGAACTGGCTTGCATAGCATGAGGTTCTTCGTAAAAGGAAGTGAACCTTGAATCTGACTCCAAACCCAGAGTTCTTTCTGCTGCAGCAGACTGCTTCCACATGTTACTGAAGTGCTTAAGGATTTCTAGGGAAATTGTCAGAAATAGCATCGAACAGGTTCCTTGAACCTGCAATAACTCCATCGATAAAATGACATCCAACTCAGCATGGGTTGTGGGTGCCGTCTGTTTGGATAATGTTTCATTTATTCATTTGGGGTGGTGGGCACCAAGTGAAGCCAAAGCATGTATATCACTCAATTTAAACAAGTAGGAGCAATCATTACTGTCCTCAAAGGCAACAAAAATGGAGAATTTCCTTAGCAGCATCTTGGTTTTAGGAAGACCTGTCTCAATTTTAAGGCTATCTTGCCTATCCTGTTCAAATGTCAATGTCAGAAGGAACTGCTGGCTCTCACGCACACACATCGCACATCTCGTATGGATCAATAAAGGTGAAGTATCCCCAGCCACGTAAAAACCTGGTTAGGAAAAGCTGGTAACCAGATATAATTTGCCATCCGTTGTTGGGGCAGGACATCTCCTGATGAAATGTCAATGAATGATTGGTCTGTGATGACATAGCCGAAAATCTACCGTCCTTGAAATTCTTAGAGGGCTCAGGGTTGGAAAAGAACTCATCAAGAATCTCAACAGTTGAAGCCAAGCTATTCTGATGTTCATGTACACAGATTCTAAATGGAGATTTTAAAGAAAGAATAAAATAACTTAAAAATGCAATAAAATAAATGTTCCCTTTAACTCAAAGAATGGATATCATGTTTTAAGAGCTGAGGGTACAGATCTTCATCTCAGGAGTGGTATTCTGACTATGGAAAGCATTTTTTTTTTCCAGACAAAAAGTACATGACCTTGGTTTCAAACAGCCACATTCCACCTGCCTTGTTGACTATTGCATTTTTCTCTTCTAAACATAATTGTGGTTCATTGTTCTCGCATATTATTCTAACAATCAATTTAGCATTTCCTATCTCTTCTAACTTGACATCACTGTTAGAGGACTTCAAATGTGGAAGTTTCTATATCAGTGACTGTTAATCTGAAATTTTTTTTTTTTACCTGCTTTGGAACAACATCTGTTTTATTCAATTCTTGTGCCCTGAATTCTTTTACTCCTGAAATTGCTCTTGTTCTAATTAGAAATGTGGTGCCCTTGGTTCTTCCAGACATCTCACTTTTTCCTCTGGCATTCATGGGTAATAAAAATGGCCCTATATACATGTGTGTCTCCTCTGGAAAGTATTTCTAACCTCTGACAAATGGGCATGCATGACAATAGATGTTCCGAAGTTTGAAATACATTTAGGTAGGAAAATCCATCCATAAGACAGGGATGTAAGCGGATGTAAGAATGAAGTCCAACTGCGGAAGATTGAATGCAACTGAAAAAAATCCACAATTCTGAGCTTCCAGATGCTCATTAAAGTGTACCGGGAAATAGTATGGCTCAGCTGTGCAAAAAGGAAACCTCCCCACCCTCAGTGATGGTACTTGGTTGCTGTATGCCTTACACATCATGGCAAAGTGGAGACAGAGGCAGGAAGGAACATGTAGTTTGAAATAGCATCCTTGCCCTTTCTCTGAATTTGGTCCTTCCTATCATGCAGGTTGGAGTGGATGGTTAAGTGTTCCTCATGGAGAAAAAAGAAACCTTATTTTGTTGTTAATTTAACTTTCCCTGCTTCATCATTCCATATAGTAGATTGTCTCTGCTGAATCACTATTAAACTTTTAATTGCAACCACTACAACAACTATCAAACTAACATTTTCTACGCCATAAAATCCAGGTGAACGTCTTTGACCTACAAGTATTTAGCATTTGCTTTAATGAACAACATAAATCTCACCCCAAAAGACAATCTCTCAGAATGTCATCAGAAAAAGGGAATGAGGAAGGTTACAAAGAAAATGCTGCATCAAATGGAGGTGTCACGATCAAATAGAAAACATTCCGGGATGCCGCTTTATGCAAAGAGTGCTGAATAATAAGGGTCTAATTGAAATTTATTTATCAGATAATCAAGCAGACTACCCACAATATTTACAAAAGGAATTTATGGAAGTCACTTCCTTAATTAGTTCATATCCTATGCTCTAGTGTTCATCTGGCGTATAAATCCTGTCTCATTTGTAGCCTTGGGTATCACTGTGTGCCTTCCACATCGCTTCCACTGTCATTGCCATAGTAACTAATGTACTTTAATGACAGCAAAGCACAGGGAGACTAAAATGAAGTAATAAAAGTAAAAAGCATACAGTATTGTTAAGTTGCATATCAAACTAAAAATATACTTATGTGAAGTGCTATTGATTTTATTAATATAGATTTACAAAGACGTGTCGAACACATGTTTTAGCTGCCTATAAATAATACCAATATTGAATCATCAAGATATCACTTGTATTTTTCCTTTAGGATCCAACTTTCCAAATTAATAACTGTTTTTATTTATTTTCTCAAATGAAGCGACTACAAATTAGGAATATGTCCTTCATTTGGTCCCCATTTATTTTTCACATGCAGACTTAAATGAAGTCAAACATAGTTTTAACACGGTTATGTAATTGGATTTTTCTGTCTGGCAGGGCTAGAGTTTGGGGGCAATTTTAAAATAAGGGCATAAAGATGTAAAGTAAAAATTAGTTTCAGCAGAGTTAGTCGCAGAGAGGTGTAAAAGGAGTCAAAATGAATCTGTCTGAAAGGGAATAAAATAACTAAGAATAAAACAGGAAGGGAGGAAAATGTGAAGTGAGAGAGCAGTGTAGAGAAGTCTTGAAACACTTTCCATCGTGTTGACTTTAACCAGCTCACAGGTCAGTGCACTGAGGACCTGTTGCATGACAAGCACTTTACCAGATGCTCCTGGGAGGCACAGGAGGGGGCAAAGGCAGCTTACAGGTGCCCTGCATTTCATAGACATGATGGAAGGATCAGGCAGATATGCAAGTTTTTCCTAACATTGAACACTATTTTCAAAGAATTGCTAGATACCAGACTTGAAAGTATATTTTTATTTCCACTTAAGTCTCAGTTTTGAAATGACAAAGAAAGGACAAAGGGAGAGCTTACCTTATTCTCCACCCCTCCGGCCATCATCACCAGATTTCCTAACTATAGAAGAGTAATAACTATTATTTATTGAATATTTAAAATATGCCAAGAACAAAACCAAGGCTTCATAAGTATTGTCTTATTTTATCTTCACAATGACAACATGAAGGAGGTATATTACTTCTTCCTGTTTTCAGATGAGGAAACCAAAGGACCCAGGTTGGTCTGGCTTCTACCAGTATACCTAGAGCCTCGCAAACACACATCCTAGCTTTCCAGATTCCAATGGCTTTCACTCTGGAATACCGTGGCACAGTGGGAAGTGCTAACGAGTGGAAAACCCATCACTTGCCATAACCCTGAAAATGTTACTGAAGGCCTCTCTAAGCCTATTTTCATTTATAAATGGGAAAAATAATAACACCTAGCCAGTTGAATAAATTGTAATAGGGCATAAAGAAACATTGTCTGTGAAAGCACCTCCCCCAAATGCGCTTAACTCAGAAGGGAGATTCCTTTTCTTCTGGGTAGGGATCATCTCCACTCTGCCCCAGCAACTGCCTTGCAGGTACTGAACCTTGCCCCAAACCCAAGTAACATATTCCAAAAATCCCTTCTCTAGACGTGGCCAATGTTCATCCAACACTGGCCCAAATCCATTCATCATTCTCATGGCAAAACCTCCCATCCAACGGTGCTGTGTCTTGTACTCCTCTCCCTGGGTTCATGGGCTTCAACGCTCAGCATGGCCCCCTGTGAGTCAGCTTACCAGCATAGATCTGCTTTAGGTTTTTTTCTCTGTGTCACGAACTCCCTCTCAAACTAAAATATTGCAATGCTTTTCAAAGTGCATGTGCCCTCAGGATCACCTGATTGCTGGTTAAAAATGCAGACCTCAGAGCCTGAGGCCAGACGTACCAAACCAGATCTTTGGATGTAGGATGCAGAATTTGAATTTTAATAAGGCCCCCCAAATGAGTATTAGGTTTATAAAAGTGTAGGGAGAAGAAAAAAAAAAACTATCTTAAAACCAAGAAACTTGAATTCAATCCCTAGGATCAGATGTTAACAGCAATTTCTAGAGATTGTACTGTACTGTTATGCAGATGTTGTACTGTGATATTAAATATCATAATTAGAACAATGTAAACTATGCAAACAAATAATTACAGTGATGCTTTTATTGTGATGGAGAGAAAATAAACAGAAAGCAGGCTGAATGTGGAAATTACCAGATAATAGGGTCAGATGAAAAGAAATTCAATCAAATGTTTCCCAAGACTCTCCTTCAGAGAGCAAGAGACAGAGAACTGCTGTAAAATCCTATCCCCTACGAAGTCTAATACAGAGTACCAGTGCCTAAGACAAATGAATAGTGGGGGTCATCTAACAAGATACAGACAACATGTATTCAAATAGATAGCAGTATGAACAGGAGGTCTTGGATCCACCAAAATAAATACAACTTCTCTCCCCACATATTGGGATTGTTCAACACTCCCGGATTTAGTTATTATTTCTTCCACTATTTTATTATAAAAATTTTCAAATACACAAAAGACTTGGAAGAAGAATATGATGAACACCAAAGTACTCTTCATCTAGATTCAACACTTAACATCTTGCCATATTTGCTTTATCTCTAAATACATGTGCATTTTTTATGTGTGTTCAAACTCATTTGAAATTATGTTGTAGATATTCCAAACTCTGAGCTCCAAATATGTCTTAGGATGGAAGAATAAGGTAATCCTCCAATATCATCTAATACACATTGCATATTCAAATTTTCTGAATTATACCCGAAGTTCACTTTATAGTTTTTTCTCCTAATTCCCAGAAAAGATCCAATCAAGGGCATGCATGCATCAGACTGTTAAACCCCTTCAGTTTTTTAGAACCTAGAACCTAGAACATTCCCCCACTTTTCCAGATGTTGACTTTCTCAAGTCCGGGATGGTTGTCTTGTACACTGTTCCACATTCTGGATTTGCCGGTTTCCTCATGGTGTCATCTAGTATGTTTTTGTCTCTTTTATTTTCTCTGTGAACTCTAAGTTATATCTGAAGATGTGATACTTCTGGATTAAGCATTTTGGCAAAAATACTACACAGGTGACACAGGTACCTCAGAAAGAACATGATGTCAGGTTGTCCACCATAGGTAATGCTAGCTGATCTTGCAGTGAAGGTGGTAACTGCTTGATCTCTCAGCTTTAACACTACGTCTTTGAAATCCATATGGATTTGGAGGGGCAATACTTTGTCAGCATTAGATGTACACTGCTCCCCAAAAACTCTTACATAACAATTTCAGCAACCATTGATAATTCTTGCCAGAATCAGTTTTTACATTTGGATTTGCAAAATGGTTATTTTCACATTCTATTATTGTTTTTGCATTTATTAGGTAATATTCTTTTATAAATAACGGCTTTTCTTTTTCCTTTCTTTTTCTTTCTTTTTTTTTTTTAGAGTATCATTCTGAATTCATGAATTTGTTTCTTTGGTGTATGTTTTAGTTATTATGGTTGTGTAAAATATTATATCAATGGAAAACAAAATGTGGTTATATATATATATACACACACAATGGAATATTATTTGGTCTTAAAAAAGGAAGGCGATCCTGACACTGGCTATAACATGGATGAAGCTTGAAGACATTAATCTAAGTAAAATAAGCCGGTTACAAAAGGACAAATACTGTATGACTCCACTTATAGAAGGTACCTCAAGTAGTCACATTCATAGAGACAGAAAGTAAAACAGTGGTTGCCAGGGGTAGAGAGAAATGGAAAGTTATTATTTAATGGGTACAGAGTTTTAGTTTGGGAAAATGAAAGAGTTTTGGAAATGGATGGCAGCAATGATTCCACAACAATGTAAATATACTCAATGTAAATAAACTGTATACAAAAAATAGTTAAGAGGGTAAATTTTATGTTATGTATATTTTACCACAATGTTTAAAAACTTATAAAAGTAAGTGAACATTGTCTCAGAATGTAGTGGCATGAAACAACTATTTGTTGTTCTCACTGATTATATGGGTCAGGACTTCGAACAGAGCACAGCAGGAATGGCTCATCTCTGCCTGTCTCAGGTGGAAAATTGAAGGATAGGAACTGGAATGATCTAAAGGGTCACTTACTCACATGTCTGACTGTTGATCCCAGCCTCAGTTCCTCTCTACACAGTCCTCTCCATGTGGTCTCTTTGACTATGACTGTCTTGGTTTCCTCACAGTATGGTGTCAAGGACAAGCGTTAGGAGGGGAAAGGAGAGAAGCAGGCTTTAAGCTTTATATTTTTTATGACCTAACTTCAGAAGTCACTCATTTTCTCCAAGTCCATGTAGCCACAAAAACTGATCTGGTTTCAAGGGAAAGAAACATAGACCCTTCATCTCAGTGGGAAGACTTCGAGTTACATTGTGTTAAGAGTGTAGAGCATGTGAGAGGGCACACATGTACACACATGAACAAACATGCATGCATGCACACGTGTACACACAGCCCTCATGGAAAATATCATTTATCAGCCATAAGATGCTACTATCAATTATATTAATCTTTTTGATGTTTAAATTGTCCCACTTCCTGCTGTATGAGTCCTTTCAAATTGGTGCCCACATCCTTTTGACATTGCTTGATGAGTCTTTGTGTCCTACCTTGCTTTCTAGCTCAACATGATACTTCAGACTCACTTTATTCTTGTCCTGCCCTAACCTGGACTCAGCATTTCACAAAGGAGGCCTAATTGTTCCTATGTGGGGAATCTAGATACTCTGTAGATTCATTGCTATGGTGGTGTCATTGCTTCTGGGCCCTTTCAGGGAACAGAACTAGGAAATACTTTTTTTCTTTATTTAATAGTATTTTTTTTTACCATATTATGTTAGTCACCATACAGTACAACCCTAGTTTTTGATGTAAAGTTCCATGATTCATTACTTGCGTATAACATCCAGTGCACCATGCAATACATCCCCTACTTAATACCCATCACCAGCCTATCCCATTCCCCCACCCCTCTCCCCTCTGAAGCCCTCAGTTTGTTTCCCAGAGTCCATAGTCCCTCATGGTTCATTCCCCCTTCTGTTTACCCCCTCTTTCTTCTTCTCTTTCTTCTCCTACCGATCTTCCTACTTCTTATGTCCCATAAATGCATGAAACCATATGATAATTGTCTTTCTCTGCTTGACTTATTTCACTTAGCATTATCTCCTCCAGTCTCGCCCATGTTGCAGCAAATGTTGAGAAATCGTTCTTTTTGATGGCTGAGTAATATTCCATTGTATATATGGACCACATCTTCTTAATCCAGGCATCTGTTGAAGGGCATCTCGGCTCCTTCCACGATTTAGCTATTGTGGACACTGCTGCTATGAACATTGGGGTGCATATGGCCCTTCACTTCACTATGTCTGTATTTTTGTGGTAAATACCCAGTAGTGCAATGGCTGGGTCATAGGGTAGCTCAATTTTTAACTTTTAAAGGGACCTCCACACTCTTTTCCAGAGTGGCTATACCAACTTGCATTCCCACCAACAATGTAAGAGAGATTCCCTTTCTCCACATCCTTTCCAACATTTGTTGTTTCCTGCCTTGTCCATTTTTGCCATTCTAAATGGCGTAAGGTGGTATCTCAATGTGGTTTTTGATTTGAATTTCCCTGATGGTTAATGATTTTGAAATGATTTTGAACATTTTTTCGTGTGTGTGGTATCTCAATGTGGTTTTTGATTTGAATTTCCCTGATGGTTAATGATTTTGAAATGATTTTGAACATTTTTTCGTGTGTCTGTTAGCCATTTGTATGTCTTCATTGGAAAAGTGTCTGTTCATATCTTCTGCCCATTTTTTGATTTGTTTATTTGTTTCTTGTGTATTGAGTTTGAGAAGTTCTTTGTATATCTTGGATACCAGTCTTTTATCTGTAGTGTCATTTGCAAATATCTTCTCCCATTCCGTGGGCTGCCTCTTAGTTTTTTTGACTGTTTCCTTGGCTGTACAGAAGCTTTTGATCTTGATGAAGTCCCACAAGTTCATTTTTTTCTTTTGTTTCTCTTGCCTTTGGAGATGTGTCATGAAAAAAGGTTGCTTTGGCCGACGTCGTAGAGGTTGCTGCTTATGTTCTCCTCTAGAATTTTGATGGATTCCTGTCTCACATCGAGGTCTTTCATCCATGTGGAGTTTATCTTTGTGTATGGTGTGAGAGAGTGGTCAAGTTTCATTCTTTTGCATGTAGCTGTCCAATTTTCCCAGCACCATTTATTAAAGAGACTGTCTTTTTTCCACTGGATGTTTTTTCCTGCTTTGTCAAAGATTAGTTGCCCAAAGAGCCGAGGGTCCATTTCTAGGTTCTCTCTTCTGTTCCATTGGTCTATGTGTCTGTTTTTGTGCCAGTACCATGCTGTCTTTGTGATCACAGCTTTGTAGTATAGCTTGAAATCCAGCAATGTGATGCCCCCTGTTTGTTTTTCCATTTCAACGATTCCTTTTTAAAAACAACCGGCCAGGGGACCTGGGTGACTCAGTCAATTAAGCATCTGCCTTTGGCTCAGGTCATAATCCCAGGATGCTGGGATTGAGCCCTGCATGGAGCTCCCTGCTCAGCGGGGATCCTGCTTCTCCTTCTCCCTCTGCCCCCCACTCTCTCCCCCACTTGTGCTCTCGCGCTCAAATAAATAAATAAAATCTTAAAAAAAAATTGGGAACTCATACTGCTATTTCCAATTAAAATTTAATTTTATAAAGTTTTTCATATCTTCTTCGTTTAATTTTTTAAATCTTATGTTAAAATCTTGGTTCCTAATAATGTTAACATTTTATTCATTTGCTTTATCCTATAATATTCATTAAAAATTTCAAGCATCAATATTAACAATAAAACGACCAAATGAGCTTCAAAACTTATTTTTAGGTCAGGGCACCTAGGTGGCAAAGTTGGTTAAGTGTCAGACTCTTGGCTTCAGCTCAGGTCGTGATCTCAGGGTGGTGAGATTGAGCCCTGAGTCAGGCTCCACACTTGGCATGGAGTCTGCTTAAGACTCTCTTGCCCTCTTCCTCTACCTTCCCTGCTGCATGTGTGTGCATGCTTTCTCTTTCTCTCTCTTTCTAAAATAAGTAAATAAATCCTTAAAAAATTATTTTTAGTTCTCATTGCCTATAGAATATATCTTACTAAATACATTCAGACACCTATATTAAGGATTACTTAAACTAATAAACTTCTCTACATCTTTATGTTATCAATTTGGTATATATTTAGATTTATTTGTATCTGTGTTCAATATTAGGGCTTATTTTTTTCTTTGATTTAACTTTTTGGAAATTTCATGTATGTATGGACAAGCATATACACACACATATGCATAGTTCAAAAGTCAAAATCATCTTAAAAGTATTCTTACAGATACTCCCTCCCAACCCTATCTCCTTCTCTCTATTGCTTGCCACACTCTATAGCTAACTATTTTCTTTTTTTCTTCTTATTTTTCTTATAGTTTTTCTCTTTTTCTTACATAATTATGAGCCTACACAATTTTCTACACTTTGCCTTGACTTGGAAGAATGTAGTAAGATGGCAGCATCACAAAATGGGGAATCCTGGCCCAGATTCACATCATGAAGAAGCCCCGCTCTGGCCAGCACTGGGCTTTGCATGAAGTTGCATTCAACTTGTGCTGTGCTCTGCTATGAGATTTCAGAGTTTGTTACTGCCTACAGCCCATCTTATCCTGACCCACTTTTCAAGTCCCACTGCCACTGAAGTTACATGAGAGAAGCATTCCTAACACAGAATTTAGCAGATAGGACATTCCCTACTCAAACCCTCTCACTGACATGCTTAACTCCCTTATTCTTTGTTTTCTGGACCACCGACCTTGTTTCCTAAACAAGCCTGATTCCTGTTCTTTTACATATTGATAAACTAGACACTATCTTTATTTCCCCAAACGTAAGCATCATGAAGATATTTCTTCCTCCCCAATGTAATTTTCATAGTATTACTCCTCCATAGTCATGTAAAGCTCTCCTCTACTACCATCTATCCCTCCAAATTCTTGCCATCCATACATCTCTCTGATGTTCTCATTTATTCATTAAATATATTAGCCCTTGGTCCACCACCTGCCTTTCCATCTACAGTGATGCTATCAATGGTATCAATCCTAGACAACTTCACTCTTCTTGTGGATGACCCATGCAAAACCTAGCCTCTTTAATCCTTGACCTCCATCTCCTAACAGCTTTCATTTTCTCTCACATTACCCATTTCCTTATAAGGAAGCACTAAAAATCATGATCAAAAATTAGAAATATTATACCAATTAACACAAGTATTTACTGGAGTTTTATATGACCAGTGAAATGCATATTGTTTATACTCCTGCTGAGTGAATGTAATAAATTCTTTATGTAGATTTGAACATCTGACGGGCAAACTTTTTTTGTTGAACTTTATAGACCTTTATAACAGTCCATTAGCACCCAGGGAGAACTGATCCTGAAAACCTGATTTAGTCAGAGCAAATTAAACATACTTAAAAATATTGACTAATGGTGGATGTATACAAGCTTAGAGACTGATGCTTCCACAATGCTAAGTCACTTTGCATGAAATGCGGACAGAGTTTTAAAAGGGAGAGGAACAATCTGGAAAGGAAGAGTCAGGGGCGCCTGGGTGGCACAGCGGTTAAATGTCTGCCTTCGGCTCAGGGTGTGATCCTGGCGTTATGGGATCGGGCCCCACATCAGACTCCTCCGCTATGAGCCTGCTTCTTCCTCTCCCACTCCCCCTGCTTGTGTTCCCTCTCTCGCTGGCTGTCTCTATCTCTGTCAAATAAATAAATAAAATCTTAAAAAAAAAAAAAAAAAAGAAAGGAAGAGTCAGGGGCCTTATGGTTTGGGAACAGAAGCAGGAGAAAGAGCAGACATAGTAACCATGTGGCAGAAGCAAATAACCTTGGGGAGGAAGCATATCTACTCAAACTGTCCCCATGTGAAGTCTTCATGCAGCGTAAACTTCCATCTCCCCAACACAGTCTTCATTAATTTTTTCATTTTTGAATAATGCTATCATACAACAGGAGTTTTGTTTTGGAAAAGTCCAATGAACATACCTAGGTGAGAGCTGACATATAGGTTAATATCTATTAATAGAAAAAAAAGTTGTTAATGAAGGAACACTGAAGGAGGAGGACAACATCATCAGCCTGCCATTGGACACACACCTGTCTAGGTGACCCTGTTGCCTGACCTATGGCACCACTGGAAACACTATGATGGAAAACAACTTCCAAATACAGTAGCATCTTTTGCTTCTTACTTTTATTAGCTCTTGGCAACATGTGCTAACTGTAGCTCGCACCGTCCTTGTTGAAATAGTCTCTTCTCTGGGCTTCCTCAAAATTCCTTTATGAGTCCTAGTCCCATACAAGAAAACAGAATTTCTAGGTATTTTGAAAAGAAAAAAAACGAGATTAATTCAGGGAATCTGTTGCTTAACAAAAATCACTGACGGGACTATAAAAGCAGAAGTGAGCCTCTTCCACCGGGATACAGAGTTTGAGGGAACGTCACCAAAGCAGTGATCTTATAGACCAGGAAGGTGCAGCTGCCACACTTGTGCCCTCCATACCTGCCTCTTAGAATGACTTACACACTGGGATGCTGAGTTCAGCCACTGTAACTGACACCAACACTCATGGCCTCACAGATTGTTCGCCAGTAGTGCCAGCAGGAGGAAGATAGCCGCTATTCCCTGCAGCTTGTGCACGTGCTCCACTGCTGCATCTAGATATCCTTACTTTTAAAGGCCTTTGGGAAATATTTTAGATTGTTTTTGTTTTTACCTTTCTAACTTCTCACACTGGAAAGAGGATAAAGTGAAGGCAAAGAGTGAGCACTGTCTTTACCCAACTTCTGTTTATAGATTTTCTCCTGCCTCTATGACCATACTTGTCCCTCTAGCATTGGTTCCTCACAGGTGCCCTAGGCCCACATATAACCACATATTCACTGGGAAGATCTTATTCCCTTCTTGCTTTCAACTTTCATTGTTAAAGAGTCTCAAATCAGTGTTGCCAGCCCAGATCTCTGGCAGCTGCTAACAAGAAACATTAGAACAAGAGATGCTGGGTTAATAAATTGTTTCATTCAGTAAAAAACAAAACAAAACAAAAAACAAACAAACAAACAAACAAACAAACAAACCCTATTTTCAGCTCTCCAAATCACCAAGTTCTCTCTTTTCCACTTTTTCACATTCTGCCACATCTAACCTGACCTGTTTCACTAACTTCATCCATCTCTTACTTGACATCCTTGGGTGTCAGCTTAGCTATCCCCCAGATGGCAAATCTGAATAGGAGATGCTCTTATGTCCTCCCAGGAATCCAACGTCTGGGGACTTGAAGCTTGTGGAGAGCAGGAACAGAGTTGGATTGTTCACAATGCTTGGGCCACAAAAAAACATCTCCTCCAAAGGATGGCACTTTTCCAAATCTGTTAAGGGCTCAACACCTCTTACAAGTTAGATCCCACATTCCAGGTCCTCCACCCCAGAGTAGCAGCTCAACCTGTAGCCTCACATTTCTGCTCTGCAGCTTCCCTCTGCTGCAAAGCACTTGGACTTTTCTCTGATGGCTGAGCATTTGCCAGAGCTTTCCACATTTGTGTCATTGCTGATACAGACTCTTTCCTGGGATTTCCCACCCTCACCTCTCAAACTACTGGGAGCCTTCTCAGTCTCAAGTCCTGCTCCAAACAAACTTTCTCCACAAGGTTTTCTCTTATCCCCTCAATAGGATTGAGTCCTCCCATATTTTAATCTGTCTGTACTTTCCTTTACCTCCCCTGAAGACTCACTATGTTCTACCCTCATTTGTATTAAAAGCCAACCATGAGCACGTGGTGTCTGACAAATCCCTATGGTTCATAGAATAGATGGTCAAAAGAGCTGCTTAGTGAAAACTAAGAATTGTTCTCTTGAAATACCCAAAAAGGCAAGAAAAATCTCGTCCAAGTATCAAAGAACAAAAGATGCGTAAAGACACAAAACTCCTTATAACCTCCTTAAAACTAGACTAATTCATGAGATGCCATGGAAGACATATTCCTCTATACCTACCAATGCGGAGAGATGCCTCTGGTCTCACTTCTGAAATCAGTTTCACCATTTTACAATTAAACTAACTTCAACTGCATGTCAAGAAAATCACTGCACATTAGACTTCCACTGAAAGAAAACTGTACTAATAGTCAAAGAAACAAGAAAAGAAAAATCCTGTTCTAGTTGTGTTTATTGGAAGGAGATCATTTGAAATTAACAAAAAAGTCAAAATCCAGATTAGTCAAATGCAAAAATATGGACCCAAACTTATACTGTAAACTCACCATACCACTGTTGGGGGCATTGGCTGCCATTTCTTCTTCACAGCATTCAGACCAGGGAAGGATATGATTTTTTTTTTTTTTTTTAAGATTTTGTTTATTTATTTTGAGAGAGAGACAGCCAGTGAGAGAGGGAACACAAGCAGGGGGAGTGGGAGAGGTAGAAGCAGGCTCCCAGCAGAGCAGGGAGCCCGATGCGAGGCTCAATCCCAGGATGCTGGGATCAGGCCCTGAGCCGAAGGCAGACGCTTAATGACTGAGCCACCCAGGCGCCCCAGGATATGATTATCTCTGTTTTACAGGTAAAGAAACTGAGACTCACACAGGCTGAGTAACTTGTCCAAAATTACAGTCAGTAAGTGGAAGAGTCTGGATTCCAACCCAGGTCTGTCTTATTCTTTATCATTCTGCTGTACTTTAAAAATAGACCTGCAATTAGTACAGATTTAAAAGGATGGGGAAATTCCTTGGAGGAGTTACTCTAATGAGTAGGTGAGTGTGATTGTAATTAGTATATCAACAATCTCTAAGTAAATTAGTGCTTCCATATACAGAGGGGGCTTAAAAAATGAGTTGGGTTAGGTAGGGCTTTGTGCTCAGCCTTTCTATAAGGAGCATCTGAGCATCCTACAGTTCCACACCTCACCAGCTGACTCATCACTCCACCATTGTGAAGGTGAAAATTAATTAGATTTGACTACGTACTTTCCATCAAACCAGGAGAATAAAAAGCATTAATCACCACCTTTTTTCCCCTATACTATCAATTTAATTAACTTGAGGCTGGTTTCCCAATGAGTGGCAAACTTCATTATGTTATTTTTCCAGCCTCCACGGAGCCTCATGAGGATGGAGCTTCTCCTGACATGTCTCTTCACACCTATGGGTGCCCCTACTGCATCCTGTCATAAGAAGAGTTTACTGGAGGGGCCACAGATCATTTGAATTGGAATCCAGCCCTGCAATGCAAAAAGGTTACTTATTGGGGTGCCTGGGTGGATCAGTCAGTGAAGCACCCAATTCTTGATTTCAGCTCAGATCATGATCTCAGGGTTGTAAGACAGAGCCCCACCTTGGGGCTGCTTAACAGTCTCTCCCTCTCACTCTGCCCCTCCTTTCCCTCCCTACCTAAAAAAGGAAAAGAAAAAGAAAGGTCACTTATCCTATCTCTGAGGCAGGTTTCCTATCTGAAAAGCTGGGATGGTAAGAGTCCCTATTTCTTGGGGCTGATGGAAGGTGAAAGGAGTTAATACTTGCGTATAGTTAGTCTCCATAAATGTTATTATGATTATTGGTAGCAATATTATATAGGTTGTTCAAGAGATGTTTTGAATTTGGAGATTGTTATGAACTGAATGTTTCTGTTCTCCCAAAATTCATATGTTGAAATCCTAATCCCCAATGTAACAGCATTTAGAGATGGGGCCCTTGGGAAGCAATGATGGCGTGTGTGGCCTTACAAGTAGAGACAGAAGAGAGAGAAGAGAGCTTGCTCACTACTCTGTACCATGTGAGGTTACCAAAAGAAGAGAGCTGTCTGCTAACCAGAGAGAGGACCCTCACCAGACACCAGATCTGCCAACACCTTGATCCCGGACATCACAGCCTCCAAAAATATGAGAAATACATGTTCTCTGTTTAAGCCACCCAGTCTATGGCATATTTGTTACAACTCCCCAAACTGACTAAGACAGGAATCAAGACTAGGAAGGCAGGAAGGGAGATGAAAAAAACAGAACAAGACATCTAGAAAACATTTTTTTTCTGGGAAGATTTTAATTTCACTCTGAAAGCTCTGTTCTGTAGAACTCAAATGGCTCACTCCACTGGGTCTCCTAAAAGAATCCTTCTTTTTCCAGGACATTATCAAGGCAACTCAGGTTTCCCTGGGCCATGCCAAGGGGCAGCTCTCCACAATGAGGTCAGCCCAGCAGCCACTGGAGAAAACTTGAAAATGGGCTCTTGCTGACCTCTAAAGCATCCCTATGACCGCCAGCACCATCCCTGGATCATTAGCAGGCTCCATGCTGGCACCAAAGCTGTGTAATCTGAGTAACAATAACATTAAGAAAAAACCCAACATCCTGGGGATGATGCCAGTGATTAGGGCACTGTAATTGCTATAATTAAAAGCAAATCAAACACTGCAGCAAAAGTAGGTCAGTCATCCGCTTGGTGCAATCTTGATGAGAGTGGAAAGCAAAAATTAAAAAAAAAAAAAATTGAAGGGTAAACAAGTTTCTATAACACTTGAGCAAGAAATTGGTTGGGATCCTGCATGGGTGTGTCTCAGTACACTGCTGGATATTAAAAGGTAATCTCATCAGTGCGGTGATAGCTCAGACAATATGCCAGAACTGTGCAATCTCAGAGAATAGAGGGTGTTTCATTCCACTTCATGCTCCATGATGTCTTTGTTTAAGTAACAAACATGCTCATCCAAAACCAAGCCCCTTTTCCTTATGTGGGGACAATTCCCTTTAAATCCAGAGCAGGGAGACTGTGTTTTTTTTCTCTAATTGTTTTCTTTGCAGAAGTCTTATATATCCCTGGAAGCCTTATATTTCTCTTATTTCCTCTGCAGTACTGTGTACATTATAGATGGTCATTGAAATACTGACTGCACAGATGCAAGCTTTATATACAACAAATAAATCATGGACACTGAAGCTGGGACCACTAGTGGGAACTGGGGAACTATGCTCTTATTTTAGGGCACACTTCTGTGATTTCTTTTTTAGGTGGACAATTTTGTACAAGGGTTACATGCTAAGTGATCTTGGGTAAGTTCTTTATTTCCTGAAGTCTTGATTTTCCTTTCTATAAAATGTATACAATAATAAGTGAAACAATACATACTAAATAATAAAGTACTTGGAATTTCGTTGGTAATCAATAAATGGAAACTATTTCAGTAATTTACTCATGTTTCCTAGGGATGCTACATTTTTCTATTTCTAATTTTTTCCTATCTGTGCAAGCCCAGCTAAGCATCAGTTTCAGAAGATGGAAAAGCCCACTTTGCTGAGACTAGAAAAATAAAACCAGTTTCTCTACCAGTACCTTTGCCACAGGTATTGAGGAAAAGAAAACCAGAGTCCAGTTGTTGCCATGCCAGCAAATAACACTCACGCCTCTTCAAATGCACCCACGCACTTCCCAGAGGCTCAAACACAATCAGGGCTGGTTTTAAATTCCACAGTCCTTCCGCCTGCCTGTTTTGTGAAGATACTTTTGTTGCAAAGTGAGCTTCTCCTGGAAAAGTAAGTTACTTTTTAGTGAATGTCAAATGCCCCCCCTTTCCTGTCTAGTAGACTTTTTGCTTTGCTTTCCTAATCATCCCAGTAATTTACAATAAAGGAAACCTTTGTTCCTTGGTTGGTGAAGGGGTGAGGGTGGGCGTGATGAACAGACTCAAAGTTTCCTGGAACCCATTTGGGGATGAGACTGGAGAAAGCGAACAAAGAGCCAAAAGTGTGTTAACATATCCCACAAAGAGATAATTTTACAAAGATAATTACTAGATGGGGATCTTTGGGGCTTCACTGACCCCTCATCCACAAAGTTATGATTGCATACTTCAGGTTTTGGGATGTGCTAAATTTAAGAGTCCTTGCGGGGGGGGGGGGGGGGAGGGGGGGTCAGGTTCCCCCAGTCAGAGCCTCTAATGTCATCTGGGTGGACGGTCTGTGGGCGAGCCCTTGCAAGGGATGAAAGGCCAGGCTTTGCTCCTTAATAGATGATGTGTTTAAGACTGTTTCTTGGCTTTTCTCTTGGATATAATACTTTTAACTATCAAAGACTTTCTTTTTATAGACAACACTGTTGGGTTCTCAGGTTTTACTCAAAGACTACTTACTCTTTGTAGAGTTTGTTACTCTACTAACATCAAACAATAATTTGATGAAGGAATTTCTAGCATTCGTGTCTATTTAGGCAACATATTTTATAGTGAGGACAAATTCTTCAAGGCCAAATCTATATTCTCACCTCTTATTTCAGGACTGTCATGGGCTAGGTTCCCCAAAGGCAGACCCTAATTATGGAATTCGTGTGCCAATAATTTATTAAGCAATTTTTCCCACAGGAAACCTATAAGGAATTGGGGAAGCAGAAGAGGGAAGCGGAAGGAACCAAGCAAAGGTGCAAGCTCAGAAAAAGCCCCAGCCCAAGCCTGATCCTGTGGGGAGCTCTGGTGTGTAGTTACACTTCAGACTTGTCTCCACACTAGGCAAGAGAGCTGGGCTGTCGTGTTTCCTGCACCAGTTGGTGGTTGGCTAAGACTGCTCTGGGGGGAGGTCAATTCTCTAGTGCTCCTAGCTCTCTGCACTGAGGGTGAGTAGGCTCCAGTAACTCTCTGGCCTTTTTTTTTTTTTTTTTTTTCCTGCGGAGCTGCAGGTGCTAGCTATGGAAGCAAAAGAACAAAGAAGCTGGGACAGGGGTACAACACATCTTGGGTTGCTAGATTGAGCAAGTACAATTACAGGGCAAATAGTCAATTTTTTTATGATAATATTTTGGGTTTATATATACTAAAAATTATTTGCTTTTGATCCAAGAGTCAAATTGAACTGCCTGCTGTGTTACACCTGGCAGCCCTAAGAGAAAGAGTCAAAGGGGTCTGAGACATCTGGCTGCATTCTGACAGTGTGTGCTCAATGCCAAAACCGTGCTATCAGAGGGATCTTGCTGGTCCTTCACATTCTGCTTTCACTCATTACACATCCTTCTGGACCACAGCCCTTACAAAATGTGATCCCTCTCTGTCTCAAAAACAAGTGATGAAAGGGTGCTGGACAGTTCTTAAGGCAGTCTGTTTCTTTATGAACAATTCTGGTGGCTAGAAAACTTCCTTGCCACTTTCCATAGTTTGAACTAGGAAAGGCAAGTCTAATCCACTGCCCGAGTTATAGGTATTTGTGGCTATTATGTTTTGTTCTGCTTCAGGCTACAAACCCTGGATTCCATCCAACATTGTTATAATACTTTGCTTCTAGAAGGTTCCAGGCTGTGCCCTAAATGTGAGCATCCCCAATATTCAGGGGCATGGGAACCTTACCTATTTTGGTCACTGACGTATCCTAGAGTAGTAAATAGGTATGAACTAAATAATTTCTGTAGGTTGAAAGCAGAGCTCCCTTTTGTTAATGTCCCTCTCCGCAGTCATTGTTCTTACTTAAATTTTAATACTATTGCATTACATTGAAATGAATAAAGACAGGGTAACAAACATTATTACTTTTTCTTGAGATGAGTGGAGTTTTGTTATAAAAGTGTTTCCATGGCTTCCTATGATTGCCCTTATTAGCTTTCACTTTTGGATGCTTTTGCTCATAAATATAACCTGATTTTCCATAGGACCACCAAAGTTTCCCCTAAATCTTCCATTTAAATTTTCCCAGTTCCAAATGGCACTCCTTCAAACTTACTACTTAGGGACACTGTACCAGAATTAAACAGGCAAACAGCTATTTGTTCTAATTGTTTTGCCATAGGCAGTGAACCTGGTCAATGTACACTAAAGAGACTACAGAGCACCCAGATGGAAAAGAAAAATATCATCCGACAGTTGACCTCTTTAATTTAACTTTTCATTCTGAAATTAAAAAAAAAAAACCCAGAATCATAAATACAAGGAATAAACTGGTAGTTGCCAGAGGGGAGGGGTGTGGGAGAATGGGGGAAATAGGTAAAGGTGATTAAGAGGTACAAACTTCTGGTTATAAAAATAAATAAGTCATGGACATGAAAGTCCATGGGGACTAGTCATTAACATGGGGAATATAGTCAATAATAATATAATAACTGTATGGTGACAGATGATAACTACACTTCTTGTGGTGAGCACTGGATAACGTATAGAACTGTCAAATCACTATATCGCTCACCTGAAGCTATTATAACATTATTTGTCAATTATACATCAATTTACAAATTAATTAATTAATTAATCAATTATATGCAATGTAAAATAACAGAAAGAGATCTTGAGTATCCTTCACCCTATTTCCCACAATGGTTGCATTTTACATAACAAGAGTACATTGTCAAAACCCAGGACTGGGATACCACTGGGTGTTGGGGTCAGGTTCCCCACTAGAGAGCTGCTGCTGGGGCGGGGCTGTGGTTTTCCTTTGGTGTTTGGCTGGAGTTTTAGTCTTAAATTCTCTGTCTTCCTAGGCTGCCCCTTTCCTGGCCTTTTGAGTAGAGGGAAGCAAGCTTTTCTTGTCTGTGCTCATTGACATTCTATGTTACTGACTTCTGCAGAATGCAGTCCAGCATGTATGAGGCAAAAGGAAACTCAAGGATATGACATTTCACAGTCCTGCGATTCCTAGCAGGCTGCCTTCTCCTCTCCACCTTTCTGAGTCTTATGCTTTTTGTATATATAATGTCCAGAGGTGGGATTGTAGCTGTTCTTAGTGGGATGGATAGGTAGAAGTGTGTCTACTCTATGCTGTTCCAAAACCAGAAGTTTTTCAGACTTGCTTTTCTACTCTTAGATGCTTGATGTCTCCAAAAATGTAAATTTTTTTTTTCTTTTTCACATGAACACCACCAAATTAAGTACAGTACCAAACAACAACAAAAGCACTTTTAAGAAACAAGGTATTAGCTATTATACCAAATAATAACCTTACTATTTTAAATAAAAAATGGTGATGAGGCCATCCCTGGTGAAACACAGGATCCAGAGCATACATCTTGACATGCCATCCCTCCTCCAGCTCCTCTGACAGTTATATTTAATCTGAATATAATAAATATGAAGGATATTCCTCTCAATAGGACTGGGAGCTTAAGCAGAGAAAGACCTAATGCCATGGGAGGGTTCTAGCCAGGCTCATTTACGTTGTCATGGTGATAGCAGAAGGAAGGTGGAGATTGTTTACAAATGCCTCAAATCTTTTATAAAACCAATTTGTGGGCATGGCTTCTCAATCTCCCTCTGTCTTTTACGACCTTGAGTCCCTGCAGAGATATCCTCAATAGGTAAGCCAGAACAACTGTCTCACATGAACCTGTTTCAGAAATAGTTTCTAGGAGCTCCTGGGTGGCTCAGTCATTAAGCGTCTGCCTTCGGTTCAAGGCGTGATTCCAGCGTTCTGGGATCGAGCCCCACATTCCGGCTCCTTTGCTGGGAGCCTGCTTCTTCCTCTCCCACTCCCCCTGCTTGTGTTCCTTCTCTCGCTGGCTGTCTCTTTCTCTGTCAAATAAATAAATAAAATCTTTAAAAAAAATTGAAAATTAAAAAAAAGAAATAGTTTCTAAATGGAACTGGAGGGTATTATGCTAAGGGAAATAAGTTAATTAGAGAAAGACAATTATATGATATCACGCATATGTGGAATATAAGAAATAGCACAGAGGATCATAGGGGAAGGGAGGAAAAAATGAATGGGAAGAAATCAGAGAGGGAGACAAACCATGAGAGACTCTTGACTATAGGAAACAAACTGAGGGTTGCTAGAGGGGGATGGGCTAACTGGGTGATGAGCATTAAGGAGGGTACTTGATGGAATGAGCACTGGGAATTACATGCAACTGATGAATCATTGAACACTACATCAGAAACTAATGAATTTAAATTAAAAATAATAACAATTTTTAAAAAAGAAATAGTTTCTACCAAATAGTGGTGATTCCTGTATGTTCCTTTGAATTAAATATCCTTCCAGTTTATATAGCAATTAAAAAATAAGCAATTGTATAATGTAATGACTGATTCAGATGAGAATCACTGAATACTGAATACCCAAGCCATTAGAGGAATGGTGGTTGAAAATAAGATATTTGAAGGTGCCGAAGAGTCCCTGCGAGAGTCCCTGCTGATTGCAAAAGGACAATGTATCTTCATGATGGAAAATCTGCTAGTCACCACCTGGGACAACAGGTGTTATTTGCTTCCTAATGAATGTGAAGCATACAGCATCACTTATGAAACATTCTTGCCAAAAGTTTACCCTGAATGTAAAAAAATCACCTAGATTTAACTGTCAGTTCACAGAAAACATGAGGAATAGAAGGACACATTAAATATCCAACAAGAAAAAAATAATCTACAAATCCAGAATGTTGGACACAGAAAAAGTACTTTCAGACTTTTCAAAACTAGAGATCATGGGGGGAAAGTATGGACTTATTCTAGAGTAAAACAGACTAGAGATTCATTAAAATGCAATGTAATGAATAAACTTTGGATGCTTATTAGGAGAAAAACATGCCAGAAGATACCTTGGGGATGGTAAGTCAAATTCAAGATGGTCCAAAACTTAGATAATATTCAAGAATTAGTGTTAAATTCTTTAGCTATGATAATGGCATTGTATTTAGATAGGAGACCATCTTTAATTCTTAGGAGATGTTTACTGAAATATTTAGAATCGAAGAAGTGTTATATCTTACATTTAAATGGTTTACACATAAATATGTGAATAACGTTAACAATTGCTAAACTGCTTGGAGCATGGATTCAGCAAACCCTGACCCATGAGCCAATTCTGGTCAGCTATCCATTTTTGTCCAGGTCTAAGAATGGATTTTACCTTTTTCAATGAAATAAATGGAAAGAAGAATAATATTTTCTGGCATGTGAAAATTATATGAAATTCAAATTTCAATGCTCATAAACAAAATGCTATTAGAATGCAGCCACACTCATTCATTTACATATTTATGGGTGCTTTTGCACTACAATAATGGAGCTGGGTAGTTGAGATAGAGACTGTATGGCTCACAAAGCCTGAAATTTTTTACCAGTACATTTAAAAGTAAAGAAATTGAAGTTCAGAGAACATAGATTAAGTGATTTGCCCAACCTCCTCCCAGGCATGGAGGTGAGCCTAACCATATGGATCCCTGACTCTTGGCCACTTCTATCCTCATATTCCTGCTCCTGATGAAACAATTTTTAAAATACTTGTTTTTCTCAATTGAGATCTTCTAAAAACAATAACAATCAGTATTCAAAAAACTTGTTTCTCCAGTGTTCCTAAAATCTTTTCCATAGGTTTTGTTCCATATCTATATCTATGTGAAAAGTATAAATACACAAAAATGTGTGGTAGTGAATACCTCTAGAGAGGAAGGGAAGAACTAGTCCTGGGAAGGGAAGAACAAAGAGAGGAGGATTGAAATATATCTGTAATGGGATTTTTGTTGGATTTGAATAAATCATGTCAAAATATTAACAGTTGTTCATTGTGGGTGGTAAGTATATTACCTTATTCTGTTTACCTTTCTGTAATGTTTGATTGAAAGAAAGGAAGACTTTGATACTGCCTCCCTAGTTGGTCTTCTCCCTAGAGCACTCCCCATGGGGTCTGTTACTGCACTGCTCTCCTTGTAGCATTTCTGTTCTGGAAGACAAAGTCTCCCACAATTACTAGCCAAGAGCATTCCATCTTCTCTTGATGTTTTGCCAAGCCCCTGCTTACACTTTTAATAATTAATCCACTGGTTAAATTCTCCTCTCCTAAAATTGCTCAATTTTTGAGACAGAAATACAGCTGGGATGTACAATTTCACCATTATTGTTTATTATTTTTCTGAATGTTCTAATCAAAACAATTTCATAAAAGGAATAAGTGACATGAAAATATTGGAAAGTAAGTGGCAAAATTTTCTTTATTTACAAATGATATGATTATATACTTGTAGAGTTAAAGAGACAACAGTTACAACAATAAAAGAAATAAAACATTTTACTAAGTAAGTTTATTAGAAAATTATATATAGGGGCGCCTGGATGGCTCAGTTGGTAAAACATCAGATCCTTGATTTTGGTTCAAGTCATCTTCTCAGGGTTATGAGATGGAGCCCTGTGTTGGGCTTTGCACTGAGCCTGGAGCCTGCTTAAGATTGATTCTCTCTCTTTCTCTCTCTCTCTCTCTCTCCTTCTTCCCTTCCCCTCCTTCATCCTCTATGTACTCTCTCTCTGCTCTCTCTCTCTTTCAAAAAAAAAAAAAAAGAAAAAAAAAGAAAATTACATACAAAATTAATAATTATATACAAAGACCACCATTAAAAGTTAATGGAAAACAAGAGGGAGAAATGGACAGGCAGAGCACAGGGGATTTTTAGGTCCTTGAAACTACTCTGAATGATACTAATGGTGGATAAATGTCATTTATACAAGTATCCATACCCACAGAGTGTACAACACTGGGAGTGAGCCCTAATATAAACTATAGAGTCTGGATGATAATGATGTGTCAATTCAGGTTTGTAATGAATTTACCACTTGTTCAGGATGTTCGTAGTGGAGGAGGCTATACATATGGTGGGGCGGGAATATACAGGAAATGTCTTCCTTCCTTTCAGTTTTGCTTTGAACCTAAAACTGCTCCAAAAAATAGTCTATTAAAACATTTTTGAAATAAAAAACACTTTAAATATTATATAAACTGTCATACTTTTAATGCAAATTCTTGGAGTAATTAGGGAAAAAAATTGTATATTTTTAAAAATCTTTTCTAAGATTTTACTTATTTATGTATTTGAAAGAGAAAGAGAGAGAGAGAGCAAGCACATGAGAGAGTGGGAGAGGGAGAGAAAGAGGGAGAGGGAGAAACAGGCTTCCAGCTGAGCAGGAAGTCCCACTGGGATCATGACCTGAGCTGAAGGCAGACACTTAAGCAACTGAGCCACCCAGGCGTCCCCCCACTTTTTAAATTTTTTAAAAACATTTTATTTATTTATTTATTTATTTATTTATTTGAGAGAGTGAGAGAGAGAGAGCAAGCACACGAGAGAGGAAAAATTTATATATTTTTTAATATTACTGTGCTATACATAAGACATTCAGTATCTTTTTTGTGTGTATATTTGATTTCAAATATCAAAAAGAGTGGATGGAAAAAAGCATATGAACAAGGATTTGACTAACAACAATTACAGAGAAGTTCACTTATAATTTAAAGGAAGAAATAAAATTATAATAAAAGAGTTTCCAGCTCCTGATGAAATGGAGTGAACTCTTTCTGCCCTCTCTCCTTCTATAATTACAACTAAAGTGTCTGAACAAAATACAACAAGTAAGCACCTGAAGACTCTGTCAGTTATGTAAACTAAAACACGTGGAATGTGGAAAGGAACTAAAACTTGAGTAGCAACCAGTAGCAAGATGAGGTTCCCATACTGTTCTGTTCTTATGGTTTTAAGTAAGTGTGGATCCCCATTGTGGAGCCATACATCAGCTTAGAAGGCTAAAACTCTGACTGTTTCCTTGGCTGTACAGAAGCTTTTTATCTTGATGAAGTCCCACAAGTTCATTTTTTCTTTTGTTTCTCTTGCCTTTGGAGATGTGTCATGAAAAAGGTTGCTTTGGCCGACGTCGTAGAAGTTGCTGTCTATGTTCTCCTCTAGGATTTTGATGGATTCCTGTCTCACATTGAGGTCTTTCATCCATTTGGAGTTTATCTTTGTGTATGGTGTGAGAGAGTGGTCAAGTTTCATTCTTTTGCATGTAGCTGTCCAATTTTCCCAGCACCATTTATTGAAGAGACTGTCTTTTTTCCACTGGATGTTTTTTCCTGCTTTGTCAAAGATTTTGCCCAAAGAGCCGAGGGTCCATTTCTGGGTTCTCTCTTCTGTTCCATTGGTCTATGTGTCTGTTTTTGTGCCAGTACCATGCTGTCTTTGTGATCACAGCTTTGTAGTACAGCTCAAAATCCGGCATTGTGATGCCCCCAGCTTTGTTTTTCCTTTTCAACAGTTCCTTGGCGATTCGGGGCCTTTTCTGGTTCCATACAAATTTAAGGGCTGTTTGTTCCAGCTCTTTGAAAAATGTCATTGGTATTTTGATCAGGATAGCATTGAAAGTGTAGATTGCTCTGGGTAGCATGGACATTTTAACTGTGTTAATTCTTCCAATCCATGAGCATGGAATATTTTTCCATCTTTTTGTGTCTTCCTCAATGTCTTTAAAGAGTGATTTATAGTTTCTAGAGTATAGATCCTTTACATCTCTGGTTAGGTTAATTCCAATGTAACGTATGGTTTTTGGTGCTATTGTAAATGGGATGGATTCCCCAATTTCTCTTTCTTCAGTCTCATTGTTCGTGTATAGAAATGCAACTGATTTCTGAGCATTGATTTTGTATCCCGCCACATTACTGAATTGCTCTATAACTTCAAAAAAACTAAGAGGCAGCCCACGGAATGGGAGAATATATTTGCAAATGACACTACAGATAAAAGACTGGTATCCAAGATCTACAAAGAACTTCTCAAACTCAATATGCGAGAAACAAATAAACAAATCATAAAATGGGCAGAAGATATGAACAGACACTTTTCCAATGATGACATACAAATGGCTAACAGACACATGAAAAAATGTTCAAAATCATTAGCCATCAGGGAAATTCAAATCAAAACCGCACTGAGATGCCACCTTACGCCAGTTAGAATGGCAAAAACAGACAAGGCAAGAAACAACAATTGCTGGAGAGGATGTGGAGAAAGGGGATCCCTCCTACATTGTTGGTGGGAATGCAAGTTGGTATAGCCACTTTGGAAAACAATGTGGAGGTCCCTTAAAAAGTTAAAAATTGAGCTACCCTATGACCCAACCATTGCACTACTGGGTATTTACCACAAAGATACAGATGTAGTGAAGAGAAGGGCCATATGCACCCCAATGTTCATAGCAGCATTGTCCACAATAGCTAAATCGTGGAAGGAACCGAGATGCCCTTCAAAAGATGAATGGATTAAGATGTTGTGGTCCATATATACAATGGAATATTACTCAGCTATCAGAAAGAACGAGTTCTCAACATTTGCTGCAACATGGATGACACTGGAGGAGATAATGCTAAGTGAAATAAGTCAAGCAGAGAAAGACAATTATCATATGATTTCTCTCATCTATGGAACATAAAAACTAGGAAGATCGGTAGGGGAAGAAAGGGATAAAGAAAGGGGGGGTAATCAGAAGGGGGAATGAAGCATGAGAGACTGTGGACTCTGGGAAACAAACTGAGGGCTTCAGAGGGGAGCGGGGTGGGGGAATGGGATAGGCTGGTGATGGGTAGTAAGGAGGGCACGTATTGCATAGTGCTGGGTGTTATACGCAACTAATGAATCATCGAACTTTACATCAGAAACCGGGGATGTACTGTATGGTGACTAACATAATATAATAAAAAAACATTAAAATAAAAAAAAAACAGAATCTAAAACTCTGATAAAAACCCCACCTTTTTATCTACAGGAATCATGAAAATTGTCCCTTTTGGTCTGAAGATGGTAGAAGCAGCCTCTGTGTGTGTGTGTAGTTACTTGTTTCCCTGTAGCTTTGCTCCAAGAGCAGGCCCCCTCAATGGAGCTGTTGCTGCAGCAATGGCAAGAGTACTTAACATTTTTCTGGCCAGAGGAACCAGAAAAGGCACCCTTTCAAGCGAAAGTGGGGAATCCTGAAGAAAAGACAGCTGAAAAAGGGGATCCCTTAATTCTGTGTATAACCCACACATCCCAGAGCTACAGAAGTGCAGGACAGACCCAAACCAACATACCAAAGTCTTGAGAATCAAACTAAGATTTAAATAATCACCTAAATCTTAAATGAACGCATTAGTGACACATGAGCAGAATAGACCCAAAGCAATGAAACAAAATGTTTGAAATAAATCTAAGATTGGAACCAGAAATCACAGAAAAGAGAACAGAACCTAGGGTTTGACCTATCTGGGTTGATGGGCTGCCAAAATGAAAATATTAACATTTTCCAGGAATTTGAACAGGACTGAAACAGCAGAACATAATACTCAAAGACTTTAAAGCAGCAAATGTAACCATGTCAATGAGATAAATACACAATTAAAATAAATGGAAAGAAGTTTTCAGCAGAGAAATAAACACTAAAAAAGAAGTAAATGATATTTAAAATTTTAAAAGTGCAGTATCTGTAATAAAACATTCACTGGATTGGACCAAGAGCAGATGATTGAGGAAAGAGCTAACAAACTTGAAGATAAGTCAATATAAATTATCAGTCTGAAGAAAAGATTTTAAAAAGCTGAAAAAATAAATAGAACTTTGAGGAAATGTTATTTATGTGGAAAAATATTAATGATACCTCAAAGAACCTCAATGAGACTTTAAGAAAATCATGCCCAAACACATGATAATCAAAAATCATGATAAAGAAAAAATCATATAAACAACTAGAGAAAAAAAGAAGACATACAGAGTAACAATGATACAAATTACCACAGATTTCTCATTAGGAAACATGCAGACCTTGTTTACTACAGTCGAACATAAAAACACTTGGTGATGGAACAGATAAAGAAAAAAAATATATAGTACATAATATATATGTATGTATTACAATGGAATAATATGTAGCCATAAAAAGGAAGGAAATTCTGTTGTGACATGGATGGGCCTTGAGGCATTATGCTAAGTGAAGTAAGTCAGAGAAAGAAAGAAAAATACTCTATGATTTCACTTACATGTAGAATCTAAAAACAAACAAACAGACACAAATGCAGAGAAATAGAGTATTTTGGTGTTTGGCAGGGGCCGGGTTATAGAGGAAATGGTCACAGAACACAAACTTCCAGTTATAAGATGAATAAGTTCTGGGGATCTAATATACAGCATGGTGACTATAATTAAAAATACTGTATTGTATAGTTGAAAGTTACTAAGAGTCAACTTTAAAATTCTCACCACACCACGCACACACACACACAAAGGTTAACTATGTGAGGTGATGGATGTGCTCAGAAATCTTACTCTGGGAATTATTTTACGATGCATATGTATATCCAATTATCATGTTGTATACCTTAAGCTTACACAGTGCTATTATGTCAATTATATCTCAATAAAGCAGGGCGGAAAAAAGAGAAGAAAACACAAACAAGCCAGAAAACAGTGAATCATAATCGTTGAAAGAGTTGAAAGAAAAGCACTCCAAACCCAGAATTCTATAACCCGGCAAAAATATCCCTCAGGACTGAAAGAAAAGTAAATACATTCTCTGTTGAAAAAAAAATCAGGACCATTTGTCCCCAACAGAATTTCTTTAAGGGACAATTTAAAAGACATACTTCAGGATTAAAGGGAAATTTGTAATTTAAGAAATGAAAGAAGAACTTCAGTAATGGTAAGTGTTTGGATAAATACAAAAGACTATTTTTTGTTTTTTGTTTTTAGATTCCAAATATAACTGAGATTGTATGGTATTGGTCAAACAAATGAACAAACAAAACCCAGACTCTTAAAAACAGAGAACAAACTGGTGGTTGCCAGAGGGGAGGAGGGTAGAGGAGTGTGTGAAATAGATGAAAGAGATTAAGAAGTACAAACTTCCAGTTATAAAATACATAAGTCATGGAGATGAAAAGTATAGCATAGAGAATATTGTCAATAATATTGTAATAACATTATATGGTAAAAGATGGTGACTATACTAATGTGGTTAGCATTGAATAATATATAAAATTGTTGAATCACTATGTCATACACCTGAAACTAATATAACATTGTATGTCAGTTATACTTCATTAATAATAAAAGAAGACTGTTATTCACTTTTAAAATTCTTTAAAATATGTAAAACTATTGAAAGAAAAAATTTATTGCATGGTGGCATTTTCTATGTATATTGTTGTATTATATAGGAAAACTATAACATAAGTGGAGGGCTTATAAATGACAAATATAGTTATGAGTCTTTGCTTTTATTTGAGGTGAAAATATGGACCCTAAGGACACTGTGAAAGGTTATGTATACATATTATAATCCTGGAGCAACTATTAAAAAGAATAAAACTAAAAAATATATTAAAAAAATGGTATACTAAAAAATATTGAAATAATCCATAGACAGACAGTAGAGTTGGAATTGTAGAACAAAAACCAGAGAGGCTAAATAGAAAACAAATTTAAAAATGGTAGAATAAAATTTAACAATCTCACCAATTACATTAAATGTAAATGATCTAAGCATATTTATTGGAAAAGACAATTAAAGACTAGGTTTAGAAAAATAAGACTCAACTATATACTGTTTATAGGAAACCCACTTTTAATGTAAGAAAGAGTAAATCATGACCATGTAAGGTTTACAGCAGGTATGCATGGCTGGTTCAACATTCAGAATGTAATTCATCATATCAACTGAATAAAGAAGAAAAAGACATGATTATTTCAATAAATGGGAGAAAAAAATCATTCAACAAAATCCAACATCCATTCATGATAAAAATGCTCAGCAAATTAGGAATAGAAAGGGACTTACTCAACCCAATAAAGGACATCTATGAAAAAGCTACAGCTAACAACATACTTAATAGTCAAAGATTGCATGTGCTGCTCTGAACATAAGAAGCAAGGCAAGGAGTCTGTCCCACTCGCACCACTTCTGAAGGTTCTAGTCAGTGCAATGAGTCAAGAAAAAGAAATAAAAGACATATGGGCTGGAAAGGAAGGAACAACAGTGTCACTTTTCATAGATGACATAATTGTCTACATACACAATGCCAAGGAATCTGTAAAAAAAGAAAAAGATATCAGAGCAAATAAGTAAGTTTACCACAGTCAGAAGATATAAGGTCATATAGAAAAATCAATTATATGTCTACCTAGTAGCAATGAACAACTGGAAATTCAAATGTTAAAAGGACCACTTACAATAGCACCCCAAAACATGAAATAGGTATCTAACAAAATATGTACAGGGTCTGTATGCTGAAAACCACAAAACATTCATTTAATTAATAGTTAAATAATTAAGTAAAAACCAAAGAAGACAAATGCATATAACTATACTAGTTTTGTGTATTGGAGACATTTCTGAAAATGAATCTATTTATTTGGTATCAATGCAATTGACACCAATATCCAATATTTAATATACCAATATTAAATTTATGTGGAAAGTAAAAGGAACTAGAACATCTGAAGTGATTGTGAAAACAAAGGATATATTTGGAGGACTCTATCTCATTTAAAAACCTATTGAAAACTTAAATTAATGAAGATAGTGTGATATTAGTGAAATGATAGGCACAAAGAACAAAGAAATAGAGGCGTATCTTGGACATATTGCAGATTTGGTTCCATACCACCACAATAAAGCCGATATGGCAATAAAGTGAGTCAAATGAATTTTTTTGGTTTTCCAGTGCATATAAAAGTTAGTTTACTCTATACGGTAGACTATTAAGTGTTCAATAATGTTATGTTTAAAGAACCAATGTGCATACCTTAATTTAAAATTTTTTTATTGCTAAAAAATGGTAATCATTACCTTAGCTTTCAGCAAGTTGTAATCACTGATCACAGATCACCGTTTATAAATACGTGGTCAATGGTTTTTATAAAGGGGAAGAAGTTAGACTTCTCAAAAAACTGGTCCTGGAACAATTAGACGTCTATATGCAAAACAACACACACAGACAATCTTTGCTGATATCTTACTATTTAGTATCTTATGCTAAAATAATGGAATGTAGGAAAAAAGTTATGGACCATAGACCTAAAAGTAAAACCTAAACCTATGAAGCTTCAGGAAAAAGGATAGAGGAAAATTTTGTGACTTTGGGTTAGGAAACGATTTCTTAGATGTAATACCAAAAAAATAATCCATTAAAAATGAATTGATAAATTAGAGATCATCAAAATCTAAAAATTCCTGCTCCACAACTCACACCCTAAAGAGAATAAAAATATAAGGCACGGACTAGGAGACAATATTTGTAAAACACATATGACAAAAATGTTATATCCTGAATATATGAAGAACTGCCAGAACACAATAAGAAAACCTATGACCCATCAGGGAAATACAAATCACAACTCTAATGAGATATCACCTCAACAGATGTTGGAGATGATGCAGCGAAAGGGAAACCTCTTAAAGTGCTGGTGGGAATATAAACTGGTGCAGCCAATCTGGAAAACACTATGCAGGTTCCTCAAAAAGTTAAAAAATAGAATGGCCCTATGATCCAGCAATTGCACTACTAGATATTTACCCAAAGGATACAAAAATACTGATTCGAAAGGATACATGAACACCAATGTTTATAGCAGCATTACCTACAGTAGCCAAACTATGGATAGAGCCCAAGTGCCCATCAACTGACGAATGGATAAAGAAGATGTGGTATATATATATATAAAACTTGGCCATAAAAAGAATGAAATCTTGCCATTTGCAACGACATAGATGGAGCTGACAGTATTATGCAAAGCGAAATAAGTTAGTCTGAGAAAGACAAATACTGTATGATTTTACTCATATGTGGAATTTAATAAATGAAACAGATGAACATGGTGGGGGGAAGAGAGAGTCAAACCATAAAATAGACTCTTAATGATAGAGAACAAACTGAGGGTCTATGAAGGGAGGTGAGTGGGGGATGAGCTAAATGGGTGATGAGGATTAAAGAGGGCACTTGTGATGAGCTGGGTGTTTTATGTAAGTGATGAAAATCACTAAATTCTACCCCTGAAACCAATATTACACTATATGTTAACTAACTGGAATTCAAATAAAAACTTGAAACTAAAAAATAAAATAAAATAATAGAAAAGAAAATGAAAATGAAAATCAATGACCCAATAACAAAGGAGCAAAAGATCTGAACAGCATTTCATCAAATAAGATAATATGGATGGCATATAAGCACGTGAAAAGACGTATACAAAATCACATTAGGGAAATATAAATTAAATCACCACGAAATACCACTACTACTTATGTAATAAAATGGCACAGATAGATAGATGATAAGATAGATGATAGATGATAGATGGGTAGATAGATGATAGAAAGATAACTAGTTATCTAGCTATGGATAGGAGTTTGTGCAATATTTTGGAAAAACAGTTTTGTGAAATCTATTAAAAATTTAGTGAATACAGTCTTAGATACAATAATTCTACTTCTGAGAATTAGTTGCCATACAACCAAGCAAAGATGTACAAGGATGTCCACTTAACATGTATATATGTATGAATGTTTTATATCTATTAAAATGTAAAAAGAATCCACAAGAGCTCGTTAACCGTAGTGAGAGCTAAATAAGAAAGTAGGAGTGGGGAAGGAGACATTTCCTTTTTAATTTATACTCTCCTCTAATGTGTGATTTCTTTCAAATTTTTACCATATGTTTGTATTTCTTCTATAATTAAAAATCTAAACAACTGAGGTGGATGCAAATTAATATGCAGTGGAATAGGCAGCATGAGTTATCAGCATTTGGCAAATTGAAGGATTCCAAGTTCCAAGTTGACACACTTTTGGAAAACTGGAGTCCAGTAAATTGCAATGTACCATCTGTTTTTGGCTCCCAGTCAAATGGAATGTGGTGCCTAAAATAGTGTCTCTGTTTAATAAGTGTAATTTCATCACCTAAAGCTATGTTCTTTCTGTCATTGTGTCAGTGTAACATAGTCCCTCCCCATGTTCTGAAACTCACTTCTCCACATGGGTATTATAATGTCATACTTTATTATCCACCCCTATTCCAACCTTTTATAACTTTTTGAAAAAGAAAAAACCCTGCTATGTATTCTCTGTTCTGTGTTTATTTGGATACAGTGCTTACTGAAGTGTGCTTAGGCCATAACAAATATGGTCTCTGTCCCCCATACTCTGGGTCTCTACCTCAGCTTAAGGCCTCATGAACTGTTGCCTTGATTATAACAATTGACTTAAAAATTGGTCTCTGGAGCTCCAATAATCCAATACATCCCTCAAACGTGTTGTCCGTGTAGCACCCAGAGGGAGCTTTCTAAAGCCTAATTACAGCCATAGTACTCCTGTATAAACTCTATCAGTGCCTCCCTGTTCCTACCAGATGAGTCTTATCTCCTTCAGATGACTCCAGCCTCATCGCTCATCATTACATGCTCTCTGATATATGCCCCAGTCACAGAGAACTTCCCAGCCACAACACACCCCAAGGCAAGGGGCACACTCTTCTCTCTTCCCCTCTACTACCTCCACTCCAACTCCCACTGTTCTTCACCAGATGCCTTTCTTGACCTAATTGTCTGAGTTAAGAGTCCCTCCTAGTAGTTTATTTACCGTGCTGTGCTTCCAGCTAACCGAGGTACACCTGCATCATCCAATTACATGCCTGAGCTCCCAATTACTGTGTAAGCTCCAAGGGCAGGTACCCTACCTAATTCATCTTCCTATCTGCTCTGCAGAGCACAACATCTAGAACAGAGTCAATATTCTAAAAATGCTTGTTTAACTGAAGAAGGAGATCACCCTCAACGGTGGAGAAAACATCCTCTTTATCTTGATGTCCAGTTGCCTAGAAGTCGTTAAGATGATGATCATACGAATATTTCAATCAATAGAAACAGGTAGCCATTGATCAACTGATTTTTTCCACACACATTTCACTTTTTAGAGCAAGAAGCAAATGTAAACAAGTTGGACATTTGCTAACAGTTCCATGGATATGTATCAGTCAATGCATAAGTCATCTGCTTTTAAAACAGTTGTCCTAAAAACTATCCTAGGATTTACTCACCTTTCAGTTATGCCTCCTCACTTTATTTTCTGTCCTTTATTGGTGCCTTTTTACTTAATTGAATTACACAATGTCTCCGATGAAACGTGAATTCATTGATGGTGAAATTTCTATCAGCCACTGCATTTATTAGACAAGCATGATATGGACTGTCAGTCACTTGCTGAATTGAGACAGGCAAAAATGATCCAGGAAGCCTATGTGCACATGGGAATGATAGGGCCCTTGGTTGTTTTGTTTTGTTTTATGTTGTTTTTAAAAGATAATAAAGGAAAAAATCCAAAAGGTCAGAGGGCCAGACAGAGATTATCCCCTCTGATGTCTGGCCAGCCAGATCAGTGATGTAACCATTCCTCTATGTACCAGACAGAGGCTGAAACCATTGAGGTAGGCACCTCCTGTGCACTGTTCTTTTGGTGTTACTCTTCTTGCTCAACAAAGGAGTGCATTGAAGTACCTTGAACAAAGGGAGGTTAGGAGTTTGCACAAGGAACCCAGCTAACCAGTGTAAGAGGCAGCCTCAAACTCAGCCCCAGTGGCTCCAAGTCAATGTTCTGTGTCCCTCGCTGCCCAGTCAGATGATATCAGATGTAAGGATGGAGGGAAAATGCAGGCACACTGTAGATATCAAAAGTGTGAACTGACTCCATGCTGTTCCCTTCTTTTTATTTTTAGACCAGGATTCAGCCATTTTCCAGAAAGGGCCACATTTCATTCTCCTGCCAAAGAGACGGGGTAGACACGGTGTGCAGTCCCCATCCCCCATGCACCCTCACACTTTTCTACTCCAGCTGTGGGTGACCTTTGTGAGCAGGTGGCACTCCAGGATCTAGCCTGTGCTGGTTTAGCATCGTCTGTTCTGTTGCAAATTTAGCAGCACAATCTCTCATTTTCCCTAAAGGTCGATGGTAGCTCACATTCTGATAGGATCGAAGAGTGCCTCATTCACTTCTTCACTCTTGGCCTGTCACAGGTGAAAAGCCAAGACTCTCCCCCAAGGACTCACCCAGGGCTGCATACACAGCAGGCTCCAGCAGCCACAGAGTCAATGAAGTACACAGTGCTTCTGCTCGGCAATTTCTAGTTCCATGTTGCCAAGACTGCCCATTTATTTATCTCATTTAACGGTGGAACGTTCTGTGGAGCTGAGAATCAACAGGGAAGTAGATGTCAGAGGTCATTTTTTCCTTGATTTATTGAATGTTATGAAAACTCTTGTATCTTATTTATCATGAAATATTTCTTCTTGAAATAAAGAGGTGCCATTATTAAGACCCCTTTACAACACTGGATTTTCTCCATAACAACTCACAAAGTCTTGTCTATAAAACACTCTGTGGTATGTGCTCTGTGCAGTATGGTTCGATTATCTGAATTTAAGAGCACTATCCCCAGAGGTTCCAAATCTTTGTGTGTTCCAGTTCATCTTCATTTATATTCAGTGCAGCTGTTAGTAGCAGCTGTTGGCCCTTACCAGGCTACCAGTGCTTGTTAACAGCAGTTCCTGTCATCTACAAGTCCTCTTCTGTTTTACATGCATATTTTTCATTTAATGGTGACTGGAGTCCAGCAGAATAGATATTAAGGCGCCCCCTTTAACAATGGGAGAGAGGAGGTCTCAGGTGTCTGGGAAATCAGGGCAAACATACAGTCTATAAATGGACTGAGAAGATACTTGTTTCTCCCGCTCTGATGTCACAGGCAGCACCCAGGGCCCTGATTTCATTCTCCGGGCAGTCATAAAAGGGTTGCAGATGTCACACTTCCAGGCAAAGCCCACAGCTCCTTGTTGCTATGCTGAGATCTACATGCTGTGTAGAGCACCATCTAAGAATGGAGGGAGGAAACATGGCAAACTCTTGGGAAACTCTTCCAGGTTTATGGCAACCCACATTTTAACTGGTATCCCAGAAAGTCCGACTCAATGTGCATATAACTGTGTATGCATAAAATCTTGACAAATTTACTTATGCAGAATGGACAAGAAAAGACCTCCAAAGCATTATTAATCATTGAAGTTACACATAGCATAACAACCAAGGTCGTTACAGCTATGCTGACCCTAGCAGCCTGCTGAGCAGGAGAGATAACTCCATACTTTAACTGTTGACCACATCAGCTCTCATTGTTTCCTGTCTTTGCTGTAATTACATAACTGCATACAAAGACTGCATATATCGTGTGCGTCTTTCTGGAGGAAGAACAGTGTGTACTGGCAGAGGGTCCTCTGACACCGGAATTCTCTGCACTTTCTACTCATGCATACATACCAATTAATGGTGTGATTCAGCCCCAGCTCAGAGAGGAGCTGACTTTCCCTGAGTCAGGTTTCTTCTCTTCCATTCTGGTGCTGCAAAATTAAATACACAGACCATAGTATGGCTTTTAAAGATAATACATTGTTATTCTTCTTCTGATTCTACTTCTGCTTCTTATTTCCTGAGACTGAGCGAGGCATGAGCACATCACAGGGCAACAACATATGGAAGACCAGCATAGTCCATCCTGAGGACCCCAGAGGATAAGCCCATGTTCACCTTCAATAACACAACCCTTCTCCACCAAGACCAACCATCCTGAATAAAAGAAGGAAGATGGAGGGTCCAGGGAAGTGAGGTAGGTGGGAGGTGCTGGGCTCCATACAGGGATGTATCCTTGTCATCCCCTGGAAAGAGATAGTGTGAATTGCCTTCATGGGGACTCAATGACCAAGGGTTGGCTAACTTCTCTCCAGCTGGGCTAACAGAAGCATTTCCATGCCTCTCTGCCAAAGTGCTGCACTTTACCTAAGAGGTAGTTTTGATCATTATAATCTTCTGAACAGGTGTCAAAAGATCTATAAGTGCTTGGAACAGGATGAAGGAAACAAGATTTCAACATGACCCCTCACCCCACCAAAAAATAGTTTGGAGATTGTAGCTGTCAGAAAACTCAGTATGAGTCAAATGTGAGACTGTGTCATCTTTCTCTCCTTCCCCCATTCCTCCTAATAGTTTAGGGAATTTAGGTGGCAGTTTATCTAGAATGACTTTAATCCACATTGACCACACAATAGCAGAAAAATAGCATCCTGAGTTGGGAAACACATTCCAGAAAGGAGATGGTTTTTCTGGAGACACTGAAGAAAACAACCAGGTTTGATGAGCTTGGAAGCAGAGTAGGGGAACTACCACTTTGTTTAGCCCACACAGGGTTTCAAACATGATTTGAACTTACATTTAAAGTCAGACTATGTCATATACAAATCTGAATTCTGTTTTTTTTTATCCTAAATAATCAGAAGAACTAATCATACCATTCCATTTTCCCACAAAATGATCATGGGCCAGAGAGGAGAAAAGCTGCTTTAGATGGGGTACATACTCCCAGTTGGACTCAGCCCCTCACGGGCATGTGCCTCCTCAGTGCTGAGGCTCCCAGTCCATTATCAATTACCCTCAGGCATGTGACACTCTTCTATAAGAGAGATAGTTTTCTGTTCTCATCAAAAGCAGCAAAATTAAAGATTTCTAAGTATAAGTGAAGAATATTTCTATATGTTTAATGGAGAGAGCAGGCCTCTAGCCTGGATTCTAAAAACTATTTAAATGTTTGGCCCCTAAGGTGTTTTCCCTAAGAAATGTCTGAAAGATGTAGGAATGATTAAGCTAGAATGGTAACTTCATGAGGTTAGATTCGATGTACGTAAGATTGTCACAAGGGAGAAATATTGGATTGGCATGCAAGGTCTCATGAAATCCACCAGGAGAAAGGGTTCAGCTCAATGTGAAGAAATCAGTACAACCAGAATTTTTCAGGAATAAAATGGGTGTCTGGAGATTACAGTGAGACCCAGTCACTGGTGGTATTGAAACATAGGAGGGTACACCCAGGTAGAAAGACAGGACGAAGATTGAACACTTGAGTGTGCAATCAAACCTGGCCAGAGATGCTCACCTCTGCCCAGTGCAGTCTGGGCAACTTTGTCGATGGCCTTCATGGACCCACAGGTCATATGGAATTGTCTACAGATGTGGAAAGAGGATGCTCAAAAGAAAAAAATATGTGAACCTTGATCCTTACAACTCACTAACAGTCTCAACCCCTCTGCTCTCCATTAAATCTTGGTATTTTCTATCACCTGATATGGGCTTTCCATAGCATCTCATAAAGCATTCAAAAGCCACTTCTGCAATTGTAGTGATTGACTGTGTCCACATAGCCTAGCCTAGAGCTTTGCACTAGCTAGATAATAAGATGAATGATAAGGTGTCTGTGTTTGTGTGAGGAGTTTGCCTGTGTTAGCTTCACATAGGTCCCTAACATGTCTGATGAGCAACAAGAGCAGGGTTTCCAGGTGTCAGCCACCCATATAGATTTATTTGGGTACAAGAGTTAGAGCAGCAAAAATGCTTGGAGGGATCTAAAAACTGCGACTCAATACATTAATGTTTTTCTATCAGGAGACAGTACCATTCAATTATTACCATATTATTCAGATGGAATTTTGCTCTATCTATTCTCTTAAAACTCAGAGAATAAATATGCTATTAGTGATAATGAAATGGGGAGGGAATATTAACTCCCAACAATGGCAGACCACATAACAGCCTACTCTATCCCCTATGAGCATCGAGAAAAATGAGACTAAATACATTATTTTAAATCTGTTTAAAGACATGGAGACTAAACAAGACAATAGAAAAGAATAAAGCCGAGGTCCCATGGAAGAACACAACCTTGAGAAGCAAGCCCAGAATTTGGGCAGCCTCCCCATAGGGGCATCTGTTTATTCTGAGAAAAGGCAGAGATGGACAGTGGCACTTTGACGGGAGAGTCAATATTAGAGTCCAAAGCCCACTGAAGCAGGATCTGATAAACCACATACTATTTAGTTTAGAACACCAGAGAATAACACCCTAGGACTATTAATGAAAAAACAACATTGCAAGATTGGAATTATGATGTATGTGGAGCTAAAAGGTATGATAGTAATATTACAAAGGATGGGGATGAGGAGAAGTAAATGAAATTTAACCACTGTAAGTGAAGTGGGCTGCAAATAAATGAAATATGATATTGACTGTACATAGACTCTTATAAGTTAATATGACATAGTATTAGCCCAAGAACAACCACTAAAAAAAGCAGTAAAAAGGACAAATAAGAAGGCAGTTGTAAGAAAGAGTCTGACTCAGTTTTTGATATTTGACTGTTCATGTCTTTTAAGCCTCCCTCATCCATTTTCCTCTCCATCCCACAAATGGGCAAGCTGATAAGCAAGCTGAGGAGGTCTCCCTTTAGTGCTGGGGGGGGGGGGGACTTCAAACTATGCAAACCCCCAGCTTGCACAAGAGGATTCTCCATGACTCCACCCCATAATTGCCAAAAAGCTACCAATCCAGCCACTTTTGTTGCCTAAAGCCACTGTATGGTGACTAACATATCATAATATTAAAAAGAAAGAAAGAAAGAAAGAAAGAAAGAAAGAAAGAAAGAAAGAAAGAAAGAAAGAAAAAGAAAGAAACCTTAAGAAATTAAAATAAAAAAAGGTAAAGCCACTTTTGGACCAGCTTAGGAGCCTGTCTTGATCTCCCCAGAAAGCTTCATTATGTTAATAATAAATTTGTTCACACCCTGAATCACAGTCCTGATATCCAGACCAAATTTGGGGCGGGGACCCTACCCACCTCTAAAAGAACCTCCAACATCAATGGGGAAAAAAAATAAAACTAAGTAGTAGAAATGAGGATAAAATAGATATTTGATACAAAGATAATTAAAGGAGTTTGTTATTGGAATACTTCTTTAAAGGAAATGCTAAAGAGTATTCTTCATACAAAAGAAAAGACTCCCAGAAAGATGATCAGATTGAAAAAGGAATGAAAGGCAATAAATATTTGGGTAAATTGAATTGAATATTGAGTATATAAAAATAATATAAGTTTCTAGAATTTAAGATATATCTCTTAATATTATATATATGCACATATAGATTCATATAATTTAAAATTACACATATAATTTATTTAGGATAATTGATATTAAAGGTTTTAATATTTTTCAATGTCTGAAGAGAGAAAAAATTATTAACATTAGAGACTTAGAAGTCAAAGATTGTAATCTCGGGGCTAGTATGAAAATAAAGAATGATAAAAAAATAAAACTTCTAAGAAAATAGAGAAAGTGGAATACTAAAAAATACTCTAAAAGGAGGCAAGAAATTCAAAAAACAAATTTATAATAGATAGAAAAATTGTAAACAAGTAATGGTAGACATAAATGCAAATCTATTTTTAAATTGACAATGCTTTCATCAAACATCAAAGATTTTCAGACTAGAAAAATGAAAAAATCATGTACTAAGTTGTAAGACATTTTTATCTACGATATAAAAAGTCACAAAGATTGAAAGTAAAGACAGAGCACCTGAGGTCCAATTTTATATTAGGAAGATTTATCGATTCTAAATTTAAAGGCAAGGCACCTTTTAGTTTTAAAATGAGTAAAGAAAAGATTAACAGAATTACAAGAAAAATTATGAAGTCTACAATAGTGGGAGATTCTAACATGCCATTCTGTAACTGATAGAACAATCACATCAAAAACAAAACAAAACAAAACCAACAATGGTAAAGATATAAAAGATTTAAACAATAGTAGTATGATGTAGCTGACATATATGAAACACTGCATTCAGTAATTACGGAATACTACACAAGCTTCCTATGCACTGCCAGAATATTTAACAAAATTGGCTAAGCACTGTACCATAGACCAGTGCTCTACTAAGTTCATATAATAGAAATCATACAGAATAAGTTTTCTGACTGCAATGCAATTGAGCTAAAAATCAATTACATATATAACTAGAAAATCCACATATGGAAGTTAAAAATATCCCTCTAAAAATACATAACTCAAAAAAGAAATCCCAATGGAATCCAGAACAATTTGAAATGAATTTTAAGAATAAAATTTTACATCAGAACATGTGAGATATAAAGGAAAATTTATAGAAAAGGAGAAAGGCTAAAAATTAATGAGCTTATCAGAAAACATTTCAAAAGAACAACAAATTTAGCCCAAAAGGAAGAAGTATGGAAATAATAAAGATTAATGCAGAAATCAATGAATTAGAAAACAAATGTACAATAGAAAAAAACAACCTAAAATTTAATTATTGGAGGAGTAAATAAAGTAATAAATCCCTCGTGAGACTAACCAAGAAAAATACCTATCCAGAAGGACAAAAAAAGAGATCATCAGAAAGATTATTTTGATTTTTTAAATGAGGGCATCACAAGGATATTAAAAATATCATAGGAGAAAATTATAAAAACACTAGTGCCAATATATTTGAAAATTTAGATGAAATGGGCAAACAGTAGAAAAATACAACTAACAATAGAAAATGTGGAATCCTATAATTATTAGAGAATTTGAAACTGTAATTATACATCTTCCCACAAAGAACTCCAGGCCCAGCTGGTTTTACCAGTTAATCCTGTCACAAATTTAAGGAATAAAACCCACCAACCTTGCTTAATTCTTTCATAGATAAGAAAAAATAGTTTAAGTACTCTGCAACCTGTTTTATATAAAACCATCATAATTTTGATTCTAAAATCTGAGAAGGGAAAAAGGAAATTAGTAGAAAAAAATTACATGTGCAACTCCCTTATGAATTTAGCAATAAAAACTATAAACAAAATAATAGCAGATAAAACCGGGTACTACACAAAAAAAGATAATTCCTAATAACCAAGTTTATTTATTCCAGAAATGCAAGATTAATTTAAAACAAGTGACTTATTTAAAAATCAATCATTCTAATTTACCACTTTGAAAGAAAAATTTCATAGTTATTTCAATAGATGCAGAAAAAAAATAGGGTAAAATCTAACACCCACTCTCTTAGCCAACTAGGAAAAGAAGAGAATCCCCTTAATCAGATGAAGATCACTGCTCAATTTCCTTTCATCTGAGATTGGGAATGAGACAAGAAATTCCTGGTTTCTCCACTGCCATTCAACAATGTATAAGGAGCTCTGCTGGTTCAATAAGCCAAGGGAAAGAAAGAAAATTTAAATTGGTTAGAAGAGAAGGGATAAAACAGTCAACTCATTTTCAGATTATAATTGTATTTGTAGAAAATCCAAAGAAATTTACAGATAAATTATTAATTCATGAGTTCAACAAACTTGCTGATCTAAGGTCAACCACAAAAAAAAAAAAAAAAAAATTAACCAAAATTCTATGTACCACCAACCTACCACTAAAAAGCAAAATTTGTATGATATGGTACAATTCATAATGATAAAAATGTTAAAACCTAGGAATAAGTCTAATGAAGATATGCAAGATCTCTACACAGAAAGTATGCAATATTATTAAAATAAGTTAGAAAAGGTCTAAATAATGGACACACATATCAAATTAGTAGACTGGAAGACTCAGTAGTCTAAGGATGTAAATCTTCCCTAAATTGATCTGTAAAGTCAATTCCATCCTGATCAAATACCACCAAGATTTTGGGGGGGGGGTGTTGACAAAATTCTTTTTTAAATAGAAATTAAAAATAACAAGATATTGTTAAGGAAGAACAATTGAAAGATTTTGTCCCACATATATTGACTTGTAATTAAACTAGAGTAATTAAAATAGTATTATTGACATAAGAATTATGAAGAAGATTCATGGAAAAGAAAGTTGAGAAACAGACTCACATGTATATGGATACTTAATTTCTGATTAATTTGGTACCAAAATAATAAAGAAAAACATGATTTTCAATAAATAGATCAGGTCAATTAGATATCCATATGAAAAAAAAAATTCTGACCCTAAGTTGTGGGCTGAATTGTGTCCCCCTAAATTCATATGTTGAAGTCCTAACCCTTAGTACCTTGGAATCTGACTCTATCTGGAGATGGGGGTCTTTACAGAGGTAATTAAGTTAAAATGAGAACTGTAGAGTGGGCCCAAATCTGATGTGACTGGGGTTCTTGCAAAAAAAAAGGAAATACAGGCACAGCCACACACAGAGGGTAGACCATGGGAAGACAGGGAAGGAATGGACATCTGTAGGCCAAGAAGAGAGGCCTCAGAAGAAAACAATTTTTCCAGGACCTTGATCTCAGACTTCCAGCTTCCAGAATTATAGGTCTATTTGGAGAAAATATATTCCTATTGCTTTTGTCACCCCGTCTGTGGCACTTTGTTATGGCTGCCCTAGCAAATTAATATACCCTAAATTACATCATTCACAGAAAGTAATTCTGTGCAGATTGTAGAGTTAAAACCAAAACAGTACTGTATCTAGAGATATTATGGATAATATCTTTACAACATTGGGGTATCAAATGCCATTTTAAGCCACAAAAAGCACTAATCATAAAAGAAAGCATTTATAACTTGGACTTGATTAAAATATGAGGTTCAGTTTGACAAAAGATACTATTAAGGATGTTTGAAAGGCAAGACAGAAAATGAAAGACTATATTAGTAAAACATATAAGCAAGCAAACACAAAAAGGCTTGTATCCAGTATGTACGAAGAATGGATCAGCGGAAAAAACAAAGTCTAATAGAAAAATTAGCAAAAAAACTTAGATAGGCACTTTGTAAGAGAGTGTGCAAGTATGTTAGTCTGCTCAAACAGCTATAACAGAATACCATAGACTGGGAGGCTTAAAAATCAGGCATTTATTTCTCACAGTTCTGAAGGCTGGGAAATTCAAGACCAAGGTGCCAGCTAATGCAGTTTCTGCTGAGAGCTCTCTTTCAAATGGTTGCCTTCTCCCTGTGTTTTCACTTGACAGAAGGAGAAAGAGAAAGAAAGAGAGAGAACCCAATCATAGGGCCCCACTCTCCTGCTTTTATCCAAACCAATTACTTCCCAAAGACCCCACCTCCAAATATTATCACATTAGGGGTTGGGGCTTCAACACATGAATTTTAAGGGAACATAAACGTTCAGTCCATAACACAGGACTGATAACATGTGAAAGGGTGTTTGCCTCTTGACTAATCATCAGGAAATGTAAATTAAAACCACCACGTGATACCAAGACATGTCCACCAGAGGGCTAAAATTTATAGACTGACAGCAGCAAGTGTTGGTTAGGAGATGAAAACAGTGAATTTTCATGTGCTGGGTAAGAATGTATCTTGTACAACTACTTGGGAAAGCAGTTTGGTTTAGAACCTGCTTTGGTTGAAGATTTGCACATCCTCTGACCAGGCAATGCTAGTCCTATGTATATGCCCAACAGGAATATGCCTATGTGAAGGAACAGCCAAGTATATGAAAACATCTACAGCAGCATGCTCATGATAGTCCCAAACCATAAACAACCCACAAGTCCTTCCACAGGAGATTGGATCAATACTTGTGGAATATACGTAAAGAATATCCTATAATAATGAAAATGAATGAAATGTAGCACTAAATGACATGGATGAATATTACAAATATAATATCATCAATGGAAAGAAGCAAGATGCAAAATAATGTGTACTGTATATTTCCATTCTATGAAGCTCAAAAACAGGAAAAACTTAACTGTAGTGTAAGAATTTAGGATCGAGAGTTCTTTCTTCAGCAAGTAAGAATCTGTCTGTCTTATTAGAGCTCTTAGGACATGGATAGTGTTATGGATGATACCACTTCCCTAAAAAAATTTGTGTGTTGGAGCCTTAACTTACCAACATGACCTGTATTTAGACTTAGCTTCTTTAAGGAGATAATTGATGTTAAATGAGATCATAAGGATGAGACCCTAAATGTGATCCTTTTTCCCAGTGTACACTGTTGCACCTCAATAATGAATCTAACCTTATTCTTACCCCATCTACCTGAGTTTTGCTATTTTGGAAGAGAACTATTTAAATAATTAATTATGCATAATAATATTTGGTAGGCTAGGGCACCTGGGTGACGCAGTTGGTTAAGCCTCCAACTCCTGGTTTCAGCTCAGGTTGTGATTTCATGGTTCATGGGATCGAGCCGCCAGTTGGGCTCCACACTCTACAAGGAGTCTGCTTAAGACTTCCTCTTCCACTGTCCTCCCCCCTCAAAATAAATAAATAAATAAATAAATCTTTTAAAAATAAAACATTTTGTAGGCCATATTGACATAGACATATATATGTGTATATTTATACAGACATATTTTTATGAAAAACAAGGTCTGTTTCCTGAAAAGGCCACCTTATAGTAAACATTTGGATAGTGATATTGAGAAGACTAGTTATTGTAAAAGTTCAAATTATTTTTCCTTTTTTTGTCAAGTTGTAAGTTCATGGGAACACTGGGAGCTATGGATTATTCTTTTTTTGTCCAAGGGTTAGGCTCCCTATACTTTAATGCTTTCATTTCATAAAGAAAATGCATGCAACCTGTCCCACTTCGTAGCACTGGTGTAAAAAGAACATTGGAGAGTGGGTATAATAAGACTTTATTAAAAGCATTAAGCCCTATGGAAATGGAAATAACCACTAAAAGCCATGGCATGACATTTTATAAGGACCCACACATCTCCCATGTTCTTTACAAGAGCAATCATCGGCAAATTGGAAATTTGTAACAGTTTGAAAGATAAATGAGTTCTCAGAAAGAAAAGGGAAATGAAATTGTCATTCTCCATTCCACCTACCAAATGAGAAAATATATTTCTGTGTCTTCATCTAAAAGTAAGTAAATCAAGTTTAAATAAGTCATGTGGTTCTTACCGAGGAGAAAAGGATAATAAACTAAGTAATCTATTTGTTTCTCTCTGAGTTCAAGTTTCTTTTTTAATTTATTTTTTAATAATAATTTTTATTTTGTTGTATTAGTCATCATACAGTACATCCCCACTTTTTGATACAATGTTCCATGATTCATTATTTGCATATAACACCCAGTGCACCATGCAATATGTGCCCTCCTTAATCCCCATCACCGGCTTATCCCAATCCCCCACCCCCCCTCCCCTCTGAAGCCCTCAATTTGTTTCCCAGACTGAGTTCAAGTTTCTAAGTGGAATTGGATTACAGAATACTGTAGTTGAAAGGAGTCAACAAGTGCCTATGAAGTTTACACTACATGCCAAGCAACTTGTAGGCACTTTGGGGTCATATGGTTCATTTCATTCTTCCAACAATGTGGAAGAAGGTTTTCTTGACTTCACTACAGAGAAGAGAAAATTGGGATTTGGAGATTAAGTATTTTGTCCAAGAGCAGATAGTAGGTGAATGATTCAGGATTTGAACTCAGATCTTTTGATCCTATATCCAACTTATTTTCATAAGGAACTTTAAAAAAATCATGTATTATATGCAGAAATAGACCCAGAGAAGGCAAACTACTTTTACTAGATTACTCAGTTAATTCATTCAAATCAATTAAAAGATGCTTCCTGGGTTTCACACGTGCAAAGTCCTGTGCTAGATATAACAAACTACAGATAATTTTTTTAAAATGAAAAGAAAATAATTATAAAACGGTGTTCTGGAGTGTCTGTATTCCTCTCCATAACCTCGTGCCTCAGGGCTCTTCCTACTGATAATGTTTAATCTACAGAAACCTGAGAAACATTTGTTGATTTATACTCAAGGATTCTTGCTCACAGCAAAGATATGATTTAAATTCTAGGTCTGGTCAAATCATCAAAATCAACTATGGAAGGTTGCATAGGATTTAAAAAAAAAAAACAAATCAGTAAAATTCATTACTGCCCAAGGTCTCAGAAATATCTATTAAGTCACCAATCCTCTTACACCAAATTCCTGTTCTCTAAGACAGTGAAACTCCAGCTAGTCATAGACTCTTTGGAACATTTCACAGATTTAATTCAGTGAATTCACATCCTTCATGTGTCCAAGCCAAGTTTCCACTTGAAAATTATTCTGTGAGTTAAGATCTTACTTAGCTCCAAAAAGTTCCCTAAAAATAGCTTCACACATTTATTATAGACTTCCTTTTCATGAAAATGTTAAAACCTCATTCTAGGAGAACCTCTAAAAATCACTTAACATTTAACATTTTTCTTGATCAATTAAAAAAAATCTTAGATGTAATTAACAAATACAATATACATAATACTTTAGGGAAATAAAATCATGATATTTCTCTATATGAAGTGAACTATTTTTGCCCTCTAGTTAATAGTTAATACAGATTTCCTCAGTAGAACTGCCTTTCCTTCATTCTCTTAGTTCCTAATAATGGATGCAGATTTAATTCTTCAAGTACACTGGAGGTTACATCTCCATGTTAAACCAAGTCAATAATGTTTTACATTGATATTTATTAAGTGACATTTGCTAAACATTACTTGCAGAATGCATGGATGTTTGAGTTGGAATAATGGACATCGCAAAGCCTCATGTGTGGTTTGGACAGCTTGATGGGTTTGGCTCCACTAACAGCATTCATGAAACAATGAGCATAGTAGATTCCAATTGAAATATGAGATGTGTTTGGTAAACCATGAGGCTATAATCTTAATGGTCCTGTTGTTTTCTAACTATAAAATCCAGCTAATTGGTATCCCAGGGGCCAGCCATAAGCCCAGTTAACAATGTGAAATAAATTAATGTTTGCATTAAAGCTGATGAGGTCCCTAAGAGACTTGGGAAAGACCTGCCCTTCAGGGGAGAGAGAAAATGACTTCTTCGTAGATATCTAGAAGGAGATTTCATGAGCCTTCACTAGTCGACCTAGCGGGAATTTACTAGCATTTGTATACATGAGGATACCTGCTCCTCTAATTTATGTTGGAAAACTCCACCAGCTTTCCAGAAAACTTCTCCAGGGGCACTTCTCTGGCCAAGATTGGTCCCCAACCACCTTTTATTTTTCATTGCATGGCAGAGTTTGACTTGATTTTCTCTTCTGTGCACCTGCCACTACCCACTCTATTCCTGGGACTGGTTTCTTGTTCAAACACTGGAGTCCAATTGGTGTATAATCTCCCCACTCTTCTTTCCTTCTCTTCTAAAAACAAGCACATTTTATTTGAACCATGTCAAGCTAAGTCTTAAAGTGAATCAAGGAGAAAAAAAATAGCAAAATAAACTTTTGAAAAGTTAGAAAGTATACCCAAACCTACAGAATCCTTACAGTGTTCAACTTCAACTACAGCCTGACTCCCTTGTTACATGATAACTGGATTTCCTTTCCTGATTTCCCTCTTCCTCCTCCAATTCCCCCTCCTGCCACATTTCAACAATGGGTTGGAGGGTTAGATTTAGGATAATTCAATTAATGTCAATTTAAACCTCATATATTTATCAGAGTCATCCTCAAAAGTCTCCATTGTCCTCCAAACACAAAATTTTTAAAAATAAAAACATTTCCATCAACAATTCTGATGCAAGTTCTGTCCAGCTGCTTAAATAGAACTCACGCACTATGATTTGAGAATTATTCACACAGAGCCTGTTTTCCAAACTATTGTGCGGCATGCCTGTCACTGTAGCTCTTGAGCCCTTAAAAGCTTTTCTGAACTTGAAATATAAATTCCCTTATGAGTGCCTGGGTGGCTCAGTTGGTTGAGTGTCTGGCTTTTGGTTTTGGTTCAGGTCATGCTTTCAGGGTCCTGGGATTGAGCCCCGAGTTAGGCTCACACTCAGCCTGGAGTCTGCATGAGGATTCTCTCCCTTTGTCTACCCCTCCCCTAACTCGCTCTCTCTCTAAAATAAAATAGATAAATCTGTAAGAACAAAAAGAAGAAGGAAAAAGGAAAAAAAAAAGAATTTATGCCTTAAGTATCTAGAAGGAAGTGGGAGAAGGGAAACCTAAAAGTGCTCCTTACGTTCTACCCCTTGTCCCAAAATGTTCTTTCCTAAGTGAAAGCCATTTCATTTGTCTTTTACAGTATTTAATTAAGGCTACTATCAATGGTCTCTAAGTAGCAGGATGAGGCCAATCTCAATCAAAACCCCTTCCACAAAGTTCCAGTTTCATTCAGTTTCAAATAAGTCCCAGAGACATAGTGCTTTTGGGATAGCCAGAATGTGGTCTAAGGTCAGACTGTTATCCAATACAACCCACTCAAGGAAGTTTAGGTTGACTTTTCAATCTTTGGTGTCATTGTCAATAATTACTGAAGATCTATATAGGTCACAAAAAGCCCCATTTCCAATGAAGCAATATTCCATGGCCCACATACAAACATATAAACCAAAGGGGTACAATCCCTTCCAGTCAGGAATATGTTGCCAGCTTATATTGATTTGATAAAGTTCATGGGCAGTATCACCGAGTAACTGCAGCCTCAGTCACTACACATGGCATATCCCAAGGCCACTTGGACATCCAGAGAAGCATATGCATTTGTATCAGTCAGGTCAAAGCAGGGTTGTTGGGTCTGTGGGTCTGCATGCATCAGACATAGAAGATATCAAGCCCTGTCACGTCCACAAGTTTTCGTTTTCATAGTACATGGATCAGACAACAAAACCAGCAGGCAAACAGGTAGTCCGCTACAGCTATCTGACTCAGCCATTGCTGCTGGATCTAGGGGACAATGAAAGCATTACCTGCTACCACCACCACCCTTGTACTTCCTAAGGTCTAAGGCACTCTCTTTCAATGTGCTAGGGTTACACAACCCTAACATTGGTGCATCCCATCCCAGTTCCTATTTGATCTTTTATCCAATCATACCCTGCTTGACCAGAACTTTTGTCCTGAAAGATCAGAACAGAATCTTCTCATTTCAAAATATGTCAATATAACCTCATGTAATGGGTAAGCTCTACTTGTTAGTTCTGGTCATTACCAAGAAAGCAACAGAAAGGAAACAATCCCCTTCTGGGAACAATTGCATCCAGTGACCAAACTGCCTTATAAATGTGTGTAGACCTGGAGGAGGTGAGGCAGCTAGAGTCAGGAATCCTTCTGAGTCAATTTTCTAGGAAGCCATTTCAGTGTTCCTCAATACCGGATGCATGTAGATGTAGGGAGCATGAAATGTCTGTTAAGCACTTTGAACATTGGCCCACTGCTGGGTGGCCTTTGTGACAAAAGGTGTACCATTGTCATACTGGAAAACGTCCAGAAGCTGAAAGCATGATCCAGCTTAGTTGCAAGGGCCATGATGTGGTAGCGGGAGTTGGCTGATTGATAAATGTGAACCACACTTAACAAGCTTCTCAGCCTCATTACTACTGCCATTTTGGGCCAGATAATAATTTGCTGGGGTGGGGCTGGGGTGAGCACTGTCTGTTTGTTGTGGGATGCTTGTCTCCATTCCTGTGTCTACCCACTAGATGCCAGTTGTACCTCTCCCAAGTCGTAACAACAAAAATGGCTCCAGGCAGTGCCAAATGTTCCCTGAAGGACAAAATTGTCCCTGGCTGAGAATCAGTGCCATGATCTGAAAGACTGTCAAAAGTGAAGAGGCACCACTGATAGCCTGGAGGAAGGGTCACAAATGCAACAAAGTCAGTCCACTGGGAGTGGACAACACCCTGGCAGGTGGCCACCTGGGACATAAAACCAAAGGACCAATTCTTGGCAGGAGTCCCAAGTGCAGCATATAGTAGCAACCTCTACATAAAGCTAATCTATACTTGGTGCCCAGCCTGTGACAGTGACAACATGAGTGGAGAAATTTGACCAGAAACTTGGATTTCATCAGTTTCATCAGAGAAAGAGCCTATACCATCAACATGAATGACCCAGACAGTCCAGTCAGCAGCCATGATTCATATCCATGGTTCAAGCCCCCCCAGAGGTGTGTCTTTAATTTACAACCTATAGTTTTCCAAGTGACAGACCAAGCACTAGACTATCAACAACAGCCCAAGGGTCATTAAAAATACAACAAGATTTAAGGGAGTGCTGGCCAGAGCTACAAGGACAGCCTTAAGTCCTGCCCACTGGACGGTGACCAGGTCCACTTTTGGCTCTGAGAACTGGTTCTGGAGCCAAACAGCCACCACAGTCCAGTGGACACCAGCAGGTTTCAGCTTAGCTGAAGCATCAGTGAACCAGCCCAGGCATTTAGGGAAGTCTGTGCATTGAGGGCCCTGCTGAGCCAGCAGCTTTGCTTCAGGCAACGAAGCGTGAGAAAGTTTCCCCCAGAGAGGCAGATGCCACTCCTTCATGCAAAATGATGGGATGTCATGGTCAGGCCAGATGCTCTGGCACACACCATTTTCACTTAGCCAGCAGGCCCCATTAGTGCTGCAAATACTATCTGTAGACCATCAGAGTCCAATAAGGCACTTGGCCTCTTCTGTGATAAGTGGGGCTGAAAGACTATGGTTTTCCTTGATTGTCAGAGGAATTAAACTTTGTGAATCTGCTCACATAGTCCCAAGAAACTGTACTTGGCTAGCAGAACCCCTGACTCTTGCTGGGGCCTCTCAGCTACCCTTGCTGACCAGTGTGATTAGACTGCAGTCAGTACCCATGATGCTTGTCAACTGACATTGGGATAGGGCTTCTGAGGTGTCAACCATCAGGACATCGCCTATAGGGTGAACACTTTGCTCCTCAGGGGATAGAGGCCCTTGTGCTAAATCCTGATCCACCCACTGGTGGCAAAGGGCAGGCGAGTTTGTCCCACCGGTGCTTCTTCACATGCAGCTGTACCCTGAACGGGAGGAAGAGGGAGCCTCCCGCACTGAGTGGAAATTTCACTTAACATTCATCATTTTGAAACAAGAATGTATTTTATTCCATATTTTCTTACTGTCTTAGATATGACCATGATCTACTCCACCATCGCTCTCCCCTTCAAAATGCCCAATGTGTCTCATCACACTGGGGCTGGTTGTTGGCTTCTCAGTCTTTTTTAATTAGTTGATTGTAATTAAATGCTCAGGAGGTAAAGCTGGGTGTCTTCAGCACATATCTTCTTAGGAATTGCTCTAATTCAGGGAGCAGAGAGGATAGCATGTTAAAGGGATAGTGGGTCTTCTAAGGCCTTCTTATGCTCTTTCCCCATTCGGTCATTCTCTGTTTTATGAAGGAAGCCTCTATCTTTAAGCAGAAATGTCCCAACCCCAACGTCTATTATTAGCAGCTAACTATGGCTGCACAATTTTCTCTTCTTTCTGAAGATGGCCTGCAGCAATCAGGTCACAGAGATTCTGTTAAAATGCATTTTATTAAAATACTCCAGTAACAGGTTTCAAAAGGAACTTCTAATATTAAATAAACAAAATGTTGTAAACTTGGGTTTAGGCAACAAAGTATTAAAGAAACTTCCTCACTAAGGGCTCTAGGATACGGGTCACATCCTTCTGTGGATGGAATATCATTCCTGCCTTGTCTTGGGTCTATGAAGAAGTGCTCCAATGATCATTTTAAAATTTTCTCTAGATACTAAGAGCTTATTAATAAATTCAACCTGCTTTTGGAAATCCCAGTTTTAAGGGAATACTGTTATAAAACAAATTATGTAGTTAAAACATTATCGATATAAGGACTATTACAGGATCTTATTGCTTTTTGAGGAAAGCTGAGATATTTTTCAAAAATTGGAAAATCGGACTGGAAGGCATCTTGAACCTACATCCAGGACAGCTTTATGCCACCGCAGAAAGGCAAACCTCAATTCTTGTGCTCCATGAGTGGGTGGGGAAGGGAAAGGACAAAGGGTAGCAATGTAGTTTTGAATACTATTTTTGATATTTCAAAAGTTATAGTGCACATTGTTCACAGTTTTACTAAAAGTGACTTCACTTTCCTTATCAGAATCAAGTGTGCGCCAAATTTGGCATAGTATGGGAATGTTGGTTACTCTGTGCTCACTGTTATATTGATTCATTCATCTTTGATTCATTGGATGAACATTATTAGGCAATTTGGCAATTACTATTTATTTATGAATTAAATCAGCCAACATAAATTGAACTGTTTTATTTACATTCTCACTAATTTCCACTCATGGAGATGGGGTTAGGAACATACTACCCCAAAATGTGGTGACTTAGCATATTAAATAGTTTAAACAGAAGGAATGTGAGGAAGGGCAGGTGCAGAAAGGACTCTGACTGTCCCCTTCTCCCCTGAATCAGCAGCTCAGAAGATGTTCATGTGAGAGTTGCCCTTCCTGTACCCAGAGGAAAGGAGCATCCTTATCTGAGAGGCATCCTAACAAACTGGCCTTCCTAAGTTTCCTGAGCTTAATACCATTAGCTCATACTTTTTTGTGTTCCTTCATTTTTCCATGGCTTTCCACTCTTCTTTAAACCTAGAGTAAAAATGCTCGGGCTTAACTGTTTCTTCAGGTCTTCGTGTCGTTATGAATGCCCCACTGTCCTGTACAACTTACATGAAATAAATGCGTATGCTTTTCTCCTGTTCATCTGTCTTTGTCAGTTTAATTTCTAGACACAGCCAGGGACCCTAAGAGGACCAAGAAAAATTGTTTCTTCCCCTAGAACGACAAAGATTAAATTTTTTTAAATGGGACCTTTTTTTTGTTCAATAATTCATCAATCTTTCTATCTAGAACAATGTGGCAAAAGTGGTAACAATGATTTATAGAGGTTAAAAGTCATTGAGAAATACTTTCAGCTTAGGAGTTTGGTTGTGCTTAATATTGTTGGGGGCGAGAAAAAAAAGGAGGCATAAAAAATGTGTGCTGCAATCATGTATTAAAAATAGAATAAAATCAGCAGTCTGATAGAAACATAAAATTCTTCAGCTGCTTCTCTGTCAGTTGAGATAATCAATTACTTTAACGACTTCTTATGTCTAAAGCAATGAAATTAATACATTTTGAACAAAATTTAAATTTTTTAAAATTTAATTTTAAAAATTCCTTTAAATTTCTTTCTTTGGACTTGATGTTATCACAAAATTTATTCAATCAGCATATTCAGAAGAAATTTATTTCTTTTAGTTTTTTGTTGGGATGTCATAAAATATGCATGCTAGCAGTTTACATATTTATTATGCAATATAATTTTTGCAAATTATTTTCTTAAAAGGAATAAATAGCAAACATTAATGTAATGTCTGGGAAGAAAGTAACATCTTTTTAAGTCTGATATAAATTAGTATCATGTACTAATAATGTGCTATTTACTAATTATATGCTATTAGCAATAAGTATTTTCTGATCTCCAGATGCAAAACAGTGATATATTTATTTTACAACATTACTTGATGTGTCAATGTATTTATAAAGAGAAATTAAGGATTATGAAATGAATATTTGAATCAATATTTTGAAAGAGAAATAGTGTAACATAAGTTAAGAATATGTAATAGGGTGGATCTATTTATAGTAGCCGCCTTTAAATTCCTCTGTACTCTCTTGCCACCGTCCCCTGGTATTTTTTGTTCCTGTTGTCTGGGACACTGTTCTTACTTTCCTGCCCTCACACCATATTCAACCCTGTTTCCAATTCTGGATATGTATATATACTCAAGAAACAGAAGGAGATACACATGACACACATACCTATCTCATTGCTAGCACCCCAAGGGTCATTTGCGTGTTCCCCATAATTATGACCCTTTCCCTCCTGCCCAAGGTCATCATTACCCTGATTTTGTGACACATACTGCTCTATGACTTTACTTATAATTTTACCTACTATGCATGCATTTTAATATACGTCATCCAGTTCTGCCTGTTTCAGGAAGTTGATGTGAATTACAAGATTGAAAGTGCTACTTTATGCTTTGCTTTCCTCTCTGAATATGAAAATCCATCCATGTTATTGGGCTTAGCTGCATTTTATTCATTTCCATTGATGTGTGATATTCTGTCACCTATTTGGGACTTTTGCCTTGTTTCTGGTTTGGGGTTATTTCAGGAACACAGCTCTGAGGTTTCTTGTACCTGTTTGCCAGTATGCAGATGAGGAAGTTTCTCTGCGATACACTCCAGGAGATCTGCTGGGCAGAGACGTCCGTATCCTTCTCTTTGCTGGTGATGCTGAGCTGCCTTCCCAAGTGGTAGTATTGGTTTGCATTTTCATGAACACTGAAGGGTTCCAATTGCTCCGCTCTCTCACCAACACTTGATATTTTCAGACTTTTAAATTTTTGCCAATGGACTTATATATGTGGTAGGCACCTCCCTGTGGTTTTAATTTGCATTTCTTTTCTTATCAAAATGATCTGAGTCCCTTTCCTTACGTTTATCGGTCATTTGGATTTCCTCATTTGTGGACTATCTCTTTGAGGTTTTTTTTTTTTTTTTTTTAAGGATTTATTTATTTATTTTAGAGAGACAGAAAGAAAGAGAGAGAAAGAGAGAGAGCAAGCTTCCGTGGGGGAGGGGCACAGGGAGAGAATCTTCAAGCAGACTCCCCACTGAGTGTGGTGTCCAATATGGGGCTTTATCCCATGACCCAAGAGATCACGATCTGAGCTGAAACCAAGAGTCAGATGCTTAACCAACTGAGCCACCCAGGGGCCCCTCTCTTTGAGTCTTTATCCCATTTTTTCCCAACTGGTCTTTTCTTATTGATACATTGGAGTTTGTTAGGTGTTTGGGATACTAGTCTTGTGTTGCAAATATCTTCTCCTGCTAGGTGTCTTACCTTTTCATTCTTCTTTTTTTTTTTTTTTTTTTAAGATTTTATTTATTTATTCCACAGAGATAGAGACAGCCAGCGAGAGAGGGAACACAAGCAGGGGGAGTGGGAGAGGAAGAAGCAGGCTCATAGCAGAGGAGCCTGATGTGGGGCTCGATCCCATAACGCCGGGACCACGCCCTGAGCCGAAGGCAGACGCTTAACCGCTGTGCCACCCAGGCGCCCCTTACCTTTTCATTCTTCTAATGGTGTTTATTTTTTTAAACAGAAGTTGTCCATTTTAACGTAGTAGTAGTCAAATTCGTCAGTTTTATGTTTAATGCTGTTTGTGCTCTATGTGTTTTTGCATAATGAAGGGGAAAAAAGAGGTTCTTCTGTATTGCTTTCTAAAGATTTTATAGCTTTGTTTTTCACATTCAGGTGTATATTCTTTTGTGAATTGATTTTCTTGTACAGTGTGAAATAAAACATAGCTCATATTTTTTCCATACAGAATATAAATGCCACCAACACCACTGATTTGTTGTTGTCATCTGTGTCATATACCCTGTATCAATATACATATAGATCAGTTTCTGGGCTTTCTGTCTTATTTCCCTAGTCTATGTGTCTATTCCTTTTTTTTTTTAAGATTTTATTTATTCATTCGACAGAGAGAGAGAGACAGCCAGTGAGAGAGGGAACAGAAGCAGGGGGAGTGGGAGAGGAAGAAGCAGGCTCCCAGCGGAAGAGCCTGACGTGGAGCTTGATCCTGGAATACCAGGATCACGCCCTGAGCCGAAGGCAGACGCCCAACGACTGAGCCACCCAGGCGCCCCTATGTGTCTATTCCTAAACTTAGGCTAAGCTATTACCTTTATTATAGCTTTATAATCACTGCTGGTAGCAGAAAGAGCAAGTCCTCTCTACTTATTTCTTAAGCTATTCTAGACCTTGGATTTTGATAAGAAATTTTAAAACAATCAAGTTCTGCTAGACATCTGCTCAGATTTTGACTGAGACTTGTATTGGCAACCCAATCATATTGAGTCTTCCAATCAATATGCATGATGTATGTCTCCATATATTTAGATCTTTGCTATCAAACAAATTTGTTACTTTCTTTTCTCTGCAGAAGTCTTGCATATCTTTTATTAGATTAATTACTAGGTTTTTGGCATTTTTAATGCTCCTGAAAGGTAGCAGAATATGCCACCCCAAAAAAAGCCACTTTGGCATAAGAACTATTTTGGGCTAAAGACACTTAAAAATAACATGTGCAAAAGGGACACTCTGACCTCCCCTTTTCTTCCTGAAAGCAGGAGATATCAGGAAAGTGGGCACATCTTTCTCATGTGAAAGATACCCTTCCAGTTGTACCAGGAGGAAAGAAACATACTTTTCACCAGACACAAAGAGTAGACACCTAAAGAATGCTATACAAACAGACCTTAATAAAATAACCCTTTTCTTCCTTTATTCTCCCTAAATATTTTACTTTCTTTTCCATAATTGCCTCCTTGTTCAACCTGATATATATGTGGTTAGATTTTTGCCACTTCTTTTATTATGAGATCTCTTCTGTCACTTAAAACTTAATATTAAATACATTTATATGCCTTTCTCTTGTCAATCTGTCTTTTGTTACAGCTTCCTAGCTGAAAACCTAAGATGAGTAGAGGAAAAATTTTTCTTCCCCTACATTATGTTAAACAGCAAAAATTTTAATTTTGCTTTCTAATAGTTTTTATAGTAGATGAGGTTATATTTGATTTTTATATTGACTTTATATTTAGAAGTCTTATTAAAATCTGTTAATTTAATTTAATTTTATTTTTTTTAAAGATTTTATTTATTTATTTGACAGAGACAGAGACAGCCAGAGAGAGAGGGAACACAAGCAGGGGGAGTGGGAGAGGAAGAAGCAGGCTCCCAGCGGAGGAGCCTGATGTGGGGCTCGATCCCAGAATGCCGGGATCATGCCCTGAGCCGAAGGCAGACGCTTAACCACTGTGCCACCCAGGCGCCCCAAAATCTGTTAATTTTAATTGCTCATCTGTAGATCATAACTCTTTCACTACCCTGTATTTGTTATTTAGCCTGGCTATGACCAAGCAGAAGAAGAAACATTTTCAAAGCTTCTGACCAAAGTGCCTAGAACCCACTCATAGAGCTGGACATCTATCCATTCTCTTATTCATTTTCCATTTATTGGTACTTGATGGTGGCACTATGGAAGACACACCCTTGGGAGCAGTCCACGATGAGCCATGTGTGGATCTGAGATTCACAAGACTTTTACAAAACCTGGATGAGAGAAGGGTTATATGAAGAAGTTAGATTTCTTGATATTCCATGTTCTTTCAGGACCATGATCTTCCTACTCTCTGAAGTGTCTGTCCTTCCTGATTTCTTTCCTATTTTTTATTTACAAAACCAATTTAAATGTCTCTCTCATAGTAAAAAAACCCCTACACCTCTGGAGTTAGTGGCTCTGCCCTCCAAGCACACTATTTTTTTCTTATCTTGTAATGGCATACAACACAGGATATCACAGCATATCTGACTATACCTCTGTTTCTTCCCCTGTTAGCCTTTTAGGCACAGACTTGTGATTCCTATTCCAATACTGTGAGAGATAGATGTGAAATTAGTTCACATAAATCCGAAACACATTGAATACTTTGAATGTGCACGGTTTCATTTTGACTGTGTCTCACTAACATTAAATCCTGGAATTTTTTTTACGGGGTGGAAGGGCTAGAACTCTCTACTTCCATTTTAGCTACATGAACTCTGTGATTATTAAAGTCTTACATGTGATAGGTCCCCCCCTCCAACCCACCCACACACACACAGACATGGAAATACGAATATTTGCCTATAATGTAATGCGAGGCAGGGAATGCACCAAATACATATTAATTGAACAAAGAGACTTAGATATTTCATGATTAACTTAGGGTGTAGTATACTATGAAAATAAAATGATTGTTGAAGAGCAAAGCTATTAAAACTTCACACCTGGAGAAAAAGAAATCTTATATTCTTGGTAAAGGCTCTGAAGATTGTTTCAAACCACCAAGTCACATTTTGGATCTCATTTTTAATAAGATAGGTTATTGGTTAAGGAGAGGTATAAAAGAAAAAAAAAGGAGGCTGTGATTTCACTATAACCTTGCTTTGCCAAGTGTCTTCCTTCTTTGAAATAATATCTTCATGTGTAAAATAGGGGTTGGATGAGCCTCAAACCTCTCCTAGCTCTAATGTTCTAAAAATCAAGGAAGAAATCAGGTATTTGAGTGAAATCCAAAAAAAAAAAAAAGAGTAGAAAGAGAGGATGGAAAGAAGGAAGAAAGGGAGAGAGGGAAGGAGGGAGGAAGAGAGGGAGGAAGATATAGGGGGAGGAAGGAAAGGAATGGGGGAAGGAAGGAAAGAAGGAAGGAAGGAGGGAGGAGGAAATGAGGGAAGGAAGAAAGGAAACAGAATAGAAGGGAGGGAGGGAGGAAGGAAGGAAGGAAGGAAGGAAAGGAGAAAGAAGGGAGAGGGGCAGAGCCCAGGATTAAATTTTCTAAATGAAATTAAAAAATGAAGGTCCAAAATTACGTTATCTGAAAGTCATACCATCTGAGATTTCACCTGCTATAAGTATGCAAAATTGCAAGGGAAAATATCCTCCACAAAAAGAATTGACCTGAAATGATGATTTGGGGTTATTTATATGGAGATTTTGGATCTGAATAAAAGGCCATAAGTCTCACAATTAGATTCACTTGGACAGTGCAGACTAACCTATGCTGCAAGGCAATTAAAATTACTCTCTGCAAGTTTACTCTTGTTGGAAAGACTCCAATGTAAAAAGTCCATTTAATGTTTGTTGGGTTTTGTGGTTTGCGGAAAGGTGTAGTTCTCATTTTAAACCTATGTAAAGAACTTTCTATCTGACATTATATAAAGAACATAATCTTGATGTTAGAGATAATGTTTTCTATAATCATCTTCCAAAGGGGTTAATAAAACACTTTCACTGAATTGACTATCCAGTGAACACAAATAATTCCATGATTTAAAATTCATTGTCATACATGTAGAAGCAAATAATTATTTTGCATGAAACTTGATCCAAATGCTTTTGTCCACCTCCTCATTTTGCAAATCAATACAGAGATTTTCAGAATGCCTTAGTAACTTGTGGCAAAGAAATAGCACACAGCTTTCTGATGTGATCAGAAAGATCAGAATAGAACACATTCAGGAGGCAAAAAGAGCTGACAAAGGAAAACAAACTGGTCACAGAAAAACTGATTACCACTCTTGGCCTCAGATTTCTCATTCATATAAGTGGTTCATCTGTAGCAGTCCTTCTTAAAGGAAGTTTTCACAGAACACGGGTTTCACTGGATGTTAATTGTATTTGTATCATTGTCAGATACATTTATAGGATCCTCGGATAAATACAGGTGTTGCTAGTGCTTTTACTTGTATGCTGATGTATGTGGTCTCACATGATTGGGAAACACTGCACACCACATTCCACATTCCTCTCTGGAACATTCCTCTCTGAAATGTGATGTGCAGTATTTCCTAAATTTTCTATATAAGATGATTTTGAAAGCCCCTACTGACACTGATATCACACAGATAAATCATTCTAAATCTTCCTATGATATGGGCAACCCAAGGGCCAGCCCTGAGCCAGGTGGTTTTCATACATTAAGTTAACACTCACATGGACTCTATGAGGTACTCTCATGCCTTTTCTCACAGACAAGAAAGCTCCAGGATTCCCCTTCTAGTCTAAATGGCTTGGAAGCCAGCTCCCTGTATCCAGCAGAGCTCAAAACAAAGAGGAGGGTCTCTCAGATTAATGCCAACGAAGCTTGACGTAAACTAAGCCTTGCTTTGCAAGGGTTTTTAAGAATTGTTAGGATTTCTGATCCTCATCTTTGTTTGCAGTCTTTAGGGATGACCTAAATTCTTTTGTTTTCCTCCTGCAGATTGTCATCTGTTTGCTGCCTCCAGGAAAGCTGGTGTTGCCAGATTATGCATAGTACAGGTATGGTGATGTTGGAACAATGGTTTCTACTTTGAAAATTAAGAATTCCTGAAAAAATATACATATAAACATAGTGTGTACAGATATAAGGCGATGTAGGACCTAGTACACATATCAACAGAAACAGAAAGAAATCCCTGACTTGTTGGTCTCTTGGTCCCATTCTTCTACTCAGTTATTAGGCAGTCCAGTCTTGCAGTTTCTCCTGAACTCCCTTCTTTGTTTTCCACCAATAAACTTGACAGTTTAGAAACTCTGGGGAGCTTTTCAAATGGACTCTGGAGATTCTGACTTCATAGGTTAGGGATAGAGGTGTGAATCAGGCTGCAGTATTCTTTAACATACTTCTTCCCTCGCCCCTAGAATAAATCTCATGTGTAGTCAAGGATGAGACTCATGGTGTAAGATTAACCTCTCTGAGGAAACCATCTCCTTAAGATGACTGACAGCAGTCATTCTTACCTAGGAGGAAAAACAAAATGTCACTGGCACAACCATTGGTCCAATAATCCTTTGTAAAGGCCACTATGTTTTAGTTAGGGTTTGCCAAAGAAGCAGAAACAATAGGAGATACATGTGTGTGTGTGTGTGTGTGTGTGTGTGTGTGTGTGTGTGTGTATATATATATAGAGAGAGAGAGAGAGAGAGAGAGATGTCCCACAATCTGCCGTTTGCAAGATGGAGAATGAAGAAAGCCATTAGTATAATTGACATCAAGTCCAATCCAGTGATCCAAAGGCCTGAGAACTAGGGAACCCAGTGGTGTAAATCCCAGTCCAGGGGCAGGAGATGAGATGCCCTAGTTCAAGCTGTGAGGTGGAGTGTGCGTGCGTGTGTGTGTGTGTGTGTGTGTGTATTCCTCCGTCTTCCACCTTTTGCTCTGCTTTGCTCCATTTTTTTGTTCTATTCAGGCCCTCAACAGATTAGTTGATACACGCCCACATTGCGGAGGGCCATCTACTTTACCGAGTCCACCTACACAAATGTTAATGTCATCTGGAAACACCCTCATGGACACACCCAGAAATGAAGTTTAACCTGGGCATCCTATGGCCCAGTCAAGTTGACACATAAAATTCACCATTATAAGCATCCTGCTTCGAAACCAAACCTGCATAAAGAAAAACAAAACTAACTTGTCTACCTCTTAACTAGCAACAATTTTATTTTGCAAGCATATTGTCCCTGGTTAGATTCACGTTGGCTCAAGCATTGCAAATTTACCTGTGTTTTAAACTGAGCTTTAATCCCCATTCAGGATTCCCAGTCAGTTGTCTTTAAAGGTTGTAGATGGATTTTATATCTTTGATGTGAAAGAACCCCGGATTCAGTCAGAAAACTGGCATCAACTTTTTCCCCTACTAGCTGGCTAATCTTACACAAAGCACAATAATTTCAAAAAGCTCTAATTTGCCTTTCTGTAGGAAGAGGTCACTGATAAACATCCTAACTAATGAATGAGGGTGCTATGAGAACTGAAATGAGGTTTTTCTAAGTACTTTGTACACTACCAATTGCTATACAAAAGAAAAGTCAATATCAGTTTTCATGTTTGCATGGATCTATAATCTTTAATAGAGAATTACGTTCTGTAACTTTGTCTACTCATGTGCAAACATCATTTCTACTTTTAAAGCATTGTGTTGGGGTTTCACCATCTCATAGATGTGAATTTGGCTCATGACTTTCCCCTCTTAGAGCCACAATACTGATGCTTTTTCCCTAGTCTTCCCCTATGATAAGGTGTCTCCAATATATCTGAGTTTGCAAAGGCACGTATTTACATTCCTCATGGTGCATGAAACTCCCATTGACATAATAACTTCTTCCCATGGACAATTCTTCCTCAGCTTCATAGATGCCTTCGGGCCAGAGGTTCTCAAACTTTGGCCTGCATTGGGATTATCCAATAGCCTTGTTAAAACATAACTGGGCCCCACCCCCAGAGTTTCTGATACAGTAGATCTGGGGTGAAACCCAACAATTTACATTTCTATCAAGTCCCAGGCAATGTCGATGGCTCTAGTTTGGATACAACATTTTGAGAAGCACAGCTTTCAGCAATAACCATAAAAACAAATCTATTAAAATAATATCTACAAACACCCAGATGTTTGCATCATAGAGATACCTACTTCTCCCACTCTCAACTAAAGACCTTTGAACTTTAAGTTTTTGGATGTGAAGCTAATATAATACTGATCATTGCTTTTGCTTGTCATTGGCAAGAATAGTTTAATCTTCAAAACAAAGTAAAAAAAAATAAAGGCAAAACATTGGATCCTGAGCTGATAATAAATAATTTGGGAGCTTTATAATTTTTATTGCTTCTCAAATTTAAAGACATGATTAGCCCTGGATTTCTTTTTTTTTTTTTTTAAAGATTTTATTTATTTATTCGACAGAGACAGAGACAGCCAGCGAGAGAGGGAACACAAGCAGGGGGAGTGGGAGCGGAAGAAGCAGGCTCATAGCAGAGGAACCTGATGTGGGGCTCGATCCCATAACACCGGGATCATGCCCTGAGCCGAAGGCAGATGCTTAACCGCTGTGCCACCCAGGCACCCCAGCCCTGGATTTCTGTCACAGTTTGTTGTTTATTATAGACTCAGTCTAAAGTGTCTTAAAGTACACCTATGGGGTGTAAAATAGGCTCTAATGATGTATTCGATGTATCTTCTGCTGCCATAATTGAATGTTAATTTCAAAGTAAAAAAATTTGTCGTATCCTCCTTAGAACAATGTGAATAAATAAAATGGCATGAGCTATTATATATAACGTTATTTATACAAATTGGTGAACTCAGGAGGGGTTTACAACCTTAAACTTATTAAAAGAGAATGTAAACGTTCTTTTACATTGAGAGAAGAGGTTCTTGGTTTTGAACAGCGTGATGAAACCGTGCATTATTATGGTTGCCAATGACATTTGAAGACAAACCACAGTGATCTGTTGTCTCTCTCACACAGCCATGATTCTCTCCCAGCCCTCAGCATGATGTCATTATGAGGAATATTTTTTAATAATCTGCTTCAGCTGGATTTTCTGAGGCCCTTCATTTCTGTTCTCCTGATTATCATTGTGCTGGTGATTATCATCAGTTAAGACTGATGAGGTTAGATACCTTAATATTTATAAAGCCCCTTTGAGGGTCTAGTTAAAGGATTTACATAAGCGTCTAAACTTTGCAGGACTGGGAAATGACTCCCTTGAGGAAAACACAATGTCTTTGTGGCAAGATAAGAAATTGCCTTCCTGGGTTCTAGTGGGTTTTACCGAGTGTTTACTTGCTAGATGACGATGGTGATCAGGGACATTAGCTATTTGGACTAACTGCCCACCGCTTGACACAAATGCCCATCTCAAACCAGCAACACCCAGTGGGGCTACACTCTCATAAGCATCATCTGCTTTCTACCCTGAGCTGACTGACTTGTGGCTAAAGCCAGGAATTGTCTTTTTGGGTCTTCCCTTCCCTTCCTCCTTTTTTTAAATTGTTTTCATAAGTGTGCTAAATTAATTTTGTTTATCTCAGCACAGACTAAGCATGGATTTAAATCTTCACTTGGAAGAATTTTCCACTGTTTGCAGATGAGCTGGGCTTAGGACACACAGGCACTTAGGTCAAATCACCTCTTAAACAACAGCTGCCCTCCTATAGAATTTGAAGGGCCAGGAAATTCTGAACTCCAATCTGAACCTAGTATATCAATAGGACTTTTGAGTTATCCTCCTTGGGAACAAAGGGGTTGATAACCGTAAGGGTGGATTGCAACAGTAATGTTAATTCTCACCAAATATTTTATGTGCACTGTGAGTCCCCTTGCCGTAAGGTTGTCTGTGATGGATGTTATTTCCCAAGTGAAGTGCAGAAGGGTGGCTGTGAGCTTCCCATGTGCTGCCTTCCCTTTTGGTACAGACCATGGAATCCATACGATTACATCGGCAGGACCACATGATCAATCAAAGCCACCAGGATTGCTGAGGCACAACATGGAGGGTGGCTTCCTCAGGGGAACTGCCCAAGGATTTGTGTGGCAAAGAAATAAATAGCTGTACAAGGTCACTGGGATTTTGGTTTTACAGGTCACTGTGGCGAAATTGCCTAGCCTCTCCAATATACCATTCCATTTTTATTGCGTTAGAAGCTATCCTCAGAAGTGAACCATAAACAGTTGATTTAACAAAGTCAAAAGCCAATCATCTCTACCCTCCTCTTGAAAAAGTATGTCTGAATTCTTATGTTTGCCACTTTCCCTTGCAATCTTACATGTTATTGTCATCCAACATTTTAGTTCCATCTTTATTTATAACCTCAATATTGGGCATTTTTTGGTTATTTATCTTTATACAAATATTTTTTCTTTAGATCTACCTACAGACTTGGTAACTTTTGCTCACCCTTCCTATTTCCATTCAGGTTTCATTTCCTTCACTAAAGTAAATCTTTCACCAGTCACTGCTACAGTAGAAAGGAAGGTAAACTTTCCAAATTTGTCCTTTTCTGAAATGTTTTTATTTCACCTTCCCCTTTGAAAAAAATAAATAGTATAGAATTTTAGTTGCCAGAATTTTGTCTCAGTATTTTAGATATAGATCCCTGTCTCTCGTCCTCTGCAGCAGGTGTCAGCAAACTTTCTCTTAAGTGCTCAGATAGACCATCACAGCCACTCAACTATACTGATTGCATGAAAGCAGCCATAAAAATATGTAAATGAGGGGTCTCTGGGTGGTTCAGTAGGTTAAGCGCCTGACTTTAGCTCAGGTCATAATCCCAGGGTCCTGGGATGGAGCCCTGCATTGGGCTCCCTACACAGCAGGGATTCTGCTTCTCCCTCTCTCTCTGCCTGCCACTCCCCTGTTTGTGCACTGCCTCTGTCTCTCTCTGGCAAATAAATAAAATCTTTAAAAAAATATATGTAAATGAATGGGCATAACTGTGTTCCAGTAAAACTGTATTTGCAAACACAAGTCTCTGGACTATCAGCTATTGTTTGCTGATCTCTGCTTTACAGTTAAATTGAGAAGTCTGCTCTGAGTCTAATTGCTTCTTCTTTTTAAAAGTAATCTGCCTTAGGTTCTTTTCTTTGTCTTTGGTGATCAGTATCTTGGTGTAATTTATTTTATAAATGAGGCTTCCTCAGGATTAATGCTTCCTGAATCTGAGGAATAATATCTTTAATAATTTCTGAGAGAATTGTAAGTACTACCTCCTCAAACACTGCCTCCTTTATTCTTTCTGCTTTTGCTTTCTGGAACTTATGGTAAATGTAAATAAAAAAGCACTCTTGGGGCACTGGGTGGATCAATTGGTTAAGCATCCACTCATGATCTCAGTTCAGATCTTGATCTCAGGGTCCTGAGTTCAAGCCCCATGCTGGGCTCCACACTGGACATGGAGTCCACTTAAGAAAAATGCACTCCTAACCAACACGTCATTCATATTCTATTTTTCTCTGTGCTGTATACTCTTTAGATGTTTAATTCATTCAGTAATTCTCTCTAAAGCTGCGTCTAACACGATGTTTTATACACTAAAGTTCTCTTACTTCCTTTAAAAATCTCTCTTTTTTTGCAGCACCTGTGTGACTCAGTTGAATAAGGGTCTGGCTTTTGGTTTCAGCTCAGGTCATGATCTTAGGGGTCATTATACTGAACCCCGGGTCAGGCTCCGTGCTCAGTAGGGAGTCTACTTGAGGATTCTCTCCCTTTGCCCCTCCCCCCATTTGTGTACACCTGCATGCGTGTGCTCGCTCTCTCTCTCTCAAATAAAATAAATAAATCTTTTAAAAAATAATCTTTCTTTTTTAAAGTGTCTTGTTGTTTTTCATGGCTTTTCAATTTTATCTTATATATCTTTAATCATTTTAAGAATATTTTTACAGTGTTTATTTGATAGTTTCATTACCTGACATTTTTTCAGGGTCTAATCCTATAGTTTGTTGCTTCTATTGACTTTCATTCATGGTAAATAATTTCCTCCTGTGCTTTATGATTGTAGATTATGAGTTCGTCATCATCACGGCTTTATCTATGGGAATCATGTGAGAAATTATCCCTCCAAATAAGGCTTGCACTTTCTTTTGCCAGAAATTCCATGTAAATGTGCCTTAGAGCCATTTCATATATTAATTCCTCAGTTGGGGAATTAGTGTACTAGTCCAGGAATATAAATATGAACTGCAAATCCATGTAAGTTGCAGACAGAATATTATAAATTCTAAGACTGGCATTTTCTCCATTCAGAGCTTAGACTAAGACCAGGTTTCACTGAGAGTGTAGGTCATTATGTTTCTGTCTTGGTATGTGAATCTTAGTTTCAAATATACACCTGGGGCCCAAAGGCATACCTTATCTCCTTATCAACATTAAAGATCAAGCACTTGAATCACAAACAGCAGTAGTAACAGTATAACTGCAGTCAGCTGACTCTGATTTGTCATTTCTTTCTTCTTTTTAGTCCCCTATAAAATTATCTCACATTTTTCCTTTGTTTTTGTTTTGAAAGAAAAATGCACACATTTACATGATATTTGCTAGGCTTTATCCAACACCCTATTGTTGGGGAAAGAGAAGATTTTCAAGTTGTGCTTTTTAAATATTTATTGTCTCTGACTTGCTTTGAAAGCAACCTAGAGGTATAGTGTAAATGTATTATCTATAGAGATGACAGGCCTAGATTTAAATCCAATCTTTGACATTCATTTTTTTTATGCTTAATATTAGTGAGCCCCAATTACTTCCTTTATAAATCAAAGTAATAAATCCTGTCTTTATCAGTCAGTTTAGTTTCAGGGAAAAAAATTTTTTTTTTTTAAAGATTTTATTTATTTATTCGACAGAGATAGAGACAGCCAGCAACAGAGGGAACACAAGCAGGGGGAGTGGGAGAGGAAGAAGCAGGCTCATAGCAGGGGAGCCTGATGTGGGGCTCGATCCCATAACGCCGGGATCACGCCCTGAGCAGAAGGCAGACGCTTAACCGCTGTGCCACCCAGGCGCCCCCAGGGAAAAAATATTTTAACCAACTAATGAAGCAAGGAATTCCATACTGAGAATTAGATGCTTACAATTTTCCAAAGAGCCTGAGTGGTTGGCTCTAGAGTTGGCCTCTAGAATTGATGCCCAGAACTAGGGAACTGGCCCCTCAGTAGAGCTGTTGTCTTTGGGAAGCACAGTGCTCACTGTGGTGCAGGAATGGGAAACCACTGCACTGTGACACAGCCATGCTCTACCTGCTAGCTCAGAAAAGCAAAGCACAACCCAGATGGACACTCTCAACACTGTGATACCCACTAGTGACCAAAGCCAGCAACTCAGCCAGAAGGGTAGCACCTACACCATCGCTGCCTTCCTAATCTAAGAATTTCTGATTGAAAGAAATCAGTCAGAAATCATATCTGCAGTATGGTGTGGCAAAGGTGAGATCCAGCTTTCCATCTTCTGTAGGACAGATGCTGAGAGAGCCAATTCATGGTATCAACCAGGAGGGAAAGCAAGGAATAAATGAAACAATGTGTGAAGTGTTTGGCACTGAGCCCGGCACATAGCAAATTCAGTTTCCAGTGTCTGGAATCCTTGAAGGCCATTCCCAGTGAGGCAGAACTTGTGCCATCTCAGAGGTTCCTTGGGCATGAACACATGGGGCTTGCTCACTCATGTAGACATTAATTTCACCAAAACTTGATTTCTTTTATGAAAAGAGAACTGAGGTGGTGATTTAGAAATTAAATCCATGGTTCTCCTCCATGGGGTTTCATTACTTGGCCCATTAGACAGGGATTAATGCGCCAACTATAGCAGTGACATCAACTCTGAGGGCTGTCACTGTGTCCAAAATATGGAAAACATGCCTGTGCCAGATGGTAGCCCGCACTCATCAGTCTGGAGAGTGGCAGCTTGGTGAAGTACAAACCCCAACAGACACTATGGCCATTCATATACAGAGCCAGCAAGAAGTTCAGGCTCCTCAGCTAATCCATCTCTCCTCTTGAGGGTATGAACTGCTGCCCCAAATACCTCATTCGGCTAATGAGGTATTCTTCATTGTGTGTAACGTGGAATTCAGCATAGGGAGGGAAAGGGGGCATAAATACTGTAGTTGAAGGTATTTGATACAAAAGGAATAAACTAAAATGATATAAAATTTAAAAAACAAAACTTCCCCAAATACCCTTCTCCTGACACTGTGAAGTATATATCAGCAAATGATTATTAAGTAGGCCAGTTGGACAATTATGCATATGCATAATTATGCAATTATACTCTGAAATGTTTCAATATAGAAGAATTTTAAGTGGACATGAAATATAAAAAGCAGAATAGGCTTTTATACTGCATGACTCAGCATGGCATTGCCCATCACATCTGTGACCCACAGCAAGGGCGGTCCAAATCAGAGTCGTCTGGTTCAACATTTCTACGTTCATCTCACTTAATTCTCATAGTGACTCCTGAGGTAGACACAGGCTAGTCACCCGACAATTTAATTTGTTCCTGGAGAGAGCTGCAAGTCTGTACATTTTAAGGTAGATCTTATCTTATATGGGTATAATAGTATACATTAGAGGTCTTGTGCCAGAAATCAATTTCATCCTTACAAAAATATCAGAATTGATTACAAAAAATAAATGAAAAAATAAGGCACAAACGTATGTTTTGCAAAGATGTATAAAGGCTTTATGGGCTAATATTCAATATATATAACATCACCATTTGGGGGAAGGATGGGGGTTCCACACGCACTACACTGGCTGGAGCTTATTAAAACAAACCTTGTGAAACTGGACTCAAAACAATATCTCCCTTTTCTGGTAGATCTCCCATATTCAACCTCCATTCAAAATCAGGATCATTGTTGCAAATTTTCTCTTTGCCAGCTGGATGCTCTCCCATGCCTCCAGAATCAGGAAATCAATGGCAAATGCTGGGCCACAGATATTTCCATTCAGTTCCTTCTAAAATATTTGACTCTGAACACATTTGCATCTTTGCTGGGTATCCTCTTTTTTTTTTTTTTTCATTTCCTTTTACATGTTGTTTTTCTGATTATTGGATTATAGAAATTCTTTATGTATTTTGGATACATATACCTTTATCAGGTATATGTATTATAAATTTTTATTTTTTATCATTTTACTTCATTTTATTTTCATCATGATACGTGTACTCTTTAATCCCCACCCCCTATTTCACCAATCTTCTCATCTACTGCCTCTCCGGTAACCATCAGTTTGTTCCCTATTGTTAACAGTCTGTTTCTTGGGGTTTTTTTTCTATCTCTCTCTCTCCTGCTCTCTTTTTTTCTTTGCTCATTTGTTTTGCTTCTTAAATTTGCTGAGTATCCTTTTAGTGCGTACACTGACTCTGGCATCAACCCTGAAGGCCGTACTTATTAGCATTACAAAGTTTCTAACAGTGGCCCAAGCATGCAAAGCTCTTCCAAATCAAGGACCACCTGTTTCAGAATCCCCATTGAACAGGTGATATGCCAAGAGGAATTTTTAAACTTGCCTGAGATCCTGAGCATAAATGTCACTTTGTGCTTGATTTCAATTCTAACTAAAAATTCATGTTGTTTTTTCCTCACTGGAGAACATTTCTAATGATAATATATATTTGTTCAACATAAGAAGTACCAAATACGAATAGACATTTCCCTATGGAAGATACACAAGTGTCCAAAAAACACATGAAAAGAAGTTCAACATTATTAATCAAAACTACCTCACACCTATTAGGATAAGTATAATAAAACAACAACAGAAAGTTAGTGTTGTGAGTGTGTAGAAATTGGAATCCTCGTGCATTGTTGGTGGAAATGTAAAATGGTGCAGCCACAGTATAATAGTTCCTCAAAAAATTGAACATAGCATTTCCATATGATCTGGCAATTCCAAAAGAAGTGAAAGTAGGAACTTGAACGGGTATCTGTGTATTTATTTCATAGCAGCATTATTCACAACAGCCAAAAGGTAGAAACAACCCAAACATTCATCAATGGATGAATAGATTTTTAAAATGTGGTATACCCACATGATGGAATATTATTCAGTCTTTTAAAAAGGAGGCTATTTTGACACATGGTATAACATGGATGAACCTTGAATACATTATGCTAAGTAAAACAGGGCAGATACAAAAGGACAAATATTGTATAATTTCACTTATATGAGGCACCTAGAGTCATCAAATGGATAGAGATAGAAAGTAGAATGGTAGTTTCCAGGGGTTGGGAGGATGAGGAAATGGAGAACTAGTACTTAAAGAGTGCAGAGTTTGGGAAGATAAAAAGTTCTGGAGATGGGTAGTGATGCTGGTTGCACAACAATGTGGATTTACCTAAGCCATTGAACTCTACATCCATAATTAAGATAGTCATTTTATCTTATGTATATTTTACCACAAATTTTTAAAAAGTGCCAGTCATTAGACTTAGTGGCTCTGATACCAATCATTTTACTTGGAACTCTCCCACCAGCCCCTCCCAACAGGTATCCTCAGGCTCATGTGGCAAATAAGGAGATGTGTCATGCAGACCGATGGTCTCAGCACCCAGAGCAGGTCACCAGACTCCAGGACGTCTATTCATTCAATCACAAAGAAAAGCCAGCCAGCAACAGTGCTGTAACTTCACCGCAGAGAGCACAGAGCAATGCAAATACTTAGCTGGTGGCAGCTACATGCTCCTTGAGAAATGGCCCTCAAGCACCTGTGTTTCTAGCCCAGCGACCTGAACAGCTCTCCCAGCTGGGTCAGAAAGGGGAACAGGGAATCCATACATCATTTTAAAAATTACACAGTGAAGTGACTGAAGTTTTAGAGCATTTCAGTTCTGTCAATATACATGGAAGAAGGGGATGAGTCTGCAGGGTAAATGCTCGCAGAAGGAAACCTAGCTTTTTAGGTATATCGCTTGTACTCAATTAAAATGATTCTCAGTAGGTATCGTTGATATTTTCCCTCTTGAACATTTTCCTTGAAAGTCCTAACACACCAATTAAGGGATGTGATTTTCACAAGAGAAACTGTTAAACAAAACAAAGCAAAAAACAAAACGAAACAACAACAACAACAAAAAAGCCCATGGAGTCATTTGCCCTCCATGACAGAAAACCAAGATCTAATTACAGTTTCAACCTATCCTAGGAATGTGATCTTTTAACAGTTAATCTGAAATTTCCTGATCGGCACTAGTGAGGTTCTCTTCCTCCCCCAAAAGAAAATGGCCTGGCCTGAAACAATCCTTTCCTTTCTTTTGCTGATGATGTCTTGCCTCACTCTACTTCCTATAAAAGCGTTCCATTTTGTACAACTCCTAGGAGCATCTCTCTAATTGCTAGAGGAGATGCTGCCCAATTCAATGACTCCTTTGGTAAAGCCAGTTTGATTTTCAAATTTTCTCAGTTGAACTTCTGTTTTTTAACATAACTGATTGACTACTACGTGCAAGAAAGAGCAAAACTTTTATTTCTTATTCTTAAGAAATCTATATCCCTTAGATTTGAATTCCCATCTTTTCTCCTGAATCTACTAAATAGGGCAGAAGAACGAGATACACACAAAGGTGGTTTCTAAAAGCCAAACCAGATTCTGCAGAGTCACCAATCCACTGCCTGATACTTAGAGTTTAAAACACGAAATTTTATTTTCTGTTTGAAGTTATTTCCAGCTATTGTAAAGATTGTTAATGAAAAGTGTTTCCCTTTTAAATTCAATAAAAACAGTGGGAAAAACCCTGACAATTCTCAGCTATGGAGGGGTAGTTCATGTCAACACATTCAAACAATTTCTCCAGTAGTTTTGTCAAAACTAATGAATTTAGACCCTGCAAGCACTTAGAATGTTGACAGTGTTAGAGCAAGTGCCACACTCAACGATGTGAGGATCTCAATGCTGTGAGGCGGCTTTTCTAGAAAGGCCCTGCCTTCTACAAGTAGAATTAGTGGGGGTAACAATGTGAAATTCGTGAAGAAGTAGGCAATTTGCAACCTTTTGGAAGTTTTTAATTGCAGGCCAGATTCTGAGTAATGATAGCCTGTTGCCCTACCATTCCTTAGATATTTTTAACCATGAATTTATTTTTACCACTTTTGTTTTAGCCATTTCAATGGGAGGAAGTCATCTTTTGCGTCCTCATGTGATTTTCTGTGATATGTTTTGGAGAAAATAGCTCAAATATATTTCACACCTATAATTTTATTGCTTGGGAAGGACTCCAGGCCTTGGCAGGCATGGTGGTGAAATCCTTGGGTGATGAGCCTGTGATCTCCCGGGAGCCTAATTCAGCAGCCCTGATGAGGTGAAAACTTCACTGCATACACATTTCTCCCCCATACAGATATCTGAATTTTTACCTATTTTAGGTTCATGGAAACTTCCCAGGGGATTGATGTTACACAGCATCCACCTGCAGATCTGAAGTCCCTCACCCACTTTCTTCCTGCTATATCATACTCTCCACTCTTATGTCCATTCCGTGACCTGCTCTTATTCATCAAAAATACATTAGCGTCTTCTTTTCAAAAATGCTATTGCTTTCAACTCAAGTTACCACCTCCACTACCTCTGTTATCTTCTGATTGTAGATTGATTCAGGATGTCAACCTTAAAAATTAAACAGCCAGTTATTTTATTAGCTGAATGAGTTTATTAGGGAATAGCAGAAAATTGCAATTCAAGATAAGCAAAATATGGTGAACCATTGGCAAGTCCAAACAGACAAAGGGAAGGTCAGCTTTTTAGGCTTTAGGAGGAAATGGGATGGGTTGTTTTAAACAAAAATCAATTGGAGAAGAATAAGAGTTTGAGGTTATAGCAGTTTCTCATTGACTATAAGCTGTGGTTAGCACATTGCTGTTGAGGCAAGGAGGGATCTTCTTTCTAAAGGCAGGAGATAAAATTCCTGTGTAAGAAATGTCCTCCTTTGTCAAGATAATTCTTACCTTCCTTCTTTCTATTGGCTATACAGTCTGTAAGGAATGGTGCATGAAAGCTCCCTTTTTCAGGGCTTCCTGACTCCATTTAATATGGGGTTTCCTTTATTTACTTTCACTGTATATTTCCAGTTCCATTCATATACCTGTAGTACAACTGGAAATGTATATGGCCCAGCACAGAACTCCTAAAACCTTTGGAATTTCCTGAGTGACGGGAGTGTCTTATCATTCATGAAAAGCCCTTTTGAGGCCACCTGAGTTTACACTAATGAAGTGACCTAGGGTGGGGACCCTACATCGCCTCAGAATGGGGCTGATTACTAGAAAGACCACGTGACTGGAACTTTCAGCCACCCCCACACCCCTCTAGGAAGAAAAGCAGAGGTGCTATGGATTAAGGTCCATAAAAACTCCTGAACTGGAATGCCTGGGTGGCTCACTGGGTTAGGCGTCTACCTTTGGCTCAGGTCATGATCCCAGGGTCCTGGGATCGAGTCCCACATCAGGGTCCTTGCTCAGCAGGGAGCCTGCTTCTCCCTCTGCCTGCCACTCCCCCTACTTGTTGTCTCTCTCTCTCTCCCTGACAATAAATAAAATCTTAAAAAAAAGAAAAACAGAACAAAACCGAACAGCAGAAGTTGATGAGCTTCCACATGCTGGGAGGGTGGCGCACCCCAGTCCCACAGGACAGAAGCCCCTGTACTCGGGCCCTTTCCTGACCTTGTCCTGGGTACCACCTCGTCTGGCTCTTCACCTGCATTCTTTACAATACCCACTATAATAAACCGGTATGGGTAAGTAAATGTTTCTCTGAGTTGGGTTCCACTCTAGCAAATTAGTCAAACCTGAGGAAAGGCAAGAACCTCCAATTTGTGTAGCTAGTCTGTGAGAAGCCCAGATGAAACTTGTATTTGTAATGGGGATCTGAAGTGGGGGCAGTCATGTGGGACTGAACCCTTAACCTATGAAATCTGATGCTGTGTCCAGGTAGATGGTGTCAGGATTGAGTTAAATTTGTGGGACACCTGGTCAATGTCTGCTGAGCACTGGAGAGTCCCTTGATGATGTTGGAAAAAACAAACACTGAAATACCATTAAAATCATTGAGCCCTAGATAGGAATCAAATGTCTCTGTTTTATTAATAAGGGTGTATTTATGAATACTTCTCTCCTTTATTTTATTTATAATTTCAAGCTGGCAATAATTACTGAGTACCTATGAGCTTCTATCATTATGAAGAGCACTGATATTTAAAGATGGAAGATAATCCTGAGCTTCTGCCTTCAAGGAGCTCATATTCTACCATTTCATTCAGTTCCATTTCATCCAGCGAAAAAAAGGGCAGCTCTGCAGGTAAAGGATGTGCAGGATCTCCCTGTTCCCATACAGAATGGCTTTGCAAATAATCATCGCGTAGGTGGGCAACTGCTTAACTGGAAGTGGCGTGAAGGTGGCATGACCTTCTGAGATCCTTGCACACTTCGCTTCCCATGTCCTCAGGCCATCATTTCTATCACATCCAGGAACCACTTCCCTTCACAGTCACCCAGAACTTGTCATGACCTGAAGTATCCTACCTTTTAGAGCCATTAGAATCTCAAGTGACTGCAGCCTCCCATTTCAACAACCCTGTTGCCACTACTCTCAACTCTCTAGCTTTTGGTCTTCCTGTCTTACCAGCAGACAAACCCCTACCCTGAGGAAACCATGTATCTCCTTTCTCAGAATTCGCATGACCTAGCAGTTCTGAAGAAAACCACATAATAGAGCCAGATGTTTTCACTATAAACTCACAATGACTAATGAGACTTCACCACAGCCCACAAACCCTGTTAATTTTCTGTATATGCTACTCAAGGCAATGGTGTTGCAAACCTCCTGCCTCTCCTCATACCGCCACCAACCTGACTGTTCTTGCTGCTATCACGTCTCCTACTTGGTATGGAAAATAAAAAGCACTAGAGGTGAAATTCTTCCATTTCCCCACACCAAATGGTCAAACCTGCCTTGTCTGCACTGTTTTCCCATCTCCCACCACGGTAGGAGAGGCTCCCCTTCTCCTGGACAAAACTAACTCCTTCACTAGGAGTTGGCTTGATCTCTTTCCACAGCATAGATTATCTTTTCCCTTTGGGATAGTCTACTTTTCCCTCTAAACAACTTCACCCCATCGGCAGTGCAAGCATGTCTGAGCCCCCATGCACCCCACACATCTGTCACCTGGCTGCCATGACTCCCCAACACATGGTCAGTCTGAAGTATTTAAAGCCAATCCCAAATCAGATCAGTGCATCCATAATGCTTCAGTACATATCTCTAAAAGAAAGGATTTTTTAAAAATATAACCAAAATACCTTATCACACCTAAAGGACTTAACAAAAATTTCCTAATACCATCACACTTCTAGTCAGTGTTCAAATTTCCCAATTGCCTCATAATTTTCCTCCCATAATTGGCTTTTTTGAACCAGATTCCAATATTTGACTAACATGCCTGTGGTAGGCTGAGGAATAGCCCCCAAGTTGTCCACATCCTAATCCCTGGAACTTGTGAATGTTATCTCATGTGGCAAAAGGAACTTTGAAGATATAAGTAAGTTAAGGTTCTTGGGATGGAGAACATTATTCTATATTATCCAAGTGTGTCTAATGTAAACACAAGGGTCCTTAAAAGAGAGAAGCAGGAGTTTCGGTCAGAGGAGATAGGACAACAAAAGCAGGGGTTGGAGTAATGTGGGGCCAAGAGATAAGGAATGCTGGCAGCCTCTGGAAAGACAAGGAAACAGACTCTTCCCTAGAACCCCCAACAGGAACAAGGCCTGCTCACTTAGGTGATACTGTGGACCTCTAGAATCATATAGGAGGATAAATCTGTGTTGCTGTAAGTCAATACATTTGTGGTGATTTGTTACAACAGCAATAGGAAACTAAGACCATACCTCTTCAGTCTATTTTAATCTATGGCATTGTCCTAGGCCTTTTTGTTTCCTTTTTGTATTTTATCTGTTGAAGAAGCAGTGTCATTTGTTCTGTAAAATTTCCCATATTTTGGATTTGGCTGACCACATCCTTGCAGTTGTGTTTAACTTGTTCTTCTATTTTTAAAATTTTTATTTCTTGTAAAGTATTAGTTCGATCTTGAGTCCTGGTCAGATATAAGTTTAAGTTTTTGGAAAGAAGACTTCACAGACGGGGCCATAAACTTCTTATTGCATCAACGCAGGACGCTCACATCATGTCAATTCTCTCTCTTTTTCTGAGTAAAGATTAATCATCTGATTCTGGTTTGATCACTCTCTTACGATGTTCCCATCGGTCTTTCAAATAATGGTTTTAGTGACATTGTCATTAAGGAGGGCAAATGCTCGTACCCTCATACTGTTTCTTCTGTAGTTATGGGTTTGATTTATTCCTTGAGAAAAACCTTTCCTAATCAAATGTTCATGTACCCTGAGATACAGTTTGAAAAGGAAAGGTAGGATAAATATTTGTTTTTCTTTATCAATTTTCAGAAAAAAGATTAATATTCTGTATCCATCAAAGGTAATCAATGAGTTGGGTTCTTTTTTCTTTTTATAAGTTTTATGATAATACCACAGATTCTAACATATTTGATGTATTTCCATCCTTTGCAATTATTCTTTTTGTTCTTAATTGCTTCCTCTGGCCAGTGGATGGCCCTGGGTGTGGACGTGGACAAGTGCAGGTCATTCTCTCAAACATCCTCTGACAACCCAGCTTTTTTCTGGATTTCAGGGCACTAGCCCAGTTGGTGGTTTTCTTTTCCAGTAAAAAGTAGTTTTCTGAGGCAGCAAGAGCAGCAGGAGGCTGTAAGCAGCAGCCGCAGCAGCTCTTTCTGCTCATGGGTCCTGTCCCCATGCTTTAATAAAACCACCTTTTGCATCCAAAAAAAAAAAAAAAAAAAAAAAGTAGTTGTCTGAGATTGTCATTTTTTAAAATTAATTATTGAAGTATAGTTGCCATATGGTGTTATATTATTAGTTTCAGTTATACAACATATTAATACAATTCTATAGATTACTCAATGCTCACCACAATAAGGGTAGTCACCATACAATGTTATTACAATACTATTGACTATTTCTTTTGACTACCGACTCTATTCACTATGCTGTACTTCTCATCTCCAAGACTTAGTTTATAACTGGAAGTTTATGTCTCTTAATCCCCGCTACCTATTATGCCCTTCTCCCCAGGCCCCGCTCTGGCAACCACCAATTTGTTCTCTGTATTTATGAGTCTCTTTCTGTTTGTTTATTTGTTTGTTCATTTATTTTGATTTTTTGATTCCACATATAAGTGAAATCATATGGCATTTGCCTTTCTCTGTCTGACTTACTTCACTTAGCACAGTGCCCTGTAGGTCCATCCATAAAATTGTCATTTATTCTAAAGTCCCACTCCTGCATGGGTCAGAGCCACAGGAAGTGTTGGCATGTAAGTGTGAGGAGCTTGGGTTCGAGTTCCTGGGGTGGGTCTTTATCCAGCTAGCACAGACTCACAGGAGGTGATTATGCTCTCCCAAACTCTGTTTTCAGTGATGTCACATTAGTAGTTTGAAATCAACCATGGTAGGAGTAATTACACCGTGGAAACCGGCAAACAGGACAAGTCAAACCTTTTATGTCCCGGAGATCACATATTAAACATTTATCCCACACTGCTGTAAACCCCTACAAGCCACCCAGCATCAGCCTGCGTTCTTCATCTGGCTGATTTTCATTTCTATTTTTGGTTACTGGGAGTTTCATGTACTTATTTCACTTACATTTAATGCTATATCTGATTCAAAATGTATTTGTGTTTGTAGCAGGAAGGAAGGCCTTTCCACGGTGCCATGTTGTTAGAAACATACATAAGTAACTGTGATAGAATTTGAAGATTAATTGAGTATGGGATTGGGAGGGGGTAACAGAGAGGGTGGAGAGGGTAGAGGATGCCAAGGAACTGGAACCTGCCCACCACCCCTTACTACCCAGGTCCCATGATGCCCAGGCTCCAGAACCAGTGACCCACATTCAGATACTTTCAAAGTTTTATAAGGTGATAGTAAGTCAGAACAGTGAAAGGGAAACATGCTAAGACCAGGCAATGCAGATTCAAACTCAGGACACAGGAGAAACTCTCATATGGTAAAGGTAACCTTTCAAATCAGTGAGGAAAACATAGGATAGGACTCAAATTCTAATTAAGCATGTAAAAATAATTGTAAAAACAGAATCTTTAACACACCCCTTGTAACAAATAAGCTTCAGATAAAACACATTTCAATTTTTCAAAGGGAATTATAAAAGTAAATTAATACAAGAAAAATCAGGTGAATATCTTAATAGTTTTTGTGACCAACCAAAGTTTCAAAATTAATATGTTTTCAAAGCTAGAAACTAGGGAGAAAAATATTGATAGTGTTTATCCACACAGTATAAAACATGTCTTTTTTCATGAATAAGTAAGACAAATGACTGATTTTAAAATATCTATAATATTTATGGACTTTTTTGAGCTTGACAAAATTATTCTAAAGTTCACTAGACAATAATTAGAAAAAATTAGAAAGAGAAAAATGATGTAGAACAGTAAAGTTTATTATAAAGCTACAATTAATAAGGATATTATCCCAGCACAGAAAAAGGCTGGCATGTGTTAACCAAATCCATTTTATTTAAGAATTTATAAGTAATCCTTTTAATTAGTGGGAGAAAGAAAGTTTGTTCAATGGATAATATTGAATGATCTGGTTAATTCTAAGGAGAAAAAATAAGCCAGATTTCAAGACACACTAAAATATATTCTACATAACCCTGAGAGGTAGTGCTTTGTTAACTAATTCTTAGTCAACTTACAAGTTTAAGAAAAAATTAGTTAAACAACTAGAGTCAACATAGGACTTTTCTGAAAAATCTTTCCACTTTCTGGTGACACAAGAGTTGGCAAGAACATTGAAATACTGGAATTTGCCCATCTGACTAGTGGGAGTGTGCATCATCCTGGGGACTTCAGAGTGTTCACACTAGGGTTGAAGACTGTAGCCATCTGTCTAATGGCTCCACTGCTAAGACAGCTCTCCTTGGGAACACGAGCAGGTGTACAAAAGGGTACATGTGCAAGGACATTCATGACATCATCGTTTCAAATAGCAAAAAGGGAACCAACCTAAACACCCCTCAACAAGAGAGCAGATAGCCTATACCTCGGTTATAAACAAATGAATGAGATCTACATTTACTAATTCTGAGAAATCTCCACAAATATTAAGTGAATAAAATGAGACTAGGTAAGAATAATAATTCTTTTTTTCAGTTTTATTGAAATATTGACGTACACCACTAAGTGTAAAGTGTACAGCATTGTGACTTGACGTACATATATTATGAAATGATTACCACAATAAGTTAACATCCATCATCTCATATAGATACAAAGAAAAAGGAAAAAAAATAATTTTTCCTGTGATGAGAACTCTTAAGATTACTCTCTTAGCAAGTTTCCTGCGTATCATAAGTGTTAACTATAGTCATCATGTTGTATATTACATCCCTAGTACTTATTTGTCTTATAACTGAAAGTTTGTGTCTTTTGACCATCTTTTTCCAACTCCCCCACACCCCACCACCATCTCTGATAACCTTTTTCTATGAGTTCTTTGGTTTGGGTTTTGGTTTAGAGTTCACATGTAAGTGAGATCATACAGTATTTGTCTTTCTCTCTGCTGCCTGTCTCACGTAACATAATGCCCTCAAAGTTCATCCATGTTGTCACAAATTCCTTCTTTTTCACGTTTGAATAAAAAAGAATCATAATTCTTATGCAGATATCTAGACATACAAATGAATAGTATGTATAAATTATGAACAAATACAAACTGAATACTTTTGCTCTTTTGTACAAAGTATAAAAAAAGTGCACGTCAAAGAAGATTTACCAAATTTTTTTTATGATTTATTTATTTATTGTCAAAAGGTCTACCTTCATCATCTCTCAGCAGGCCTGAAAAGGCAACAGATGTTTCCTATTGTGAGTTTCTTCTCAGTCTTCAGTTAGTTTTTGACAGGCTGAAACCAGAGTATTTATCACTGTTGGGACTCACCAAATTTAATGTGGTGATAACTTCTGTGAGCAAAGCCAGGAAGACTGATGATGCTAAACTGTATTTTTAATGTTTCATTAAAAAAAAGATAATCTAAAGCAAATAACATAATTTATCTCTTGTTGGCAATAAGCATGCACATAAATGTTTTACATTTACTCCCTCTACTTTTCTGAACTATTTTATAATTAAAAATTTATAAATGATTAAAGAGAAGAAAATATAGACTAAGGTTTTGGTGCTCTCATATGAGAAATACCTTTCTAGATCAAACAGGATAAAAAGAAAATAAAAAGTAAAATACCCCAGGAAATGCATTGAGAGAAATTAAAAGGCAATTTAAACACTGGAGAAAATTATTTACAAATTTATAAAGAGGCATAAAAAAAGGCAGAGGGAGTGCCTGGGTGGCCTAGTTGGTTAAGCCCCCAACTCTTGGTTTCAGCTCAAGTCTTGATCTCCGGGTCATAGGATCAAGCCTTACGTCAGGCTCCACGCTCAGCATGGAGTGTGCTTGTCCCTCTCCCTCTGCTCCTTTCCCTCTGTTCCTCTCCCTGCTTGCCCCCCCTCCTCAAATAAATAAATAAAATCTTTTTAAAAAATCTTAAAAAAAAAAAAAAAAGAAATGTCACTTTAGGAAAATGGGCAGAGATAATAACCAAGAACAAGCAAATATAGAAAAACAAAAGAAATTTAGACACTCATTGTCATCTTAGGCAAAGGATATGTTTTTGGAAAAGCAGAAGCAACCTCAAAGGACATTTTCCAGAAGGAAATAACCCCTAAAGAATATCAATGGAGCAGGGAGTTGAAGCATTTGGTCTCAAGTAGAAGACTATCTCTATTGATCTAGGCTATAGCCTTAGAGTAGGAGTGACAGATTTGGTAGATGAGGAGGAGCGTATGTGAAGGAGGAAGAGCATCGAGGGGCCCAAAGGGGGTGATGAACTCTCTGCATTCTTTGCTTGTAGTTGGAGTGTCTAGTTCCTTAATTTTAAGAAATGGAGAAAAGTCTGCTCTTCAGTGATGCCCCTTTCCATCTAGACATATTTGTATAAGAGCAGCTAAATCACAACCAAGGCATTCCTCACAAGGCAAAAAGTTAGGGACACTATATTCCAGGCACAGTTCTAGGTGTTGAAGACCCAGCAGAGGACAAAATGGGGCAAGCCACTCTCCTGGAGTGGAAATAAATACAATCCCAGACAGACAGTAGGAAGTCAGCTGGTGGTGCCTGCTGCAGGAAGCAGAGGAGAGGAAGATGTGTGGGTGTGGGTAGGGCATACCATTTCCCCCTGCCTGAGAAGGCCTTTCTGAAGGGGTGCCCTTGGAGTACTGAGTCAGACAAAGGGGGTCAGGGAGAGAGAGAGAGAGCAAACATGAAAGCCTGAGGAAAGGCGTGCCAGTATATTCAGGGAATAGCAAAGAAGACAGTGCCATGGGGGCAATTATTTTATAGGATGATATTAAGTAATTAAGGAAATGGTCATAAGGTATTGCTGAGCATAAAAATAAGGCCAAAAGCATGGAAAGATTATAGTTCTAAATTTTTTGTTTAAAAATCTGTACATGAAAAAAAGGCATAAAAAGTTATATGTCAAAAGTTTTAGGCACAAGTTTTTGTTTAAAAACCTATCCACGGGGCGGGGGGGAAGCATAGAAGAGAGCATATAGACATTATACCAGGATTCCTTTTTGATGCTTGATTATTTTTTATTTTAATTTCTTCTTCCTATTTTTCTGTTCCCTAAAATTTCTTGAATATATTTATTTAACTTTTAAAATTAAGCAAATATCAAGAATTGGTTAACTTCTTTTTGTGACAGTGTGATGAACTTAACACTCTAAGAACTCCTGCTGAAAACAATTAAAAATGGTGGAAAAGTTTTAAAATATTATTGAAATGAGTGGGCAACATAGTAAAGAAGGCTCAGAAGCCTGGAATGAAGTGAAAGCAGGGACCAGGTTGACAGGTGGCTGGCTTTGTAGCCCACTGTCCCTAAGGGGGCACATAGAGCATCTTTGGCTGACTTGGTGGGTGGGAATGGGGGGTGGGTTCAGGACCAGGGAGACACAAGGACTCCAAGGGCCTAGGGATACTGGGACTATGGAAACTGAACAAGAAGGACATAGAGGAAATGGGGCTGCTTCCAACTTCAGTGAACACTGGGTGCACATGTAATACATGTGGAAAATGGGACCACAGACACGTCCCATGTAGCAGGTGCACCCAAGTCATAATTCTCATTCACACCCAATTCCTAATTTTGAATTAAGAATTTATCCGAAGAGGGGCGCCTGGGTGGCTCAGTCGTTAAGTGTCTGCCTTCAGCTCATGGCGTGATCCCGGCATTCTGGGATCAAGCCCCGCATCAGGCTCCTCCGCTAGGAGCCTGCTTCTTCCTCTCCCACTCCCACTGCTTGTGTTCCCTCTCTCACTGGCTATCTCTCTCTGTCAAATAAATAAATAAAATCTTAAAAAAAAAAAAAAAAGAATTTATCCGAAGAGGCCCTAGATTAGTAGTGAGTCTTGGCCTGATCAATGTGAGTTATCTCAGAAATATAATGAAGAGGAAAATAAGCAAGTCACATAAGAATATGTATTGAATGAAGGTAGTCAAAGGTAGAAACTTCCAGTTATGAGATAAATAAGCACTGGGGATGTAATGTACAACACAGTGACTCTAGTTCACACATATATATGGCATATATGAAAATTGCTAAGAGAGTAGATCCTAAAAATTGTTATCACAAGGTAAAACACGTGGTGTGCATGTGTGTGTGTGTATCTGTATGAGGTGAGGGAGGTTAACTGAACATTGTGGTAATCATTTCATGATACATGTAAGTGAAGTTATTACGCTGTATACCTTAAACTTACATAGCACTGTATGTCGATTATATCTCAATGAAACAGAAAAGAAAAGATACATAAAACGTGCTTCCATTTATTTTTTCTTTTGTTTTTAATAATTTTTTATTATATTATGTTAGTCACCATACAGTACATCCCTAGTTTTTGATGTAAAGTTCCATGATTCATTACTTGCGTATAACACCCAGTGCACCATGCAATACGTGCCCTCATTACTACCCATCACCAGCCTATCCCATTCCCCCACCCCCTCCCCTCTAAAGCCCTCAGTTTGTTTCCCAGGGTCCATAGTCTCTCATGCTTCACTCCCCCTTCTGTCTACCCCCCCCTTTCTTCTTCACTTTCTTCTCCTACCGATCTTCCTACTTCTTACGTTCCATAAATGAGTGAAACCATATGATAATTGTCTTTCTCTGCTTGACTTATTTCACTTAGCATTATCTCCTCCAGTGCCGTCCATGTTGCAGCAAAGGTTGCAAAATCATTCTCTTTGATGGCTGAGTTCCATTTAGATGATTTCCAAAAGTACAAAATGTTTATCCATGTATTGTTTAAGAATGTGTATGATACAATTTTAAAGAAAAGCTCTATAGCTTCTCACAACTCAACTTCTCCTTAAGGGTAGACTTAATCATACCTCTTTCAGAAAGGGACAGGTCAAACGGATGAAATAACAAGGATAGGGAAGCTCTGAATTCACAATTACCAAGGTTACATTCATTCATGAAAGAATATGCTCTCTTTTCAAACACATACATAATTTTCAAAGTCAATTAACCATGTTCTGAGCCACAAAGGCAATTGCTATAAATTTTAAGATGTTGTATCATTCAAACCACATTTAGTTTCACAAAGCAATAAAATAAGAAAATAATTTTTTAAAGCCAAACAATTATGTAACTTCAAATTAAATATCAAATAGAAGTAGAAACGGTAAACCATTTGTAACTGAATAACAAATGGGAGCACCGTATTTCTAATCTCGTGGAAGGAGGGAGGCAAAAGGGACATTTAGAAAAACATATTCTCAAATGCATTGAGCAGATTCAAAGACAGATTAAAATAAATTAAATTAAGCTTTCCACTCAGGAATCTAGGTAAACAAACAATACACTTAACCTAAGAAATTAGAAGGAAAAAATTAATAAAGAGATAAAAAATTTAATGCAATAAAATAGACCCACACACAATACGTTCAGATGATCAGCAGCAGCAAAAATATATTGTATGAAATCGCCAATAAAACGAACTTTTGGCAAATAAAATCAACAATACAACAGCAGGACACAAGTTATATAAGAAGCCAATATGGCACACAAGAGCGCCAATGCAGAGAGGATTAATATGGTATAAATGATTAATGTGCAACTTTAATTCAATAAAAATAAAGGTTGGTTTGGGAACCGTGGCATATATTGGCAACTCCTGTGCATCCTACTTTATTCCTTCAAGAGGATTTCCTAGTTGATAGCCATGAAATGTGAATCTTGATAACCCACACTGAAAAGTAGACGTTTTAAATGAAGAGTAGTATTGAAAATTCAAGCCCTTAGGAAGGGGGCAAGGGGAAAGTATGTACACTAGGGCGCTTGTGTCAAGGAGAAAAAAAAATAACACTGCTCAGATTAATTCTCATCATTTACATGCAGTTTAAATAAATGGGACATGCATGTATGCCAATAAGAACATAAAAGGTGATTTTGAAAGCTGCCCCATCTCTTCCTGCCACCCACCTACATATCACTCACACAGCAAGGAGGAGAGAGCACCAGGCACCCACACCGTAAGTCATCCCCAGCAGTCAGTACTCTGATTTATTACCCTACAATGTGCCTCAGAAGGAAACACTGCACCCCTAGTATGGTTCTAGCTGCAGTTTTCCAGTCCAAGGGAAAAATGAAAGCCCAGAAAATGATTATTTCCATCTCACTGTGTGAAGGGGAAGATAATTGCACATGGTTCCCAGAAACCAAACATTTCTGAATCTTGGCAAGATGAGGTGTATTCTGCACCATCTCTCTGGGGTATGGCAACTCAGAAGGTCATCAGAAACTCTGGTCGTGGTGCAGTGGACATTCACATTTACAGCCTCAGGAGGGTCCACTGTGCACCCTCACATCTCTGCCAAGATTCTTGGCCTCCTTCTCTAGCAACTGTTGGGACTCTGCATCTAGTTTCTCTGAAGAAGGAAAATGTGATTCTGACAGTAGCTCCCCAAAAGGATTACCTTGATAAGAGTTTGTTCCAGCAATGACCATCTCCTGGGCACAGGCTGTGTTTGAGCTTCCTGAGTTTTCAATACACACTAAACTCCAGAAGAAAGATTAACAAGCTGTCCCCCTTGCTCCTTTTCAGCTACTGAACAAACCCTGTGACCTCCATTTGATTGATAGGACAGTGTTCCCTGTTCAGGCTCCAGGAACAGGCCAGGAACATTCCCACAAAGGAGCAGCATCTGGCCCTCCAGCTGGCTCCGCCCACTCCCAGAGGAAGCGAACCCCCCCCCCCCGCCCCCACACGCACACAAATGGTGCATGCCTTTGCTCCTGTAATGTTGAACAGTAATAAGTATAAACCCCCAAGACCAAGGGTGGAGAGAAAGAAAGACTATATTTTTTATTCAAAAAACAACTCTAGATCAACCTAGTGTGTATTTTAGAGTTCTTTTGCCAGAAAGAGATTTTTATTGAAAATAATCACTGGGGAATTTTCGCCTGCTGTGTTTTCCCTCTGAGAGTAGGCTGCCTGATGAACTGAGGGTTCCCAAACTTTCTCGGCCTGTCCCACATCTGCCTATGCGTCACCTGGTTATTCTGCCATGAGAGCCCCCAGGTATCCCCACTCCTAAAACAGATGGCCAATCCTCACTGTGCCCATTGATGGGGTTCAGGACATGTTACTCCAAACGTGGCACTTTGGCATGTTGAATTCTTAAGCTGAAGGAATTTGAGAAAATGGCAGAAGCAAGAAGGTCACTCTGACCTCCCCGCCTCCACCTGAAACAGGTCATAAATCTCCTGTATGGAAGGTGCCTTCCATATACCAGGAGGGAAGGTGTTCTTATCACCAGAAACAGGGAAGTGGGGACCAAGAAGTCTGTACAAACAAACCTTGTGAAACTAACTTATCTTCCTGGTTACATGTTCACCGTTTACTTCCTCTACCACAATCCCTTTGTTTTGCCAATTGTTTACAATATATTATTTCTTTGTCTAAAGATATAAAAGCTTCCTGCTCTGGCCACTTCTTTCAGTATTCATTGCCTTGTGAAGAATCTGGTACACATGTGACCATTCAGTCACATGTGTAGGCTCTTCTGTGAATCTGTCTTTGTTGGTGGTGTATTCTTCCGACCCAGCCAGCGACCCTACGAGGGTTGAAGAAAGCTTTTTCTCCCCTTTATCATACTAGCTGAAGCACCCAGCTCTCTGATCTCTTGCAATCTCTTTGTTCAAAAGCTCAGGGCAATGCTCATACGTGACCTTTTAGCTGAGCAGTATAACCAGATTTCATCTTCTTCTTTTTTTTTTTTAAGATTTTATTTATTTATTTGAGAGACAGAGAGAGAGAGCATGAGCAGGAGAGGGGCAGAAGGAGAGGGAGAAGCAGACTCCCCACCAAGAAGGGAGCTGGATATGGGGCTCCATCCCAGGACCCCAAGATCATGACCAGAGCTGAAGACAGACACTTAACTGACTGAGCCACTCAGGTGCCCTAACCAGATTTAATTTTAGTATGCAAGACTAGAAAGTCACCTCTGTGTTTCTGCTTTTGTAATAACTTGTTTCTGATTAAAAAAAAAAACAGTGTCAATCTTATTGTCATTTTGAAAATTCAATGGAGGACTTTATTCTAAATTATAAGGATGTGTCTCTTTAACCCTTAGGACTCAAATACATTTATTTAAAAATACAATCTTTCATAAAATGTCCCCCCCAAATCACAGTATAAACTGTGTATTGTGTTCAGTAAACCATTACAGAGTCCTGCAGAGACCATGGGCTTGAGCTTTCCATCCCCCTTTGCATTTTTACCTCTAGTCTTTCCACCAGATAGCCACTTTTAACCTGGTGCACACCACTCTAAAATTCCATTGATTATACCGTATACAAATATTAGTACACTTATACCTGTAAACAAATGCCATCGTAGATTCACATGTACAAATGGGGACTTGTGTTGTTGGTGGCTTTAATCATCTAACTTATTTGAATAAGTGATAAATACACATAGTGCAAATTTGAAAAGATTCAAGAGTATACACAAGTGCATTGAGTTGAACAGTGTCCCTCAAAAATTTATTCCCCCCAGAACCTCGGAACGTGACCTTATTAGAAAATGGGATCATTGCAGATCTTTTTAGGATTTCATGATAAAATTATCCTGGATTAAGGTCAACCCCAAATCCATTCACTGGTGTCCTTGTAAGAAGAGGAGAGGACACCAGAGTCAGAGCAATGAAGGCCAGGTGAAAACAGAAGCAGAGCCTGGATTATGTTGTTACAAGCTGAAGAACCTGGGGCCACAAGAAGCTGCAAGAGGCAGAGATCCTCCCTAGATCCTTCAGAGAGCACCCAGCTTGGCCAATACTTTGATTTCAAGCTTGCTTATTTCAGGTTCTAGCCTCGAGAAGTATGAAAGCCAAAAAGTCTGTGATAATTTATTATGGTGCCACAGGAAACTAATTCAAAAGGAAAATAGATAACCCACCCATCCTTTTCCCATGTTCCCAATGTCCTTTTCTGTATACTTACTGCCACTAGTTTCTTAGATATACTTCCAGAAAGAATTGATGCGTAACGAGCGCATGCACCTCTCTGTGCTCTTTCAGTGAATGGCAGGATGCAGTACACTGTTCTGCACCTCACTTTGCTCTCTTCATGATAAATCTTGGAGTTCAGTTTATAGTGGTTCATTCACCAGTGTCTCATTATTTTTAGCAGCTGCGCACTCTTCGTTTCATTATTTCCCCCAATCTTTTGCTGCAAACAATACTGCAATGAATGCTCCCATACATTTTTTGTTTGCACATGTGTGAGTATATCTATAGACTGTATTTCTAGCAGCGCAAATGTTGGACAAGGGATGTAGGCTTTTTAAACTTTAGCATATTAAGAAACAAAATCCAATTGAGTAAATTTGAGGGTCTATTGGCTTTATTAAACAATTCATGAATCCATCAACATCCCATCTAGCAAGTAGAAGGGAGCTCTGAGGAGCTGTACAAAATAGAAAGTTATTATAGGAAGGAAGGTGGGGCAAAAGAGATATAAGCAAAAGAAAAGAAAGGATTGTTCTAGGCAAGGTCATCTTCCCTTAAGGGGAAGGGCGGGGGTCTCTTGCCGATTATTTCATCTTCCTTTGGGGGATGGAGAGGGCCCATGTGACAGATTAATTTATTGGTGCTGACCATAAATTCCTGACTGACAGGTTAAGACTACTTTTGGGGGGGGGAGCGTGTGCAATTAGGTGAGGTATTAATCTTAGTTTACTGACTTGGGGCCTTAACCTAAGTGACACCGTATTTTGGGCCTATGATTTTCTTTTTAACAGCAGTTATGGCTAAACTGTGCTATCCCCAGCATCGTATGCAAGTGCCTCTGTCGTTGCACTCATGTGGACAAAGAGTGTTATCAACCATCTTAATCTTTGACGATCTAAGGAAAAATGGCATTATGATTTCAATTCACTATCTATTCACATATGTAGGAGTAACTTTTATTTCCTGCAAAAAGTTAAATTTTTTTTTCTATTTTTCTGTTGCTTTGTGAGGATTCTGTTGATTAAAAATGTTCATTATAGATTAAAATTTGTATTTTTCTGTGATACGAATTGAAGACCTTCCCAGGGGCCCCTGGGTGGCACAGTCTGTTGAGCAGCCCACTCTTGGTTTTGGCTCAGGTCATGATCTCAGGGACATGGTATTGAGGTCAACACCCAGCAGGCAGTCTGCCTGAGATGCTCTCTCTCCCTCTCCCTTGCCCCTCCCACCTCTGCTCTCTCTCTCTCTCTCTCAGATAAGTAAGTAAATCTTAAAAAACAAAACAAAACAAAAAACTTCCCAGGTTATTTGTCTTCTGACTTTGCTTATGGTGATGAGTGGTTGCTATTGATTTTTTTGTTACTTTTGTTTTATGTTGCTGTATTTTTTTAGGGTAAAATATAAACAACATAAAACTTACTATTTTAACCATTTTCAATTACAGTTTCTATAGCATTAAAAGTACATTCACTTTGTTGTGCAACCATCACCAACATCCATCTCCAGAACTTTTTCATCTTCCTGATGCAGGCAGGCCAGGTCCGAGGACCTGGCTGGGGGGTGGGGGGGGCGGGGGTCCCACAGGACCAACCAAGAGGGTCCTTGGCTTCACACAGGATGAAAATCAAACCTGAGCCAGTAGGAGGTGAAAGCAGAGATTACTGAAGATGGAGAGAGAGCAGATACAGACGAACTGAGTGTCCAGGAGACTCAGAAAGGAAAGGAGGGAGTCTCCCTTTGCCTAGGGTCTAGGGTTTTTACTGGCAATTGTGGTCTGGTGTATGTGCCCTTTCAGGTATCCAGGAACTGGTCAGAGCAAGGACAGGGTCCAGGTGTCCTTCATAAGCCATTTATCTGAAGCCAGGGGCCTTGTCTTTGAGACATCCAGCGCCAGTGGTCTGTAATAGGCATATGATGGCTCTGTTGGTTCATTCCTTAGATATCATTTATTGTCCTGGAAGACTCAAAAGATATCATTATCTCCTTGTTCCTTTTAAGAAGAATGTTGCAGGCTGTGTGTAGAGTGGGGTGGGGGTGCAGGTCCTAGCAAGAATAGCCAGAAAGAAGCAAAAAGAAAAAAGAAAAAAAAACAACAGCTTTTTCTTTCATGGTGTCCCTTCAGTCTTCCTGTCTCATACCCAGGCAGAAACTCTGCATCTGATGAATACTCACTCTCCATCCCCTCCTGCTCCAGCCCCAGTAACCACCATCCTCATGTTGCTGTATCTTTGCATCACACTTGCAAAGGCATTCCCTATCAACACTCCCTCATATTTTATTGAGATATTTTTTGGTTTGGGTTTTTAGATTTAAATATTCAATGTATTTTTAATTTATTTTGGTGAAGATGTAAAGGAGGCATATACATTTACTTGGACATGCAGTTTTCCCAATCTATTTATGAATCTATTCCCTACCAATTTTTATTCGATCATGGTCATATGAGTTTAGTGTATTTGGGTACTTGCTATTTTTTTCCATTTATTTTTCTGTTCAAAAGCAGGCATCACTCTTTTAATTATGAAATCTTAAAATATGTTTTAAATTCTGGTAAAGCTACTTCTAATTTTCTTAGCAATTATCTATTTCTTAATACAAACTATAATCAGCTTGACTGGTTTCCACAAACATATTCTTTTGGTATTTTATTGCAATTATGTTAAATGTATAAATTACTAAAGTGGCAATCAGTATCATCATGATACTAATTCTTCTTATCCAAGACGAGGGTCTATCTTCCTGAGACAGAGCAGAGACTAGACTCAGGTCCCATAAGCCTAACCATAAAATCCAGCGTTTCTTGATAGCTGAAACCCTATACCCTTGAGTAAAATATTTTGCAGGAACGTGGAAACAGGATGCTTACCTAAAGGAGGGACTGGACTATGACAAGTGAAGACTTGCAAAGATAGAACCAAAGGGCCAAGGCAGACCCCAGGGCAGACCTTTCACGACTTTCTCCCTCATTATAATACTAAAAATCATACCTAGGGACAGAGATCTAACATGCTAATTAGACATGCAACAATAAAAAGCATAATCTAAAGTGCACAGGTGTCAAGAAATCTCCGTCTCTACTTGCTTAAATGTCACTCCTTTCCTGTCTCAGTACTTTAAAAAACTTTCCCCGGCCTTTGAAACCAGCCCAAAGGACCCTTTCCTTTGTGCTGTCTCCCTGTGCTCAAACATAAGCCCCAGTAGGGGCTCCTGGGTGGCTCAGTGGGTTGAGCCACCAACTCTTGATTTTGGCTCAGGTCATGATCTCAGGTTCATGGGATTAAGCCCTACTTTGGGCTTCCACTCAGCAGGGAGTCTGCTTAAGATTCTCTCCCTCTGCACATCCCCGCACCAGCCCCCACTCTTGCTGTATTTGTCTCTCCAAAGGAAAACAAACAAACAAACAAATAAAACCCAAAGCACAAGGCCCAATAAAAGCCTTGCCTGGAATACCCACTGGTCTCCAGTCACTTTCTGTTGCTCGGAGTGCCCAAGGTCCTGAGTTGGTAACATTTCCACTTTTTGATGCTTCTTTTTGTATCACTCAGAAGCATTTTAAATATTTCTTCATATTGATATTGCATTAAGTTTATTCCTAAATGTTTAAGTGGTAAAAGATAAGTTATTCTGCCATTAAATTGTTTAACTAGTTGTAGTTTGTATATATGATGTCAATTAATTTCTAATGTTAATTTTATGTTTAACCAGCTGATTGCATTGTTCATTTGCTTGTAATATTTTCTTCCTCCACTTTTCTTACATATTTCAAATATAAAAATTTTGACCTACAAATGATGACAATTTTACCTCATCTCATGTCTTTGGCTTCTGGCATTAGCTAGTAATTCTGGAACGATATTAAATACTAGTGGTAATGTTTCACATCCTTGCCTTTTACCTACTTTTTTTTAAAAAAAATATTTATTTATTTGAGAGAGAGAGAGAGAAAGCAGATGAGCACGGGGGAGGGGCGGGGGAGAGGGAAAAGCAGGCTTCCCGCGGAGCAGGGAACCTGAAGCAGGTTCGATCCCAGGACCCCGGGATCACAACCCAAGCTGAAGCCAGCCACTTAACTGACTGAGCCAACCAGGTGCCCCACATTTTACTTACTCTTAGTGGAAGAAATTCATGTGTTTCCTCCTCGAACATGATATTGGCCTTTATTTAAGATTATACACATGCACACATGAAATTTAATTATGTTAAAGGACAATCTATTTTTTAAAGGTATTCCATCAAAAACAAATATTGAATTTTTTAAAAATATCTTTTCAGCATCTATAGAAATAATCACATTTTTGTATATAAATGTATCAATTATATTAACAAAATTGCATCCTATTCAGAAAACTATATTCAGAGATTTCCCAGTATTTAATTACACTTGCATTTAAAAAATTAACCAAAAATTAATCAAGTATTTTAATATTGTCTGATGGAATATGAAATGTTAGTATTTAATTTAGGATGCTGCATCAATATTTATGTTTGATCAGTCAGTAATTTTCTTGTTTTGTTCTTTCTATTGTTGTTCTATGTTTTATACATCTTATTTAAATAACTTGAGAGATATTTTGCTTTTTTGCTGTTCTTACAGTTTACATAGAGTTACCTATCCTTTAAAGCTGGGGTAAAATTTTTGTTAGTGAATTTTGTTATTGCAATTTATTTTGTGCTTATAACTTTCATTTAGTGTTTCATTTGCAGTGTTTGCTTTGTTTGGTTTTATGTTTGTGTATCTTTAGCCAACCTGGAGGATTTTATTTAATTTTTGTTCCAACAATGAACGTTATAGTTTTAACACCACTAAAAACTCAACCCTCTGTGTTTTTAAAGCGTCCATTACTTGCTCACTGTAATAATGACCCTAGCCTATTCCCAGCGCTAAGCACCTCCCCTTGTCTGTCTTCCACCACTGTATTTTATTTGATAGTTATTTTGTGTTTACCTTTGAAATTTAAAAGCACTCATCCCTCTATTGTCTTATCTGTCCATTTTGAAATGGTTAACTGGGTGCCAATTTTAAAAGACGGCATGAGAATATTCAAATCATCCTTTACTCTTTCTTCTTTGGAGTTGTGCCTAATTGGGTGTTTCTCTACAGCATTAGCGTCTGCAACACTCACAACACATTCTCACACTGGCTTTCACTTTAGTTCATTCAACAGATTTAATCCCCGTTGCCTGTCTTTTTTCCCCCTAGTATATTCATTAATCTGTTGATTATCTGAAATTGTCTTCAGTACTTTCTTTAGGACCAGCTAGAAGGATCTATACAATTTTTAAATGTTTGTTCTGCAGCCTTTATAATAATTAAAAGGCTATTTGCCTTGGAATAGAATTTTGGCCATACTTCCATTTCATTAGATCTTAGAAAATACTCTTCTACTGTCTTTTAAGATTTCATGTTTATATGGAAAGGTCTAATGCTTGAATGAAGAAGTGTGTGTGTGTGTGTGTGTGTGTGTGTGTGTGTGTTTCTTTCTCGTTAAATGTGACTTAATCATCTACATGGTTGCAAAGGGACTGTTTCTCTATTCATGACGTTCAGCAATTGTGTTAAAATACATGTAATATATAATGTTCTGTGTCAGTGTTTTCTGGATAGTTTATAGATTGAAATTTGTATTTCTTTATGAAAAATGTTTCCTTTAAGTATATTCTTAAAAATTCCCATAGGTTTGTCCTTAAATTATATTTGTTATTTTTCAGCAATCATTAATTAACACTTGGTACTCGTTCTCCATCACCTTATAATAATTATTATTATTTTTAGATTTTAGATATTGCAAGATTCAGGGATCAGTAACCTTCCGATCTATCTTGAGATTTCTCTTATTATTGAAGTACTACTGGTTTCAGAAATTTTCACGAATATTTTATTCACCTATAAATTGGCAGGTAATTTGGTCTAAATCAATGGATATCCAAAAATATCATCTTTAACCCTGACAAGTGAATGGTATTTTATTGGGAATATGTTCTCGGGCCAAAACTCTTTTCTATTAGCATTCTCTAGATATTATTTCATTGTCTCTGAGTGCCAGAGAAGAAAGGTCCGATGCTACTTTAATTTAAGTTGTGTTTGTTTATTCATTTTGGAAATGGAAACAATTTTCTCTTTATATTTGGACTATCAGAATTTCAAAAAGATATTTCTAGGCATCTCTTTATTTTTTAAAGTAATCTTTTCCCCACCCAGTGAGTTTTTTCAGTCTGCAGACTTGTCTTTATTTTTTATTTTATTTTATTGTGGAAAGAACACTGAACATGAAATCTACTCTCTTAACAAGTATACAATACATTATTGTTGACACTAGATTCAAAATTGTACCTAGCTATTGTGAATAACGTTTCATTGAACATAGGAGTACAAGTGTCTCTTATTTCAATTCTTTTGGATAAATACCTAGTAGTGAGATTGCTAGGTTGTGTGGTAGTTCTATTTTTAAGTTTCTGAGGAACTTACTTTCTGTTTTCCATAATGGCTGCACCATTTTGCATTCCCACTGATAGCGTGCAAGGGTTCTGTATCTTCGCCAATACTTGCCATCTGCATTTTTAATAATAGCCATCCCAATAGGTGTGAAATAATATCTCATTGTGGTTTTGATTTACATTCCCTGACAGTTAGTGATGTTTTTCATGTACCAGTTTGCCATTTGTGTATCTTCTTTGGAGAAATATCTATTCAGGTCCTTTGCCCATTTTAAAATTGGGTTATTAGTGTTTTTACAGATAAGTCACAGGATCTCCTTACATATTTTATATATTAATCCCTTATCAAATATATGTCTTGCAAATATTTTCTCCCACTCTGTCAGTTGTCTTTACACTCTGTTGATTGCTTACTTTGTTGCGCAGAAGCTTTTAAGTTGGATATAGTTCCACTTGTTTGTGTTTGTTACCTGTGCGTCTCATGACATATCCGTGATATCATTGCCAAAAACCAATGTCATGAAGATTTTCTCTTATGTTTCCTCAGGTGTTTTATATTTTCAGGTCTTATGTTTAAGTGTTTAATCCATTTTGGAGTTGATTTTTGTGTATGGTATAAGATAGGGGGTCCGATTTCATTCTTTTGCATGTGGATATTCAGTTTTTTATGACAAGGTTTTATCACAGAAATTTTCTCTATTATTTAATTATCATCTGTCTTTGAACTATTTACTTTTATCTCTTTGGACTGTTGAAGTATTTGCTTGTTACTTATTCTCTAAAACTACTCTCGGTTTCCAACATCTTTTCTTTCATTATTTCTGTTCCTTTGGCACATTTGTTCTAATTGTTACACATTTTTTTCAGTTTGTCTATAAAATTTAAATTTGAGAAAGTCATTTTTGTGCTCTAATTGAATCTCCTCTAAAGGATAATTTTTTGTTAAAATTGTCAACTGGTTTTTCTGCCAGGGCTGCTTCACTCATGTTGACTTGTGGCATAATTTCCCTTAAGTGTGTTGTTATTCTTTGTCTGTTTATGACCCTGTACATGCCCTCAGCTGCCGGCTCATTTAAAGTCTGTCGAGAAGTGGTAAACCAACGTAGGTAAATCTACTTCCCTTCATGCTAACTGGTGGTAAACAAGCTTGCAAACTAGTAAGCCTTTCTTGAGACAGAAGGATGAAGCGTTTTATATATATGCCTGTGAACTGCAGTTCCTCAAACTTAGTCCTTCAACAAAGAAACAAAAATTGTATACCCAGATATATTCTAATGCCTGAACCCTATACGAAGATTTGTTTCGTGCACTCTTCAGTACAGTCAGCCTCATCTCCTGGAGGTAACGTTCCTTTTATAAATAGTAACTTCCCTGTTCACAGCAATGAATAGATTTATACAACAGCTAAATCCCCAAGCAATCCTGGGCAAAGAGCTGAAAAGCAGAAGGCCTGACACAAGTATTATCTCATGTCATCCTTACAAAAACCCTGGGAAGCATAGGTGATGTCCCCAGTCCACAAATGAGGAAACAGAGGCCCAAATGTTGGCCATTATCTCATTTCAGAACCGTAGGACATGGAAAGGCTGTGGTGTTGAGCTCTGTCTGAGCTTAGAACTGGCTCTGTGCTCCACATCCTCCCTTGGTCTTGATCCCTGATAAAGGACACATATCCAAGACAACTAGAGAAGCAATTTGTGGCTGTGACTCAGACTGAAGTGAATCGTCACTGAGACCACAAATGAGTACTTCACAAAAACTATTATAGGAAACTAATTTCAAGTATAATAAAAAATGTTCAAACTCATGAGTAAATTAAATACATCTACATTAACATAAGATACCATGTTGGGATGACAGCCTGACAAAGATGAAAACCACTGACCTTACTCAGTGCTGGTGGGCGTATAATGATGAGCATTCTCAGTCTCTGCCAGTGGAAGTAAAATTCTGGCAATTTTGTGAAAAAACGCTTGGATGTGCATATCAAAGAACTTTCAAGGGCTGTTAGAATTTTGTATGATAATTCTAATTCTGAGTTTTCATCTGAAATGAGGTCAAAGGTTTATGAAGCATGTGGTTTGTTGCAGCATGATTTCAGATTAGAAAAAGTTGAAAAATTAAATGTCCAACATAAAAAAAGTACGTAAAAAGAAATAATCCCACAGGAGGAAACAGGCCAGAAGGAGTTGTGACAAATTGGTTGAGGTGGCTATTCCTTGGTGAAGGTGTGGATAAGTATATATTTTTATAATTATGCGTGTTTTCAAAATTTTCTGCCTATGTCATTTGATTGTCAAATCAAATGTGGCAGGCCCTGGCTTGGCCTGTTGGAGACTGTAACAGAATTAGAAATGGTACATAGAATCACGTATGTGCAATAAGGCAAGAACACCCTTCTGCCATAGGAGTGAGATCATTGAATGCTGATGGGGCAAAAGGTCACAATATAACCAAAGAATCTACACAAATTATAAATAAGCATATATAAAGGTATTCATCATCATTTGTCATTAGGAAAATGTCAACTAAAACAATAAAAAATACCACAACACATCTATTAGAATGACTAAATTCCAAAAAGCTGACAAAATCAGTTGCTGGCAGGGATATAGACAAAAAAGGAACTCTTGTTCATTGCTGGTGGAAATGCAAAATGGTACAGCCACTTTGGAAGACATTTTGTCAGCTTCCTACAAAGCCAAACATCCTTTTACTATCTGTAATTACTGATCTAGCAATTGCACTCCTAGGTATTTACCCAGGTGAGTTGAAAACTTATGCCCACACAAAAAACTGCCTGTAAATGTTTATAGCTATTTTATTTATAATTGACAAAACTGGGAGCAACCAAGATGTCCTTTAGTAGGTGAATGGATAAACAAACTTTGGATGGAGTACAATGAAATATTATTCAGTGATAAATAGAAATAAACTATCAAGCTACGCAAAACCATGTAAATCTTCAATGCACATTGCTAAGTAAAAGAAGCCAGTCTGAAAAGACCACATATTGTGTGATTCCATTTATATGACATTCTGGGAAAGGCAAAACTGTAGAGACAACAAACAGTGGTTGCCAAGAATTTGGGGAGGGAAGATGGTTGAATTATAGGGGATCTTTTAGGGTAGTGAAACTATTCTGTATGATGCCATAACAGTGAGTACATGAAACTATGCACCTGTCAAAAAGCATAGAACTTTACAACACAAAGAGGAACCTTATGTGTGCAAATGTTTAAAAGTCATTTAGGAAGTCAGGGGCTCCCAAAATAGAATGCAGGCTGTGACAGAAGAATTTAACTGTATTACAAATGTATGACACAACCTCATAGAAGAGAGCAGGGAGAAAAAGGGGGCCTAAGTAATTTTAGAAATGAGTATATAAGACTAAAGGCAAAAGGATCTGTACACAAGTATTATACTCTAGGTGGAATTTTTTTTTCGGGATATGGGTTAACACATCTGAAACTACTATACACAAATATGGAATTGAAAAGAAAGTGGATGGTGAATGGAGAATGTCAGTTTCTCACTATTGAAGCAGAATGTTACTTATAAGCAAGGGTAGAAGGCTAGAATAATCTACAGGTTAAGGATTAGAGCTGGAGACATCGGTATGAACTTATGTTTAGCTTCATTTAGATGGGCACATGTAGAAATAGTTATAGATCTGTTAGTGATCTATAAATATAAATATCTACATACACATATGTCGTATGTGGACACACATACATTTCCTCGCTCTTTCTGCCAAGAAGACCCAGAAGCAATGACATCCCAGTAGCAATGAACACACTCAGCACCCAGATCTTTGTTTCTAATACCATTGTCCAAGGACTCCTTGGAGAAATGGTTTATTCTTGAGGCAGGGAATATACAAGATGAATCTGGAACATCTTATTGTGCCAGAAAGTACTAAAACAAGGAAGTACTAAAATACACACACACATACACACACACACACACACACACACACACTAAATAAACAAATAAATAAATGTGGAATAATAGGCTAATTTCCTTTGCAGAAGAATTTCAAATAATTAATGCAGATATTCCACATTAAAGAAGGTAGAGTATAACTGTCCCTTCATTAAGTGAAGGCTGGGCATTATGACTTCCTTCCAAAGAGTGCTGTCAGTTCTTTGATAAGTCTGATAATCAAATTAACATAAAACAGATTAACAGGAGGAAAACAAATTTAGTTACATACATACGGGGGCCCCCTAAGAATATGAGACCCGAGGACAAGCCAGGGAATTGAGGCTTATAGGCCACCTTGTGCTAAGAAATGCGATAGGGACCTGGGGTTTCTAAGGGAGGAGGGTGATTCACAGGACAATAAGAAGACCAGATGTTCGGTAATTAGATGTTTCTCCTGCTATACAGATAAGTCATTCGGATAAAAAATTTATCTCTTGGTAATAGCTCTCTTTCTTGGCCAGGCCCCTTTCTAAATTCTTCCAGGTAGTTTAAGGGAGAAGTAAAAGTTTTTCCTGAGTCTGCTGGGCCTTGATTGCCTTCAGCTCAAAATTGTCCACATGCCAAAGTGGCACAGTTTGGGAAGTCATGTTCCAAATCCCTTCAGTACAATATGCAAAGGGGGGAGAAGAATAACTTTAAAGAAACCTAGCAAAACTTCGTCAGCCAGCTGATGAAGGTTAAGATCAACAGTGATGAGAATGGCACTTTATCTCTGTGGTCTTCCTTTTAAAACATATACGTCCAATCTAATCATGAGACATCAGTTGACTCTCAACTGAGGGGCATTGTGCAAAACAGCTGATGAGTACTCCTCAAAAGTGTCAAGGTCATCAGAAACAAGGCAGTTTTCCCAACCCAGAGAACCTAAGGAGATACAATGATCCAGTGTAATGTGGTGTCCCAGATGAGATCCTGGAACAGAAAAAGGACATCAGGCAAAAACCAAGGCAATCTGAGTAAAATATGGACATTAGTTGATAATAATGTACCGATCTTGATTCCTTAATTGTGACAAGCATACCATACTAATATAAAATGTTAATAATAGGGGACACTGGCTATGGGGTATATGGGAATGTTATGTGCTATGTTCACAATTCTTCTGTACATCTAATACTATTCTAAAATTAAAATGTATTAATAAAAAAGACATCAACATTATCACTGTATTTAGTTAAATACAAGTTTATACATAAATTTTTTAATTAAAAAATATGGAAATACTGGAAACTTAATTCATAAAACCAATGCGGAAAGTTTGAGTCACAAGAAATTTAACCTTGGTCTTGAATGATCCAAAATATTATAGTGATTTTTTTTTTTTAAGATTTTATTTATCTATTCGACAGAGATAGAGACAGCCAGCGAGAGAGGGAACACAAGCACGGGGAGTGGAAGAGGAAGAAGCAGGCTCATAGCAGAGGAGCCTGATGTGGGGCTCGATCCCACAACGCCAGGATCACGCCCTGAGCCGAAGGCAGACGCTTAACTGTTGTGCCACCCAGACGCCCCTGTAGTGATGTTTTTTATGGTGAACTAATTGTTAAAGATGCTGAATCACACCAAGGTTTTCTTCTATTTTGAAACTGAAGCCTTTTCTTGTCTCCTATCTAGAGTCATAAAGGCTATTATGTAAATATAATTTTCAGTGTCCACAAAGAAAAACATAGTTTGATAACTTTTTTCTTTCTTTTTAAAACAATTTTGACAGTTGATCTGAACTAAATATTCCTGGAGTATACACATAACAACTGAGTGACTTTTTTTATCTGTTAATCTGTAAAGTTTCCCAAGAAAGGGTAAAAGAGTAGGACAAAAAAATGTGCGGAAGAAATCTTCAGACAAATTGCTAATTAGCTTCTTCTGTAAGGAAAGGGAAGCAAGTTGAGACGTATTTAAAAAAAGAGTTTGACGTATACACACACAAATGAGAGTGTCATGCAGCTGATTTTGACCTAATGTGGGTCCTTGAGAATTTTATCAAGTCATCTGATCAAAAAGCCCACACTTAGTAATCTCCATGGATGAAAACGAAGGAGGAGATCCTCCCATTTAAACAAAATGATGTCTCTTCTAGACAAATAAGGCAATTCCTTCATGACACCTTTTAAAATTTTCTAAAGTCTGTGGAAAATGCTCAAACGTTAAAGTGCATGCAAGCGGTGATTTGCCAGTCATTTCTTTATTTACGATTATATTCTCCAATTTCTGACTTCAAACCATCAAGAAAAAAGTGGGAAGGTCTTTGGAAATGTCAATAGTAGCTAATCCCGAATACTGATTAAAAATGCTGCTTAGAAAAAAAAAAATCCTGCTCAGAGAGACAGTTTCTCACATTTTTCATTAGCTTTAGCTAAAGAATATTTTAAGGAGGCAAATTTGGGGCCTAACTTGCATTCAGAAGTCTCCTTATACCAATTAAAGAAAGCAGACCATGGGAGAGTTGGAATTCTGTTTCCTTTTTGTTCTAAAGTGCTGGTAGGAGAAGAAAGGGATAAAGAAAGGGGGGATAATCAGAAGGGGGAATGAAGCATGAGAGACTATGGACTCTGGGAAACAAACTGAGGGCTTCAGAGGGGAGGGGGGTGGGGTAATGGGATAGGCTGGTGATGGGTAGTAAGGAGGGCACGTATTGCATGGTGCAGTGGGTGTTATACGCAACTAATGAATCATCGAACTTTACATCAAAAACCAGGGATGTACTGTATGGTGACTAACATAAAATAATAAAAAAATATGATTATAATTTAAAAAATAAATAAAATATAAACAAAGGACAAAATAAATAAATAAAGTGCTGTTCAAGTGAACTATCTTGCCCATACTAAAAATTCTCTAAAGTGGTGTCTGTGGTTTCAAATCTCTTGGTAAAACTGTGCCTTAGAAAGACATGCACAATAATTAGAGTTATAGTGATAAAACGTAAGGAAAGCAAGGGGTCTGCCTGGAGGAAGGGCAGTTTATATTGAAGAGACCAAGTAAAAATTGCAAAATGTCTATAAGGATGGCTCTTGTATGATTCTGTGTCTCTGGAACTTGGTAAAGGCCAATCATCACCTATCGGCACCAGACAAAATCTGGTTTCAAGCAGACAAAATTAAATAAAAGCAGTTTTGGGGAGATAACAAAAACAAGATGGGAGAAGTTCTTCTTACCAGGTTTTGAGACAGTGACCCAGGGCAAAGTTTGCCCAAAGAACACTGGTCTGAGAAGAAACCTCAATTTTAGGCCCCTGAGTTGGCTTGATGATGGATTTCTCAGGTCTAGATCTATGGACTCTCCCCCACCACCCAAAGACAAAAAATTTTAAGACACAAGACAAGCAGACAGGGCACTAGGCAAGCAGGTGTTGGGTGCTAATAAACAATTTTATGAAAGAACAATGCAAATCTAGTCTAATAAATAAAAATCCCAAAAGACCTAACTCCTAAGAAAACAAAATAAACCCAATGCTGAAAAGGCTTTAACAAAGTAGGGGAGTTTAATTCACCATGAACTCACCTCCCTGCAGACACAGATGGCAGCTGGTGCAGGTAGAGGCAGAAAGTCCCAGATGTGTCTGCCATCACTGGGTAGAGCATGCCAGGCCCAGCCAGGAAGCTCGCAGTGCACCTGAGTAGAGCCTCTATTTCTGTCAATGCCTTCAGCCAAAGACCCTCAGGGACATACCCATAGCTAAACAAATTGGTTTTATCACTCTTTTCAGTGAGAGAGAACATGTACCATAGGGAACCATGGCATCTCCACAGGACACTGTTCCAAAGAACCTATCATATAATTTGGGTTCTAGTTGGCTACACTGAGAAAGAATCAGAAGAGTTTGCTCTATTTGGGATGCTTCAGAAAATCTAGGCAACTGGGTATCCCAAATTCATCCTATTTAGGGGAGGGCCCACCAGACGAGAGAAGGAAAAAGTTGTGATTGATCAAGAAATTGTAGTTCCTCATGTTAGCCAAGAAAAAGTGGTGTTTGGTACTTTGTAAGGGCATAGGGACCTTGTTTTTCATCTATACTTAGATGACACTGTGAAAGGACCTTGCTTTGTCTCACTTTATCATGGCCTCAGAGGGACCTTGTCTGAGGTTTGTGTTCTGTAAGATTGCTTATGTCTAATCTGAAAATAACATGATCTAGCTCTGAGTACCAGGCCAGCTCCCTGCATATCTGGGGCTATATAGTTTTCCTTTCTCAAAATTAAAGTTTTAGGAAATAGACACAAGCAAACGACTAGAATTACCTAATCATATATAGAGTAAGAAGTGAGTTACAAGGATGTGTACAAGGTAGAGAGGTGGCATGGGGTAGGGAGTCATCCATTTGGGGTATGGATGGAGGCCACCATGAACAGAGCTTGGTTCCAGAAAAATGTCCACAAAAAGGTGATATTTAAGCTAAGTCTTGAGAGATAAGGAGACATTCCTTAGGTAAAGTGGATGAGGGACATGCACAAAGTAAGGGGAAGAAGGCATTCTAGCAGAAGTGAATTGGCACATACAAAGGAAAGAAGTTTTCAGGATGGCACATTAGGAGAAACTACAAAGAATCCAAAGCATAGAGAAATAAGGCTGTATGCATAGGCATGAGTCAAATATTAATGACCCTTCTGAATTGCTAAAGAATTTGACCTTACATGATAAATAACCATTGGAAGGTTTTAAGCAGTGGACTAACATAACCATATTAGGTAGGAGAGAAACCCAGGTGCAGAGAGACCAGCAAAGAAGCATTTTCAATCATTCAAGTGATCCAAGGAAAGTCTGAACTCGGGCCCTTTTTACTGGGCAGAAGGGAGGAAGGTGATGGAGACTTTAGATTGACTTCTTAAAGCCAGAGGTGAATTTTCCATGAAATCTTCAGCTTCAGGAAGCCTCACTTTGCACTGGCTCTTTTCAAGTCCCTGGGAGTGGCCCACAGATTGTCTTTTGTAGTCATATATTTTTGTAAAGTTTACAAAATAAGATATTTCAACTACAATCAGGTAAATGCCTCTTTCCCCTTGGAATTCTGCTCCTTCACAGCTTCCCTCAGGTCAGGCGGAATTGGATGGCTGTATGAATTCAGGGTCTGGTTGAAAAAAGTAATATGGGGGCATTAGAATTTAATAACTAAAAATACTCTTTTCTAGATTTTAAAATATTTGTGGTATTTTTAAAATGTGTAATTAATTCTGATTTCTTTTTATTGTAAATGAATATTCACTTTTATACAGAATTTTGTATGCATGAGTTTGTATTCTTTTTCTTTAAATGGATCCCAACATTTGTATAAGTGCTAAGCCCCACAGACTTGAACCTTGCCAGGCTAATCACCCAGGAGTGTGACACAAACAGCTAGAGGTGTTATCTTGATAAGAACATTTCTTATGGCTCTGGCACTGGAACATGTCTGCAGTGGAAGAAAAACAGCTTTGATACTTACAGAGCCAGAAGCTAGCCTGTGGAAAATTCTTCCAATTACCAGACATGCAAAATTTTAAGTAGAGTATGACACTAAGACTGGTCTCCTCTTAGGAATATACTTGATAACATTCTAACTCTCCCAGATACTTATCTGGATAGGAATCATTTGGAATAGAGTTTATAAGAAGTCCTATGACTGCAAGGCAAAAATTCACAGCCATCCTACAAGCTGTGAGTGTTCCTCTGTGTGTGAAGTCATGTTTTACACATTCCAACACAATGGATCACGTCGTGGGGTTTTGACAAATCTTTGACACATCATATGAAAGTCACATCAATCAAACCAAAGTAATTATTCATTAAGAGGAAGACAGAAATTTCAAAAAGAAGTGGTAAATAAACTCTTGGATTCTTTGATAATCCAGTCAATAAAAACGAGCAAGTCATACGAATTTGGTCAGAAAATATTTAAATTTCCTACTGATTTGACACAAAATATTGATTTCGACAAAGACTGCAACAACCACAAAACCTTGTAAGATGCCAGTGCAATGAAATACATGTAGCAAACTGTTAAGTACGTGTCATGCATCCAAGGAATTGGAAATATCCTGGAGTATTCCGATTCGTTTATGAGAGAACCTTAACAGAGGTTGCCATAATTTACCAGCATTGTGAAAAATGTATAAGATATTACCAATAATGATTGAGAAACTAAAAGACATTTTCTCAACTATCAATAACAAAAGAACAAATTTCAAAAATCAGGCTAAAGACTGCATTATCTTTCTATTCCCTCCATAGAAAATATTACATTCTCTGTCATAGGAGGAGAAGACCAAAGAGTATGTGGGGGAAAAAAAAAGTAACATAGGGGGCATTAGAAGTTAAAAAAATGAAATTTTTTTCTAGATTTTTTAATATTTGTGGTATTTTTTATTTGTTAAATGTGTGATATGTTGTGATTTCTTCTTACTCTAAATAAGTACTCACTTCCATACAGAATTTTGTATTCATGATTTTGTGTACCTTTTTTAAAAAATAGATCCCAACATTTGTGTAAGCTCAATGCCCCAATTGAACAGGCTTCCACTCAACCAGTAAAAATCTAAGACTGTGTACACTCAGTCACTCCCTGACAATATTCGTACTGAAAACCAGGCACACCTTCACCATTAAGGTCACGGTCTTTTAATGGTCAATGCAATCTCTTTAATCATGCGCTAATTCTCTGAAGCAATGATTGTTTTTTTTTTTTTTTTTTAAGATTTTATTTATTTATTTGACAGAGAGAGACAGCCAGCGAGAGAGGGAACACAGCAGGGGGAGTGGGAGAGGAAGAAGCAGGCTCACAGCAGAGGAGCCTGATGTGGGACTCGATCCCGGTACACCAGGATCACGCCCTGAGCCGAAGGCAGACGCCTTAACGACTGCGCTACCCAGGCGCCCCGATTGTTTTTTTTAAAACATATTTGGAAATGCAACTTATTTTAAAGGAGTCCACATTTTAGAGAGGATTCATAAATGCTTTTTATATGTTGAAAGGAATTTTTTCTGCCCCTAATAATTCAGGAGTTCTCATTGATTTAAATAAGGCTGAAGCTCTGAATCACATTTCAACTTTGCTCTGACACACCCAGAATATATTTGTTAAACAGATACTCTATGACTGCTCTCTGCCCACCCCTCAGCCCCTCTAAAATAAATATTACCCACTAGGCTTTCATCTTTCCATGGTGACTTTAAAAAGCAAAGTATCTATGTCCTGGAAGCAAGTATAGTTTTGTGGGGGTTTTTGTTTTTGGTTTTTTTTTTTATCATTGTTGTTGCTGTTGATATTGGAAAAACTCAGATTTTAATTAAATAGCATGCTTTCTTTAAGTCTTTCCTGTTATTAGGCAAATCTGGATGCTCACAGGGGAAGAATTGTGTTGAAACATGAAATTTCCATCTTAGTAAATCAAAACCAGTGGGGTTATTGGCAATTCCATGTGGCTAGCCGTAATATAATGAACAATTACTTTTTAAATAAAAGTTTGGTTTGGCTTAGAGAATAATCAAGGATGCTTTATGGAAACAATGCCAGTTTTTTCTTTCTTTGTTTCATGTGTTTGTTAGAGCAAGAATAAGGGTGGTTACCAACTTCCTTTCCAACTGGGACACATTTTTGGAAACACAAGTTGAGGAACGTGAACTTGCCAAAAAATTACTTCCATAATCTTACTACCATTCAAAAGAAAATAAACCAATGAAAAATTGTTGCATATCTATTGTGTACTAGACCCCATGCTTGGTATGGACAGGGTAGAGAAAAAGTTCAGACATGTTCTTATCCCAAGGTGCTTGTTTCTATTCGAGGTTTTTTAACACCTGCATACAGAAAGATGATAAAAACGGCATAATCTTAAACAATTGTCAAATAAATGGTACAGAGAAGAAGCATTGCCAGATTCCAGAAAAAGAATGAAAGCAGGGACACCGCCGTGCCTCAGTCGGTTAAGCGTCTGCCTGCCTTCTGCTCAGGTCACAATCCCGGGGTCCTGGGATGGAGTCCCACATCAGGCTCCTTGCTCAGCGGGGAGCCTGCTTATCCCTCTCCCTCTGCCTGCACCTCCCCCTGCTTGTGCTCTCTCTCTGACAAAACAAAACAAAACAAAACAAAAGAGTGAAAGCAGAAGAAAAAGAACATATATCCAAATGCAGATAGAACACATGAAAGGCTCTCCAAGGAATGTGGTCCAATACTGGCTGTGTATGCTTAAGCATGTCACTTGAGCTTTCTTCACAGAGGTTTGGGCACAGAGGTCTGGGCAGCCTGGTGAAATGCATTAACTTCCTCAGTCAGAACCAAACACCAGCTAGAAAAGCCATTGTCCACAAGATCCATCAATGGAGAAGCATGGTTCATTGTTAGGGAGCTGAGTGAGTTTGGCCAGACTGAGCCTTCTGCCAGAGCTGGGGGCAACAGTGGCCACTGGGAATTAACACTGAGAAAATACCACCTTCACTTCAGGCAGGATGCTTAGAACTTGCCCTAATAATGATTCACAGAGCTATATATGGGTGGAGATGGGGGCATGGTGGGGGGAACACTCATTTTCAAAGATTCAGTAGTTTTTCCAAAAATTAACAGCTGCTCAACTTTTGGATTTAGGATTTATGCCAGGTATATCTGACTTCAAAAGGCAGGAGAAATTTATATCTACAAATACATGCACACACATTATTTATATTATTTAATTTTAAACTTCAAGTTACCCAAGTTAATAAAAATTTTATTATCAGTAATATTATACCTGCCAAATTACAACTCATAGAAAGACATTAGAATTTAATACCTTTTATTCAGAATATATATTGTCCTTGGAATTTTCCATTCCTTTATAGAGAAAATGCTTTCTAGTTTTTATTTATTTCAGCATATTCCAATATTATCCCTATCATGGAGTTGACACAAGATGATCTCCTAAAAGGATTTCACTAAATCTATTAGTTGGATGATTTAAATTCTTGGTTATTTTTGAGGTTCTGGCCTTGAAAATCCCCAAGTTTATCTTTCGGATCTTAAATCTAAAATCTAAAAAATGTGAGATATTAACTCCAATTTTTTTAATTACTTGAGTTAAAACTACCAAACGGAAGGATTCTGCTCTGTAAAACAAAGCAAAATATTTGAGCCTTCCTACTATACTTCAGTTTTCACCAAAAACAGAAACAAAACCATAACCGTTGCCTGAGGCACTTAATCATCTACTAGAAAGTTCTTTTCCGTGTGCCTTGCCCTTATCAGTTTAGGAACCTAAGCATTGCTTGTACTACTAACAAACCCCAAATTACAGTGACTTAATGCAACAAATCTTAATTTCAAAATGTAACAATGTGATGTATGTGTTGGTGGTTGGCAAGTGGCTTGCACTTCCAGGGTTTCTCTCATTCCATCATGTGGCTCTGGTCCCCCTGCCTCAGCTGGAGGGGCTGGGAAAGATACTGCGCCCAGCATGGCAGGGGAAAGCCAGCCAGCCATCACTATTCATGTTTCAGAATGGTAGTGAATGACCTTGAAGTCTGTGGTGTGCTCCTTGTTCTCCTGTGTGGGATCTGCAGGGAGTATGAAGAGGTCCCAAGACTCTCTAGTGGGAGCACTGCCTCAATACAATCCTCCCTAATACTCTGGGTCGTAGGGTGCCTGGCTATGGGCAACACAGAATTAAAAATGCTGGATTAAATATACGCTTTCCACATTTTGATAGATAGTTGCCAAGTTGTTCCTCTCCATTCCCACAGCCCAATTTCATCTTCTGAGTTTGCATCCTCACTTCCTCCCTAAAACTGGATATCTTAGCATTGGTTTACATTGTGTTGCCATGGTTACACACAAGCCTGTGCTTTTTCCTGGAATTTATTGACTAATCAGAACTCCATGCCTCTCCATCCACTATTCATTCATGTCCTTGACCCCTATCCCTGTGGGTCTCCCCAGATGCTAAGATTCAGTTGCATAATAATAATAGTCACCTTTTCCTACCAAACGTATTTCAAACGTTTTCTTCCAACTTGTAGCTAGAATGTTGACATATTGATATTATTTATGGTCCCTTTGATGCCAAAAAAAAGTTTTCAATTCTTTTATTTTTAAGATTTTATTTATTTATTTATTTAGAGAGAAAGAGAGTATACAAGCGGGGGGCGGGGGGGGGGGGGGCAAAGAGGAGCAGGCTCCCCACTGACCAGGGAGCCAGACCCAGGGATCCAGCCCAGCACCTTGGGATCATGAGCTGAGCCCAAGTCCCCTAAAGTGTGTCTGTTACTTTCACAGCAGCGTGTCTTGGTGTCTGAGAAGTAGTTCAAGAACAATACTGGTTTTATAAAAATTAAAAAAAATAGAAATGCTTGGTCATAAACACATTTAGGAAATCCTGTCACTGCGCCTCCTTGATCAAGTTTTATGAGTTTCTAAGAACTTCCTTTTTCCCACATACTTGCCAACACTTGACATTTTCACACTTGCTTTTTGTCCAAATGCTAGCTGGGAGCCAGTGAGGTTGAGATTTGTTTCAAATGGCTTTTGTCCACGGGGTTCCTCTCCAACTAATGGCCTATTCATAGCAAGTTCTCATTGTTATATTGCAGTGTTTGTCTTATTATAAATCATGTGTAATTTATACAATACCAGTCTTTTATATGTTTATCTCCCAGTGTCTGTGGTTTGTTTTTTTACTCCCCTCTCCCCCCCGCCCCCTCCCCTGCCCAAGTGTGAGTTGCTTACATAGTGCAGTGTGTGGATTTTTCCTTTACGGTCCTAGGAGTTTTGTTCTGATTTTAATACTGTAAGACCATTCGTAAACAAGACTGTAAAACCAGTAGTCTCCCAAGGCTTTTTTGCCCAAAACGTTCCCCCACGGGTTATTCGGGGTAAGCAGACTTCTAAATGCAAAATTCCTATGACCTAAAGCCTCACGATTGGGAAAATCTGGTCCAATAAGAGGTTACTCCCAGCATCAACCCGGGGGAACTGGGACCTGGGAAGCCAATCTCATAACGTGTTCCTTGAGCCATTCAAACCATTCTTTCCCAAATTTCACCGCCGCAGCTTTTTAACAGAGGTTTCTGGAAATTACAGCTTCCCTGGGCAGGGTGAGAGGCGGGCTGCGGTGCGCACGCGACACAGCTCAAGATCCGACCCCTGAGCATAAAGGAAGAGCACGGAGCTCACCGCCCCTGCAGAATGCCTAAAAGCCACGCAGGCGCAAGAAGCTGGTGCAATAGGAGGCGGGGCCGGACGCTGAAAGCGGAAGCAGACGAGAGTGTTTCAATTTACTCACACTTCAGCTTTTTCTTATCGCCTCCCACATGGTCTAGCGGTTAGGATTCCTGGTTTTCACCCAGGCGGCCCGGGTTCGACTCCCGGTGTGGGAACGCAGAGGTTTTTTTTAGAACCCTCGTAAAAATATTTCCACAGTACGTTTGGATCCTTCTTATGTTTGGATCCTTCTTAGCAAGAATGCATTTAATGTGGTTGGTGAAAGCTGTAATTTCATAGGGGGAATGATGAGGCATGAAGACCCATAATGTGGTTCTCAAGCTTGGAAAGGTTGCTTGTGTAATCAACATTGTCACTTCTGCCCATCATAAAATTTATTTAAAAAGTCATAAAAAATCATAATTAATTTTAATGGCCAAACTCTATTAGACAAAGAAATTCATTTTTTGTTCCACCTTTATTCAGATAATTTACATATAACATTGTGTAGGTTTAAAGGTGCACAACATGATTATATATATGTATATATATATATATACACACTGTGGTAAATATATATATATATATATATATATATATAATATTTGAGGACTCAGTGGGGAGGGTGGGGTGCTTCCTGAAGCTGAAGCAATACTCACTATGACTGGGATATAAAGAAGTGAGAGGTCTCTGAAAAGAAGTATAGCTTAACAGAGGTTTAACAGGGGTAGAGAGTGAAGGAAAAAAAATCAAATCCATTCACTTAGCTAACTTTCACAGAACACCTTGTGGGAAAACAGAAGCATGGAATCAGCTTCTGGATAGAATCACACATTGTCGTTAGGTTGAGGTCAAATTCAAACTTTCAGAAGCAGGAAGGGCCTTGAAACCTTCTCAGTTTCTAAACCATTTCCAGGATACGAATAAAATATTTTTCTAGGAATAGGCCTACATACTTTTAATTATAATGTTAAGTCTAGATGAGTACTGGTTAAAGAACACAATGCCATCTTCTTTGAAAGTTCTGTTGTTTGAAACAGTCCTACGACATTCCCTGGGATTGATCAAATCATGTAGGCAAACTCATGCTACACCAGTTGCAGATATCTTGGGCTTGATTTGGACAATAAAACCAGTAGAGAAAATATCCAGGGTCTCTGATCCATCCATAAACAAACAACATGAGTCACAGATGGAGATAAGATTTTCATGGGGATGTTGTGCATATTCTTCTATTCATGGAGAGGCAGTGACTTCCATACCTTGATTGAATTTTATATTCTCAGTTTGTATTGGAAACAATATAAGATTTGACCATAAAAATCATTTGAGGGGTGCCTGGGTGCCTCAATTAAGCAGCCAATTCTTGATTTCAGTTCAGGTCATGATCTCAGGGTCCTGAGATCAAGCCCTGCGGGGCTCTGCGCTGGGCATGGAGCCTGCTTGAGAATCTCTTTCATCTCTCTCTCTTTCTCTCTCCTTCTGCCCCTGCCCCACCCTCCTCTCCCTCTCAAAAAAAAAAAAAAAAAAAATTGTTTTACAAATTATTGCTTCAGACATTGTTCATTATGTGACATATGGCAATTTTTTTTTAAGATTTAATTCTGAAAAGTGTCCTCTGTAAATATCTCTCAGACCGACTGCCTCTCTCCATTCATATTCCCACTGTGCATCTCCTCAGTACCACTGGCCTTGGCCAGAACTATCTTAACAGCCTCACCCAGGGCTGGCTACAGTGATAGATATACAGGACTTTATATCTCAGAACCTTTGGAAAAAGTGGTGAAAATGTTTCACTCATTTAAGATAATCTCATCATGCTGCCCTGAGCATTATGTCCTTGTACAGAGGTGAAAAACAGGTGGAAGGCTGAGGAGAATGCATGTCGAATAGCCAAAAAGGTGGGCTGTTCTGGTCATTTTCTTATTTGCTCTTGCCTTCTTCCACATCCTTCATATTCTTCCCCTTTCTGAGAGGGCTGCATCTCTACAAACTTCATTTCCCAGACCCCCTTTCCCAGTCGATTTCTGGTTAGCTTTGGCCCAAGGGAGGTACTGGCTGAAAGATTGGAATGTGTCAAGAAAGCAGAGTCATTTTTTTCTTTAATACTTCTGATGATGTCTTTGGTAGCGGTGGGCATCCATGATGGCTGCCAGCAACTTCAGACTCCAGCAGCATGGCATCGGGTATTCCCACAGCGGCTACTGTCAGCTGTGAGCCACCAGAAGTGTCACAGTGGGCAGCAATGGACTCCACTACCCCTGGAAGTTTCCACAGAGTATAGTGAGAAGTTTCCAAAGTCGCAATGTACCTCTGTTGGCAATGGCAATGCCCAGCAGTGACATGCAGAGTGGTGTCTCCGGCCTTCAGGAGCTCTTCACCAACTCTTCTTTTTTTATTCTTTCAGCCCTAAGTGAGTTGTGGTTATCTGCAATTACTAGTTTCTGAATAATCTAATGTTTTCTCTGCTGTAGCTCCTCCAGCACTTCCAAAAGTCTGTAACCAGTTCCCACTATTAAAATTCCTGCTTGAAATATTTTTTTCTTGACTGCAGACCAATGAATACAAGTGTTGTTACTGTGTAATTGCCATCCATCTTTATCCTCTTAGCCTTACTGACTTTTTTGAGGGGAGTTGAGTGCATAACACTTATTCTATGTGTCAGGGAAAGTTCTCGGAGAAATAATATTCAGCTAAGACCTAAAGGATGAATTAGCAAGGTGAGGGGATGTGTAAATGTACATGAGTCAAGTTATTCTCAAGATCAGTCTGCTTTTTGCCCAGGTCAAGTAAATGAGTCAATAACTAAATATATGATGGGAAAACTGCATTTTTCAGGTCTCTGTTGGTGGCACTAATCTCTCTAATTCTTCTTAAGATGCAGAATTGCCTTTGGTTTACTCTTTTGGTAAGAAAGGGAACTTCCAGGGGCTACCACTTGTCTTTTCTGGCCACAGCAGTCCACATTCCAAGATTTGGGGAGCAATATGTTAATGCCGATTGCCAGGTAATACATTTGAACAGGACATAACAGAATCAGGTGCATTCACAGACCCATTAGAACAACTCTGAGATAGACTGAAGCCCAAATTTCATTTATCTCCTAAGCTCCAATGAATCCCACAAAAGTATTGAAGGACCAGGAGGAACACATAACGATAGCAACATTAATACTAGTAATTCCTACCTGCTTAACTGCAGGAAGGGATTAGTGTTCAATCAGCCAGTGTAAGTCAACAGAATGAATGGCCATAGGTCCTTTGGAGGAAGGGTCGAAGGGGGTTCTTTTTCAAGTGGAACCAGTGTACCCTTCCTTCAGGGGGACTCCAAACTATGAAATAACTTCCCTCTTGGTACCCAACCACAGGCAATACATCCCCATTGTAATGACAAGCCATGTTTCTGGTCACCAAACCTACAGTTTTTTAATTGTATATATCAAATAATACTTTAGTAAACTGCCCATCTACTTCATTGCTAGGACACTACTGCCAAAGATCCCTATTGCTCTAGCACTGCTTCCGTAACCAAGCCCACTTTTTTTCCTGGCAGCTTTGTTTCTTGGATTTTGCTACTCTGGGATTCCATGATTCCCACTGAATCAGGAACCCTTGTATTTTTTTGCAGTGACCCTGGTTCATGGAAGACTAACACCAAGGGGTTTTCAAGCTGCTGGTGCTCTCTACACCAATGCATTTCTCAATACCTTAAAGAAGGTACTATTTTCCGGGCCTCTCTGGGGGATATAGTTGGTATACAGTTGTTTGTGTCTCATTTGATAAATTCCACTCCCAACATGACTATTTGCCTAAATCTTTAAAAATATTAGTCCATCCTGTATCATGGATGTACAGCTTTACAACCTCAATGGAGGTGGGCCACAGTTGGTCCAGGTTTCAGTTAATTAACCAAGCAAACTTGGACTTGGAGCCACTCCCAGATATTCAAACTAACCCATGGAATCCATATCCACAAGTTTAGCTCAATCCAATGTTATCTTCTGCCTCCTTGGTGTAATAATCTAAGGATTCATTTCTACATTGATTCCTCAACTTTCTTCCAATATAAATTGGCATAATCTTATAATTATTTCAATGTCTAAACTGTCTCATAATGGGTCAGACTATATACCAGACCTCCTGGCAGGCCTGGGACTGAGTTCCAGTTTTGTATCTGGAAACTTTGGAAGGTGATGAGGGTAGACTGGTATAGAATGGGCATCCCCTTGCAAGGTAACTGCCATGGTTAAAATCCATATTGAGTCCCTTGATGTGCACAGTGTGGTCTGTGAACCAGCAGCATCAGCATCATCAAGGCACTTTCTAGAAATGCAGAAACTCAAGCAATATCCTAGACCTACTGAGTCAAAATGTGCATTTTTAACAAGATACTCAGGTGATTCTTATGCATATTAACATCTGAAAAGCACTGAGTCTTCAAGCAAGGAAGACTAGATTCCTTAGACAGAGGGGGGGAAGCTGCTTCTGTGGCAAGAAAAAGCTCAAGGAAACTTAGGGCTTCATAATTCTTAATTCATCTGAGCCAACTCAAATCTTCCTATTTCTTGTTTTGGGGTTCTATTTTTTTCTTAACCAATACAGTGACTTTTGCTTAAGTAATATGGAGAAGCTATGAGTCGAACTTACATTGTAATTCCACAATTGGCAGAATCAAATTATGGGCTTGATTTTCAGCTGTACCTCTTATGACTTATTTGTGTAAAGGATAAGGAGTAATCTGAGGGCCATCAAATGCGATCTCTAGGTCTCTGACCATATATTGAGTTAAGAGTTTAAAGCCCTGAGTGATTCATTTTCTTTATGTAACTCTCTTGTAGAGTCAGAAATAGCCAGCCTGCCATCACAGTAGTTGATTGTAGCAGTCTCTTGGTCTCCCAACATCTTACCTTCGTTAGACCTTTTATCTCAGGTAATGCCAGGTTATAATTTTAGTAAATATCTTTCCACTACATATATGAACTACCAGTATCTTATTTTCTACTGATAATGAGGTCACTACTGCATCTATGTCCAAGGAAAGACAATCAGTCTCAAATTTTCATCTTTGTCTGTTTCCTGAAGGCACTGTTGGCTACAAGAACTGTGTAAATGGATGTCTAGTTAGACAATCAGAAAACACTTCAGGTATTCCTAATAGATGAAGGGGTAGAGGAGCAAAGAGGAAAAAGGTGGCTTTAGCAAAACTTAGGAGCATCTCATTGCTGACATTGTTGGAGCCTACTGACAATACAGTTGGAACCACCCAGACAGCTAATTCTTCAAACATTCAGCCACTTGTGTTGGTTACTGCAGAAGCATGCCACTTACTTACACATACTGCCTCAGCTGCTCGAACTACTGACACTAATGGGCAGCTCCTGTTACTACTGTTGGAAATCCCAAAGACACTGCAGCCAATCAGTCACTGTTCTTAGAGAAGAAGAAAAAAAATACCCCTTCCTCCTGTCAGTGTCTTCAACTGACTGAGCCTAATTAGCAGCCAGCTGGCCAGGTAAACTGGAACTGTATGTAAGATTTTAGACCTCTGCAATACAGAGAAGCATATGCTTACACAGGGAGAGGAATGATGGCAGCCATCTTTGAGACAGCTGTGACATCTATGAAGGTTTTAAAATATTTTCCAGGCGTAAGCCACAGTTTCTCAGCATTGTCTCCCACTGTCCTCTCTAGGCCCCGATTTCCTTTTCCCACTTTGTCTCCGAGTGCCTTGTGCAGATAGAAACACCGGCTTTATTTTCAGCCTCAGTAAAGGAAGCTTCATTTTTGTTGATAAAGCAAAATGCTTATAAAAAAACAAAAAAGCAATTTACCTTTCATTGAAGCCTGCTTTATTAAAAGGCATGACTTCTTAATGGTTCCTGAAGTCCGACCAAAACATCTTGTGGCATATAACCTAAAGTGTGAGAGTATCGGCTGTACCCATTTTCCTAATATTTATAGAAACTGCAAAAACCCTAGTTTCTCACCAGCTGATTCACTCTCAGTTTGCCTATCACACTTTCTCTTATAGTGTTATACTTGTTTTATTTTGGTTTGTTTGTTAATAAAAATAAATCATTCATGTCAATGTATTAATAAATCCTATTAATTATTTTAAAAAGGTATTAAAAACATAACAAGAGACCCCAAATGTAGTTGGTTAGACTAAGCCCCACATCACTAAACCAATACTTAACTTAATTACAACTTTGGCTCTCTCAGAAATGGAATCTTAAAACCAGCCAATCAGGAACCACCTAATCAGCACTAGTTAGGTAATCTGCCTGACAGACCTCTGCCATAGGAAAGGAAAGTACCCTTGCACTAACCAGTCTGCTTTCTTACCTTGTACAGTGTCCTTGTCCCCACTCATTCCTGCCTATAAAAGTCTTCCATTTTGTACAGCTCTTCAGAGCTCCTTTCTGTCTGCTAGATTGGATGCTGTCCCATTCACAAGTCATTGAATAAAGCCAATAAGATCCTTAAAATTTACCCAGCTAAATTTTGTTTCTTTAATAAGAAGTTAATATTAGATCTACCTTAGGATATAAATAAGTATACAGAAAATATGCTAATAAAGAAAGGATGTAGGGGCGCCTGTGTGGCCCAGTTGGTTAAGCACCCAACTCTTGCTTCTGGCTCAGGTCATGAACTCAGGGTCATGAAATCAAACTCCAAGTTGGGCTCCACTGCTGGGTACAGAGACTGCCTAAGATTCTCTCTCTCCCTCTCTCCCTGCCACTTCCTCCCTCCCTTTCTCTAAAAAAAAAAGAAAGAAGAAAGAAAGAAAGAAAGAAAGAAAGAAAGAAAGAAAGAAAGAAAGAAAAGAAAAGAAATAAAAAAGGAGAGAGAGAGAAAGGATGCAAAAGCATAAATGTTTACTGAGGGTTAAATTGTGTCCAAACTTCACACTTTGGGCTTTGACTACAAAGGAACAAAGCCCTGAGAGCACACATTCCCTTTTAGACAGGATCAGGCAGGTGGTTGGAATCCTGGTGAACATGCTCTGAGCTCTTTAATATGTCCTGGAAACACTTATTAAGCTGGTGGAGCTGAACATCTACATTGATACCTATTGCAGTGTAAGACCAAAACCTCACCCAAGATGAATGCAATGGCTATTCTAATTGGTTAGCATAACCCGCTTTGGTAGACAGCCCAAAACAGATGGCCTAATTCTTCCTCTCTAGGCTGTTTTTGTAAGGAGTAATTTTTAGAGGGAAAAAAAGTAAAAATATTGATAATGTGCCCCTTGATTCTTCATTCACTCACACAGGAAAAGCTGATGGTGTTTTTTGTTTTTGTTTTTGTTTTTTCCTTCTTTTCATTCGTGATCTACATCTAATCAATCACAGTGTTCTCTTAGCTCATCTAAAGAGCTCCCCAGAGATCCCCTCCTCTCCCTCCTCACTACCATAACTTTAGTTCTGAGCCCAAAACATCCCACCTAAAAGATCATCAGCCTCCCATTGTCTCTTAAACAATTGGTAGGGAGACTTTGGGATTGGAATGATGTGAAGACTTCTCAAAATGGGATATCATGGCCAGAAACTATGACTCTTTACAAACTTAGCTGCACTTTTATCTCCTACAACTAAAGATTCCAAACATCATATAAGCATGATCAGAAGGTCCCCAGTTGGGGTGCCTGGGTGGCTCAGTCAATTGAGCATTCGACTCTTGGTTTGGCTCAGGTTGTGATCTCAGGGTTGTGAGATAGAGCCCTGACATGTTTTGAGCTCTGTGCTCAGTGGACAGTCTGCTTAAAATTCTCTCTCTCCCTCTCCCTTTGCCCCTCCCCCCAATCATGTGTTTGCACCCCACTCTCTCTTTAAAATAAATAAATAAATCTTTAAAAAAGGATAAAAAGGTCCCTGGTTGGACCACTGGAGATAGAGTTGGCTCACCTCCTTCAGGTAGTGGGACATTTGGGACATATATGACAATTGGGCCCCTGCTGCCCCACCTTTGCCCTCTCAACCCATCCCACTCCCCTCAGCTACTGCTTCCACACAAGTTAAAGACACAGGACTGGACAATAGGATAGGCATCTTTCAGTGGTAATAATTCCCCAAGGGAGGACTGCCTGTTCAGAGGGAGGCTTTGTCCCCTGCAGGAGGCATGATCAAAGCGACTGGTAATATTTTTAAGTACTTTTTCCTGCATATGCCAGGACACTCCCCACACTGTGCTACTGCCATCACCAACAGTAGTATCTTGCCTGCCTATGATGAGTTGGGAGGGAAAAAAAATTGACAATGTTCAGTATTATGGGGGTAGTTTTTTGAATTAGACACAGAACTGCTTCCTACCACCTCCCTCTTCATTTCTCTCTTTCCATTTCTAGACTGCAGACCCAGAGAACAAGCCAGATCAGCTGAGCTGAGCTCTTGACAGATTGCTGCAGTGAACAGGGAAGTCTATTAAGCACAATGCCATTCTGGAATTGCAAAAAGCCTGGAGTCTGCAGGGCATTATAAAGAAATGCTAGTGAATCATTTGCAAGAATCTGAGGGTCCCACAGAGCATGTTGCCAATGGGTCTTGGGAAATGCTAGCAGATTCTATGGGGAATTCTTGCAGGCTGCTAGTGAATTGTCCATACAAGATTTTCAGTTTCAAGAGGGACCACTGATCCTCCTTTTTGGCTTCTGACTCTCTGGCTGAGCTTCACCAGCCAGGGGGGACAGATCAGAGATGTAAAAGAGGGGTTCAAAGAAAGCTGGGGAAATGGTTCTCAAGCCACCACTATGGCACTCAGTCAATGGGACCAAAAGATGGTGGTGGGAGGTGGGTGGTGGGAGTTCTTATGGGCCTGATGACTCTAAGCAGATCCCTGGTGCTGGTAAACACCCTTGATACAGCAAGCTGTTGGAATTTAGAAGAGAGAGAGAGAGAGAGAGAGCGAGCATAGAGCCCTCTGGGGTTGCTCAGTGGCCCTAAAAAACCTTAGAGACATAGACCCCTCTAGAGGTAATCTTGCTAAAGCTAGTAAGGGAGAGTGCCACAGTGTGGGACAAGCATCCTCTGTACCTCCTTCAGAGGGCCATGACAGTAGTCTTGCCAGGATAACTGGATGCCAGCTACAGCTACAGCCTCCTAGGCACTAAGCCCTTCCCTGCAAGGATGCTGGCTCAGCTCCAACCTGTGCCTGCAGCCAGGAAACAGCTGTCTACCTGGCCCACTGCACTGCCCAGCTCTCCCTCCTTCTCCTTCCCCAGATAGCTTGTGGCCAAATCCTCAGGGCTGTCCCTGTTACTGACCCAGGTGCTGTGCCCTTCCAGACTGTACTTGTGTGCGTGCCCTGCCTGTCAGGACACTGCCCCAGCCCTAGAAGGTGTTTAAGCCTTCAGATCAGCTTCAACTTACCGATCAGTGTTGTGCAGTGCTTGAACTGATGTCTTGGACCAAGCAAAAGAGATCCTATAAAAACTTAAGGAAGAAGCCTTTCTAAAGGCTAACTTTCTAAAGTAGATCCTAAAAGGCCATGAGGCATGTTTCTCTGACTTGGTGACTACTGGGACTCATGGTTACATTCAATCCTACAGGCAGGCCTGGTCAATTGGCATGGAATAACCTTGATCTTGGCCTTGCCTCAAACTGATCAACCAATTCTTGTCACAGCCCCTCAAAGTCTAACCTATTTGGATTCATAATGGGCAGCCTGTGCTTCTTAGTTGCGTCCTGAAAAAATCAAGGCCAGAAACATATAGGTAGGTGATTTTTCAGGCCTGACTACAGGCAATTACAAGGCTCTGCCAGGCAGGCCTCAGGGGATGCTGCCCTGCCCACATCAGGCTTGGTGATAGCCAGGGCATGGCAGTCTCTCATGGGAGTTGCAGTCAAGGACTCATGCCCTCCCCTGCCCTGCTACCTGGCCAACCATACTCTTACATACATCCGCATTCCTAGCCAGGCATCCGCATTCACAGACCTCTTTCAGGGCCACCATGCTTGGTTTCTTTGGTGTAAAAAGTGCTTGCTGAGTTTGCAGAGTCATTGTTTCTGACCATGGTATACCCATTTCATGCATCTTCATAGATGAAGTAATAGAAAAATCATAAAAGATGTCTTGGCACTTGCCACTTAACACCATACCGATCCAAAAGTCTCCCTGCTGAATGTTTAAGAAAGCCAATGGGACGCTGATGATCTTTTAGGTGGGATGTTTTGGGCTCAGAACTAAGACCATGGTAGTGAGGAGGGGGAGATGGGAATCTCTGGGAGGTCTATAGAAGATCAGCTCGAGGGAACATCATGATTGATTAAATGCAGATTGTGAGTGAAAAAGTGCCCCTATTATGCCTATATCGAAAATGATAAGGGTTTAGGAATTCGTGTATCAGGACATGGCGCAGTGCCTCTGCTAGATCCCTTTGTGGGAGAGGGGGAAGAGAGGAGACTTGAAACACTTTTCTCCAATTAAGATAAATTTTCCTAGTCCTTCCTTCCTGCCCTCCCACATTCTCTCTCCTGGGTCCATAAAACAACAGAAGCTGTTTTTTTCAGGGTTTTCCCAGCAGTGAGATGATCAACACCTGCCATACCATGTCTGTGCTGATCCATCTGACCCTTAGCCAGAATGCTGATCCACGAAGGAAAATAGAAGATGAGGAAACTAGCACTTTCTATGGCTTAACCTCATGCTTGTACAGTCATGGTAGGTGATTAAAATCTTGAGCATTACTTTCTGTATGACTTGTCTTAGCCACCTATTCAGACATCTGGCAGTTCAACTCTCTCCAGTTCAGCTGAGCCCCTAAAAAGGCAAAGGTACCGGTGCAGGCCTGCTAGGTTGCACCAAAAAAAAAAAAAAAACAAAAACAAAACAAAACAAAAAAAACCCTGCCACCCCTAGAAACTGAGCCAGGAGCTCCACATGCCAGGCTGTGGTCCAGCTGGAGAATAAGAAGGGCAAGAGGACTCCATGCCTATTAGTAGGTACGTCTTTCATTATTGAGAATGAGTCAACATGTGGCCTATAATGAAACACTATAAAAGGGGAATAATAATATCATGAAGACTTCAAAAGCAGCAGACCCCTGAAAATTAATTTTAGAAATGACAAACTCACCTAGACAACAACTTGCTGCCTTAAACTATTTGTAAAACTATACAATGTTTATGAAACAACAGCAATCCAGGAAGAGAAAAGAGGGTGATGAAAAGCATATGAAAAAAAGAAGGTATTAAAAAGGAAACAGTGTCAAATGCAGAATGAAAACCTTCTTAGAATGGGGGAGAAAAACCAGAATCAATGTTGCAGAAAACGGAACCCATCATAAAGGGCAAATTGAAGGCTGTCTCAGAAACAGGCAATGTGTAGACAGGAAAACGCTGAAGACAGTGCTGTTAGTTAGAGGACAGAAAATAGAACTTGGAGCTAAGAATTAGTAAGTTTTTCACAGGCAGAAACTATAGAAAGTGGAAGAAAAGCAAAAACCATAGAAATAATTGAAGACAAATAAGGAGCATACAGCTGGACAGGGCTCACTGAATTCCAGGCAAAGATGATAAAAAGACACTTCCACATTCTGCCAAAACTAATCATCATGTTATATGGCTTAAAAATTCATAAACTTTATTTAAAATGATTTTAAAAGACAATTTAGGTGATACAAACTCTATCGAAAACTTCATGAAGCAGGCAGTCTCTGTTCTCAAGGGTCCAGAGAACTGCCAAATGGGGCGAAAGGCAGGAAGCTCTTATATGGTAAAGAATAAGGAACAGGGGCGCCTGGGTGGCATGGCGGTTGAGCGTGTGCCTTCGGCTCAGGGCGTGATCCCGGCGTTCTGGGATCGAGCCCCACATCAGGCTCCTCCGCTATGACCCTGCTTCTTCCTCTCTCACTCCCCCTGCTTGTGTTCCCTCTCTCGCTGGCTGTCTCTATCTCTGTCGAATAAATAAATAAAATCTTTTAAAAAAAAAAAAGAATAAGGAACAAAGAAGAGAAAAATAGAAAATATTTGGTTGCCTCTGGGGCCTCATAATCAACCTTATTTGGGGTGAGAGGAACAAGAAAATATGGAGTCCAGAGTTGGCTTGGCGAATGGGGATTGGCTGCCTGGGTACTCTGTGTTTCTGATCAAGTGAAGCATTTACACGGACACGAAAGCTAAGTTTTGACTCGCTGACATGCACGTGGGTAGGGCAGCTCTGTATTGATCCTAGAAAGTTATTTTAACAACTTCTACGTGGAAAAATTACATTATCTGATGTATCAATCTAGTTTTGGTTTACAAAACAGAGTCACTGCAAAAAATTAAGGGCATGAAAAGGTTTAACATAGGAATTTGGGCTTGTGTAAATGTTGAGAAGATGAAGGTCTGAGGAGCTGCCACCAAGAAATGGGCAAAACAGTCACCAACAACTTTGGCATCAGGTTCTGGGTGAGCTGAGAAGCTGGACCTCACAGAGAAGTCACCACACCACAGTGAACTGTGATGAGCAACAAGAATAAGAATCTCTCTTCCTCTGCCTTCCAGATCTCACCTTTCCTCATGCTGGGAAACTCTAACCCAGAACCATTCAGCAAAAGGGAGTCTGCAAGTGCAATTCCTGGTGTCAAGCGACAAAAACAATGCAATTTAGTAAAGAGTTTGATGTCGTTTATCCAAGGGAAAACAATCCATGCACTGGGGGAGTACAGTGCCTCATGAGCAATGGAACATTCCTCCCAAGGAATTTTGGGCAAGATCAAGCTTTATAGAGCATTAGGAGAGGGAAGGTGGAAACTGGGCATGACTGGCCAGGTCAGGGATTTCCTTACCAGGGTAGCAGGTCCTACTGTCTAGGATAAGGTAACCTAGTTAAAGCTGAGCTGGAGGATTATGACCGGTGTGTGTTAGGTTTCCCTGGTTTCCATGGCTCCTGCTGCATAGCTCCTAAAAACCCTTGTAATTCCCTATGCAAGAGCCATAAAGCATCTTTTGTTATAATATTTAGTTTTGTTCCCAGTTTCTAAAACAGCTGCAGTGATCATGGTGAACGGGTGTCTTTTGTTATTCGTACCAAATCCCTTTCAACCATACCTGAGTTTATGTTAATGAGATGATTTTTGGAAAGCATCTAGATAACTACAGGATGGGGGTTGGTTGCCATGAGAACAAATCCTGTGATTGGATGGATGGAATTTTTAGTCCCACCCCCTTTAACTTCCAGGGAGGGTAGAGGGGCTGGAAGCTAAATCAGTCACCAACCACCAATGATTTAATCAACTATGCTTACCTAATGAAGCTCCATAAAAATCCAAAATAATTTGGAAATCTTCCAGGTTGGTAGACAAGAACACAGTCACATTCTGGGAGGGTGGGAAACCTAAACTCCACAGGGCGAGAAGCTCCTGTGCTCAGAACCCGATAAATCTCTTCATTTGCCTGTTTATCTGTACCTTTTAATATCCTTTGTAATAAACCGGTCATCTAGTGAGTAAACTGAGTTCCTAAGTCCTGTGACTGCTGTAGCAAATTAATTGAACACAAGCAGGGGGAACCTCCAATTTATAGCCAGTTGGCCAGAAGCACAGGTGACAACTTGGACTTGCCATTGGCATCTAAAGGTGGGGGAGAGCAATCCTGTGGGACTGAGCCCTCAACCTATGGGATTTGATGCTATCTCCAGGTAGTCATAATTGAGTTAAATTGTAAGATACCCAACTGTTATCCCAGAATTGCTCGACATTGCGAATCCCCCCCCAGCCCCACCAATTTGGTGTCAGAAGTGCTAGAGTAGAGAAGAATATTGAGACTAGAGGAATGTTTTTCTTTCACAGCAACATTATGGTAAATCTTCATCCTGAATTGTTTTTCTCCACGTATTACTTCCATATCTCAACTTTATTCAGTACAAGAAAATATGCTTCTCCAGTCTTACCTTTTCTATACAGCTTAAATGTGATTTCTCACCATGTTTCATAATGAATTAAAATTACTAGTGTTGTTGTTTCAGTTCTTGTGTTCGTTACATCGACTACTATCTTGAACAAGTTTGAATTTTTCTGTTTTTTTTTTTTTTTTAAATTATGTTATCAACTATTTTTAAATGTTCTTGGGAAGGGGACAAAATGGAAAACAAAAATGTTAATGGAACTCTCTGAACAGAACTGTGGATGACTTTAAATTTTTTCTCTATACTCTTCTGTATATTCTAAATGCTGTTCAATGAGCAAATATTATTTTTTATAGTCAGCAAAAGGTATGCTAATGAGTCAGTGGGAGCTCTTCCTGTCTTCCTTCCTTTCCCTTCCTATGGAGTCTCAGAGCATGAGTAGGATGAGAATGACATTCACACAGAATGATGGTCTATCACATGGTTTTGGAGGGCAAGCATGGTGAGAAGTTTTCCTCCTAGAGGAATGGCCCAGAGTTAGGAAGGCAACTATGCCTGGCAGGAAGAACATGGTGGCAGGGATGGGAGATTGATTAATACAGGGAGTTGGTCACATAAGTAAATAGGATAAAGAGAGAGAGGTTTTTTACTATTGGGGAGAAGACTTACAAATATGGGAAAGGGAGAAAACTTTCATGAACTCTGTTCAGTTATATGGTATTAAATGTATTAATGTAAACTCAAGGTTTTCAATATAGAAAGATGATAGATTACGTGGAAAGATAGATAGTTAGATAAACAGATAGTCAAACAGAGGAATTAGTAAAGATGTAAGTTTGTGTGTGTATATACATTTGTTCCCTAGCTCTGTTCCCTGAAAGAGCCTAAGAGCATTAGCACCACAGTACCAATAAGCACACAGAGTGCCCTTGTGTAGTGAAGAATTTGATCTTGTCCAAAGAAAAGTCTGAGCTTTGCCCCTCAGCTTCTAGGAGGTCATCTCTAGATCCTTGAAATATTATGCCTAATAGGATTGTTTCTGTTTGCCAGAGAGTTTTGGATCATACTGGATAGTCAAACAATGGGAGTTAGGGGAGGAGCTGGCAATATCCATATCATCTTAGTGTGGGGGCTGGCCATGCCAGAAAGACCAACAATATGACTTAGGGTGAGGACCTTGGGCCACATGGTATCAGACTGAGATTAACCATGTGGGTGGGCAATCAATCCATCATGCCTATGTGATGAAGCCTCAATAAAAACTCTGGATACCAAAGCTTAGGTGGGTTTCCTTTATTGGCAAAACTCTTGTGTACTGTTATACAGAGAATGCCAGCATAAGAACTCATTCTGTCTCCATGGAGGAAGGACAATGGAAATTCTATATCTGGTAACTATCCTAGGCCCTGCTTCTCCCCTTGGCTGATTTTAATCTGTATCCTCTCCCTATAATATGCTATAACCATGAGCGTAATAGCTTTCAGTGATTTTGGTGAGTCCTTCTATTGAACCATCAAATCTGGGATGATTTAGGATACCCCTGAACTTGTAGTTGGCATCAGAGGTTAGGATGGTTTTGCAGGACCATGCCTTCTAACTTTGTAGTTGGCCATTTCTCAAGGCCCACAAGATAGTTTCTAAATCCCATGCTCCACTAAATGGAACCAGAGCTCCTTAGAGAAAGGGCTGAATCAAGGGCAAGGGCAAGGGCAAGGGCAAGAAAAGTACAAGATGACCTAACTTATCCTTTTTGTGCCAGAAACTAAGTGCTCAAAGAAGGATGAGAATATGTCAAAAAGATACAGAAATCAACTTAAAGGGGCTCTTATTGGCCAAATCAGGGGATTTGATCTGTGCATCAGAAGAAAAAACAACAGTAGTGGATTACGACCTTTTATAAAAATAGGAAGACCTGTACAGATAATAACAAATAAGTAAATTTAAGGTTTGATGAGGAAGTGATATTTACATAGTTTCAAAGTTCTCAAGAGCTCTGAGGTTTTACCCCTGCAATCTTACAGGCTAGCTGCTGATAGATTCATGGAGGCTAGAAGACAGAGGACTTTATTACTCACTGCACAGCAGACAGCATGAACTTCATGTTTCTTTTGGTTCCCTTTGTTCCCTAAGTTCCACAGGAACAACGTGAAATGGCCCAGGAGGATGCTGCATACACAGCAGGTTTGCATCACAACTGAGGAGCCCTGAGCTTAGAAAACCCCAAACTTTATAATGGCCTCCAAGCAATTTGCCCAGCATTTGCCCCTGAGTGAAACATTATCTTTATTACTCTGGATAGCAAACAAAGCTGTCCTGTGCTCCAGAGGGAGACATTACCTCTGTCTAACAAGGCTCTTTGCCATAAAAATATACTTAAAAAGACAGACCAGAACAAAAGGTAGCCAGTGCGTTTCAGAGGTGCAGAAATGCAAGAGAATTGTCTTCCAACAAGAGCATTTCCACGGAAAATACTTATCAATTACAGGACTACAGGAGTCACCCTCAGTGGAGAATTCTAGCTGGCCACTTAATCAAACCGTTAGGATGAACATCATCAGTAATGGTGCAAACCAAAATTAAGCATCCACCTGATAGAATAGAAAGAATGCATATCTCTTCTGTGTTATTCCTGCCAGACATCCATAATCAGATTCTAATCATGAGGAAACTTTATACAAAACCAGATGGAGGGACATTCTATTCCAGAATTCCCCCAAGACTTGAAAATATCAAAGTCATCAAAGTCCTGGAAAGACAAAAGTACTGTTACAGACTATAGGAGACTTAGTGCAAGAGGTGATTCTGAACCTGACCCTTAAAAGGATATTTGGGAACAACTGGAAAAAAGTTAAGCCCGAGGATCTAGGATTATGTGCTGTGTTAATTTTATGGTTTTTTGTTGTTGTTGAATTGTGTTAAACTGAGGTCAGGTAGGGGAATGTCCTTGTTGACAGGTATTTGGGTGGAAGGTGAGAGGCTGGATGTACCCAGTGGACAACTTCCTCACCAAAGATTAAAGGTAAAAAACTCTTTGTACTGTACTTCCAACTTTTTCTTAATTGGTGATTGTTTTAAAATAAAAAAAAAATATTAGATTTTACCATTTTTATACGTAAAAAGTCTACATATACCTACTTGGTTGTGGAAAAAATATATTGAAGTGAATTAACAATGGGTATTTCTGGTAATGAGACAACTGGTATTCTTTCCCCTACCTCTTCTAGTCATACTTTCCAATTTTCATAATGAGCTGGTTTTAATTGCATTATATGAAATATACGTGTTAAGGGCCCAGAGGTTACCCATTAGCTGTAAACTAGGTCCTCCTGTAAAGGCATGATGAGTAGGGCCCTCCATGAACTGCATGCTCACAGCCTCATCCCCTCATCCTTTGCCACTCCTCCACATATTCCTGCATTCAGCCACACTTCATTTCTAGCAGTTTCCACAAATATCTTGTGCTGGTTTCTGTCTCTTTGATTTAGAACAATCTTCTCTCTTTTCTGTCTAGCTAACTTCTCAGGCTTCTCTTTAAATTCATTTTCTCATGGAAAATTTTTCTAAAGCCTGTGATTCTAAGAATCCTCTATCTTACCATGTTCAACTGTGCAGGTACCTCTATTGTAGTGTTACCTTGCCGCCTTAATCATCGCTTTGTCTGTGCTGCCCTCTAGATGCCAAGACAAAAGCAGGCACTAAATCTCATTGTCTTCACCACACCCACCCACCCATTAAAATAAGGTCTGTCCCTAAAAAAGCTTGGTGGATGAATGAACTAACATGATTAAAATGGTGAAACTCAGCTGAGGTCACCTAGACATGCAGGTTTTGTTTCATTTATTCATTGCTTACTATAAAAAATGTATTGAAACCCTTCTATGCACCAAGAAATGAAGTGGGAGGAAAGATATTTACCTGCCCTCAAGGACCTCACAGTCTAAAAGGTAAGATGAGGTCTTAACGAATACCAGAGAATGTGGTGAGTGTATATGGGGCTGTTGTGGAGGTGGGAGTTAGAAGCAAACAAAACAAATGACTAGGATTTGAACCAGCTCAAAACTCTGTAGCTTGAATTACATATAAAGAAGGAGCCTGCCACCCAGGCCATTTGAGTTTTGTTTTGGTTTGTTTTCCTTTGTGTCTATGTCCTTATGGAGCTGCACTGAGGCTCTAATAAATAAATAGATACACCAATAATTCCCTTGATCCAGGTCAAGGAGCCCAACTGTAACCAGGCCTGGAACAGGTAGTGTAGATATGGGGTGTTGGGAGTGTGAAGACTTGGGTTTTCATCTCAGCTTCATATCGTGTGGACGTGTTATTTCATCTCTATTTTCCTCAATTTTTACAATTATAGGAAGAGTCTGTATATCTTCTTTTCCACGTGTATCATAAGTGTTTTGTCTAGATATCGCCTATACATTTTAATATCTATAAATACCTGATCAGGTGTCTAATCAGCCTCCTGATGTGGGGTGCACTATTATTTAACAATTCACAGGATCTCTCATTCTGTTGAAAGAAATAGGTTACACACACCCTTTGCATGGATAGGAATACATTCATATCCATCCATACCTACGTACATATGTATTTTACATATCAGACATTGAAACACTTACTAAAAAGCACCAACAATACAAATGATGTATTAAAAAAAAATTTAAGCTAGTGGTTTTTTAGGTTACACAACTGCTCTCCTTTGTGGTGACTGTTGTATTTTTAGCTTCAGTTTGCTGCTGCTGGAGACAGCTGTTCCCACAATCTATAAGAGCGTATGGTGCATACATGCATCATGTGATCTTGGATAACCACCATAGGCATCTTCTCTCGCAGTAGAGTTTCACTCTCCAGTTGTTTTCTGCATCCTCTTATTAGTTATCCCAGTGCTGGAAAAACAAATCTTCCAGCCAGGTTCCTGATTTCCACATTAATCTATTATTCAATAATAACATTCCTTACAGAGCTGCATTAATTAAAAGCAAGCACCACAAGAAACCTGTCACTTCAAGTGTCATTTGTCACAACAACCTGATGTTCTTTTCTTTCTGTCATTTTTAGAACTTTGGTTACCATGGCAACCTATGGCCCCTTTTATATATAGCATCACTTATATTCAGTTGGTTTATTTTATTTCCTTTTTTTTTTTTTTTTTTACCATCAGGAAGACAAGCTGTTTTTTTTTTTTTTCTTCTTTTAACAAAGCTCATAATGTGGTAGAATAATCAGGCATAATGATAGGTTGATCCACAAAGGAATATTACCTGTTAAATGAAAAATTATTATCTTTCAGCTGTATATTAAAATGCTCTGTTTAAAAAATAAAATCTCTACAAAGAAGCAAGTCCAGGTTTAATCTCCCAGGTGCTGGCTCATTAGAAGCCTAGAGCCCTAGGATATAATTAGTATCCCATAAAATAGCAGATAAACAAAACAACTGCAGGTTTAAGGGAAATTCAGGTGTGCATAACAAGCAATATTCAGCCTTAAGCTGGCCTCATTCACTCAGGAGTTATGGGGCTCACTGACCCAGCCCAGGTCACTCCTGGGATTCTTGGTGCTTCCACCCACCACTTCCTTAAAACCAACTCCAACATTCATTGAGGGCAAAACCTTTCTGGGATGGAAAGTTTGGAAAAAGGAGTCTTCTGCAAGGTACAAATGACATCCTTCAAGATTCCTAACTACCTGCCATCAGGGAGAGAGAGGGAAGACACACCACAAGAGGGGAGTGTGTCTGGTCGGAGTATCGAGCCAGCCAACTTCCTCAGCCAGCCCACCGTATGGCCACAGGCAGTTCTCAATTCTCCCTAAACCCTTGTACCTTCTAATCTGCCTAGTCTCTTTATTTCCAGGATAATCCAGGTCTCTGCTCACTTAACTTCGCTTTCTCATTGTAAACCCCTGGCCTGCCCTTACCTTTTTTTTTTTTTCCTTTTTTTTCCCCTTTTTTTCCCTCCCATCTAAGTCCTGTTTCCTTGCTGACTCCTCCTGGTACCTTAGTTCTTGGCAGCCTCTTAACTTGTTTTTTAATCTCGATTACTCTTATGGTCTCCATACTACTTAGCAATTAAATATATGGTCACCTTTCATTTAGTTCTACATGTATTCATTGAGCGTTTACTATGTGCCAAGCCTTTTAAGAGGCACGATGGAGAAAATGATGAACAAATTCAGATTTCAGACTTAAGAGCTTTCAGTCTATTGGGGGGAAACCAGCATGAAAACAGGTAATTTCACTATACTTCGGTTAAAAAAAGATTTTTACAGTTCAGGCAAAAGTACAAACTATACTTAAGAGTATCTGGAGTTTCTTGGAGAAAAAAAAATGCCAGAAATGAATCTTTAAAAACGAAAAAAAATTAGCAAAGGAAAGAAAAAGGATAAGGACACTCCTGGCAAAAGAAGGGTACAGACAAAGACCTAGAGGCAGGGAACATTGGAGGCTGTGCAGGAAGACACAATAGGTATTGCTAGAAAATAAAAAGGAGGGATGGGGAGTTGGAGAGGTGAGTAGCACGCATGTATTAAAGGTTTTTGCTTGTCTTGAAAAGGCACTTGGGATTCATCTGGAAAATAAGAAAGAGTAAAAGGTTTTGGTTTGGGAATGACGTATTTGAATTTGTTTTTGGCTTAGGGTGTTTTACATTCCTAAGTCTGTCAGTGTTTCCTGGTATATTGATAACTTTTATTGCTTTGATTAGGTGGAATTTGAAAACAGAATTTGCTTTTTAATTTCTTTTATCTATACCACAATTTAGAATATATAAAAATAAGAACTCTAAAAATATATGAACCTTCTAAAAGCAACTCTCCCTGATTTTCTGTGACTTATTGAGATAGCCACAAGAGTAGTGTGCGGAAAAGCCCTAAATATGAAGGTATGATGAACTGAAATAGCCTATCATCAAAAATATCTAATGTGGGGGACGCCTGGGTGGCTCAGTTGGTTGGGCATCTGCCTTTGGCTCAAGTCATGATCCCAGGGTCCTGGGATCAAACCCCACATCAGGCTCCTTGCTCAACCAGGAGCCCGCTTCTCCCTCTCGCTCTGCCTGCTGCCCTGCCTGCTTGTGCTCACTCTGTCAAAATTTTAAAAATCTTAAAAAATATATATCTAATGTGCATTGACTAAAACTTTTGGGATATAGTGAAGACAGTGCTTATAGGGAAATTTATACTTGTAAATGCCTGCATTAAAAAAGATTTCAAATCAATGACCTAAATTCTACATCTTAGGGAAATAGGAAAAAAAAAAAAAGAAGAAGAAGAACTAACCTCAAAGCCAACAGAAGGAGGGAAATAATGAGGATTAGAGCAGAGAAAATTGAAATAGAAAACAAAAAACAATAGATAAAATCAGCAAAACCTAAAGTTGATTCTTGGAAAAAGTCAACAGAATTTGCAAACTTTCAGCTATATAAACTAAAAAAAGAGAGAGAAAACTCAAATTATTAAAATCAGACATTACTACTGACTTTAAAGGAGAAAAAAGAGGAATATAAGAGAACCCTATGAGCTATTTTACACCAACAAATTAGATAACATAGATGAAATGGACAAATTCCTAGAAATGCACAAACTACCAAAAAGTGACTCAAGAAAAAATAGAAAATCTGAGAAGACCTATTACAAGTGAGGAGATTGAATGAATAATAGAAAACTTTGGCAAAAAGAAAAACTCAGTACCAGATAACTTCACCTGTGAATTCTATCAAACATTTAAAAAAGAATTAACACCAATCTTTCTCAAACTGTTTCAAAAATACAAGAGGAGGAAATACTATCTAACTTATTTGATAAGGCTAGCATCAACCCTGATACCAAAACCAGACAAAAACATCACAAGAAAACTATAGACAAAAATACCTTATGAATATTGATGTAAAAAATCAACAAAATACTGGCAAACTAAATCCAACAAAAGGACTTATACCATGACCAAGTGGCATCAATCTCAGGAATGCAAGAGTGGCTCACCATGTGAAAATAAATCAAAGTAAAGCTTCATATTAATAGAATGAAGGAAAAAAACCTATATGATAGTCTCAAAAGATGCAGAAGCAGCATTTGACAAAACCCGGCACCCTTTCGTGAGATAATCATTTACCAGTCTAGATAGATAAGAACTTCCTCAACCTGATAAAAAGGGCATTTATAAAAAACCCACAAATAATGTCATACTCTGGTGAAAGTCTGAAAACTTTCCCTTAAGGTCAGAAACAAGAAAAGAGTGTGTGCTTTTGACATTTTTATTCAATATTGTACTGAAAGTTCTAGTCAAAGCAATTAGACAAGAAAAATAAATAAAAGATATTCAAATAGAAAAGGCAAAAGTAAAACTACCCTATTCATAGATGACATAATCACATATATGGAAAGTCCTAAAGAATTCACCAAAGACTATTAGAGCTAATAAAAAAATTGAGCAATGTTGTAGGATATAAGACCTATATAATAGTAATAAATGATCTAAAAAGGAAATAAAAAATCAATTCCATTCACAATAGAATCAAAAAGAATATAGTATCTAGGAATAGATTTAACCAAATAACACTGTAACCACACTGAAAATTACAAAACATTACTAGAAGAAATTGAAGAAGACCTAAATAAATGGAAAGATATACTGCATTCATGGATTGGAAGATTCAGTATTATTAAAGTAGCAATACCACCCAAAGCAATCTACAGATATAATGCAATCCCTATCAGAACTCCAGTGGTCTTGTTTACAGAAATAGAAAAGACAATACTTAAATTTATATAGTATTACAAGAAACACCAAATAGATAAAACAATATTGAAAAAAAACCCACCAAAGTTGTAAGACTTGCATTTTCTGATTTCAAAATTTACCACAAGTCTACAGTAATCAAAATCTTGTGGCAGTGTCATAAAGGTAGACATACAGACTAATGAAGTGGAGTTGAGAGTCTAGAAATAAAGCCACATATCTATGGCCAATTGAATTTCAATAAATTTGCCAAGACAATTCAATGGGAAAAAGAATTATCTTTTCAAAAAATGGTGCTGGGGAAATTGGATAGCCACATGCAAAATAATGTTAGATCCTTAGTTAACACCATATAAAAAATTAACTCAAAATGGACTAAAGAACTGAATGAATGTAAAAGATATATCTGTAAAATTTTAAGAAGAAATCATAGGGCCAAATCTTCACAAACTTAGATTTGACAATAGATTCTTAGATATGACACCAAAATTATAAGCAAAAAAAAGTTAGGCAAATTGAACTTTACTAAGTGAAAAACTTCAAGCATTAAGGACATTATCAAGAAAGTAAAAAGACAACTTACAGAATGGAGCAGCATATTGGCAAATTATTTATCTGACAAGGGTCTAGTACCCAGAATATATAAAGATCTATTACAACTCAAAAACAAAACATTTTTTTAATGGACAAAGGGCTTGAATAGACATTTCTCCAAAGATTTACAAATAGCCAACTAACACATGAAAAGATATTCAAAATCACTAGTCATCAGGAATATGAAAATTAAAACCACAGTGAGGTACCACTTTAAACTCACTAGGATGGCTGGCATAAAATTTTTTTAGAAAAGGAAAATAACAAGTCTAGCAAGCACATGGGGAAATTTTAATTCTCATACATTGCTGGTGATAATGTAAAATTTTCAGCTGCTGTGGAAAACAGTTTGGTTGTTGCCAAAAAAGTTAAATGTAGAATTACCACATGACTCAGCAATTCCATTCTTAGATGTACACCCAGAATTGAAAAAACGATCCTGAAACAAATATGTGTACACACAAGTTCATAACAGCTCTATGCACAATAACTAAAAGGTGTTAACAGCCCAAATCTCAATCAATGGATGAACAGATTAAATAAATTGTAGTATATACTCATACAGAAAATTATTAAATGACAAAAAAGAATGCTACAATATGAATAAATCTTAAAAAACATTACACTAAAAGAAAGAAGCCATACTCAAAAGGTCACATAATGTATGATTTTATTTATATGACACACCCAGAATAGATAAATTCATAGAAATAGAACACAGATGAGTGTTTACCAGACACAGAGGAAGGGGGGAATAAGGAGTGACTGCTAATGTGCATGGTATGTTTTCTTTTGGGGTGGTGAATATATCTTGAAACTTGACAAAGATGATAGTTGTATAAAAATGCCATTGATTTTAGACTTTAAAGTGGTCAATTTTAATGTTATGTGGTTTCACTTCAATGAAAAAAGAAATTAAAAATTTAAAAGAAATGTCTTATCTGAAAAAGGAATTATAAATTTTGGAATCAAAAGCAACTTTAGAAGCCTCTGGTCCAAGACCCTTGCAGAAGTTATTTTTGGGTAATTGTTTAGCTATTTTAACACTTTTCTGGGGATTTACTTTCTACTTCCCTTCTTTCCACCCAATTCCCATTCCCATGGTTTCAATAGGAACATTTGGGTTTACACAACTGGACACCAACACCCATCCACAGTAAATAATCTTGGAGTGAGCATGTGATCCAGACAGGTCAACCAGAGACCACGTTCATATTAAAATTCGGAATCTGTGCGAGGACATTTCAGTTTCATTCTGGCTGGCTTCTTCAATGGAAGAAACGTAGACCCACGCTGCGGATGGTATATTCCCCTATGTTTTATCAGGAGTCCAGAGTAGAGAAAACTTATAGAGTAAGAAAGACAAAGAAGGTTTACAAAGAGGAGCAGAGAGGAAAGAAAGTAAGAAATTATTGACTATAAATCATTCCTTGGAGCAGTTCTTTCTTAAGACCTGGCTGCTCGGTGGAACTTCGGTTCCGTGAGAAACCCTGTAACCCTCCTTAATTCTCATTTATTCACGTAAGTAACTTGAATGGATTTTTGTGTCTTGCAATCTATACACCTTTCTTATGCAGATGAGAAACCAAGGATCATGTATGATTTAACTATAAAAATTAGTTATTTAATCATAATTTGTGGGGTGCCTGGGTGGCTCAGTGGGTTTAGCATCTGCTTCCGCTCAGGTCATAATCCTGGAGTCCCAGAATGGAGCACCCCTTCAGGTTCCCTGGGGGAGTCTGCTTCTCCCTCTGCCCCTCACCCTGCTCGTGCTCTCTCTTTCTCAAATAAATTAATAAAATATTTTTTACCAAATCAGAATTTGTTAAGCATTCATGAGAAACATTAATTTTAAGAGGCTTAATCAGGGAAAGTAAGACCAAGAAATGATTACCTTGGTGCTATTATATTCTGTTGATTAGTACGCCAGAAAAATAAAGTGTGCTTAAAAAACAAAGCAACAATTCTTTGTCCCTGCATACAAGCCCCTAATAATCCAGGTAGAATGCAGAAGATGGCTGCGAGACATTCCATGGTTGACTCATGGGGAAAAAATGACAAAATCTGGACAAAATGGAGCATAATTGTATTTCAAAAAAGAATTGTGTGAAGAAACACTCAGATTGTAAAATCTGCGTTTTAATTTATCCAATTCATTAAGTATACCTTTGTCTGCATTTATAGATATTCAAACATTTATTGAAGTTTTTATTTAACAATTACAATTTTTCATTCCATTTCATCAGTGAAATATATATTTTTTATTTTCCATATTCATTTGTAAATGCTAACAGCGCAGTTACGTAGAACTAAAAAGATGTATTCCACAAAAATCTCTGGCATTGGATTTGTCTTTGTAACATTCAAAAAAACTGAGAATACAATTTGTTTTTTGGAGTATGGATCCTCCTGTAATAAGAAAGAAAACTACTCTATTCATTTTCTCTCCCAAGGCTTTGACAAATGTCAGAGGAAAGCCATTTTGGTAGAGGACTTCCCTGTAAATTATATATACAAAATCTTCAGTTCCAGTTTTTAAGTTTAGAAGATGAAAAACTTAAGTTTACATTAATACATCTGTCAAAAGACTGATATTATAGGTATGGAAAGAAAGCACCAAAATGTAAACCAGAAAGTGAATGAATGGAATTAACTGACACCTGATTTTGTTGCTTACACCTAAGTCCATTTTTTTTTCATTGAAAATTTCGTAAAATCTGAGGATACCGATGAAATTAAATTTGTATGGGGGGTGTTTCTTAGTCTGGAAGTGAAACTACTGTGTATATGCCTAAGTCTGTCAAGACAAAGGTATGTGTTTATAGCTGAGGTATTCCCTCAGTGACCAATACTTTCTAAGACAACACAATGAAATCTGTAACAGCAGTCTCAGCTCTTGCATTATTACCCTTTGTTAATGAGGAATATAGAGGCAGAAGTCAAGAAACAAAGTCACATAATTTATTTCTGTGTGTGTGTGTGTGTTCTTGGAAGTATGTGTGGAAGGATGGAAGGTAAATAGAAATAGAAGATCATAAAAATCATAGATTCATAAGAGACTGAATTTGGAAGATCCAAAAGAGTTTTCCTTGAAGTTCTAGAATACTAATTCTACCTGTTGAGGTGCCTCATGTAGTAAAGGATTTATTTTACTCCATTCATGTGTTCTTTTAGTAATGTGTCCATTGTCCAAAGACACAAAGCAGAAATTTCAACCCTGAAAAATTTACGTAAATGCACAAATCTAGTACCGTGCCAACTAATCTTCCAGTGTAGGCTAGGGCTCTGTAAGGTGCAACACTGAAGAGAGATTCCACTTCCACCAACTATGTAACATTGTTTTCACCTGACCAGGTGGTGTTGAATTGTGGTAAATTGAGTGGGTCACCAGAGTAAAGTACCTTCAGAAATTTAAAGAAGTTAATTGGGCTTGAAATAGATAAAGTCAATCCTTTGCTTTGTAAGTCCAAGTTTGTTGTCCTATCTTATTTCATTCTTGCAACAGGAGTTCCAGGTATAGGGTAACACATTTCTTTTCCAGACAGAGTTATCCCCACACACAATGTAAAGTGACAACATAAAGCTCACTCTCTTCAACAGTGGTTCAGCAATATATTAATTACATAGCTTCTTGTGGGGTAGGATGGATAGATATATAATAAGACAGGAGGAGGTTAAATAAGGTAGCTTTGGTTCTATTTCTGCCATATCCTTGAAATTTATGACTTGTTTATTCCTCTGTGAGGTAGAGTTGGTATTTGCAAAACCATACCAGGAGAGTTGACAAGTCTCAAAAGCAAATGAGATTATTTTTTCTACCCACAAAATAAACAGAAAGGTTCTATAAATATTTCTTCTCCAGGAACGCTCAGAGCCCTTTTTACATTTTTCTATTAAAAAAAAAAAAAAATCCTGTCCCAATCGCCTGAAAACCTGAACCCTCCCCTAGCTGGAAAGATGTGTGCAGCATATGCAGATTTCCTGTGGCAAAATCCCTTTTTGAAGGAGTTCACTTTGCGTTTCATACTCAGACCAGAGGCAAATTTCAGTATAGTTCCCAACACTCCAGGGCCTTCTTGACCAGTGTTGAAGTTTGTGTCTCTAGTCCTGTTTAAAATATTTCTCAGACTTCATTTAGAAGTCATTCTAGTTTCTTTTCAGATGTCATTCAAGGCTAAATCATACTCTGTAGTTCAATATTTCTTTCCCATGCTATTTTGAGTCCTCTTGTTTGAAACAAGTATTTATTTCGTTTTAGTGCCTCTCTAGCTCTTGCTGTTCAGGTCCTTCTTACAGTTTGGCTATTTGTACTGCCACATCCCAGGGTAACGCTGGGGAAATGAGCTGGTTGTCAGAAACAGAAAATTATGCAAATGAGTCTTTCTTCCATGATAGATTTAGAAGAAATAGGGACAGGGAAAGCCTTAAACAAGAAAATAACAGACAGCATATATTGACACAAACATTAATAGTAAATTAAGAATAAATAAGGTATAAGGGAGACAAATAAAGACAATAGATGAAGGGGGAGCTATTTCAGAATAATCCTTGAAAAGTTTTAAAGGAAAAATCTGCAAATTATTAAAATAAATGTGAGATATGAAGGCAAATGCAGGTTTTGAGAAATTGCTAGCACTCTAGCACCATTTTCCAAGGACTTCTGGATGGTCCTTTGTTTTTCATGGAAAGTTGGAGGAATCAGAGTTACCTGTCGAACTGGTTGTCAACACTTATGGAGCCCCCACTGCCTGACCTGCCAGATATCTTCACTGGGATCAGCATCTAGTTAACTAAATTTAACAGTCACATAAGGCAAGAAGTTAACAAAAGTACTGAAATACACTTTGAAAAAGATCAGATTTAAACACATAAATAATAAATGCGTATTTATCCACAAATCTTGTCTATAGACCAAGATCCTTTCTTTGAGTATGGTTGTAGCTCTTTGTTTCTCTTGCATTGACCACACTTATAGAAATTCTGTTTATCAGCCAGTGAAGTGAACAATTTACAGACAGGTGAAAAGCAATTTGAGTGTAGAATCTTTCTGAAGATTCCCTGAATCTTGTTTTCCCTGAATTTGACACTTGCCTTTTCAATAGCAGCATTATAGTCTTTTAAAAACATTCAATTAAATTTTCACAAAAACAACTCTTTTATGATTGTTTTTCTGGGGTTGTGTAATATTTCATTATATAGCACAATTACAATAGCATATATGCTAATTATAATTGTGCAATATAAGAAAATAATACATACAAGACTTAGAGGTTAGACACAACCTAGTGGCTTTGAGGATTCTGTTACTGTGAAGTCCACTGACTTTAGGAGGTAATGAAGATCTGTTACTCTCCAGTACATGGTGGTTGGGTTAGAGTACATCCACTGCACCATGAGAGTAGAGCTAGACTACCTACCGTCATCTGCTCTGGTGCAGAAATGAGAAACACTCAAGGACAGTGTGATATACAAGAGAAATGAGGAAAAGGCCAATATATAACAGGACAACAGAGGGCACACAGAGACATGAAATAAAAATCACAAAGCATACAAAAATATCAAGGAATTCTAATGGAATTTTAAAACTTTTTTACTATTACAATTTTAGAAATTAATTTGTGGGCAAGGAGAATTACATTTTTGTGTTTTGAATTAGCACAATGTTCAGTAGATTAAAAGCACAGTTGCCTCTAAATTAACTTTCTGAATTTTCATGCTTGTTTCTCATTGAAGAACCCTGTTGTTGAGTAAACACCATTTACAGCATATTCACTGAGTACTATAACTGAACTGAAGGCAGCAGAGAACGTGGGTGATAGCTCGACTCTACCTCCATCAGCTCTAAGACCATACAACTCACTCACTGTCTTCTTAAAAACATTGCATGAAGTGATGTGTGTAAAAACATTCTGTTTTCCCATACCACAAGTCATATTTGTGTTAGAGTTAGCATACCATGATCTGTAGCTAATACATTAGACAATATGTTTCTTGAAGTGGGAGGCTATGCCTTACTCATGTGGAGTATTACCAAGTACCTAGTATATGTCTTTTCCATCATGGACACTCAACAAATGCTTGTTAAATTAAATTTATAGATTTTCTGATGGTAACACTATGCCTCATATATCCTGACATTTATCCCACACGTATCATGCTTCTAATGCTTTTCAATTATTGTATGGTGGTGGCAGGTATAAAATAAGGAATTGTTAGGAATCAAAGTCAGTTTAATAATCTTATATTTAAGTCATTTCCTCACAAAAGACCTAAAAAGCCTAAAAGCTATATAAGAAAAAAATGTTCTTTGACATTACATAAGTCTCTAAAGATAAATTTCTCTTATCCTGTATAAAATACACATCAATTTAAATAATACTTAGATTTTTTAAAGTTTTATTCATACTTGAAAGAAAATTTGGATAACAAATAAATATTGAGGATTTTAGTCTCATTAGAATTAAACGTATATAAAACATTCCGCTTTCAGATTGACTTAAACAACCATATAAAACAATCTCTATAACTACGAGCTCAGAAAACTTTCTGGTGGAGACCAAGATTGTTGTGTTATCATTCATCATTTCTTAACCTTTCTGGAAAATTGGGGCAAGTCCAGCAAAGTGTTTCTTCTCCTCTATTTTACTTTACTTTAGCCCTTATCTTTAAAAATGATGTATAAGGTATAGCTATTAACTTAATTAAAATTTCATTTATATGAGAAAGTTTGTTGAGCTCTTAAGAAGGTAAAAAAAATTATAAAAATTAAAAGGATAATAAAATTCACTGTAATGATAGATTCTGGATGTATAATTACCAGAGTACGTCATAAATAACGGTTTCTTCCTTATACAGAATATCTTCCTGGTAGTTCCAGTAAGTCTCTGTCTCCTTTCTCCTTCAATAATGGATAATGGATAATGGTTCTCGCACCAAATTCTGGATTCAGAGGTCCTATTTACAGGCTGGAGCAGTGATGTGTTATTGTTTCCATGGCCTATCACCCAACACCTCCATTTAGTCCATCACTGTTTGTTGGTTGGTTGGTTGGTGTTTAACTCATAAATTCTTAATAAACCTAACCTATCCTCTTTCTTCATGGGACTCATTTATTCGTTAGCATCCCAAGCAGAAGAAACAGAAGAAACAAACTAAAATAGCACTCTAGCTCATCCATTTTCTTCTTGCTCAATGTAGATAAAATTTTCTAAACTCAAATCATCTCAAAATCATGTCCAAATCCCATCTCCCACTATTTCCTCTTTTTTAGTAACTCCAAGTACACATATTCATTTTTCATCTCCCTCTTGCCTTCTGAACATCTCATCATGGTGTCTTACAGGCAATTAAAGTTCTTTTCTTCAAAAGCCATGCTCATATTTCTCCTCCACAAATCTGTACTTCTTTTTGGTATCTGTCTTGGTTAATGACATCATTATTCACCCAGTAGCCTAAGTTGACAACTTGAGAGGAATCTCTAGGGATTGCTGATGGATGGAGAGGCAGCAGGAGAGAAGCAGGGACAAAGCTCAGTCCATCTGACCACTACCTTCTACTCTGAATCTTCACAGTCACTTCAGAAGACCAAGACCTCATCTGCCTTTCTTTGGTTGCTTGTGACACCTTCATGGTCATGTTCTGAGCCAACAAGTTCTCTCCTATTACTTATTCTTTCTATACTGTGGCCAAATTCACGATCCCAAAAACCCAAAACACATTTCTAATAGAATAATTATCCTTCCTAAGAACCTTTAGATGACCCCCCCCCCCCCAAGATGAAGGCCATAGTCTGACCCTCTCCTTCTCTCGGATCCCTGTCCTCCTCTCTTATTACCATCTCTCTGTGTACCATCCTCCCCTTTACCCTCACTCTAGCCACTTGGAACCATTCATTCTTCTCTGCAAGTAGTGTCACCTTTTGACCTTGGCTCCTTTCTATCATGCTTTTTCTTATCTTGGAATGCTTGCCAATTCTGTCTCTCTCTGCTCAACCTTCACTGCGTAGCTCATATGTCATCTATGTCACCTCTTTTTTGAAGAATTTATGGACTTGCCAGGGAAAAAATTAATTGCTTTCTTTTCTGGGTTTCCATAGCATTCTGTTCATAGTGGCAGCAGAATTTTTATCACATGGAATGGGGAGTGTCTCCCGTCACTCTCACAGGGCGTATGGCAATGGTCAGTAAGTGCTTCCTAAGTGAATGAATGGAATTAATGGAAAAACAAATGAATTAATGTATAGTACTATTCATAGACAATAAGAATTATAAGGACAAAGTCAATTTGGGGGCTTTTTGTAAATGTAACTAACTCCAGCCTCTCTCCCTAGTGGTTTCTGTGTTCCCAGTGGCATGCCATTACTGTGAATGAACCATGGGCTCCTCCCTGAAGCAACTTATACACCTTAGCTGAGTAAATGACATCTGATATGTAAAAAGTTAAACATAAATTAGATTGAGAATAATTGTCAAATAAGTCTCTGCATACTGCACATCAGAATCCTGTAGGTAGGTTCATAAAAAATAAAATTCCCAGCTCCCACAATAGAACCACAAACACTATATTCTTAACAAGATCTCAGGTGTACTTATATAACAGTTCAGGCTGTTCCACAGACTAATTTAGGGAGCAAATGGGCTACCTGTTCAGAAATATTTTAGAAGACTGATGGATGGGAAAATGAGAAAAGTAATCATGGAAGAAGGAAGATGTAAAGTAGTTTCTGAAAAACAGTTGGGATTTGGAGAATGGGGAAAGCATTCAGGTAAGATGAACTATTTGTGAAATCATAATGGTAGGAATAAGTACTGGGTATGTAGGGACCAGAGAGAGTTTACCAATTTGGATGAGGTAGAGGTAACTGAGGAAGACATGGATGGAATTGTGAGTTGGAGCCGTATTTCCTAGAGCTTTCAATGACAAAAAAGGTAATGGTGTTTAAAAAAAGAGGGATATGTGTGATGAAGGTGTTATTCTAGGGAGTTTTAAAGTGTAAATCTGATAACAAGGTGTATAGTCAGGGCTCAAAGCAGAGATACTAACACAAAGTTTATTGCAATAAAGACTTGAAATAATGATATCCCAGATTAGTGTGGTGTCAGTGAATGGAAAGGAAGAAGCAAAAGCAGCAAGAGGAGTGGGACAGGGAAGATAAGATGTGATGCATGATCATGCGGGCAAACAGCTAGAGAAATAAAGACATGAGCCCATAGGAAAAGAATGACACAACCGTCAGAAACAGAATTCTAGAGAGGAAGCCAGGCTGAAGTGGAAAGGGGAAGTTTGGTTTGTAGTTATTTTGAGTCTAATGCAAAAACACAACAGAAAGGAAGTACAGGGCTTGTGCTTTAAAAAGAAGACATGCTAGAAATAGAAATCTTGGAATCATGTTCATAGAAATAATAACTTAAGCTGTGAGACTGTTTCTGAGGGAAGGCACACACACAGAGACAACCAACCAGTAAAAGAGACTCATTAAGAATGCCCATAGTCAGGAAGTAGGAGAAAAGAAGGGGCAAAGAAGGACCCTTAAAATGTTAGTTGGACCACCAGAGTAACATAATTTCAAGCCAAGAATGGAAAACATTTCAAAGATCAGATTGAATGCCGAAAACAAATAAGAAAAAAAATAACACGGAAAAGTTCATAGTATTTGATAATATGTGTCACAGATGATCTGAGAGAGTATAGTTTCTATAGGTACGGGATGCAGATCAGAGGATGGTAAATATGGAGATTAGTCAATGGAGAATTCTCCCTGGAAAAGAGATGGACAGACTAAACTAGAGGGTGGACCAAGGTTTATCAGGAAAGCAAAAACGTTCTACTTAGGGGGCAGAGAGCATGCAATCTGTACTCAAGCAGAGCAACATGCTTGAATGACAGGAGTGATAAGGACTCAGCAGAAGTGAGGAGTCATGTGAAGCACAGAGAGAGCAGAGAACTCTGTCCTTAAGACAGAAGGAGGTAAGATGATGCAAGAATAAGCAGACCACTGTGGGGTGGAGTCATTGCGAGCAGGCCTGTGCAGAAGATCTGTCTAGAAATATGAGGCTTAGAATCTCCTTCTTGCTTTGTTGACCTGTGGCAGTAGGATGTGAGCAGTCCTTTTACCTTTTAGGGCACCTGTGTGGTAATAACAACCCCTGCTTAGCTCTTGATCCCTGGCTTCTTGGTTATTTTTGCCAGATGTTGCTTTTGGCAAGTGCTGATCAGGACTTGCCAGAAGGCATTCCTGAGGGGAGGTTTCATCAGTTCTCTGAAGGCTTTTGCCCCATGACTTGAACATGTCACTTCTCCAATCCCTTCCACTGTATACAGAGGAGGAATTTATAAGAATAAGGACACAAAATGAGTTGTGGGTATTAACCCTAAACAGAAAACTATTAGTTATTATACCAGCAAAAATGTGTTTATTCAGGAATAGCAGAGAATTACAATCTGGGACAAGCAAGCTACAGTAAAACCATAGGCAAGTCCACAGAGCAAAGGAGAGGAAGGCTCTTTTATAGAGGAAAGGAGGTATTAGGAAGGACTGGGACTGTTACAAACGAAAGCCCACTGGAGTCAACTAGGAGTTCAAGAGGCTTCTCATTAGCTGAGTTGAGACAGATTGTCGTTGGCTGGGCTGTTTCCCCCCAGGAGAAAATCTTTCTTCCTCCTGCTAAGATAGTAAAGTGCAGGCTCTTCCTGTTGGGAATGCAAGATACCTCTCTTCCTGTTTGGTCTGCAATTGACTAGGAGGGTAGGGCATGAAAGTTCCCCTTCTGGCCTCCTGACTCCATTTTGAGTAAAGTTTCCTTTTATTAATTTTTACACAGGGAACCACAATGTTGATGATATTTTATGTTCTTTTCAAGCTAGCTCAACAGTATTTTAATGCAGTGAGTACACACGTCCCAAATTCCTCTGGGGAAGAGATACAGCACAAAGCCCTGAAGGGAGAACAGAAAGAAGATCCACCTGTATCCAGTGTGTTGGCCCCTCTACCATGAGTTAGGGCACCTCAGCAAATCATTCAATCTCTCTGCAGCTCAGTTTCCTTATTAGTTAAGGCATAAAACAGAACGAACTTACATAGGGTTAATATAGTCTTAAATAAATCACTGTACATGAAGTCTTCAGAACAGAGAGGCATTCCAGAGGCTTTATCCAAGTGCAGCCTTCAGCAGCAATAGCTTCAGTAGCTAGGAACTCTACATTTAGTGCTATAAAATCCCTGCCAAGGAGGTACATCCTGCACATGTCAGGAAGAACTCTAGTGGGTGGTCATGTGTCTGTACCCACCTGAAACTGTACACTCCAAGAAGACCAGAGACCACGATGCTCTTATAAACTGTTGTATTCCTAGAACCTAGTCCCTGGACCATCATAGGCAATAAAAAGATAATTGTTGAATGTATGCTAGTGGGTGGATGGATGGATGGATGAATGGTTGGACAGATAGATGAAGAAATGGATGGAGAGACAGAGTTAAGAAGAGGGAGAGAGAGAATTATGCAAAGAAATGGATGGACGGAGGAACAGAGAGAGAAAGGTGGGGGGGGGAGAACAGAAAGAAAAATGTTATAAGTCTATTTCTTAAAACATGTGTCAGATGTCATTGGGTTTGATTACCTTTTATTGTAAAATGTGTTTTGCAGAAGGAAGTGTTTTTAAGTTGGATTTGCCCTGTACTCTGTCCTAATTTTCAGATGAAATATAACTGCTTTTTGCTCAGTAGCCAGTACATTCTCTCCCCTTCTGCCAGTTTAGATTCAGCACACAATGCAACTTGAGCCCCCAGGCATCTCCCCTCCCTGTTCCCTTCAGACAGAATACCACCATCTTGCCTGCATTTCCTTACTGATAAGCTATTTGATTGGCTGACTTTGCATTCCAACTTAATTTTCATTGGCAGCTGGCCGTTTCCAGGGAACACTCAATAGCGTAGGATTAGGGGACAGCTTGTCTTTCGTCTTCTTGTAAATTCTTGCTTAATGGTTTCCAATAACATTTTGCCTCATAATTATTCTGTTACTCTTTCCTGACTGCAGTTTGCCACAATTGAATTCAAATGGTTTGCTTTTTCAATTGACAAATTATAGCAGATAAGAGCCACCAATTACTGCATGAACAATTAAGATGCTAGAAGGATTTACCCAACTGCACTCTTGTTGTGGTTGAAATGGAGTTTTATTGACTCAGTTTGTATACCGCCATAACAGAACCACCCTCACTCTGTATTTGAGAAGTCAAGATTTACATACCTCTGGTCACTTTCTCTCATCTTTGGTAAAAGTTGAGGCCACTCATGTCTCTTAGAATTCTACAAAAAAAAAAAAAAAATTGCAAGGATTAGCTGAGCAGTGGAAGCCTCTCAGTCAGAAGACAGAATTACCAGACCTGACCTTGGTAAGTTCTCTGACCTTCAGTTCTCAGCTTCCGCACTTGAAAAATGTGCACAGGGATTCCTGATCACCAGGGTGTCTAAGGACTGAATGGAATGGTGCATTTGGAGAAAGCACCCTTGTGGCAGGGGGAGTTGAATTTAATCCGAGGCACTCTATCTGGCCCTATTCACTCTGAAATTGTCGACAAAAAGCCCCACTTCATTAAGATAACCATCAGAAAAGGAAAGTGTAAAGCAGGTATTCATTAATTAAATCATTGATTTGTCAACCACTGCCCAGTCTTACAGTGATTATTTTTAAAAACACAAAAAGGTTCAGGAAAGCCAGTAGTTGCAACAGAGAACTGAGGGGAGGTGTTAGAACTTGAACCTTGAGTTCCAGGGCAAAGTTCAAGTGTGAATGTGTGACTGTGCCCGGCGCTTGGCACCAGTGCTGCGAGCTGGCACAGCTAAGACCGAGTCACTACATCAATCAAATATCCTGCTCAGTGCAGTTGCTGTGTATGCCCCATAGGAATTACTAATTTAAAAAATTTGAAATCCAATGAAAGCACTTAGTAAAACCACATGGAAACAATTGCTTTTATTTGGAAAGCATTTCAGCATCTTCAGTGCCTCCTCTGCTCATTCATCATGGAGACTCAGGCTTGTCACTGTGAAAATCAATCACCTCTGTACTAAAGATGCTGTCATCATGGTCATCAATAAACATACATTAGGTATCGACTGGGTTCATGAGGCTTCTGATAGCAACTATTACATATTGATGGGAGAAGGGGATTTTTAGAAGTCCTAATAATAGAATACCAAATAACATAGCATTTACTATAAATGACTTTGGAATATCTGATGGCGTCATATGTGATTCCTTAAATATTTTTATCATGTATTCATCACAGTGGTACAATTAATTTACAAGCAACCAAGATATTCCAAGCACACCAGGCCTGGAGTGGGGTATACGCTGTGCTGGGATACAATGTACAGTGTACTGGCTCCTCCATCTAATATACTAGACATTTATTACAGACAAACTCAATGCCAAGCATAAAGGATTCAGTCATGAGCAAAAACAGATGTGGTCTTTGCCCTCAGAAAGGATTCAGGCCAGTGAAGAAGCACCAGCTAGCTCATGTGATATTATCACACTGGTTAGTTGAACGTCATCCGAACAATCAATGGGACTTGGGAGAATGAGTAATGGAGGGATCTGAGCTGGCCTGATTGATCACACCTGAGTTAAGATACATCTGATAAGAACCCCTGGAAGGGGAGTTTTTGTCCAGAAGAAACAGCTTGGAGAGGAGGGAACACAGTGTATGAGCACATCGAAGGAAGCCAGTGTGGCTAGAACTCAGAAAGAGAAAGACTGGTGAACAGGAGGCCAAGCAGGGGTGCCCATGGTGCAATAGAAGGAAAGGGGACATGATCAGATCTGCCTTTAAAGGTCTTCTGTCAGTCCTTGAAAAAAATGGACTACAGAGAGAAAGACCGGGTGCTAGAGCACTCCACAGACACTATCAACACAAAGACAGGACTTAAACCAAGGTCTTAGAGCCCATAAAAATGCTAGCTGACTGTTGAGTGTGCAAGGTTTCATAAGGCAAGCTGAGGGACAAAAGAATATACGGCAAAAAGAAGCAATGGCAACATGACACCTTGAAGCCCAGCTTAAGAGGTGGGCTGTGTATGCCAGCAGCTAGGCCTCAGTGACCTCTCCCCAAACAGCAGGCAAATGTGTTCTTCCCCTCCTGACCTCCAAGGGCAGGACACCTGACATGGGTCCATAGAGTTCAATGCTGCAGCTGTGCCCCTCCCTCATTGTGTAAGGCACAAACCCATGACTAGAGGCCAAGAATGATGGATAAGAAAATTTGCAGTTCAGCATTTGATTTCTCAACCACATTCTCAAGAGGATAGGGACACCAATGCCTACATGTTTTCAGAGAGAAGGTTGAATATACGTGAGGCAGCTGTAGAATCCTAAGGATAGCAAATAACCTAGAGAACACAGTAATCCATTTCTGCAGAACAAAACCAAACCCATAAAGGATGAATCATGCGTAACAGTACACTAGCTTTAGTACAGAGGTACAGAAAGTTTAGTAAGCCACTCTAAGATAATGTCATTCTCCAAGTGGAAGAAATGGACCCCATTCTCTCAGGCTCCTCACTATGTTCCTTTGCAACCTCAGTTTAAAAAACAACCATGATTTCAAATCATGGAACTAGCACAAAAAATGGGCATCCAAAGTGGTTCCAACAGGAATCTCTGGTCTTCAGTTCTTCCTTCAAACCCATATACCTGCAGACAGGTTGAAGTACCTGAGGACATTGCACAGAAAGTGACATCATTTCTGAATAGTTGTGGAATCAAATCAGTATCATTTCTCTAAATCAAAAATTATTTTGTCTAGGCTGATAACAAATTTTGCTTGACTTGGGCTATCAATGTGGTACTAGAGATCCACAGAAATTCTAGTGTTTCTCAAGATCTGTGAGAATCACAGAACTAAGGAAACATCAAGGAAACAATTGTACACTGGCTCTGACACCCAAGCCAACCTCAACCTAAATGTCTCGTGCAGCCATTACTGTTTCAAGGAAGTGTAAAATTGCTCAGAAAACTTAAGAGTTCCTTAAAACCAGGTCCAGGAGCAAACCTGTTCAAGTCAATCTCTTGCTCATGTGAAAAAGTGAGTGAACCATCTTTTATTTCAAATCCAAGTTTATTTTGACTAAAGCAGAAACATTCCAATAGCCTCTATTTTGCCAGAGCAGAATAAGTCAACTCACTGTAGATCTTGCCATGATTTTCTGAAACTGTTCTTCAAAATTTGATCATAATAAAATGGTTTACTGAAATATATTTGCATGCTACAGTGACCTAGTTTTGAAATAGTACAATGCCATCAATAACTTCAGTTATTTGCGCAGCACTCATTTATGAAGATGAATGAGTCACCTGATTTCGTGCCCCTGAATTGTAACTTACAATGATTAACTGTCATACCCCACCCCATTGCTTCATTCATTGCCTTAGTTGGCAGTAGTCTGAAGCCCTTCCCCATGGCCCCGGCAGCTGGACATGAGTCTGCCATGGCCCTTGAGCTTGGCCAGCTCAAGACATAAGGCTGTCAATTTTTGGGCTTTTAAGATTTAGAAATAATAAGAAACCCCAGAGGCATATGAAGACAGAAAGGCTTTAGGAATATACTTGCAAAAGATCTTATAAACTGGAAAGAGAGACAAAGAAAGTATTTGGGAATAAACAAGAGAGCTGAGTAAGGGTTAGTTGTAGAGGGGTTCTTCTACGCCAAGACACCCACAGTTCTCCTACTCACACTAGTATCACAGTGTAAAGCTGTGGAGTTTCTCAGCTCTCTGTAAGGGTGTAGGAAAACGGCACACATTTTCTTGCATCACCTGGAGGCACTCAAGTATGGGGCTGAGGGCCAACATCCTGGAAGGCCTTCCAGTTAAGACCAGGACACACTACCTAGAGAGTGGCGTTGACCATGCCCTACAGACGATCCATTCCATGAATACTCATCAGGAGTTGGAGGAGTTCTCATGGTGAAAACATCCATGATGCAGACACAGTGTGGAAGAGAGCCTCAGCCCTGCCCCTCAAGCCACAGGAAGCCCCCACCAATTAAATCTATTCTTCAAAGAAGAAAGGGAGAAGAAATCTTGAAAACCCAAAATTGATGTATTTCTTTTTTTGAAGGGGCAGTCATAAAATAAAATGCAGACTTGAAATAGGGATTAAACTGAACCATGGTAAAATAGCTCACATTTTCCTTTTCACACCGAAGTTTGTAACACGAAAACTTATGTTCACCATAGGAGTCTCTATGGCAAATAAGCAAGCTCTGCAGATGGCTTAGGACAAGAAAGACTTATTGTGCAGTCATTATTGGTGGTGAGATTTCTACATTAACATAACCAAAGATGAAAGAGATAACAGGGAAGAAGTTTTGCACAGATGTGACACAATTCTGGATATACTATAGCTGTATTCCAAATCTTATTGGCAGTCAAAAAAATACATATGCCATTGTATATTGTGGTAAAACAGGATAAAAAATTACTGTATTCTACTTTTACTAAACAAGTAACATGTAAATTGTGGTTTTTGCTGTTGTTTGTTTTTAAGCAATTTTCAGAGCATGATTAAGGTTAATAGGAATTCAGGCCAGTGCCAAAAACTTTGTTGTCCACAGCTCTGTCCAGATAGCTAGGAGGACCTGATGTGCTTTGCAAATTACTGAATACATTAACTGCAGGGTGGTTGGAGGGATGAGAGAGCTTAATATCTCCTAACTCCTTTTTTAAAAAATATTTATTTATTTACGTAAGCTCTGTGCCCAATGCGGGGCTTAAACTCATGACCCTGAGATCAAGAGTCACATGCTCTACCAACAGAGCCAGCCAGGTGCCCCATTGTGTTCTAATTCTCGACACCTGTGATCCATGAATGCAGCAGAAGGCAGCCCTTCTGAAGCCAGAAAAACCTGGTACGAGTTACTAATAACCCTTGTAACCCCACAATGAATGGCACTACCACTTTTGTAGCCTATATTGAGATCAAATACATACATTTTAAATACACAGATAATTAGACATGATAAAAATGTATTACCTGCTATTTACATTTGATATGGGTCTGTATCTACACTGTCCCATGGTGGTCACTCACCACAGTGTAGTTCTTGATTGTGACTTCTTGAAATTGAGGATCATGCCCAAGAGAAAGGCTGAAGTGGATGCTAAAGGAGGTAAAGCCAAGGTGAAGGATGAGTTACAGAGAAGATCTGCAAGGTTATCTGCTAACCCTGCTGCTTCAAAGCCAGAGCCCAAGCCCAAAAAGGCCCCTGCAAAGAAGGGAGAGAAGGTATCCAAAGGGAAAAAGCTGATGCTGGCAAGGAGGGGAATAACCCTGCAAAAAACAGAGATGCCAAAACAGACCAGGCACAGAAAGCTGAAGGTGCTGGAGATGCCAAGTGAAATGTGTGCATTTTTGGTAACTGTGTACTTCCGGTGACTCTACAATTTGAAATAGTATTTTTTTATCAAGTTTTATAAAAATGCAGAACCTTGTTTTACTTTTTTTTTTTCTTAAGCCATGTTGTTAGCACACAGAACACTGCATTGTTGTTTTGGGGTGAAGGGCATATGTCACTAATAGAATATCTCTGAAGCTAGATTGACACAAAGGGAAAAACACCTTTCTCTTCTAGTTTTGAGAAACTTCCCCTTGGCGGAGGAGGGATTCCTTGAGGTTGACACACATGAGCCACCTTGGCACAACACCTTGGTGGTATGGAAAGACTAAAATTCATTTTTTATGCCCTCTGCTCCCTCTCTGCCTTCAACATAGACTTGACTCCCTTAAACCCAGAGACCTACTGGTTCCCAGTATGTTAGGCAATCTGGACTTTACAGTGTCACCACTGACAGGGCGTCCCTCAAGAGTTCCTCTTTTAGCTTGGGGATCTTCAGATTGATAATTCTACAATTTTCATTTCGTTTCCTGACAGTCAGTGTCAGCTTGTGAAAAGTTGTTAAGCAACATGCTAAATGAGAACTGTCAACCCTCACTCTAAACTTTCCCTGTTCAGAGCATCACATGAAGACTTCACTGGGTTTTATAGTGGCTTTCTGATTTTGGTAGTCCATTGAAGAAAGGGGTTGGAAAGTTGTTGTATACTGTTAACGATTGTCTGCCCATGTCCTGCCTGAAATACCATGATTGTTTATGAAAAGCATCTTTAATAAAGCCGGATACAGTTTGGCTTGGAAGAAAAAAATCTCATTAATAGTATTTTATATTTATTACATGCTGAAATAATATTTTGGATATATTGAGTTCAATTAAATATATTAATTAATGTTATTTATTTCTTTTTGCTTTTTCTAATGGGGCACTAGAAAATTTCATATTACATATGTGTCTTACATTATATTTCTTAGATATTGCTAGTCTGCATCATTCATCTCCTTAGAAAAAATATAAAGGGAACATTATTCCATATGAATATGGAATATGGAATAAATATTTCTGAGTGCTGTGATATCAGGAAAAGAAATGTGCATATCACTAAATTTAAAATAGTTGGCAATTGCTCATAAATGAAGTCAACATTTTTTAGTGTCCACTGCTGCGTGTTTCACATATTTCTCAAGCTTTGTGTATCAGACAAGAGTCACTGTTCAATCAGAGAAGTGAAACCATTAGGAAATATCCATGTATAAAAATAAAAAAAAGGGATTAGTCTAGAGATTGATCTTAGGCAACTATGAGAATTGGTTAATAGTCTCTGAAAGGCTTGTGTCTTCTCATCTAAATCTTCAGCTTAAAGTTTGCAGAGCAGGAAGATGCTTGCAAAGATAGGAAGGGTAAGGACAAGCCAGAAATCACAGGCATATGTTGAAAATGATAAAATGGACTGGGCCCATGCCAGAAGTGGTGTGCCCAAGCCCTCTCAATCCAGCTCACCAGAGTCCATTGTACATATCTCTTCCCAACTTCGCATTCAGTCAGACCACATTGGTAGCTTGAAATCATCCAAATAGGGAGTATTTACATGATGTAAATTGGCAAACACAGCAAATCAGAGCTTTTGTTTTTTTCAGGAGAGTTGACTTTAAAACACTTAATATACCTCTGTGTATCAGTTTCTCACTGCCTCCAATTTTCATGATGTAGGTGGTGAAGGAGAAGCTGACACCCTTCGCTGTGTAACTAAACATCTACCTGACCCAGGAGTTGGAGAAGCTAATGGAAAATCAGCTGCAGGCTTGACCGCTGCTGCACACCAACAAGAAAGCCAGCAGTTAAGTGACCCAAGCATGATAGTTTGGAAGTGTAATAGCTTATACAGAAACACACAACTACTGCTTCACTTCTGCCCTCCAAATCCATGCAAAATATTCCTTGATGCCCACTCCAGCTGGAAACATATGAAGAGATTCTGGGGCACATAGCTGAGCTTAGCCACATTGACACATTACAAATTCACTAAATTCTACAACCATCTGAGAGATAAGGATTATTATACCCATTTTAAAGGTGAGGATGTCAAAACCCGAACAACTTAAATTACATTTCTCTAGTTGCAGAGCTGGTAAGGCGGAATTTGGACAGGGCTGTGTGATTTTAATTCCTATGTTTTCCCCACCACCACACACTGGGCTCCAAAACAAGGACTTCCTTGAGAACCGGTGTATCCCCTCCACAAGGAGTTTCCATTTGAAGGAGGGAAACTCACCTCATTGAATAATTACTCCATGTCTGTCCTTGTGTCAAATGTTTCACATTCAAGATTAACTCACTGAATTCTCATAAACCCCAGGAGATGAGAAGATGTTATAGGAGAAGAAAATGAGATGCTGGGAAGTTATCAAAACTTCAGAAGTCTTATAAGGAGGTAGTGGAATACACAAGGGGCAGAATGCAGACAGGCTTAGAGCACTTCTTGGCCCCAGCCAAATGACCAAAGGGAAAAATAATTGAAGTGTGATACAATAATTGAAAATGCTTTATAGAGACCTCTAAAGATATATTTCTTCTAATACAGTATGAAATAGCACATTTCTTCTAAAGACAAGAAATTAAGACTTACCCATACCCAAGGAATCAGGATCCCTCCTCACCTTACTTCATGGAAGGAGTGGGTTTTAGACAACGGTTGGCTTCTAACCTGATGGGCACGGGAAAGGATTGTCTATGTCTTCCAAGTCTCCTCCCTACAAACCAGGGCTGCTCACTAAGACCTAGCAAATTCCTCCTCTCTTCAGTTTCCCCCACTTCTTCCCATTTGACGCCAGGCATAACCCTATTACCGAGGTAGGCAGATAGCAGAAATGTGAAGTGAGGGCACCCAGGTGGAGGTGGCTATAAGAGCAGGAAACTGTCCTGGTAGCCTGAGTGGGGCTTTTTGATTCCAAAGAAAGGGCAGTAATTGATTCTTCCTTCAATTTTATCACTTATAATATTGCTCTTTATAAATGCCTGTGTTCGAGGGAAAAGAGGGACAGACATGCGAAGCAAAAACATGGTACGACTACGGATTCAGCTTTTGATTATGGGCATGTGTTTCAGGCATGTCCTTAACTTTGCTTTGGTTTAGCCTTCCAGTATTATTTTTCTAGCTTGTATTGATAGTCCATATAGTTAAACTTTGTTGGTCCAGGAGGATAAAATATTAGAAAGGAATATTAACAGCTCTAATGGTCCAGAGGGGAGACATTTCTAAAAATGGACAGTTTTGTTTCCCAGGAATATGACCACACTTTCTCTCAATTTTCTAATTTACATTTATTATGAAAATATTATTTATTTCTGAAGAATATTTGATTTTTTCCTTTGCAAATATTTTGTGGGAAATAGTTTATTTTACCTCTGTATATTTATTTTGATAAATGTACATATACACACTTAGGTATGTATCCAAGAAGTTTCTTATTAAGAATATAGTATGTGTCCATAATGTGATACATTTTAAGTAACATAGGACTTCCTCTCTGAAAAGAGCCTCTGCTTTTATAAAAATTGTATTACACTCAATTATTTTCATAAGTATTAGTAATGAATACTTACAAGAAATTTCAGCTTGACCAATATTTGCTTGCAAAGCAGCTACAAGAACACACCTGTTAATAGTAACTAAAAAAAGGAAATGAGCCCTTTTAGGGAGAAGAGCCTTTCAATCACTGCTCAGGAACAATGACATTTAAGAAGCTCGTTTTATTCTGTGGTCAATATTTAGCAGGATTACTGAGTTGTAGCAATAAAGAAAGAACTTGTTTTTCAAAGAAATGTGTAATATCTCAGAAACTGGAATTCTACACCCCCCTGCTGGATTTTCTGGTTTATACGATTATTTTTAATAATGAAAAAGAAAAACCTAGATGTTACGTAGATTGGAAATGCTGTCAGTTCTTCGGATAAAATCATCTGCTTTCCAACTCAAGCTGCAGTAAATGAACATTAGGATTCATTGTGGAAACTAACATTTTGAAGGCAGTATACCTAAATATGCAATTTCTGAAGGCGTTTTTGCCCTGAGGACATGCACTTTCATGGTATTTAGAAAGTGAGTATTTTAAAGCAAGGAGGAAGCTGTCGAAATAAAGAAATCTCTTTTTGTGACTTTATTTCAAAACTGGATATACCTCATATGTTAGCCTGACTTCCTTCTCCTGGTCCTTCCTAAAATAGGCTAATCTGGTAGAAACCCAACTGGTTGTAACACAATTCAATTCTGGCACTAACCACCCAGAGAAAGCACAGACCCCACATATTAAGATCCCCAACAAGACTGCCCTTATTTTATGGGTCAGGAATACATTAGGTGTTCCCAAGCCACCCATGCTTCTGGCTGACTGGCTATAAATTTTGGAGTTACTATAGCCCCCACAGGTTTCATAATTTGCTAGAACAATTCACAAAATTCAGGAAAATGCTATACTTACACTTACAGCTCTATTCATAAAGGATGCAAATCAGGAGGACCAGCCAAATGAAGAGATGCATAATACAAGGTCGAGGAGGGATGCAGAGTTTCTAAGCCTTTTAATTAAATCAGGGCAGCATATCACTCTCCTGTGTGTTCAACAACCAGGAAGCCCTAATGAGCCTCATGTTCAGGACTTTTACTGGAGTTTCATTACAGACACATGATTGATTAAGTCATTGGCCCCTTGTTTGAACTCAACGTCCACTTCCACCCCCATCCCTGGAGGTTGGGTTGGCTCAAAGTTCCAATCTTCTAGTTCTGTGAATAGTTTTCCTGGTGACTAAATCCCCAATCCTAGAGGCCAACCCTAACTTACTTTATTAACATAATGATAGTGAAAGCATAGCGATCCAATGGGCTCATGATTAACAAAGACTCTTCTATCACCTGAGAAGTTCTGTGCCAGGAACTGGGACAAAATTAATTCTTTATTATATAACAAAGACAAAACAGATTCAGTGTTATTTCCCTCTTCCCCTTTTTTTCTTTCTTCCTCTTTTCTTTCTTTACTTAGCATTCTTTTCTCTTCATACAAAAGGCTTAAAATAACACTGTTGATGCTTATGCTGTATCATCAAGGGGAAAATTAATACAAAAATTGTATATGCAATGATAGACATCTCAACTGCATGTGTGTGTGTGTTCCAGGTTTTATTTATTTTTATTGAGATATAATTGAAAAATAGCATGATATTAGTTTCAGGTATACAAATAATGATTTGACGTATGTATACATTGTGAAATAATTACCTAGTAAGTCTAGTTAACATTCATTACTACAAGTAGTTATAAATTATTTTCCTTGTGATAACTTTCAAGATCTATTCTCTTAGCAACTTAGCAATACAGTATTATTAACTATAGTTACTATGTTGTACATTACATGCCCATGATGTATTTATTTTATAACTGGAAGTTTGCACCTTTGACCATGTTCACCCTTTTTACCAACCCCCAGCTTCATCAACTGTTTTGAAATTAAAAAAAAAAAAAGAGAGAGAGAGAGAGACAAACAGAGAGAGAGAGAGAAGGAAATATGCCAAAATTTTAAATGGAGAGATTCAGGGAAATTTTTTCTACTACTAAACTCTGTTCTTTCCAAATTTGCTAGGAGAAATATGTATGACTTTTTTGAACAGAAATTTAAGAAGAAAGAAAGAAAGAAGAAAGAAAGAAAGAAAGAAAGAAAGAAAGAAAGAAAGAAAGAAAGAAAGAAAGAAAGAAAGGGAGAGAGAGGGAGAGAGGGAGGAAGGAAGGAAGGAAGGAAGGAAGGAAGGAAGGAAGGAAGGAAGGAAGGAAGGGAGGGAGGAAGGAAGGAAGGGAGGAAGGAAGGGAGGAAGGCAGGAAGGCAGGAAGGCAGGAAGGCAGGAAGGCAGGAAGGAAGGAAGGAAGGAAGGAAGGAAGGAAGGAAGGAAGGAGGGGTTTGGGCATTCAAGTGGGACAATGCTGTGCAGAGGTCATGACTCAGTTCTATACTCTTTGAACACCCAGGAGCCTGAGCTATCTGTGGTGAAGCTGCACCACCACTTGACTTCTTCACAGGGTATCCCACAAAGTTCTAATCCATTCCTCCATAAGCTCTAAAACCATCAATAAATTCTACTTCCCAGGAATTTTGACTTTAATGCCCTATAAAATCTATTTTTTGATTCTACATGTGTTGTCTTTGCATACCCTAAGTCAGCCAATGCCATCACCTATCGATTTCTCAGGTTCAAAATTTCAAATTCCTCTTTTTAAGTTTTTCTCATACTTAATCCAAGACATTGAACAACAGACAGTGTCAGGTACCATCAATTCTGTGGCATTTCTTTTCTGTGTATCTCCTCCTCTTGTGCCTGTTCCCAATAATGCAAACCTTCTTTCCTTTCACCAAGACAATCACAATAGCCTTCCGGCTTGATTCTGTTGTCCAGTTTCTGCTTCTACGACCCCTGTTGCCTATTGCAGACAGACTACCCGCCTTCAGTCAGAGCTCTGATTGAGACAACCCTTACTAAGAAAACTGATGTCATTTCCCTAAATAACCAAGGCTAGCTGTGGTCTAAAGGCAACCTTCACTTTTGCATTAATGCCTATTACCTCCATTCCTTGGCTGATTCATCCCATATTGAAGAACTTTTTCTTCTCTGCCAACACAGCTCTGTTTTCCAGGTCCATTATTCTTATTGTTCATTCTCTTTCCTACCTAATTACATCTCACCCAACTCATATTGTTACATTTTAATTTTTTTAAAGATTTTATTTATTTATTTGACAGAGAGAGAGACAGCCAGCGAGAGAGGGAACACAAGCAGGGGGAGTGGGAAAGGAAGAAGCAGGCTTCCCAGCGGAGCAGGGAGCCCAATGCGGGGCTTGATCCCAGGACTCTGGGATCACACCCTGAGCCAAAGGCAGACACTTAACGACTGAGCCACCCAGGCACCCCTACATTTTAATTTTAATTTGAAATGTACGATATGGGAAAATATAAACAATACTAAAAATCACCATAATCCCACTATTTAGAGATAACCACTGGTAATATTTTGGTGTGTTTTCTTTATATTGTTATTGAAAATATAATTTTCAAGATTTATGTAATATTCTCCTTATGAATATGCTTTAATTTACATATATTTTTCTCTAATGGTGGACACACAATTGCTTCCAGTTTTAGTTTTTATAAATATTTTACATGAACATGATTTTTCATAATAATTGCCTACATGTGTATTTACTCCTTTGAAATAGAGTCCTAAAAGTGGAAATCCCGTGCAAAGGTTATGGAGTCCCTCAAGACTTGTAAAACATGATGCACTGTTGCTTTTCAGAGAGTTTTATACTGAAGATTACCATTTTTTCCTAATCATTGTCAAGTTATTAAGCAAAAAAAAAAAATTTCATTTAATTTTGCATTTACTTATCAATGAGGTTGAACATTTTTGCATTAGGTCTTGCCATTTTGATTTCTTATGCTTGGGACCTTAGCCAATTTCTTATTATAATGTGTATGAATTGTTAAGAACCCATTGTATATCAGGATTCGGCAAACTAAAGTCCGTGTGCCAAATCCAGCCACCTGCTTGTTTTTGTACATACCACAAGCTTAAGAATGTTTTTTACACTTTTAAATAGTTGAAATTTTTCAAAAAATAGAAGAATATCTTGACATGTGAAAATCTAATGAACTTTAAATATCAGTATCCATAAAAATGATTTATTGGTCACAGCCATGATTATTCATTTACATATAGTCTATGGTTTCTTTTGTGTTAGAATAGTACAGTTAAGTAGTTGAGACAGAGACCCTCTGTTTTACAAAGCCTAAGTATGTTATCCTTTACAGAACAAGTTGCCAATCCCTGGTATATATGGAAGAAACAAAGTATGTAAACATTACCCCACTGTGTTCTTATTATTGACATTTTCCCTTTTATTTTCTCTAACCTCAGGCAGTTTACCTTTTTATGAAATAAAGTAGGTCCTTTTTTCTTTCTTTAAAACTTTGTCCAGTGGTTTCAGGTTTAAAAAGCACTTTTTATTCAAGAATTGGTTAACTATTAGGCAATACTGTGTTCTATATTTTTAATATAGGCTTGATATTTTTTAATTCACTTTAGATCATCTGTATCTTTACAATGGTAAAATATATTTTTGAGGAAAATATATACTGTTTATTATTTATTTGAAATATCACATGCACTTTTAAATATTAAAATTCTTTAGTTAAAAATTTCAATAGCACCTTTTCACTTTGGTGACAGCTAAAGAAGCCTACCAAAGACAAATATTTTAAAATCTTTTACAAAAATACATTGCATAAGACATTGTCTTGCAACTTTAAAAATAAAGTAGTATTCAAAATAATTCCAGCCACATGGGTGGCTCAGTCGGTTGAGCACCCACCTCTTGATTTTGGCTCAGAACATGATATCGGGATTGTGAAATCAAGCCTAATGTTGGGCTCTGGGCTCAGTGTGGAGTCTGCTTCTCTTCCTCTCCTTTTGCCCCTTCCCCTGTTTTCTCTTTCTCTCAAATAAATAAATAAATCTTAAAAACGATTCAAAATTTAGTTTTATATAAGAAATTTTTGCTTATATATTTATCCTGTAATATGTGAAATGTCTGTATACATTTATCCAACTTAACTCCATAGTTAACTGCATCCAATTCTTAGAAGAGTGAAAAAGTGTTATTTTGTGTAGTTTTTGTGTATTTGAGACCTGTTGTGAAATATACATAATACTTTTCAGAAAATCAGCATGGTCATTTTATCTTTTTCTGAAAACACAACATTGTAACTGTCGTAATCCAATAAAATTTTTATTTTCATTTTTGTTCCAAATAATCCATTTGCCAAATAATACCTGTTGATTTTAAATTCTTCTCATATTGGTTTCTGAAATTCTCAGAACTTAATGCAGGATTCAGGACTACATATTCTGCTCCATTGATTTATCCATTCATTTCTGAGTCATTAAGGCACTATTTTTTATAGACCTAAATTTTGGGGTGTGCATATAATTTCTTTATTTTTTTTCCAACTAATATCTTCTTTGTTTTTTTTTATTTAAACTCAATTAGACAACATATAGTTGTCATTAGTTTCAAAGGTAGTGTTCAATAATTTATCAGTTCCGTATAGTACCCAGTGCTCATCACATCATGTGCCCTCCTTAATGCCCATAACCCAATTACTCCATTTCCCGACCCACCTCCTCTCCAAAAATCCTTAGTTTGTTTTCTGTAGTTAAGAGTCTCTCTATTAAGGAGGGCACATATTGCATGGTGCACTGGGTGTTATATGCAAGTAATGAATCATGGAACATTGCATCAAAAACTGGAGATGTACTGTATGGTGACTAATATAACAAAATAAATATTATTTTTTAAAAAAGAGTCTCTCATGGTTTTTCTCCCTCTCTGATGACTTCCCATTCAGTTTGCCCTCCCTTCCCCTATGATCCTCTGCACTGTTTCTTATATTCCACATATGAGTGAAACCATATGATAATTGTCTTTCCCTGATTGACTTATTTCACTCAGCATAATACCCTCCAGTTCCATCCACATGGATGCAAAAGGTAAGTATTCATCCTTTCCGATGGCTAAGTAATATTCGAATATGAATATATATATATATATATATATATATATATATATAATCACATCTTCTTAATCCATTCCTCTGCCAATAGACATCTGAGCTTCTTCCACAGCTTGGCTATTGTAGACATTACTGTTATGAACATTGGGATGCAGGTGCCCCTTCAGATCACAACATTTGTATCATTGGGGTAAATACCCAGTAGTGCACTTGCTGGGTCATAGGGTAGCTCTATTTTAAATTCTTCTGGAACCTCCATACTGTTGTGCAGAGTGGCTGTACCAGCTTGCATTCCCACCAACAGTGTAAGAGAGTTCCCCTTTCTATCAATGCTCACCAACATTTGTTGTTTCCTGTCTTGTTAATTTTAGCCATTCTAAATGCTATGAGGTGGTATCTCATTGCAGTTTTGGTTTGTGTTCCCCTCATGCCAAGTGGTGCGGAGCATTTTTTCATGTGTCTATTGGCCATCTGTATGTGTTCTTTGGAGAAACGTCTGTTCATGTCTCCTGCCCATTTCTTGATTGGATTATTTGTTCTTTGGGCATTGACTTTGATAAGTTCTTTATAGGTTTTGGATGCTAGCCCCTTATCTGATACGTCATTTGCAAATATCTTCTCCCATTCTGGCAGTTGTCTTTTGGTTCTGTCAACTGTTCTCTTTGCTGTGAAAAAGCTTGCTATCTTGATGAAGTCCCAATAGTTCATTTTTGCCTTTGTTTCCCTTAACAGTGGAGAGGTGTCTAGCAAGAAGTTGCTACAGTCAAGGTCGAAGAGGTTGCTGCCTGTGTTCTCTAGGATTTTGATGGATTCCTCACTCACATTGAGGTCTTTCATCCATTTTGAGTTTATCTTTTTGTATGATGTAAGAAAATGGTCCAATTTCATTCTTCTGTGTGTGGCTGTCTAATTTTCCCAACACCATCTGTTGAAGAGACTGTTAGATATTCTTTCCTGCTTTGTTGAAGATTAGTTGACCATAGAGTTGAGGGTCCATTTCTGGGGTCTCTATTCTGTTCTATTGATCTATGCGCCTGGTTTTGTGCCAATACCATGCTGTCTTAATGATCACAGCTTTGTAATATAGTTTGAAGTCAGGCATTGTGATGCCCCCAGCTTTGGTTTTCTTTTTCATCAATCCCCTGGAAATTCAGGGTCTTTTCTGGTTCCAAACAAATATTAGGATTGTCTGTTCCAGCTCTATGAAAAATGTTGATGGTGTTTTGACAAGGATTGCATTGAAAGTGTAGATTGCTCTGGGCAGCATAGAAGTTTCACAATGTTTATTCTTCCAATCCATGAGCGTGGAATGTTTTTCCATCTCTTTGTATCTTCCTCAATTTCTTTCATAAGTATTCTGTAGTTTCTAGAGTATAGATCCTTTACCTCTTTAGTTAGGTTTACTCCTAGGTATCTTATGGTTTTGGTACTATTGGTGCATCCTACTAAAGAATGAATGGGTCAACCAGGAAATTAAAGAGGAACTTAAACAATTCATGCAAACCAATGAAAATGAAAATACATTAGCCCAAAACCTATGGGATACTGCAAAGGTGGTCCTTAGAGGGAAGTACATAGCCATCCAAGCCTCACTCAAAAAATTAGGAAAATCTAAAATGCACAAGCTAACCTTACACCTAAAGGACCTGGAGAAAGAACAGCAAATAAAGCCTAAACTAAGCAGAATAATAGAAATAATAACAGTTAGAGCAGAAATCAATGAAATAGAAACTAGAAGAACAGTAGAACAGGTCAACGAAACCAGAAGTTGGTTCTTTGAAAGAATTAATAACATCGATAAACTTTGGCCAGACTTATCCAAAAGAAAGGAGAAAGGACCCAAATTAATAAAATCATGAGTGAAAGAGAGAGATCACAACTAATACCAAGGAAATAGAGACTTATTACCAGCAGCTATATGCCAACAAACTAGGCAATCTGGAAGAAATGGATGCATTCCTGAAAACTTATAAACTATCAAGACTGAAGCAGGAAGAAAGAGACAATCTGAACAGACCAATAACCAGCAAGGAAATTGAAGCAGTAATCAAAAACCTCCCAAAAAACAAGAGTCCAGATCCAGATGGCTTCCCAGGGGAATTCTACCAAACTTTTAAAGAAGAACTAATAACTATTCTTCTGAACCTGTTTCAAAAAATAGAAAGGGAAGGAAAACTTGCAAACTCTGTCTATGAAGCCAGCATTACCCTGATCCCAAAACCAGACAAAGGCCCCATCAAAAAGGAGAATTACAGCAATATCGCTGATGAACATGGATTCCAAAATTCTCACCAGCATCCTAGCCAATAGGATCCAACAGTACGTTAAAAGGATTATTCAGCAGGACCAAGTGGGAGTTATTTCTGGGATGCAAGGGTAGTTTAACACTAGCAAAATCAATGTGATAGAACACATTAATAAAAGAAACAAGAACAGTATGATCCTCTTAATTGATGCAGAAAAAGTATTTGACAAAATACAGCACCCTTTCTTGATTAAAACTCTTCAAAGTATAGGGATAGAAGGAACATACCTTAATATCACAAAAGCCATCTATGAAAAGCCCACAGCAAATATCATTCTCAATGGGGGAAAATGGAAAGCTTTTCCCTTAAGGTCAGGAACATGATAGGGATGCCCACTCTCATCATTTTTGTTCAGCATAGTATTAGAAATCCTAGCCTCAGCAATCAGACAGTAAAAAGAAATAAAAGGCATTTACATTGGCAAAGAAGATGTCAAACTCTCTCTCTTCGTAGATGATATGATACTTTATGTGGAAAACCCAAAAGACTCCACCCCTAAATTACTAGAACTCATACTGCAATTCAGCAACATGGCAGGATAAAAAAATCGATGCACAGATATCAATTGCATTTCTATACATTAACAATGTGACTGAAGGAAGAGATATTAAGGAATCAGTTCCATTTGCAACAGCACCAAAAACCATAAGATACCTAGGAATAAACCTAACCAAAGAGGTAAAGGATCTTTGATGGACTTAGTAATGTGAACATGACTAAGGAAAAAAATCTCTGGGTGTGAGGATAGCTCAATAGAAACCTCCAAAACAAAGAAAAAACAGAAAGAAAAAAAAACTAAAAGAAAGAAGAGACAGAACAGAATATCTAATAATTGTAAGACTGCTACAAAAAGTGTAACTTATGTATAACGAGAACTCTAGAGGGAGAAGAAAGAAAGAAACAGAAAAAAAAAATACGACAAAAGTGACAAAGAATTTCCCCCCAAATTAATATCAGATATCAAATCACAGAATAAGGAATTTGAGAGAACACCAAGAAGAATAAAAGAAGAAAAAATACAACTGTACCTAGTTGTATCATTTTCAAACTACAGAAATGCCACGACACTGCCCGTGGAGCCGTGGTATTGATTCAGGAGAAGGACGAGGCACAGACAGTTTAGCTTGTGAAAGAGAGTGTGGGTGCAGGGGACAACTGCCAGGCGTGCCACCACCAAGAGTGTGATCGCCCCGAACAGCTGCAACCTCGCATATTTATTGGCAGTAAACAATCAAAGACAATCAAGGGGATGATCCATATTACACCCTAGTGAATAGTAGTACATCACGGGGAAGGTCACGGGAGTAGATGATGTAACGTTCAGCAAGTGAGGCCTATTCTTAAACATGTTTCTATGGACCCTGTGGGCTATTGTCAAGAGCAATCAAGTTTCAGTTGGGGCAGTGTTCTGCCCTTTTGCAGACCAGGCGTTCTTGGCCACTCGTTACCTGAGGGCAGCATTCCACCCTGAGCGAGCCGGGCACTCCCAACTGCTGTGTAAGCCGGGCATTCCCGGGTCTTGTGCTCTGACGTTTACACTAAAGCCAGCAAGGTCACAAACATGTTTTCCTATTATATCCTTAGCATAAGCTCTTGGCCAGGGGCTGCTGCACAGAATGTTAAAGATAAAGAAAAAATCCTGAGAGATGCCAGAGGAAAAACACCTTACTTATAGAGGAGCAAAGATAAGAATTATATCTGACTTCTCCTCAGAAATCATGCAAGCTAGAAGAGATGGAGTAAATATTTATTAGAGAGAGAGAGAGAGAGAGAAAACACCCACCTAGAATTCTGTATCTATCTTTCAAAAGTGAAGGAGAAATAACATCTTTCTCAGACAAAAATTGGAAGAATTTGTTACCAGTAGATCTGCCTGTGAGAAATGTTTAAAAAAATTCTTCAGAAAGAAAAATTACAGAGATCAGAAACTTGGATCTACATAAAGGAAGGACATTGGAGAAGGAATAAGTGTAGGTAAAATAAACACCTTCATTATTATTGTTCTTAATTAATCTAACACATAACTGTTCAAAATAATAATGTTTTTGTTATATCTATGCTTATGTATATGTAAAATGAATGATACAAGGGATGAGAGGGAAGAATTAGGATTATTTTCTTATATAAAGTATTTGCACTACCCATTGTGCAGCATAGTGTTATTTGAAAGTCGTAGATGTGGATTAGTTTTAAATGTATATTGCAAACTATAGGGTAAACACTAAAAAAGTAAAAAAACAAAGTACAACTGATATGTTAAGTAAGGAGAGAAAATGGAATAATTTAAAATGCTCAATTAAACAACAAAAGGCAGAAAAAGTGAAAAACAAAAATAGGAATGAAGAACAAGGGCAACAAATCAGAAACAGTAACATTTATGGTAGCTATTAATACAACTATATCAGTAATTATTTTGTTTGTCAATAGCCTACACCACTTAAAAAACAGATTGTCAGATTGGATCAAGAAACAGGACCCAATTATATGTTGCCCAAAAGAAACCCACATTAAATATAAAGACACACATAGATTAAAAGTAAATGGATGGAGAAAGATTATACCATGCCAACATTAATTAAAAAAATGGAAATAACTCTATTACTTTGGACAAAGCTGACTTCAGAGCACAGAGAGTTATCAGGAATAAAGAGAGTCATCATACAATGATAAACTGGTCAATTCTCCAAGAAAACAAACAGTTTTTAACATATATATCCTAACATCAGAGCATCAGAGTCATAAGGCAAAAACTGACAGAATTGCAAGGAGGAGTAGATGAATCCACTTTTATAGTTGGAGATTTCAACACCCCTCTATCAGAAATGGACAGATCCACCAGGCAGAAAATCAGTAAGGACATAATTAAACTCAACAACACCATCAAGCAACTAGATATGAAGGATCACATGAGAATCTTCTTACGTAATAACATGTTAAAATGGAAGTTTCTCTAAAGACACCAAGTCATGATACATGATATATGTTAAACCAAATCACTACATGGACAAGTTACAAAGAAAATATCCCAAAATTGGTTTAAGATCTCTCGAACTCCTCCACAACTTTAAGATAATAAAGAGCTATAAGAGGAGAGGACTGTGGAAATATAAGAAAATTAAATCCAAATATACTAATGATAATAATAAATAAAAATGGAATAAATAACAAGAAAATGATTAAGAATAATAAATATCAGACTGGAAAAATGACCAAATCCAGCTATATGCTGTTTAAGGGATATATCCAAAATAGGACGCATTATATTATATAGATATATATAGTCACATCTTCTTTACCCATTCATCTGTAGAAGGACATAGGTTGTTTCCATATCTTGGCTATTGTGAATAATGCTGCAATGAACATGGGCATTCATATACCTCTTCGAGATCCTGGTTTCATTTTCTTCTGATATATGCCCAGAAGTGGGATTGCTGGATCATATGGTAGTTATATTTTTAGTTTAGATACCAATTTACATTCCCATCAACATTGTACAAGGGTACCTGTTTCTCCACATCCTTACCAACATTTGTTATGTCTTGTCTTTTTGATGACAACCATTTTAACAGATGTGAAGTGGCATTTTATCATGGTTTTGATTTGCAATGCCCTGATGACTAGTGATGTTGAGCATTTTTTCATTTACCTGTGGGCCATTTGTATGTCTTTTTTGAAAGAATATCTTTTCAGTTCCTCTGCTCATTTTTTTTTTTTTTTTGAGAGGGAGAAAAGGGTGGGGAGTGGCAGAAAGAGAGGGAGAGATCATCTTAAACAGGCTTTACACCGAGCACAGAGCCTGATGCAGGGCTCCATCTAGATGCTTAACTGACTGAGCCACCCAGGCGCCCCCCCTCTGCCCATTTTTAAATTGGATTGTTTTTTGTTTGTTTTGCTATTGAATTGATGAGCTCCTTATATATTTTGGATGTTAAATGCTTATCAGATACATGGTTTGCAAATATTTTTCCCATTTCATAGGTTATCTTTTCATTTTGTTGATCGTTTCTTTTGCTGTGCAGAGCTTTTTAGTTTGATATTGTTCCACTTATTTATTTTTGCTTTTGTTGCTTGTGTTTTTTACTGTTATATCCAAAAAATCCTTACCAATACCAATGTCAGGGAGGTCTTTTTCCTGTTTTCTTCCAGGACTATTGTGGTTTCAGGTCTTACAGTTAAGTGTTTAATACATTTTGAGTTAACTTTTATAAATGGTGTATGTTAGGGATTCAATTTCATTCTTTTGCATGTGGTTATCCAGCTTTCCCAACACCATTTGTAGAAGAGACTAACCTTTCCCTAGTGAGTATTCTTGGCTCCTTTATTCTTAGTGAACCTTATATGTGGGATCTTGATTCTGTTTGGTCTATGTGTCTGTTTTCATGCTATTATCATACTGTTTTGATTTGTAATCATAAATCAAATACATATAGCTTTGTAATACAGTTTGAGATCAGAAAGTGTGATGCATCTAGCTTTGTGCTTTCTCAGGATTGTTTTGACTATTCAGAGTCTTTTGTGGTTCTGTACAAATTTTAGCATTGGTTTTCCTATTTCTGTGAGAAATGCTATTGGAATTTTGATAGAAACTGCATTGAATTTATAGATGGTTTTGGGTAGTATGCACATTTAAACAAAATTAATTATTCTGAACCCTGAACATGGGATATCTTTCCATTTATTTGTGTCTTTTACAATTTCTTTCATCCAAGTCTTATAGTTTGCAATGTACGGACTTTTTACCTCCTTAATTAAATTTATTTTTACATATTACATATTTTATTATTTTTACTGCTGTTGTAAATACATATTTTACTGTTTTTACTGCTGTTGTAAATAGATTTTCTTTATTTCTTTTTCAGATATTTCACTGTTACTGTATAGAAACAACTGATTTCTGTATGTTACTTTTGTATACTGTAACTTTACTGAATTCATTGATTATTTCTAAAAGTTTTTTGGTCTTTAGGATTTTCTCCATATAAGAATATATAATCTTCAAGAAAAGACTATTTTATTTCTTCTTTTCTCATTTGGATGTCTTTATTGTTTCTTCTTGCCTTGATTTTTTTTGGCTAGGATGTCTAGTACTATGTTGGATAGGAGTTGTTGGAGTAGGCACCCTTCTCTTGATCCTGATCCTAGGGAGAAAACTTTCAACCTTTCATGGTTGAGTATAATGTTAGCAGTACATTTGTCATATATGGCCTTTGTTATGTTGAGGTATGAACTGAATTTGTTGAAATTTTTTTATCATAAAATTATGTCATATTTTGTCAAATGGTTTTTCTGCATCTATTACAATGATTTTTTTTCTTTTCATTATATTAATGGGGTATATCAAATTTATTGATTTACATGTGTTAAACCATCCTTGCATCCCAGGAGTAAATCTCACTTGATTATGGTGTATTTTGTGGCAAAGAACATAGTTTCATGGTACCAATATTTTAGAATTTGTTGAGAACGACTTATTGCCCATTTTCTGGTCAATAAATGCTCTTTTGTTTTTGAAAAGTATGTGTAATTTATAGTAATCACATGTTCTATATATGTTCTTTAAGTCAAGGTTTTAACTTTGCTATTCAAAAGTTCTATTGCTTACTTATATATTTTTGTCTCTTTGATCTGTAATTACTGTTATGTTAACTTCTTCTATTAGCATGGCAGATTTATCCATTTTTCCCTGTAATTCTGTCAGTTTGACTTAATATATTTTGAGATTATATTATTAGTTATATACAAGTTTAGAGCTGTTATATCTCTCTCGTCTATTGGATACGTTTGCATTATTTGGTGACCCTCTTTATCTCTTGTAATGCTTTTTGTCATCAAAATATATTCAGTCTGATATTATTATAGCTACATCAGCTTATATGAATGGCCCTGTTAATTTCTAGTAGTAAGACCTTGTGTTAATTAAGTACTCTCTCTGTACTCCAATTTTCTTGTTTCCAAAATGGGTAGGACAATAAGACCAACATTATGAAGTTGTTTATTCATTCATTTTTCATTTGTTTACTGTATATTTATTAAACATCTGTCATGTGTTAGGGTTTGTTCTGTGCTTGGGAGAAATAGCTGCAAACAAAAATTCCTGTCCTTGTGGAACTTAGATTTTAGTATGAATTATTGTTAGAACTAAATGTGTTAATACATATAAACTGTTTACAATACTACCTACCACATAGTGAGGATTCCCTATACACTACCTGTTTATATATACATATAATCACATACACACACATACAATGGAATACACTGTAATTTTATTTAGCCATAAGAAAGATGGAAATCCTTAAATTTGTAACAACATGGATAGACCTTGAGGACGTTATGTGAAGTGAAATAAGTCAAAGACAAACACTGTATAATTTCACATGTAGAATCTCAAAAAGCTGAATTCATAGAAAAAGAGAGTAAATGATGGTTGTCAGGGGCTGGGAGGTAGGTGAAATGGGGAGATGTAGGTCAAAGGTTATAAACTTTCAGTCACAAGACCAATAATTCTGGGGACCTAATGTATAGTGTGGTGACTAAAGGTCCTCCTTGATGTGAAATAATGTGTCCCATTGTCCCAGAGCACTTTCATCTTTGAAAAACTTGTCAGTAGTTGTCAGATAATGGGAATTTGGGTCAGACACAGGCAGTCCACATATTGCATGGTCCCCACATGTGTGAATTGTAGTTACATGATATACTGACAGTGAATAATTTCATAAAAGGCAAACTCTGCTGCTAGGTCTTCAGTCTACAAACCACTGCATAAATAATAACTGTGCAGCATGATCCAGTCTGCTGGTGATGGGTCACTGAACATTTGTTATCAGGTCACATGCAAACAATAAAGCATGTAATGGTGTTGCCTCCCTATCTCTCAGTGATAAACCCACCTGATATTTTACAAAAATGGATCATTGAAAGAGAGAATTGGCCAACAAAGATGAAAGTGCAGAAATAAATGAAAAGCGGTAAAGTGGAAGGGAAATTAGATTGAAAGTGAATAGAGTTATAGAGGAAATAGCTGACCCGGGGAACACTGACACTGCTGCCACTTGAGAAACTCTAGATGTGCAGCCAGATGATCTTGGTGAAGGAGAAGTTATTGGCATATATTAGGAAAGTGTCTGTGACAAAGAGAAGGAAAGGTGTATCCGAAAAAGTGAGGTGGACAAAAAAAAATTATATGATAGGAGATATTTCACAGCATTGAAAACACAAAGAATAAGATGTTGAAGTGATCCAAACAGAAAGGACTGTGACAGTTCGTCGAGGCAGAGAAAAGATGCTAACTCTGTAGTGTAAGCTATACCATGAGAAGAAGGCAAGGGCTGCTCAAACTGATTCTGGAAAGCATTTTACAGTGAAATAAAACACCTTAGTTCTTAAGATGTCTAAGTGGCTGGGTGGCTCAGTCGGTTAAGTAGCTGTCTTTGGCTCAGGTCATGATCTTAGGGTCCTGAGATCGAGTCTGCTTCTCCCTCTTGCTCTTCCTGCTCATGCTCAATCTCTCTCTCTCTCTGTCAAATAAATAATAAATAAGAATCTTTTAAAAAAAGATTTCTAATGTCTTAAATTACAATGTACTCCTTAAACTTACACAATGTTATATGTCAATTATACCTCAATAAAGCTGGAAAAAAATTAAAGGAAAAAAAAGGAAAGGCTGCAGACCTGCTCCAGATTAAAAAAAACTAAACAGATGTGACACTTTAAACAATGTATGATTTTGGACAGGATCCTGAACTGGGCTAAATATCTGTAAAGAATATTATTGGGACAGGCGAGGACACTTGAATATAGACTGTGGATTAGATAACAGTATCGATGTTACATTTTCTGTTCTGGTCATTGTACAGGGGTCCTTGTTCTTAGGAAATACACTCTGGAGACAGTGAGTGGCACCAAACGTCCTCTCCGATTTAAAAGAGGTGTGGGAGAGAAGAGAAAGAGAAAAGGTAATGAGAAAGCAGATGGGGCAAAATGGAAACAATGGGGTAAACTTCCTTATGCCAGTTTTACATTTTTTTCTTTAAATTTGAAATTATAACAAAATCAATTTTTTTATTATGTTCAGTTAGCCACAGTATAGAACATCATCAGTTTTTGATGTAGTGTTCCATGATTCATTAGTTGCATATTAATTTATAAAAAACTATTACAGTATTTTTTATTTATTATATAGTATATTGTTTATTTATTTATTATTTATTTATTGTATTTCCCTATACATTAAATGTTTCAACAAAATTGAATGTTTCAACAAATATTAATATTTAATTAAAATTTGAGTGTTACTATTTAGTTCGTATTACATTTTTTAATTACATTAAAATTTTAATTAAGAAATTAAAAATGCAACGTTTAATTACATTAAAATTGAATTTTAAAATTTGGATTACATTTTAAAATGTTAATGTTTAGGGATACCTGGGATGCTCAGTCAGTTAAGTATCTGACTCTTGATTTCAGATCAGGCCCTGATTTCAGAGCCCCGGGATTAAGCCCTGTGTAGGGTTTTGCACTTAGTATGGAGCCTGCTTGGGATTCTCCCTCTCCCTCTCCTGCTGCTCCTCCCCCACTCATGTATGCTCTCTCTCTCTCTCTCTCAAATAAATAAATAAAATTTGAAGAAACATAATATTTAATGTTTAAATGTTTAATGTTTTATGTTTGAGCAAATTCTAATATTTCAAAAAAATTTCTAAAGGTTTCAGGAAAGTCCCCTTCATTGTTCTGCTTTGCGTAGTATCAGCTTGCTTGGACCTTTTTACCGTCCTGTACTACCACGCAGTGCAAGGACTGCCTATGTTGTGTACACTGTAAAATAGATTTTATAACTACACTATTTCCTGGCCATGAAAGAAGGCTATGAAGACAAGTCTCTGTGAAAATTTGCAATTTTCAGACTTAGGCACATCTGTAATTTTTTCCCAGAAAAGCTTCAGGAGCCATAACCAGCAGTTTGACCCCGTGGAACCAGATTGAACTCAACCTAAAACAGGACATGAAGGAACATTCCAGTATCCCGTGAAGCCATTTGAGCTACACTGGAACGTGGGGGATCTTCCCTTTGACAATGCTGACTCTTGTACTGAAATATGGCTGTTATGTTATTTAGGCCATTTGGGTAACAGAAGGAAAGTGTGACGCCCCGATAATAAGGATGAACATGGAAATAATAGAGGCAGAATCTCATAGGAACTCAGGAATAGTGAGTAGATGGGACTTACACAAAACTAAAACCATAATTGTGCAGGAAATCTCAGCTGCAGGTCAGTAAGGACTCAAGGCAACAATAGGATGTGGCCATCTTCAGTCTCTGCACTCACTCAGCTTCCCCTTCTCTATAACACTCCTCTTTCTTCCAACTGCACACCTCACCTGGTTCCCTAAAGAGCTTCCTTTTTCTTGCAGCTCTGCTGACTCAAACTCCCAGCTCCCTCATGTCTCCCGTGGCCACTCTTTGCTCCTTCATTTCAGCACCTTCTTCTGAAATTGCCTGGACCCTCCTTCCATACTTCTCTGTCCAATTCAAAGAGGGAAAATCTGATTGGCCTTGCTACTTCCACCTCTTCTTGTTTATAAAGAGCTTTTCACTCTGGGATGCTCTCTGACATTGGTCAGGGAAGGACAGAGGCAAGGATCTGGGACAGAGCAGGAGCACGTGAACAAGGACCATGGAGAGGCTGTGACCAGTGACCAGGTGAATCCATGTCTTGGGGGTGCAGTGCAGTTGGGCCACATATGCTTCTCACAGTGCATCAAAAGGACCCAAACATTCTCCAGAAAGAAAAGATGTTCTTTGCATCAGATAGACGAATGCCTGTCTTGCACATACTAAATGATGAGGAATTAAAACATGTTTTGACACATCTTTGAAAATAAATCTAATGACTACTATTATACTCATTAGTAATTATCTTATTAATAAAAGAATAACTCTCTGTCCCTTCTGGTATTTCTTTGGTTTATTACGTTACCTAAATGAGGAAAAGGGAACACTCCAGTGCCTTTTCTTGCCCATGCATGATAGTACCCACAATTATACTTGAATTGTATACTTGAATTTTTAGTTGAACTAAGAGCATAATGAAGAGCAGAGACAAATCTTATTTGTCCATAGTAGCACAGATTAGCACTAAGAGATAAAATCATAAATATTTTGAAAATATTTTATCCACTGTCTTTTTTTTTCTTTAATAAAATTGTAGTGGGGACTTATTTGCAGCTGAATAATTGATCTCTGAATTTGGCCTGCTTGCACATCCCCTGTTAAATTCTGTAAAATGGAATAGAATCTGAAAACAGCTTATGTAAAGAATTAGCCCAGAAGTTCAAGGGATGCCAACGATTAAAAAAAAAAAATCATAGTTGTAGTGGAAAGTCAACTTTTACAGTCCACAGATAATTTCTTACCCGCTTTCTCATAAATGTAACAATTTATGGGGGGGGGAAGAGTCCTTGTTCTCTATAACAATGTTCTAAGGGGCGCCTGGGTGGCTCAGTTATTAAGTGTCTGCCTTCGGCTCAGGGCGTGATCCCAGTGTTATGGGATTGAGCCCCGCATCAGGCTCTTCCGCTGAGAGCCTGCTTCTTCCTCTCCCTCTCCCCCTGCTTGTGTTCCCTCTCTCACTGCCTGTCTCTCTCTCTCTCTGTCAAATAAATAAATAAAATCTTTAAAAAAAAAAACGTTCTAAGAGGAAAGTATGTTATGTAATAAAAGGAGAATAATTTTTGCCCAGGTATTATATTAAGCATATTACTTGCAGTCTATATTTTAATCTTTTCAACAGCCCTGTGCAATAGATGTTATTTTTATCCATATTTTATGGGTGGACAAACTGAGGATTATACATGTACGTAACTTATCGAGCTACACAGGAAATAAGTACCTGAGAAAGAGATTGACTCTGAACCTGTGCTCTCAACCAGATTCTGTCTAGGAAAAGGGCCAGGCAGCCCTGCATCCCTTAAAAGTCAGTCCTAGAAGGGTGCCTGGGTGGCTCAGTTGGTTGAGCATTGGATTTTTTATTTCGACCCAGGTCACCATCTCAGGATTGTGAGATCCAGCCCCACATTGGGCCCTTGCTGCATGGGATTCTCTCCTTCTCACTCTGCCCCTCCCCACCTCACTCTAAAGAGAAAACAAATGTCAGTCCTGGGACCTTGAGCCTTCAGGAGAGAGATGGGGAGTCTCCAGAGGCTGTGTCCTGTGAAGTTTGCAAGAAGGCTGAGCTCTGTTTCTTCAAATCCCAGTGGTCAGACGTGCTCATGTCTCAGCATTTCTCCAGGACCAAACCACCCCAGAGTGGTGTAGAACACAGCACATTCACCTGTTACTCAACCACCATTCTGGTTCCAAGGCTACATCTCTCCACTGGACTAGTTCGAGGGTTGTCAGTGTTTTGCCCCTGGGCCTAATTCCAGCTGCTTATTTGAATCGTGGCTCTGCAATGGACCACTACTCCCTGGCTGCAGCCCTTGCTCTCCACAGTCAATTGGGGCCTCGGACAAGTGGTTCCTATGTTCGAGGGGATGCTTTGTAGAAACCTGCCAAGGCAGGTGTTTTGGCACTCTCAGCTTTAACCTTTGCTGCACTTTGTTATCTCAACTATCATGATGTGAGCATCTGCAAAGCGGTTGCCATGCTGTGGAAGCTCTGACCTTTTGGATTTAAAACCTTGAGAATTGACTTCTTTGCCTCTGCTCTGTCATGTCATTCAAATCACAGAAAGTAGGAAGTAACAGGTGAGTCCAAACCTCTTCTCCTAATCACCTGGTTATTTTTAGAATTTAGTCTTTGAGGAAAAATTTTGAGAGGAATTTTATCCAAGAAATTTGGAGACTGATTTCCTTCTTCCAGTGAGTTTATGGGATTTTCTCTCAGCTTCTTACAAGACTCACAGCATAACTAAATACTATGTATGAACTTTTGCCTTTTGGCTTATCACATTTTTTAAGGAAATCAGCTTTACTACTATCAATACCTGATCAAACTTCTGTATTTGTTCCGGGAATGATGAAGAAAGGAAAATCCTGTTAACCCATAAGTAAAGACTTTGCAGAAAGTTAGTCAGTGTTTAGTTTTTTAAAAACTTCCCTCTCTGTTTAGTCGATACCAGTTACTGATGGTTACATGTCCTAGGAAATACTGATATTTCACATTAATTTCTAAATCCTGGGAAGAAGAGCCTGGAGACCTTCTAAGTATAGAGAAGTTCCATTTATAGATGTATCAAAATATTATAGAATCTAAACTGAGACTTAATCCTCAAATGTATTTATTTTACTTGTCCTAAGATAATCTGTCTACAAATATAAAACTGTAAGTAATAAATTATTTTCCCATGGTAGGACTCTCTAATGTAAAAATGTATTCTATGAAAATAAAGTTTATTTTGTTTTATTTTATTTTTAATTCATTTTTTTAAAGATTTTATTTCTTTATTTGACAGAAAGAGAGAGAGCATGCAACAACACAAGTAGGGAGAGTCACAGAGGAAGAGGGAGACAGAAGCAGGGCTTGAGTCACCCTGGTACCCCCAAAATAAAGTTTTGTTTTGTTTTGTTTAATAAAACGCTATATTAAAAAAAAAAAAGTCAGTCTTAGCCTGGTAAATAGCTTGCAGGAAGCAGAGGTGGATTCCAAGTCCAGGTCTTTTGATTCCTGACTCAGTCCCTTTACTGCAAAATGCAGTTACCTTAACTGCGAAATGAAACAAAAAACTCTGCTTCTCCTCTACCTAGCCTTTTAATAATATGAAGTGTTATTAATGCCAGGATGTCATTCTGACTTCTGTAGTTTTAATTGATTTGCTTAAGCAGGACTTTAATGTATATATAAGAGTTTAATTAATTATAATAGAAAAGTCTATTGCAAGTTAATTAAAAGTGCTATTATGTCTTAAAATAGCAGATTTTAATGGGCTGCTGATAAAGAATTTTTTATACTGATGTTTTTGCTTTGTTCTTTAATTGTAGAGTATTTCTATAATCAACTACCATTATTAACAACTTAATGACAAAAGAAAAAGAGTAATATTCCAAATACTACCATTCACAGATAAAAGCAAGACAATAATGACACCTCAGATTTTTAGAATAATTATGATAAATAATTGAACCTATAACATCCCTGTGGAGTAAAGAAAAAACCCACTTCTCTTGGGGCGCCTGGGTGGCGCAGTCGTTAAGCGTCTGCCTTCGGCTCAGGGCGTGATCCCAGCTTTCTGGGATCGAGCCCCACATCAGGCTCCTCTGCTGGGAGCCTGCTTCTTCCTCTCCCACTCCCCCTGCCTGTGTTCCCTCTCTTGATGGCTGTCTCTCTCTCTGTCAAATGAATAAATAAAATCTTTAAAAAAAAAAAAAAGAAAAAACCCACTTCCCTGATGGGTAAATTGTAATTGAAATGAAGTTTGAAATTATTTCTCCCAAGGAAGTCAAGGTGATGACTTTGAAGGAGAGTCAAGGTTTTTGGCTCCAGGATTAATGGCATGTGAGGTTGTTTCTGTCCTTTCCTTTCATTCAACAACAAAAATTAAAGTAAACATGACAAATTTCAAGAGATTAAAGTTTCTTTGAATCTTTTCTGAGGAGAATGAGAGTCCTAAATATATGGAGAGATGTGTCTTATTTATGGGTTAGAAGATTCGATACTGTTAATATGTATATTCTCCCAAAATTGATCTACAGATCCAATGCACTTCCAATCAGAATCACAGCAGGTTTTATCATAGACACTGACCAGCTGATTCTAACATGCACATGGAATTTAAGAAACAAAACAGATGAAAATAGAGGAAGGTAAGGAAAAATAAAATAAGACAAAACGGAGAGGAAGGCAAACCATAAGACATTCTTAATTATAGAGAACAAAGTGAGTGTTGCTGGGGTGGAGGAGGATGGGGGAATGCGCTAAATGGGGGATGGGCATTAAGGAGGGCACTCGATGAGGTGAGCACTGGGTGTTACATATAAGTGATGAATCGCTAAATTCTACACCAGAAACCAATACTGCACTGTATGCTAAGTAACTTGAATTAAAAAAAAAAAAAAAAGATTTGGATTTTTAATTTTAAAAAAGAGCTTTATTGAGTTATAATTGACATACAATAAACTTCACATATTCAAAGAATACGGTTTGGTAAGTTTTGACATCTGTATGTACCCATGAAACCATCCCCACAATCAAGATAGTCAACATCCTCCAAATTTCCTTACACTCCATTGTAATTCTTCCCATTTGCCTCCAACCCACCCTGGCAACCATTATCTGCCCTGCTACTATATATTCATTTTCATTACCTAGAGTTTTATATAAATGAAATCAGATTATGTCCGTTTTTTCTTTCCTTTTATGTCCTCTCAATGACTTCTTCCATTGAGTGTAATATTTTGAGATTCATTTATGTTGTACCATGAATCAACAGTTCATTAATCTTTTTTGGTGATGGACATTTGGGTTGTTTGTGGTGTTTGGTTATTACAAAGAAAGCTACTATGAACTTTTATATATACATGTTTGTGTGGACATACACTCTTGGTCCTCAGGTAAGTACCTAGGGGTGGAAAGCTTGAAATTGTATGGTAGGTGAGTTTTTATTTATTTATTTTTTGAGAGAGAGAGAGAGAGTGAGGTTGGGGTGGGAGAGGGGCAGAGGGAAAGGGAGAGAGAGAATCCTAAGCAGGCTCCACACCCAGCGACTCTGAGATCATTACCTGAGCAGAAATCAAGTCAGATGCTTAACCAACTGAGCCACCCAGGCCCACCAATTTTTTCACTTTTTAAGGAACTACTGAACTGCTTTCCAAAATAATTTCATATCCATCAGCATTGTATGAGAGTTTTAGTTCCTCCTAATCCTTGCTGATATTTGTTATAGTCACTTTTCTTAAGTTTCCTCATTCTAATGAGTGTGAAGTGGTATTTCATGGGGGCTTTAATTTCCATGTCTCTAATAACTAATAATGTTGACTATTTTTTCAGGAGCTAATTTGCCATATATGTTCTGCAGTGAAATGTATGTTCAAATCTTTGGCCTATTTAAGAAAGTTGGGTTGTTTGTTTTCTATTTATTTAGTTTTGAAAATACTTTATATATTCTAGATACAATTCCTTTATCAGATATATGATCTGCAGGTATTTTCCCTCAGTCTGTCTGTTTTGTTTCTTAAATTCCACATATATGTGAAATCATATGATATTTTTCTTTCTCTGACTTACTTATTTCGCTTAGGATAATACTCTCTATCCATCCACATTTTTGCAAATGGCAAGATTTTACACCACATCTTCTTTATCCATTCATCTGTTGATGAACATCCGGGCTCTTTCCATATTTTGGCTATTGCAGACATTGCTGCTATAAACATTGGGTTGCAGGTGTCCTTCCAAATCAGCATTTTTGCATCCTTTGGAGAAATACCTAGTAGTGCAATTGCTGGGCCATAGAGTAGTTCTATTTTTAAAATTTTTGAGGAAACTCCATACCATTTTCCACAGTGGCTGCACCAGTTTGCATTCCCACCAACACTGAAAAAGTGTTGCACTTTCTCTGCATCCTCGCCAAGATCTCTTGTTTCCTGAATTATTAATTTTAGCTATTCTGACTGGTGTGAGGTGGTATCTTATTGTGGTTTTGGTTTGTATTTCCCTGATGATGAGTGATGTTGAGCATTTTCTCATCGTCTATAGGCCATTTATATTTCTTCTTTGAAGAAATGTCTGTTCATGTCTTCTCCCCATTTCTCAACTGGATTATTTATTTTGGGGGTGTTGATTTTGATGAGTTCTTTACAGATTCTGGATAGTGGCCCTTTGTCAGATATGTCATTTGCAAATATCTTTTCCCATTCTGTAGGTTGCCTCTTATTGATTGTTTCCTCCACTGTGCAGATTTTTTTCTAATCTTTATTTAGTCCCAATAGTTCATTTTTGATTTTGTTTTCCTTTCCTCCAGAGACGTGTCTAGTAAGAAGTTGCTGCAGCTGAGGTCAAACAGCCTGTGTTCTCCTCTAGGATTTTGATGGTTTCCCATCTCACATTTAGGTCTTTCATCCTTTTGAACTTATTTTTGTGTATGGTGTAAGAAAGTGGTCCAGTGTCATTCTTCTGCAAGTTGTTGTCCAGTTTTCCCAACATCACTTGTTGAAGAGACTATCTTTTTTTCTGTTGGATATTCTTTCCTGCTTTGTCGAAGATTAGTTGACCATATATTTCTGGGTCTATTTCTGGTTTCTCTATTCTGTTCCATTGATCTATGTGTCTATTTTGGGGCCAGTACCATACTGTTTTGATGATTATAGCTTTGTAATACAGCTTGAGTCTTGGATTGTGTTGCCTCCCACTTTGCTTTACTTTTTCAACATTACTTGGGCTACTTGGGGTCTTTTCTGATTCCATACAAATTTTAGAATTGTTTGTTATAGTTATGTGAAAAATGACGGTGTTATTTTGATCAGGATTTCATTGAATGTGTAGATTGCTTTGGGTGGTACACATTTTAACAATATTTTCTTCCAATCCTTGATCGTGGAATGTTTTTCCATTTCTTTGTATCTTCAGTTTCTTTCATAAGTGTTCTATAGTTTTCAGAGTACAGAACTTTTACCTCTTTGGTTAGGTTTAACCTCTTGGTTAGATTTATTCCCAGGTATTTTATGATTTTGGATGCAATTGTGAATGGGATTGATTCCTTGATTTCTCTTTCTGTTGCTTCATTTATTAGTGTATAGAAATGCAACAGATTTTTGCACGTTGATTTTATATCCTGCAACTTGGCTGAATTCAGGTATCAGTTTTAGCAATATTTTGGTGGAGTCTTTCGGGTTTTCTACATAGAGTATCATATCATCTGCAAAGAGTGAAAGTTTGACTAACTCCTTGCTGATTTGGATGCTTTATTTCTTTTTGTTGTCTGATTGTTGAGGCTAGGGCTTCCGGTACTATGTTGAACAACAGTGGTGAGAACAGACATCTCTGTCATGTTCCTGATCTTAGGGGAAAATCACTCAGTTTTTCCCCATTGAGTATGATATTAGCTGGAGGTATTTTGTATATGGCCTTTAGGATGTTGAGATATGTTCCTTCTATCCCTACTTTCTTGGGGGTTTTTATCAAGAAAGGATGTTATATTTTGTCAAATGCTTTTCTGCATCTGTTGAGAGGATTTCATATGGTTCTTATCCTTTCTTTTAGTAATGTGGTATATCACATTGATTTACAGATATTGAACCACCCCTGAAGCCCAGAAATTAATCCCAGTTGATCATGGTGAATAACACTTTTAATGTACAGTTGGATTCAATTAGCTAGTGTTCTGTTGAGGATTTTTGCACCCATGTTCATCAGGGATATTCATCTATAATTCTCCTTCTTACTGGGGTCTTTGGTTTTGGAATCAAGGTAATGGTGGTCTGAAAGAATGAGTTTGGAAGTTTTCCTTCTATTTCTATTTTGTGGAAGAGTTTCAGCAGAGTGAGTATTAATTCTTCTTTAAAACTTTTGTAGAATCCCCCTGGGAAGCCATCCTACCCTGGACTCCTTGTTGGGAGATTTTTGATTACTGATTTCAATTTCTTTGCTGATTATTGGCCTGTCAAATATTTCTATTTCTTCCTGTTTCAGTTACAGTAGTTTATATGTTTCTAGGAATTTATCCGTTTCTTCCAGATTACCCAATTTGTTGACATATAATTGCTTATAATATTCTATTAGAATTGTTTGTATTTCTTAGGTGTTGATTGTGATCTCTCTTCTTTCATTCATGATTTTATTTCTTTGGGTCTTTTCTTTTATTATTATTATTATGTTCAATTAGCCAACATATAGTACATCATTAGTATTTGATGTAGTGTTCAATGATTCATTAGTTGTTTATAACACCCAGTGCTCATCACTACATGTGCCCTCCTTAATACCCATCACCCGGTTACCCCATCTCCCATCCCCCTCCCTTCTGTAACCCTCAGTTTGTTTCCCAGAGTCCAGAGACTCTATGGTTTATCTCCCTATCTGATTTCTTCCCATTCAGTTTTCTTTCCCTTCTCCTATGATCCTCTGCAGTATTCCTTATTATCCAAATATGAGTGAAATAATAAGATAATTGTGTTTCTCTGCTAACTTATTTCATTTAGCATAATTCCCTCCAGTTCCATCCATGTCAATGCAAATGTAGGTATTCATCCTTTCTGATGGCTAAGTAATATTCCAGTGTGTGTGTGTGTGTGTGTGTGTCTGTGTGTGTGTGTGTGTGTGTGTGTGTGTATCACATCTTTTTTATCCATTCATCTGTGAAAGACATCTCCACACCTTCCACAGTTTGGCCATTGTGGACATTGCTGCTATGAACATTGGGGTGCAGGTGCCCCTTCTTTTCAGTACATCTGTATCTTTGGGGTAAATGCCTAGTAGTGCAATTGCTGGGTTGTAGGATAGCTCTATTTTTAACATCTTGAGGAAAATCCATAATGTTTTCCAAAGTGGCTGTACCAGCTTGCATTCTCACCAATAGTGTAAGAGGGTTCCCCTTTCTCCACATTCTCACCAAAACTTGTTTCCTGTCTTGTTAATTTTTGCCATTATAACTGATGTAAGGTGGTATCACATTCTGGTTTTGATTTGTACTTACCTGATGGCTAGTGATGTTGAACATTTTTTCATGTGTCTGATGTCCATTTGTATGTGTTCTTTGGAGAAATGTCTGTTCATGTCTTCTGCCCATTTTGTGATTGGATTATTTGTTCTTTGCATGTTAACTTTGATAAGTTCTTTATAGATTTTGGATACTAACCCTTTAAGTGATATGTCATTTGCAAATATCTTCCCCCATTCCATGGGCAGCCTCTTAGTTTCATAGATTGTTTCCTTTGCTGTGCAGAAGCTTTTTGTATTAATGAAGTCCCAATAGTTCGTTTTTGTTTTTGTTTCTCTTGTCTTTGGAGATGTGTCATGAAAGAAGTTGCTGTGGCCGATGATGAAGAGGTTACTACCTATGTTCTCCTCTAGGATTTTGGTGGATTCCTGTCTCACATTGAGGTCTTTCATCCATTCCGAGTTTATCTTTGTGTATGGCATAAGAGAATGGTCGTTTCATTCTTCTACATGTGGCTGCCAACTTCTCCCAGCACCATTTATTAAAGAGACTCTCTTTTTCCATTGAATTTTCTTTTCTGCTTTGTCAAAGACGAGCTGACTATAGAGCCAAGGGTCAATTTCTGAGGTCTCTATTCTGTTCCATTGATCTATGTGTTTGGTTTTGTGCCAATACCATGCTGTCTTGATGATTACAGCTTTGTAATATAGCTTGAAGTCAGGCATTGTGATGCCCCCACCTTTGGTTTCCTTTTTCATCAATCCCCTGGCAATCAGGGTCTTTTCTGTTACCAAACAAATTTTAGGATTGTTTGTTCCAGTATTGTGAAAAATGTTGATGGTATTTTGATAAGGATTGCATTGAATGTATAGATTGCTCTGGGAAGCATAGACATTTTCACAATGTTTATTTTTCCAATCCATGAGCATGGAATATTTTTCCATCTCTTTGTATCTTCCTCAATTTCTTTCATAAGTGTTCTGTTGTTTCTGGAGTATAAACCCTTTACCTCTTTGGTTAGGTTTATTCCCAGTTATCTTATGGTTTTTGGTGCTATTGTAAACAGAATCGATTCCTTAATTTCTCTTTCTTCAGTCACATTGTTGGTGTACAGAAATGCAACTGATTTCTGTGCATTGATTTTGTATACAGCCTCTTTGCTGAATGGTGTATGAGTTCTAATAATTTGGGGGTGGAGTCTTTTGGGTTTTCCACATAAAGAATCATGTCATCTGCAAAGAGAGAGAGTTTAACTTTTTCCTTGCCAATATGAATGCCTTTTATTTCTTTTTATTGTCTGATTGCTGAGGCTAGGACTTCTAGTACTATGTTGAACAAAAATGGTGACAGTGGGCATCCTTATCGTGTTCCTGACCTTAAGGGAAAAGCTCTCATTTTTCCCCATTAAGAATGATATTTGCTGTGGTCTCTTCATGGATGGCTTTTATGATCTTGAGGTACATTCCCTCTATCCCTATATATTTAGTTTTAATCAAGAAAGGATGCTGTATTTTGTCAAATGATTTTTCTGCATCAATTGAGAGGATCATATGGCTCTTGTCTTTTCTTTTATTAATGTGTTCTATCACATTGATTGATTTGTAAATGTTGAACTACCCTTGCATCCCAGGAATAAATTCTACCTGGTCCTGGTGAATAATCCTTTTAATGTACTGTTGGATCCTATTGGCTAGGATGCTGGTGAGAATTTTGGCATCCACGTTCATCAGGGATATTGCTGTAATTCTCCTTTTTGATGGGGTCCTTGTCTGGTTTTGGGATTAGGGTAATGCTGGCCTCATAGACAAAGTTTGCAAGTTTTCCTTCCCTTTCTATTTTTTGAAACAGATTCAGAAGAATAGGTATTAGTTCTTCTTTAAAAGTTTGGTAGAATTCCCCTGGGAAGACATCTGGATCTGGACTCTTATTTTTGGGGAGGTTTTTTATTACTGCTTCAATTTCCTTGCTGGTTATTGATCTGTTCAGATTGTCTCTTTCTTCCTGTTTCAGTCTTGGTAGTTTATAAGTTTCCAGGAATGCATCTATTTCTTCCAGATTGCCTAGTTTGTTGGCATATAGCTGCTGGTAATAAGTCTCTATTTCCTTGGTATTAGTCGCGATCTCTCCCTTTCACTCATGATTTTATTAATTTGGGTCCTTTCTCTTTTCTTTTGGATAAGTCTGGCCAAAGTTTATCAATGTTATTAATTCTTTCAAAGAACCAACTTCTAGTTTCATTGACCTGTTCTACTGTTCTTCTAGTTTCTATTTCATTGATTTCTGCTCTAACCGTTATTATTTCTCTTCTTCTGCTTGGTTTAGGCTTTATTTGCTGTTCTTTCTCCAGGTCCTTTAGGTGTGAGTTTAGCTTGTGCATTTCAGATTTTTCTAACTTTTTGAATGAGACTTGGATGGCTAATTACTTCACTCTTAGGCCTGCCTTTGCAGTATCCCATAGGTTTTGAACAATTGTGTCTTAATTTTCAATCGTTTCAATGAATTAAGTTCTTCTTTAATTTCCTGGTTGACCCAAACATTCTTTAGCAGGATGCTCTTTAACCTCCAAATGTTTGCATTCCTTCTAAAGTTTTCCTTGTGGTTGAGTTCCAGTTTCAAAGCACTGTGGTCTGAAAATATGCAGGGAATAATCTCAATCTTTTGGTACTAGTTGAGAACTGATTTTTGACCCAGTATGTGGTCTATTCTAGAGAAAGTTCCATTTGCACTTGAGAAGAATGAGTATTCTGTTGTTTTAGGGTGGAATGTTCTGTATACATCTACGAAGTCCAGCTGGTCTAATGTGTCATTCAAAGCCCTTGTTTCCTTGTTGATCTTTTGCTTAGATGATCTGTCCATTGCTGTGATTGGAATGTTGAAGTTTCCTACTATTCATGTATTATTATCAATATCTTTCTTTATTTTTGTTATTAGTTGGTTTATATTATTGGCTGCTCCCTTGTTGGAGGCATAGATGTTTACAATTGTTAGATCTTCTTGTTGAATAGACCCTTTACGTATGATGCAGTGTCCTTCTACATCTCTTACTACAGTCTTTGGTTTAAAATCTAATGTGGCTGATATGAGGATTGCTACCCCAAATTTGAGGTCTGTTGACATGGTAAATGGTTCTCCATCCCTGAATGTTCAATCTGGAGATGTCTTTATGTTCAAAATGAGTCTCTTGTAGACAGCATATGAATGGGTCCTGCTTTTTTATGCAATCTGAAACCCCGTATCTTTTCACAGGAGCATTCAGCCCATTTACATTCAGAGTAACTATTGAAATATATGAATTTAGTGCCATTGTATTATCTCTATAGTCCCTGTTTCTGTAGATTGTCTCTGTTATTTTCTCATCTATATTACTCTTGAGGTCTCTCTTTACTTACAGAATCCCCCTAAATATTTCTTGAATGGCTGGCTTGGTGGTCACATATTCTTTCAGTTTCTGCCTGTCCTGGAAGCTCCTTATCTCCTTCGATTCTGAATGACAGTCTAGCTGGATAAAGTATTCTTGGCTGTATGTTCTTCTTATTTAGTAACTTTAAAATGTCTTGCTAGCCTTTCTGGCTTGCCAGGTTTCTTCAGATAGGTCTGATGTTATTCTGATGTTCCTCCCTCCATATGTAAGGAACCCCCTCTCCCTAGCTACTCTCAGGATAGTTTCTTTGACTGTAAGATTTGCTAACTTCACTATTATATGTCCAGGTGTTGATCTACCTTCATTGCTTTTGGGAGGGGTCCTCTCTGCCTTTTGAACATGAATGCTTGTTTCCGTCCCCACATTAGGGAAGTTCTCAGTTATGATTTGCTCAAATGTAACTTCTAGTCCTCTCTCTCCACCCCCTCACAGATCCCAATAATTCTGACACTGGAGCATTTCATGGCATCATTGATCTCTCCAAGCCTTTTTTCATGGGCCACTAGCTGCCTATTTCTGTTTTCCTCAACTTCCTTCCTTTCCATCAGCTTATCTTCTAGATCACTGATTAATTCTTCTGTATCATTTACCCTGGCTGTTAGAGTACCCAGTTTAGACTGCATCTCATTCATAACATCTTTTAGTTTGGTCTCATTCGATCTCATTTCTGCTCTTAGAGATTCTATATTGTCCCTAATGCTTTTTTCTTTTTTTAAAAAAGATATTATTTATTTATTTGACAGAGAGACAGCCAGCGAGAGAGAGAACACAGTCAGGGGGAGTGGAAGAGGAAGAAGCCGCATCCCAGCAGAGAAGCCCGATGTAGGGCTCGATCCCAGGACTCTGGGATCACGCCTTGAGCCGAAGGCAGATGCTTAATGACTGAGCCACCCAGGCGCCCCACTAATGCTTTTTTCAGGCCTAGCTATTGACTTTATTATTGTTATTCTGAATTCTATCTCTGACATCTTACTTATATCCATATTGATTAGCTCTTATATCCATATTGATTAGTTGCAGAGAACACTGCCTTGGCTCTTTTTTGTGTGAGTTCCTCCTTCTTGCCATTCTGTCCAGTGAACTATGGGTGGGCAAATGAACTGAGTCCAAAATATCAACCATGACCCAAGCAAGATGCACCATAGCAAAATCTGAATGGTCAGGAGCCACCACAGAAGAACAAAGCCAAAATGAAACACAAGAATAAAATTTTTAAAAAGGGGGGGGACTATAAATTTAAAAAAGAGGGTTGGACTATAGTCTTGCAGTGTGGACAAAGCAGGGTGTGCCACTTGTCCTGGGTAAATTTTGGTCTGTGTGTTAGAAGACACTCCATCTCAAAATGGTGAGGAAAGTAAAACTTTATATATATATAGATATATATCTATAATTGCATAGAATGAAAAAAGGACTAAAATGAAGTATATGTCTATAAAAAATGTAGATCTGAAAAAATACAAGTTAAAAAATGACTATGAGATATAAGTTGGTATAATAAGCAACTAGTTGAAATGAGAAAAAGGTAAAGAGAGAAAAAGCATAAGAAAAAGAAAAAAAAAGAAAAAGAATTTTATCTGAAAAATAAACAAGTTGTGAAGCAAAACCTGGAGCTCAACATACTAATTTCCCCTGGCATTGGAATTTTACAGTCTTGTGGGATCTGTAGGCTTGTCGACCGCCTATTCTTCCAGTCTGTCTTCTGGGGGAAGGGCCTGCCACGCTGTTTCTCAGGTATCCCTGCTTGGTTGGAGTTGTCCCAGCCCCTGTCAGGGGCAAGGGCTCAGTGCAAACTGGTTCTTTGTGTGGCTTTTGTCCCCTGCAGGCTTTCTGTGCCTCTTTGGGGGATCAGTGCAAAAATGGCCATTCCCTGTATGGTGACTAATATAACAAAATAAAAATTATTTAAAAAAAAAAATGGCCATTCCCAAACCTCTGGCCCAGAGCAGAAAGATCTTCCTTTTTAATAAACCCTCTGAGACAAGCAGTCTCCACTTCTGTATGTGCTGAAAACCACAGGCTCCGTGGTGTGTGGCCAGAGCAACTCTCTCAGAGGTAGTCCCAGGGGCCCAGGAGTGCCACTGCCCTTTGTAGCTTTATAACTGTGAGGTGCTACAGGCTTGCATGTGCACCCACAACTCCTGGATCTTGTCTGGATGCCTCCCTAATGTTTTTTCTGCATCACTTCCACCCTGCAATTTTTTGCCTGTTTACAGACCCAAGTTCCAGTCTTTTTCAGGCTTCTCAGGAAAAGAGCGGTTTATGGTGACCTGAGTTGAGAGTCCCTTCCTGGGCTTGCTGACCATAACCTGTTTCCCAGCTCCACTGCCCGGGCATTCTACCAGTTCAGGCATCCCTGTTCACTCTGTGACTCCTCTGATCCTAAGACCACAATGTTCTACCTAGAATTCTTTCTTTTCATTTCCAGAGCCCTTTTCAGAGAGGAATGTCTCTCACTAGAGCAGATTTCTAAGGGTTCTATGCTTCGGTGTTATACCACTTTCCAGGAGCCAGCTTATGGAGGCTCCCTCCCCCTTCTCTTTATCTTCCAATATCTCCCTGCAGATTCATGACTCCACGTGTCCTACCTTGCAAAAAATAGTGACTTTTCTGCTTGTAGAGATCCAGATATATATTCTTACATCTCAGGCTGATTTAGTGGATGTTCAAAATAGTTTGATAGATATCTAGCTAAATTCAGGGGACCAATTGAAATGAAGTCCCCAAATCCTCCACCATCTTGACTCCTTCTCCCCTATTTGGGTCTTTTCTCTTTTCTTTCTGATAAGTCTGGCTAGGGGTTTATCAATTTTGTTCATTCTTTCAAAGAACCAGCTCCTAGTTTCATTGATCTGTTCTACTGTTTTGTTTGATTTCTATATCATTAATTTCTGCTCTAATCTTTATTATGTCCCTTCTTCTGATGGCTTTAAGCTTTATTTGATGCACTTTTTCCAGCTCCTTTAGGTGTAAGGTGAGGTGTTATATTTGAGACTTCTTGCTTCTCAAAGAAGGCCTGTATTGCTATATACTTTCCTCTTAAGACCACCTTTGTTGTGTCCCAAGATTTTGGACTATTGTGTTTTCATTTTCATTGGCTTCCATGTATTTTTTTTAAATTTCTTCATTGATTTCCTGGTTGACCCATTCATTCTTTAGTAGGATGTTCTTTAAAATCCATGTATTTGTGTGCTTTCCAATTTTTTTCTTATAATTGACTTCAAGTTTCATAGCATTGTGGTCTGAAAATATGCATGGTATGATATCAATCTTTTCTGTACTGTTGAGCCAGTATGTGATCTACTCTGGAGAATGTTCCATTTGCACTCAAAAAGAATGTGTATTCTGTTGCTTTAGGATGAAATGTCCTGAATATATCTTTATGTCCATCTTGTCCAGTGTGTCATTCAAAGCCATTGTTTCCTTGTTTATCTTCTGCTTAGATGATCTGTCTGTTGCTGTGAGTGGGGTGTTAAAGTCCCCTACTATTATTGTATTGCTATCAATGAGTTTCTTTAAGTTGGATATTAATCAATTTATATATTTGGCTGCTCCCAAGTTAGGGTCATAAATATTTACAATTGTTAGATCATCTTGTTGGATAGACCCCTTTATTATGATACAGTACCCTTTTTCATCTCTTATTGCAGTCTTTGGGGTTTTGTTGTTGTTGTTGTTTTTTATCAGGCAATTTTGTTTATTGAAAGTGTCATCTCCAAAAGAATTCTTAACACCCAAGATGGAAAGGACCATATCAGTACTCTTACCTAAACTTTGTGCTGCAAAGCTCAATGGTATTGATTCCTCGATTCCATGTTTCCCATTTAAAGAAAGCTCCTGCTCCCAGCTGGCCTGAAAAATCAACAGGGTTTGCCATCAAAAGCTGACTCTGGGAAACAAACTGAGGGCTTCAGAGGGGAGGGGGTGGGGGATTGGGATAGGACAGTGATGGGTATTAAGGAGGGCACATATTGCATGGTGCCCTGGGTGTTATACGCAAATAATGAATCATGGAACATTACATCAAAAACTAAGGATATACTGTATGGTGACTAACATAACATAATAAAAAATTATTATTTAAAAAAAGAAATAATGAGCAATTCTGTTATGCAAAACAACTCAAGCACGTGAATTTGAAGATTGTTTTTGGGCATCTATTGCCTTAGCAGTAGATTCAGCCATATCCTCTAAAGTTTTACATAAATTTATGATCATGTATACCTTTGCATCAGCACCCCACCATGGAAATAAGATTCCCAAAAATCTTATTCCTTTAGTGTCAGAGATACCTTCCGGCAATTCTCATTTTAATGTGTGATATTGAGTAATGGGGGATGTCCAAATCTGAGTCTCTAATCATTTAATGAAGTAGGTGTGAACAATAAGCCAACTACAGTCTTTGGTTCAAAATCTAGTTTGTCTGGGGCTCCTGGGTGGCACAGTTGGTTGAGTGCCCAATCTTTGGTTTTCAGCTGAGGTCATGATCTCAGGGTCATGAGTTTGAGCCGTGTCAGGCTCCCCCCTCAGGGAATAGTCTGCTAAAGTTTCTCTCTCTGTCTCCTTCTGCCCTACCCTTCTGCATGTTCTCTCTAGCTCTCTCAAATAAATAAATGTTTTAAAAAATAAAATAAAATCTAGTTTGTCTGATGTAAGGATGGCTACTCCAGCTTTCTTTTGATTTCCATTAGCATGATAGGTGGTTCTCCACCCCCTCAATTTTAATCTGGAGGTGTCTTTGGGTGTGAAATGAGTCTTTTATAAGTATCATATTGATAGGTCTTTTTTTTTTTAATCCATTCTGACACCCTATGTCTTTTGATTGAAGCATTTAGTCCATTTACATTCAGAGTAATTATTGATAAATATGAATTTAGTGCCATTGCATTACCTGCAAAGTCACTATCCTGTAGATTGTCTCTATTCCTTTCTAGTCGTTTGGCTTTTGGTCTCTCCTAATCAAAGCATCCCCTTTAACATTTCTTGGAGGGCTGGTTTAGTGTTCCCGAACTCCTTTAGTTTTTGTTTGTCTTGGAAACTCTAGCTCTTCTTCTATTCTGAATGACAGCCTTGTTGGATAAAGTATTCTTGATTTCATATATTTCCCATTTAACACATTGACTATATCATGCTGCTTTTTTCTGGCTTGCCAAGTTTCTGTGGACAGGTCTGCTGCTAGCCTTATGTATCTACCCTTGTAGGTTAAGGACCTTTTGTCCCTAGCTGCTTTCAGAATTCTCTGTTTATCTTTGTATTTCGCAAGTTTCACTATGATATGTCTCAGTGTTGACCTTTTGGGGGTTTTTTTGGTTTGTTTGTTTGTTTGTTTGAGGGGAGTTCTCTGTACCTCTTGGACTTGAATGCCTGTTTCCTTCCCCAAATTAGGGAAGTTCTCAGCTTTAATTTGTTCAAATAAACCTTCTGCCCCTTTTCCTGCTCTTCTTCTTCTGGGATTCCTGTGATACAGATATGATTGTGCTTTGTGGGATTGCTGAGTTCCCTAAGTCTGCACTTGTGATCTAATAGTTTTCTTTCTCTTCTCTTTTAGCTTAATTATTTCCATAAATTTATCCTCCATATCACCTATTCTTTCTTCTGCTTCTTTCATCCTCACTGTGATTACACCCAGTGGATTTTCCAGCTCAGTTACAGCATTTTTTTTTAAACTTTAGCTTGACTAGTTTTTAGGTTTTTATCTGCAGCCAGGATTTCTCTGATGTCGTCTCTTTCTTTCAAGCCCAGCTAGTATTCTTATGACTATTTTTCTAAATTCTTGTTTAGATATATTGCTTATACCTGTTTTAAGCAAATTCCTGCCTGTGATTCTTCTTGATCTTTCTTTTGCAGAGAATTCCTCCATCTTGTTATTATGTGTAGGTTTCTGTCTTTTGTGTATTTTAAGAACTTGTTTGTTTCCTGCTCCTGAGAGTAATACTATATTAAGAAGGGGTCATAGATTGTCCAGGGCCTGGCACTTCAGGAGGTGTTTGGGGTTTATGCTGTGTGCACTCTGCCCTTGTGTTTTGGTTGCTCTTTCCCACAGGTCATTCCTCTATAGAGTCCTCCATGTTTGTAGTGGGGAGTGTTTAGACCTTTAACTAGGTGTGTTTTGATTTATTTAGGATAAGCCTGATTTTTTTTTAAAAAAAGAGGAAAGCCTGATACAAAAAAAGAGAGAAAGAAAAGGAACAAAAAGCAAACAAATAGATAAACAAAAAACTATAAGCCTGATTCCAAAGAACAAGAAAGAAAGAAGGAAAAATATAAGAGAAAACGAAAAAGCCTGTTCCAAAAAATGAGAAAAGGAAACAAGCAGACAAACTACCAAATGAATTAAAAAACTGTAAGCCTAATACCAAAGAAAGAAGAGAAAGAAAAGAAAAGAAGAGGAGAAAGAAAAAGAAGAGGAGAGGAGAGGAAAGAAAAAGAAGAAAAGAAAAGAAAAGAAAAGAAAAGAAAAGAAAAGAAAAGGAAAGAAAAGGAAAGAAAAAAGAAAAGAAAGAAAAGAAAAGAAGAAAAAAGAAAAAAAAAGAAAGAAGAGCGAAGAAGAAAGCTTGGTCCTAGTTCCACCAGAACTGGAGCTGATGCTTTGGAGCACTCTGTGATCAGTAGAATTGGTACAGGCAGCGTGCCTGTGTTGGCCTTCTGAGACCTGCCCATGTAAAGATGCCCTTGCCAGGCGCTGGGGGGTGGGGTTTGGTAAAAGTGACTCCAGCCTCTGCTGGAGGCATGTGTTTCTCTCTGAAGTCCGATTGTGTGGTGCACACAGAGCGTCACCCTGCCCTCTCCTCCCTGGGAAGGGGAACTCATGGCTGCTGCTATTCAGGAGGCCCTCATAGTAAAGCAAACAGTCTCCCTTCCTGTGTTCCAGGCTTTCATCAGATCCCAGTCCTCAGCCTGTCTGTGCCTGGGCCAGGGGCACGCCTGGTGCCACAGTTCTCCTGTGTTTTATCTCTGGCCAGTGGCTGGAATTCAAAACTCCAAATCTTAAAGGGCCCGGCAAGGTGTGAACCTGCTCCCCTCCCCCAGAGGAGAGACTCACACTGCACCCAGCACCTTTTTGTCCCAGAAAAGCAGTTGCAGGACACATGTACTGTGGCTGGAGTCTATGGTGAAGCACAGCAAAAAGCTTCAACCAGGTTATCTGCCCTCTGCATGTGCCTTGGTCCTCTGCTGTTGAACAGCTATTCAATGGTGCCCAGCAGGACTTTTGTCCTTGGAGAGGCAATATGCCCTCTTCCAAACATACTCCAGAAAGGGGACCACTCTACCAATGCGACCCAGGGGATCCCCACATGGTGGCATCATGTACAAACCCTATGTGCTGCTCTCCTGCTCTCTCCCTCTCTCCCTGATTTCCCTCTGCCAAAAGTGCTCCCTCCCCTTCACAGCATGATGGCTTTCTCTCCCCCAATTCACTTCTCCAAACCTTGCATCTGTCATGTTCTCTCCTCCAACTGTTTTTTTTCCTCTTCCTCGAATTGTACAGACTGTTTTCTTAATCCTCAAATCAATTTCCTAGTTGTTCAAAATGATTTGATGCTGATCTACCTGTGTTCTAGGGACAACACAAGCTCAGGGTCCCCCTACCACTCTGCAATCTTAACTCCTTCTCCTGAAAGAACACCAGAAATACAAATCTTAAGAATTACAGGTAAAAGGGCACCTGAAATGGGGATCGCTCAGTCGGTTGAGCATGCACCAGGGGTCAATCCCCTCTCAGGGAACTGGTTAGACTGAAGCACCATCTACATCATGCTGACCTTCCTATGTCCTTTCTCTTACTTGCTTGTTGTTGGTGTTCTCCTGAAAGAATACCAGAAATACAAATCTTAAGAATTACAGGTAAAGAGGCACCTGTAAGGGATGGCTCAGTCAGTTGAGCATGCACCAGGGGTCAATCACCTCTCAGGGAACTGGTTAGACCAAAGCACCATCTACATCATGCAGAACTTCCTATGTCTTTTCTCTTACTTGCTTGTTATAGAATACCAAAGGATTCCTCTTGTCCTTCCCCCACAGGTTACAGCTTTGTGGCAGTGGCACAACTATCAAAGGCACCTCTAAAATGATGGTGACTCAGTTGTGCTAGTCACATACTCCTGCTTGTCTGTTCAGTCTTTCCTCTTTCACTGAAAAACAAGGCACCCTCACTGGGGCTGGCCTCTGATGTAGTTCTAAATCTCAAACCAGCAATACTGATTCTATATTCTTTGCTTCTAGGATTTTCCAAGGAGTTGTATTATTTGAACACATAGTTGAAAAGATATTAAGAAAAAGTCATCAGGGTAAAAACAAATCTAGTTATCTACCAATGAAGTTCTAGAGAAAGATTAACATGTGTTTTCCCTCCCCAAATTCTTTTAACATTAGAGAATGGACATGCCATGGTCTGGAAGCTGGACCAAGAAGCTGTGTGTGCACTCAATGACCAGAAGACCCTAGAGAGCAGGCACTGTTTTGCTATCACCTACGGTGATGCCTGTCAAGGAATAAGAAGGAAAGAGAGAGCACATAAGAGAGAAAAAAAATGGTGGGGAGGGGGACAGGGAGGGAGGAAAGGAAGGAAGGAAGAAAGAGGGAGCATGGCACAATAGATAGGTAGACAGATAGGAAAATGTATACATAGGTAGAATACCATAGGACAAGCTTGTTCCTATGCTATGATAAATGAGGATGGCAGTAAGGCAGCATTGATGATGACAGAATAATGTGTATACTAAAAATAGCGAAGACAGAAAAAAAAGGAAAGTTGGCATTAACATTCTCCTAAATATACTGCATGGGATATTAAAAAAATCTCTTTAAGTCTGCTCCTAAATATGATTTACTAAGCCTGTGATTATGCAGTGTGGTTGATTAGATAAAAGCTTCCCATATGTAAGTTTTAGAGAAGTTAACATGATACCACAATAGGATCTTTTATAATATTTCAGAAACATACTTTGAATGGATTTAGAAACAAGTTTCTAATATAACAACACTCCCGTGGATTCCATTTCCATCAAGATTCCTGATTTCAGGGGAGCAGATACCATGAGAAGAACTAAATCTTGTTAATGATTCTGTGTATTGAAAAAAAAAAAAATGTTCCCTGGAAAGTGCTAAGTTGTCACAAAAATGGCTGTAGAAGGGGAAAAAGTAATTCATCTGTACCTTTTGGTTATTCTTTTTCCTGATAGAATTAGTGGTATTGATTTTTATTTGTAAGCATAAATCTAGTTCCATTTTTTTTTTCCCTTAATGGAATAAATGTGACAGCTAAAATTTCCTTACTAGAAAGTCACAGCCCCTGGATGTGAGATTTAGTTCTACTAAATTAGCTGTGACTTTAAACAAGTTACTTAATCTCTCTGTCTTCTTCATATATATATGTGTGTGTATATACACATATATATGAAAGAATCAATTGGGTTTTGAGAATTAAATTAGATAATGAACATGAAAGTGCATTAATAAATGTAAAGTAGTAAAAATAGAAACATATTGTCATCTATTATTAATATTTTAATTTCTATTATTTTAACTAATTCATCTCGTGATTAAGCTGACAGAGGAATCTGAACAGCTTTGTGATGTACCCACTACCTTTCTGTAAAAACAGATTCTAACAGATTTCTGTTGCAGAATGTACAAGATGTAAATTACAACAGTTAAATATATGCAATGCCTACTTCCAAAGGTTCCTTAAGGATCAAAATAGCCCTGAATGAAGTCCTATTAATTAATTCTGTATGTGTTGACTATAAACCCTAACCTTTCTGGGCTTCTCTGTATGAAATATCTTTCCTGACCAGGAAAATAAAGATAGTGTCTCCTTCTACAGCATTGTCTGGGGTTTCCTTCAGGTATCCTCAACTCTGATACAAATCCCCTGTCCACACTGTCCACTGGGCAAGGGGAAGAGACATGCACCCAAAGTTTAGGCTGCCTACTAAACTTGTCTCTGACTCAGGAGTCTTCCATCTTTTGCTAGCATCTAGGAAATGGTGGCAGGCTAATTTACTAGCTTAAAATTAGTATAAAATCTCTTATCTTACACAGTTTTTGATAGTAACTTTCTCAGGATGGCTAATAATTAGTATATGGGCATCTTTGAAATATTCTGTTAAGTAATGATTTGGACAATCCCACCATTACTATCAAAGAAGACCATCAGATCACTAGAATATGATTGCTTAAAGCAGAGCTTCTCAAACTTGAATGAAAATTCAGATTCTCATTCAGTCAACCTATAATGGGGCTAAGATTCTGAATTTCTCACAGCTTCCAGGTGATGCTGCCCTTGATTGTCCATGGAACACATTCTGAATAGGGAAGGTCTAAATCATTGTTATTCCAGATGGGACCACAGGATAATCTGATTCAGATTCAACCCTGGATGCTTGTTAGCGACAGTCCTGAACTATAACTCAGAATTCATCAGGAGCTCCTGAACAAGACTGCATTTTTAATAAGTCTTGCAGTGATCCTTTTGCATTCTAGTGCTGAAGGGCTAACATTTCAATTTCCACTGACTCAGTAAGTGCAGGCTTTTGCATCTGGTTCCACACTGGAAGAAGCTCTGGTTCTGTCATTTATCATCTCCTTTGTCAAAGCCTTTAGAGGGTGAGATGAGGAAGGGAGGGCCCAGGAATCACCTTTACCAGGTCACAGTCAGCAGGATTTGAGAGCTGATGTTCCAAAGCTATCTGAAGAAGCACATCCTGTGTATCCTGTGCACGACCAATAATCCACATGGAATCATGCCTCTCATCCTTGTTCTCAGAGGGCTGCATGATCAGTCACTCATAAAGGTCCTTGTTTGCTAAGCAGTCACATGTAGCCTGTGTTAGAGGCAGAGCAACATTTATGTAAGCACATTCTTCTAGAGAGTTCCACATACTCTAACATATGGACTAACAGGGCTGGGTGAGGGTGTCTACAAACCACTCACTAACCCCCACCCCCCCCAATTGGGTACGCTGCACTGAGTCACTTGCCCTGGGCCTCAATGATCTGTCTTTGAAATCAAGCTTTGAAGCCAGATTTCTAAGAAAGATTGCCTCCAGCTTTCACCTGCTAGATTCTAAATCATGTTCTCCAAATGGACTCCATCTGTTATAGGTTGAATTATGTTCCCCCAAAGTTCATATGTTGAAGCCCTAACTCTCAGTACCTCAGAATGTGACTGTGTTTGGAAGGTTGACCTTTAAAGAGAGGATTAAGCTAAAATGTGGGTGGGCCCCAATCCAGACTGACAGGTGTCCTTATAAGAAGAAGGAATTTAGATGCAGACAACATACAGACCAAGGGATGACCATGGAGATTTGGGCATAACATGTACATACAGAGAGGAAAGACCACATGTGAGAACACAGGGAGAAAATAGCTGCCTGCAAGCCAAGAAGAGACACCTCAGGAGAAACTAACCTGCCAACACTTTGATCTCAGAAATCCAGCCTCCAGAACTGTGAGTTCATACATTTCTGTTGTTTAAGCCCCCAGGCTCTAGTACTTTATTACACAGCCCTAGCAGACTAGCACACTATCTTATAATTAAAGGAGTTCCCAGAAACAATATTCTCAGTCCTCCCTACAATTCTTATCTAGTCTTCTATACTCATATCAGCTGGGAAGTTTTTTAAAGCTTATCTGTATCTCTACTACTGGGATGAAGTTTCCTTGTTCCTTTTCCTGCTTTTCTTTAATATTGAAAAAATGGCCACCATTCTCCATATAATAGCTTTTCACAGAGCTCTCTAAATAAATCATCCTTTTCTAGACTGAATATTGAACTTCTAGAACTCCACCAGGAAAAAAAAGAAAAAAAAAAAAAGCCTCTCCTGTCTAAAAGTGCATACAGTAAAAGAAATGGATGGGGGAGGGGCAATAATGAGAAACAGTGACACTGATAAAAACGAGGCTGCAGGTCTAATTTCCCCTTTCTTTCCTTCCTGTTGCATTTTGCATTTGGTTTCCATGGAAATCCACATTTGTGGGTGATTTCTCCTCACGGAGCCACAGGGAGATTTTTCAATTAGCATAACACAGTGATTTATGGAGCAGACACTAAGCTGGCAACAAGGATGGGGGGGGAGGGTGCAGTGGTAATGGCTGGGGTAGGGCTGGCTGACCTGTCCCCTTGTGTGTGCCCAAGAGTCCTCAAAGGAAGGGGCTTTAAGTCATGAACTAGTGAAGTCTTTGTTCTGTAAAAAGACGCGACTGGCCGTTTTCTCAGGGAGATTCTGTTTTCAAAATCCAGGAAAACATCAAATCTAGGGAATGGTATCAAACATCCAGCGATTGCATTTTTGTTTGTAATAGCACACACAGCACACAGGACTGCATGCAGGGATACAGGTCACCATCTCCCTGCCTGCTCCAAGTCTTCTGCTCTGAGCTGGCTCCAGGCATTGAGGTCTGGAAATCCTGCAGATTTTCTCATTCAGTCCTGGCTCCCCATTAGAACCACCTGGGGAGCTTTTAAAACTCTCTGCCCCTCCCTCTGCAGACCAAAGATATCAGCCTCCATGGGGCACCTGGAATCTCCCAAGCAGCTGGTTCCCAGGCTGGGTGTGCAAGGGAGTCAGTCCCAGCAAGGCTGGTGGGAGAGTGGGCAGGGCTGAGGGATCATGAGTGCTCATTCCTGCTGTCCCCCTTCCCCTCCTCATTCTGCAATAACCCTGATGCTGCCACCAGCTGGCTAAGTTGCCTGTCAGGCTCCTATCCTCCTTTGGGATCTTTCTGCAAGTCCTCCTGCATCAGTGCCTCACCCCAGCCTCCAAGGGGCTTAAGTCACAGATACCAATCCAGTGTTACCACTTTTTTTTTTAAAGATTTTATTTATTTATTTGACAGAGATAGAGACAGGCAGCGAGAGAGGGAACACAAGCAGGGGGAGTGGGAGAGGAAGAAGCAGGCTCCTAGCAGAGGAGCCTGATGTGGGGCTCGATCCCATAACTCCGGGATCACTGAGCCTAAGGCAGACGCTTAACCGCTGTGCCACCCAGGCGGCCCCCAGTGTTACCACTTTGGCCCCCTGTACCATGGCTCTCTAATGAGAGGTGGGAACCATACTATTACTATCCAAAGGATTTTTTTTATAATAATATTTTTTATTATATTATGTTAGTCACCATACAGTACATCCCTGGTTTTTGATGTAAAGTTCGATGATTCATTAGTTGCGTATAACACCCAGTTCACCATGCAATACGTGCCCTCCTTACTACCCATCACCAGCCTATCCCATTCCCCCACCCCCCTCCCCTCTGAAGCCCTCAGTTTGTTTCTTTCAAGGATGCCAAGGTGCCACATGAAGAGCTTAGAACTCCATACAGAGATTTCCATTAAACTCATCTGATTGATCAGATGGCCCACAGAAATCCACGCTCAGCCAGTCTAAGCAGAAGTCCCCCAACTGGGTTCTACAGTTCAACCCTGTAATCAGAGTTGCCCCCTACTCTCCATATTCCACTGGTTCCAGTCCTGTCCCTTAATGCCCTAACATGTCTCAAATCCTTACCTCCTTCCTCTCCACTGGCCCTCCTGGTTCCTGCACTCTCTCCCACTGAATTGAGGGTAGCCCCAAACCAGGGGTTCCTGATAAGATTGCACCTTCTCCCACAAAGTCACAATTTTCAGGTGCTGTTCTCTCCTTTGCGATGACTTTGAGATCAATGAGACCCATCTTTTCATCTGTGCACAATGGTCCCCATGAAGCCAGGAGTCCCAGGTCACCTCCACAGATTGCAATGGTTATTGGGCAACTGTTCCTGCCCTGCCTCTACTGCCCCCCCCATCCTTCTGCATAGATGTTAGGACTACCCAAGGATACCATGCCAGCACCTCTTTGTTTTACCAATCCCCCTCCCCACCCCAGCATATAAGCTCCTGACAGTGTATTCTGGCTGGTTTTTTCCTGTATTCCCAAAGCCTGGAACTTTACTAACACCCACCAAAAATGTGTTAGTTGAATGAATAAATGAATGAGGAGCGAAGAAATGAACTACAAACTAATGAATAAACATCCTCCTAATTTAGGATGTCTTCCTTTACTCCCTTCTACTTACAATCCCTTTTCCAACCAGCAATCACAAGGACCTGTTTGGAATTCAAAACAGGTTGCTTCACCTACCAAATGAAATGGTTTAAGTAATAACTCCCGCGTTTTCTGTGTAACAGTCAGATGTTAGAATTCCACAGAAGGATTTCCTGACCTTCTCCTGCCTTCCAGGCTGGCCTCATTTCTAGAGTTCTGCACACCTGGACGCTTTACTGGCATTGCAGGCCTCTGCTAGGAACCTGCTCTCCTACCTCCAGTGTGCCTATGTCTTTCAAGACTCAGCTCAGGAGTGATTTTCCCCAGTTTTACACATAATTCTGCCCTGACACATAATTGGCTTTCTCCTTTGCTAGCATTTGTCAAGGTGCCCAGCATGTGTTTCCCCAAAGAGAGTGTAAACTCCTTAAGAACAGACATTTGTACTGGATCTCTATTCCCTCTGTACTGACAAAGAACTGGGCACAAACTAAACACCCAATTTATCTTGAAATCTATTGTTAATTAATTTTAATTGATCAACATATGCCAGCTCTACTTCACTATTAACCAGAGTCAATCAAGATGGGTTCTTTATTGAACTAGGATGATCAGTAGAGGAAGAAAGGGATAAAGAAAGGGGGGGTAATCAGAAGGGGGAATGAAACATGAGAAACTATGGACTATGAGAAACAAACTGAGGGCCTCAGAGGGGAGGGAGGTGGGGGAATGGGATAAACCGGTGATGGGTATTGCATGGTGCACTGGGTGTTATATGCAACTAATGAATCATCGAACTTTACATCGGAAACCGGGGATGTACTGTATGGTGACTAACATAATATAATAAAAAATCATTTTAAAAAAGATGGGTTCTTTATTATGACAAAGTTTTATTAAATAAAAAGTCCTACTGGGGCGCCTGGGTGGCTCAATTGGTTGGGCGTCGGAGTCTTGGCTTCAGCTCAGGTCGTGATCCCAGGGTCTTGAGGTAGGCCCGAGTTGGGCTCTGAGCTCGGGGGAGAGTCTGCCGCCAGCTCACATGCAAGCTTTCTTTCTCACAAATAAAATAAAATCTTTAAAAATAAATAAAAAGTCCTACTCTACCAATAAACATTATGCATATACAGTCGATCCTCATTATTCACAGATTCCATATTTGCAAATTCACTTACCAAAATGTATTTGTCATCCAAAATTCAATTCCTAGTCATTTGCAGACACGTGCAGAGCAGCAGAAAGTTTGAGGCACCCAACCCCCACCTACCTAGCTGACATAGGACAAGGAAATGCTCTGCCTTCTTGTTTCAGTTCTCATACAAAACCAAGTGTCCTTTTTGTGGTGTACTTAGTGCCACCCTTTTCACATTTTTGTGCTTTTTTCTGGTGAGTTCACTGTTTAGAACATGTAGTGCTAAAGTGTTGTCTAGTGTTCCTAAGAGCAAGAAGGCTGTGATGTGCCTTATAAAGAAAATACGTGACAGATAAGCTTCAATCAGGCATGAGTTATGCTGCTGTTAGCCATGAGTTCAATGTTAATGATTCAACAATACATGTTAAATAAGGTGTTTTTAAATAGAAACACACATAAACCAAGGTTATGTAATGATCAGTTGATAAAAATGTTGTGGCCAGAGGTTGGAAGGAACCCAGCCTTGTATTTCCCCCTGGGAGCAATAATGTTTAGTGGTGGCTAATTCAGTGTTCACAGTTATTTTATAGAATGCATCGCCTCAAATGATGAGAATTAACTGTATATCATTTAAACTGCTCGCACTTACAGACCTTATAAAGAGAACTGAAACACACTTGAAAACCCAAGGCATTTATGCTACTTAAGGGTCCTTGGACATGGGGGCAAGGCGAGCCAGCAGACTGGTGCATGTGGCCACTGCAGAAGGCTATCAGCAGAAGCTGTCACATAGCCCAGCTGTCATGTCCATTACTATTAGAAACAACACACTGTTTGTAACATACTCATATACCATGAGCTAGCTGTGCAACTATGGACAAGTACATTAAGCTTTCTGGTTTTATGAATTTATCTGCAAAATTACAAAGTCTAACCAAATGATTTTGAAAGACACTTCTAGCTTCCAAATGTATATTTCTATAGTTATAACATAAATTGTCTCTTTCTTTTTACAAATGGGGCCATATCTAAGCCAGGCCCTCAAGCATTGCACTTCACTGAGTAGAAAGAGCACATTTCTCACTGGGATGTTTCAAAGATGTTTGAACAGTCCATTGTGCAAATTTTCACTCTCAAGCAACCAAAATAAGTAGAGAGCCAAAGCATGCTCAGCTTGGGCCAGGGTATGGTAGCAGGGGGTGCAAAGAGTGGTTCTGGATGGCTGAACTTTCAGTCTGGTTGAGAAGACAAAATAAATGCAAATGAAACAAGTGGTAGGAGTTCAGTGGCTAAGTGGGTGAAGCTCACTGTGCTTCAGTGATAGAGATTCTGGAAGCGGAACTTCCCTGGGGGCCACCCACTGTTGGCTTCCCTCTTAATTAAGTGGTTCCACAGCCCGTATATCCTGCCAGGTGATCCAGATGTTCCCAGACCATGGGATTCTAAGGTCCAATAGGAAAGGAGAGCTGAAATGATTGATGGCTTCCTGAGTCCATGTTTCCAAGCCAACCCTGCATCTTAGACTTTTCATCAATCTCTAAGAATCTCAGAAGCTGGAAGAAGACACTTAGACCTTGGGACCAACAATATCTCCTTTGGCAGCCTTGCACTGTGGCTGTGCAACGATCTTTTATTACCACAGGTGATCCTTCCAATCCTGATAACCCATGCATCTGGGTGCAAGACAGACTTTAAGTATGCTACTGCCTCAGGGTGCATGGTGGCTCAGTCGTTAAGCGTCTGTCTTCGGCTCAGGTCATGATCCCAGGGTCCTAGGATCAAGTCCCACATCAGGGTCTCTGCCCAGTGGGGAGCCTGCTTCTCCCTCTCCCTTTGCCCCTCCCCCTGCTTGTGCTTGCTCTCTCTCTCTGTCAAATGAATAAATAAAATCTTTTTTAAAAAATTATGCCATTTCCTCTGTGGCACACAAAGTAGCATTCATCCTACCTGGGGATTACAAAAGCCACCTTTTAGTTGGCGGAAGAAGGCCCCTTGGATTTAGGGCCCTTGAACACATTATCCATGCCATGCATTCTTTATTGATATCTGCAAGAGGGTATTTCGGAGTGTGATGAGAAGGAAGGTGGTATGTCTCAGGAGAGAGCATCAGCTTAGGGAAAGGAGCCAGAGTCTTTCCAAGTGACCTCTACCAAATTCCCTAAGCTTAATCCCACATCTATTCATCAGAGATAACCTTACATTTACCTTAGGGCTCTCTCTAGGTTTTGTAAGGGTTAAGTGAGGTACAATGTGATTAAAGATCTAAGACATTGCCTGGCACCCAACATTCCTGGTGATCATCATTATTTCTTTTTCTTTTTCTTTTTAAAGATTTTATTTATTTATTTTTGTGCGCACGCGAGACAGAGAGAGAGAGAGAGGGAGAGAGAGAGGAAGCATGAACAGGGGGAAGGAGCAGAGGGAGAAGCAGATCATGAACAGAGGGGAGGGGCAGAGGGAGAAGCAGACTGCCCGCTGAGCAGGGAGCCTGATGCGGAACTCGATCCCAGGATCCTGGGAACATGACCTGAGCCGAAAGTGGACATTTAACCGACTGAGCCACCTAGGTGCCCGATAGTCATTATTTCTTAAGCAGAAAATATTTATTGATCACACAAGTATGTAGTTTTAAAATTCAGTTCCAATTTAAGCACATCCATGTAATATTAAAGCAGGGCTTTATCCTTCCCTCAGGAATGCAGCCCTCCTGATTGGCAGGTTTCGACAATAATGTGGCACCCCTGCCCTGGGTTGACCAGACGGAATGAACCAGCACAGTCCCCCTTGCTTAGAACCTCCTCCTATAGCCACAAACAAGACCTAAATTTGTTTTCCTAGGCAGCCATTGTTTCCCTTAGAAAACTGTCATGAAATTGTGATGACTGAAATTATAAAGACAGAACTTCAAATTAAAAGATTAACAAAAATCACAATAGACTATGATTTGAAATTCAAGGTATGTTTCCACTTCAACTTGCTCCCATCTCCACTCTTAGTAAATTGAGGTTTGAGAGGGAAGAAGGAAAGAGAAGGAAGGAACTTTTGTTTTCCTCCAATAATCTCCTCGCAGCTTTTGTTCATCAGCTCCTCCTGGGAACGACGGTGTGTTTAGTGGCAGAGCTTCAATCGCCATAGAAACACATCATAAAAGGTCCAGTTATTAAGGAGCAGGGTCTTCTGGTTGCCATAGGCAATGTTTCCCTAATGGATTTTCAAGACTAGGGATGTGTTTATGGTCTGTGTGACTATTTATTTGTATCAAAGATTACAGCGTGCATTGTGTGATCTTTAGCATTTGCTTGCAGTTAGATTTTCCTTTCTTTTGTCTGACTTCCACTTTGTGAAAACAAATTAATCTCCCAGAACATTATAAACACCACACACCATCTTCAAAAAGGAATGTTGTCTGTTTTATAAAACCAAATTATAGAAAAGTAAAACATCGTTTCCTCATGTTCAATAGGTGAAAGAAGAAGGTCCTTTTAGCCTGTGCCCCTCACCCTGGGATATTTAAACCCAAGCTGGGTCCCCAAGAGGTAGAATCACTGGAGGCAGTAAATGGGAGGAAATCTTGGGGGACTGCCCAAATCAGACGGGGACTGCCCTCCCCTTCTCTCCAACCTTCTGCTTCCATGGTGACTGTCAAAATTGACAGGGTATAGGCACTTATTTGTTCATTCTTTCATTCATTCATTCATTCATTCATTCACTCATTAATTCATTCAAAAAGCACTATTGGCATCCAGCATGTGTAAGCCTTGACAGACCCAGAAATGAACACAAGATTAACTCAATATTGTGTCATTTCTCATGATGCTCCTGCAGAAAAAGTGGTCCAAGTCTGGGGACAGGTTTGGATAGATGATGTAGTTTTAAATGGTTTACACTATGAAAGTTTTCCTACGGATATACTAAGAAGCAAATGCAGTGATCAGAAAGATGAAAGATAAGGCCAATCTCTGGCCATATTGAAGGTCTCCCTAACTTAGTGGTTACAGATGAGTAGAAGATTCTTTCACAAAACCATGCAATATTCAGGGCAAGCTAAACATCACTACATCTCTTCAGTCATATTTCAATAAGATGTTGCATTTATTGTTGGGGGACGTTGACTGATTTTTGTGTTGTTTTGCCATCACTATACACCTTATATTGTGTGAGCCTCCTGAGGGTCCTGACTGAGACCCCCAAGGAACCAAAAGGACTTTGAGGTCTGTCTCTGCAGAGCATCCTTCAGAGGAGTTTAGGAACTTGTTTTCTGAAAGCATGTCACCTGATCCCAAGGGGACCTGTGGAAGATGGGTTTGATTCCCACTGTCATCTCCTTCCCAGAGCCAAGACAGGGAAGAACTGCCTTCATGAGCCTCACAAATGCAATCATGACAAATCATGATGACTACCTCTGACCATGCTGCCTTGAAGACCAATACTGAGCACTATGGGCAATTCTTTTTGGAGAGACCTGAGAAAACATCAGCATAGTGTTGGGGTGATCTGTTTTAGATCACTCTGGGAGGAAGTTGTCTCCTAATAGTCTGACTAGAAGCCCCCAGCATGGTGCATGCCATGCACATGTGGCTGTGTTCTTCAAGGTGTGGGGCTGGCGTGAGGAATGACCAGGCATGACACTCCCATGACAAACTGTGAAGCAGTGACAGTTCACTGGCCTGGAGCCCTGAGGAGGGATGAGGGACAGACAGTGGGCATCAGAGAACCATCTGTAGCATGTGAGTGATGTCCCACAGCAAACAGGTGGGGACTGCAAGCGTCCAAGGTGAAGAGTGCCACAATGGGATTCATCCTGGGGTTCTGTGACCTGAAACCAGCTTGTGACCAGAAATTTTAAATAACTTCATAATTCAATCTCTAAGGAGGGTTTCTGAGACCAGCTTTCAACAATTTAAAATATTCTCACAAAGTATATTAAGGAAAAAAAACAAGTTGTAAAACAGTGTAAGCTCTATGCAACCATTTTGTTTAAATTAGAAATTGAGAGAGGGAAAAAAAAGAGAATGTGACTTGTAAATACCAGAACAAACACAAACAAGGAAAACAAAATAAAACAAATATCTCTGAAAAAATAACAATTAGTGGAGTGGGGAAAGGGGACCTAAGCAAATGCGAACAGCCAAGGGGAGACTTTCGGACCACCTTTTCATATTTTTGAAACATGAATCATGTTAATGTACTACTATTAAATATTAATTAAAGAATTGAAATCTTAATTGATATTGTATGAGGATTGTAGAGGAGGAAGCTACAAATCCAGGAAGTGAAGTCACTCTCTGAGTGACTTATTGACAGTCATGAGGAGATATTCGGGTTCAGCTGACTTCCCTAGATGAACTCCTATGGAGCTGCTGCACACTACCTCACTCTGTCCATGCCGTGGTCCCCACTGAAGCAGAAAATTGCTGCTACCCTCATTCTCATTGCACCGTATTTAAGTCACTATCATGTAGTACATGGCATTGTGGTTCCCTGATTTAGTAATATCTATCTTCTTATCAAGTATTCCCTTAGAAAGAACCTAGTATTTATTATTGAATTTAATTTCCATCAAGTGTAATAAAGTAGTTCTTATTTCTTCCATTATAAAATTGAAACTAGGAGTGACTGATATGGACTGAAAGTTTGTGTCCACCCAAAATTGATATGTTGAAACCCTAACCCTCAATACGATAATATTTGGAGGTGGAGACTTTGGGAAGTAATGAGGTCATGGGAGTCGAATCCTCATGGTGGGATTAGAGTCCTTACATGCAGAGGAAGAGACTAGAGCCCTTTCTCTTTCCACTACATGAGGATACATACAGCAAGAGAAACTTCACCAGGAATGTGATCACTTAGAACCTTGATCTTGGACATTCTGGCCTCCAGAATTGTGGGAAGTAAATGTCTGTTGTTTAAGCCACCTACTGTGGCTTTTTGTTATAGTGGCCCAAGCTACCAAGACACAATTAATTCAGCATAAGGTTGCACAGCTCTTGAGCCTCAGAATTGGATTTGAGCTTAAATGACGGATTCCAAATCCTGCATTTCCCTCTACATGGTGCTCTTTCCTTATGAGACTGGAAATATGTTAATCTTTGTTTTACCAACACTCTCTAATGCCTGGCAAAAGATACTGGCTGCATTTGTTTTCTGCATGGATCCTGAGGGCAAGCTTATGCTAGGCTCAAGCATATCGATGGAAGATTGTCTTGGCAATATATGACAACCCTTCCATGATTTTTCTAGCAAGATGACTAAGGCGGTCTCAACATTAGCTGGCAAAGTTAGATCCTGTCCTAAAATCAGATCTGGAATCCCAAAATAGAGAGATGGATCCACACTCTTGACTAAATTCACCAACTCTAAGAACATTTTTGAAACAAAACCATTCTCTCCCTTCAGCACTCCAGGAAAGAGAGAGCCAAAGACACATTTTACGGTGCTACATCTTATCACAATGAGTTCCCGAACGGCTGCTCTTAGGACTGCTGCCGTCTACAGTAAAACAACATGCTTTACCCACATGCCTTAACTGTGCGCTTCCAATGTTTGTGTTTCAAATGACAAACCTGCCTGAAGGGACCGTAATGAAGTCTCTTTCTTTTCTTTCCATTAAAGGAACTCAAGTGCACCAAGTCTCTGGGAACTTTCCTACTTTGTGTTTTACTCCCAGACTGACACTTTACACAATATCTTGTACATTTTGTACATTGCATTTACAAATAGTTGCACCAATCCCATCCCCCATGATGGAAAACACACACCTTCAAGGGGCATTAAAACATTAGACTCCAAACAAAATACCAATTTCCATGCTGATCTCTGTCTGTCTATATCATACTTGGAAAATCATAGTGCACTCCTAATGGCTGGCCCAAGTCCATGAGCACAGCCCATTTCACAGCACTTAGCTCCTAATTGAAATTTCACAGTACAATACTTAAGACACAACTCTAAATTGCATTGCCATTTAAGCAAATGTGTTTTCCTAGCCATTTAACTGTTTGTGATTTCCTCTCTGCTATATGCTTCTTATGATTTGCTGCTGGTTGCTATTTCAATTAAGACCTTCAGTACTTATTTGAGGATATTCTAGAATGTCCTATTTCTCTGTGAATTAAATTTAACCCAGTAGTGTATTAATAGCCTCACCCAATTGTGTGCCTTTGGAAAGAAAGAGAACATCTCCATTCTCAGAGGAGATATTAGTTCTTGGCTCTCCCTATCAAAGACTTTTCCAAACTGTCACTCCTTATTGGATTCTTCACTTGTTCTCTCAGGCCTGATTTTAATATGAAATTGTGTAGGAATTCAATTCCACAGATAAGAAATACAAGCAGCATTTAAATATTATTTGAAAACATAGAAGTCTGTTAATAGAACAGAATATAGTGACAACTCTTTCTTTCTCCTTCTAGACAGATTTTTAAAATTTTATTATAGACATTTCAAATAAACAAAAGCACAGAACAGTGTAACGAATTTCCCATATATCCATGTTCCAACTTCAACAATTATCAGTGTTCTGTTAATCTTATTTCATCAACCACACCCACCCTCATTTTTGTCTGTTTTATTTTGTGCTACATTGCTTGCTAGAGAATTTTAAAGATATGTCATATCACAATAATGTGGGAAACAAAGGTAAAAGAAAAATTACTAAATTTCCTTACTATCTATGGCCCATTGACAAGTCCTTGAAACAGGCACAGTGATATTCTTCTAGGAACTTAGCTGCCTTGATGTTGATGTTAATACTTTGCTAAGGGCAAAAGGCAATCTTAGCCCAACCCCCAGGACCCTGTAAGTCTACTTTAACATATATAAAATTCCTTTGGAAACTTCCTTTATCTCTACCCTCACCACCCCAGATATTGTTGGCAATCATCCCCCAAGCATATGGCCCTCTGATATACATCTGAAGGGTCTCATGACTGAGTTTTTACTAAACAGTAGTAAATGACCTTTTCTAACAATAGCTAGCCCCCTCAGGATCCTAAAACCTTGTTTCCAAAATACTTGGGAGGTTTACCCTAGCGCCTCCCCACTTGAAAGTATATAATGGGCCACTCCTCATGAACCTGGTGTAGTCTTTCTGCCTATGAGTCCTGTCCCCATGCTCTAATAAAACCACGTTTTTCCACCAAAGACATCTCAGGATTCTTTCTTGGCCGTGAGCTTAAAACCCTAACGTCTTTCCTACATCAACACCATAAATACTTAATATATGTCTCTAACTGATGACATATTTTTTTTTACTATTACCACCATGACATAATTACACTTAACAGAATTAACAGTAAATCTTTAACCTCATCTAATACCCAGTTCATATTTAAATTTTCCCAATTGTCTCAAAGATGTCACTTCACAGATGATTTATTTTGAATCAGGACCCAAATATGTCTGCATATTTGCTTCTAATTTTTACAACTTTTCTTTTATCATAGGAGTCCTCCATTCCCTTTCTTTCCTCCATGCCTTGGATCTGTGGGTGAAAACTGGTCTCTGGATTACCCCACCGACCCAATTCTGAATTGGAGAAATGGCATTTTTATAGGGTCATGTAATTATTCATCTATGTCTATCCTCTACGTTCCCTGCAAATTGGTGGTAGGTCTAATGGCTTTCTCCTTTTAGGTAGCTTGTTAACAGGAATAGGGATCCAGACTCACTGAACTGCAAGACTTACAGGCCTCTCACTTTATCTGCCATCTGATACCTGAATCCTCTCTACAGTGTGGCTTCCTAGGTGCTTGTCCGGAATCAGAAATTGTCTAAATACCTTCTTGCATGGATAGGGAGACTTAGTCCTTTGACACATAGTTAAGAAAAAGAATTGGGAAAGAAAGAGGGACTTAAAAGAGCCCTGTCCCAATCCCAGGGCCAATGCAGCTCAGCTTCTGAAACATCACACTGAAGACTGTTAGCCAGGAGGCAGAGCCAGGGATTGAGGAAATGGATTGTAAACCAGGCCCTCAGACAAATTAAGTTCGTTTATCATGGAAGTCAAGAACCTAGATGGAACTTCTCAAGGGTTTAGGTGGGAAAACCAGTAGATTTTTAGTTTGCCCACTGAGGTACTGAGGCAGTTTGGAAGCACTGACAACAAGAAAAAAAGCATCCACTCCCCTGCATTACATTTCTCTTCAAAAATAAGGAAATTGATGCTGAACATTTTGCATTCACTTCTGGGAAGCTTGGTGGGTATGACTGGATGATTCTAGCTCCTAACAGCACAGACTTCCCTACCAGTTGGCTCTGACAAGGTTGAGGCCAAGCCCTGCATGTGGGGAGCTGACCAATAAAGCAGCTTTTGGGGGCCTTTTATCCACCAGCATTTGACTGTTCTTAAAAACCTTTATCTTAAACAGCTCAATGTTTTTGTTTGCAAATTCTACTGTCATTTATTTTTTAAATCCCTGATAAGGCAGAGTCATTTCTCCTTCCATTGTGTCCTTTGGTTCACTAATGCTTGTCTCTGTCCCAGCCTACTCAGCCCATAATCTGATCTGTTGAAGCAGAACCTTTTTTCCATCATATCGTTCACAAATTTGAAGCACTTAATGCAGGTGTTTCTAAATTATCCTAAAAATGTAGAGCAGGACAAAGCCAACAACCAAGCTCTGAAGCCCTCCAATGGGACGTTCCAAGGCAGATCCCCATCCAGTAACCAGGACCCTGAGGAATCATCACTGACTAGTGGTTAACATATGTCCTTTAGCCCAGGTTCCAACTGCCTTTGATCTCAATCCATTGACAGGATACCTGGAAATATTTTACAAAAGGCTTGATTGTGAAGTCCATACACTCTGGTAGTTACTTGTCCAGGAAACTTTCTTGTTAAAAAAAAAAAAAAAGTAAAAATAAACTCAGTTCATTGTGGAGTACCAAATATTTGTTTCCTTAGGTGTCTATTTTCTCCTCCTTGTTGAATCAGAGTTCAAGTGTGGACTGCTTCTCCTCTTGGGCAGATTCCTGCCATGAGATTGTGTCCCTCTTTTCTCTGAACTTTTTGAAATATGTCCTCCTAGGATCTCAGGCACATGAATGACTCTCTCACACATATCCTTGTTGAGCACTGACCATTCACAAAAATCATTTCAAAATCGATTGCATATCTAAACATAATGGAAGGGGAGTCTGGGTGGCTCAGTCTGTTAAGCGGCTGCCTTGGGCTCAGGTCGTGATCCCGGGGGTCCTGGGATCAAGCCCCATGTCGGGCTCCCTGCTCAGTGAGGAAATTGCTTCTCCCTCTCCTCCCTGCTCCTTCTCTCTCTCTCTCACTGTCTCTGTCTCTTTCTCTCCAATAAATAAATAAAATCTTAAAAAAATATATTAAACACAATGGAAAACTCTAAAACTCCTGAAAGATAACATAGGAGAAAATCTAGACGAACTTAGCTTTGGTGGTAACTTTTTAGGTATGACACCAAAGGTGTAATCCATGAAAAAAGAAAGAATTCAAAAGTTGGACTTAATTAAAATTAAAAACTTCTGCTCTATGAAAGACACTGACAAGAGAATGGGAAGACTAGCCATAGGCTGTGAGAAAATATTTGTAAAACACATATCCGATGAAGGACTGTTATTCCAAATGTGCTAAGAAAATTTAAAACTCAATAATAAAATGAACAATCTGATTAAAAAATGGGCAAAAGATCTGAACAGACACCAAAGAAGATATACATATGGCAAATAAGCATATGAAAAAATGCTCAACATCATATGTCAGTATGGAATTTCTAATTAAAACAAAATATAACTACACCCCCATTAAAATGGATAAAATCCAAAACACTGACAACACCAAATGCTGGCAAAGATGTGGAGCACAGGAACTCTCATTCATTGCTGGTGAGAATGCAGCATGGTATAACTACTTTGGAAGACAGTTTGGCAGCTTCTTACAAAACCAAACATACTCTTCCCATATGATCCAACAACCATACTCCTTGGTATTCACCCAAATGAGTTGGGACCTTATGTTCACACAAAAACCAGCACATGAATGTTTAGAACAACTTTATTCATAATTGATGAAACTTTGAAGCAGTATGTCCTTTTGTAGGTGAAGAGGTAAATAAACTGTGGTACATCCAAACAGTAAAATATTATTCAGGGCTAAAAAGAAATTAGCTATGAAACCACAAAAAGACATGGGGGAAGCTTAAATGCATATTACTAAGTGAAATAAGCCAATCTGAAAAAGCTACAAAGCTTTTGATTTCAACCATATGACCTTCTGAAAAAGTAGATACATCTGAAGACAATAAAAAGATCATTGCTTTCCAGGGGTCTTGAGGGAGGGAAGAATGAATAGGTGGAGCTTTAAGCTAAGTGGGTTTCTAAGGCAGCGAAATTATTCTATATACTATAATGGTGGATACATGTCATTATATGTTTGTTGAAACCCATAGAATGTATACCACTAACCCTAATGTGTGTGTGTGTGTGTGTGTGTGTGTGTCCATATTTATATACACAGTTTAATTTTTGGAGCAGTTTTAGCTATAGAGAAATCAAACAAATTATATAGAATGCTCTCATATGCCCTCTGTCATGAACAAAGTTTCCCCTTATCTTAACATCTCGCATTAGTGTAGTATATTTGTTACAGTTAATGAACCAAAAATGTATAATTATTAACTAAAGTCTATAGTTTATGTGAAGATTCACTCTTTGTGCTGTAAAGTTTTGTAGGTTTTGACAAATGCATAATGTCAAGTATCCAACATTACAGCATCATGCAGAATAGTTTCACTACACCAAAAATCATCTCTAATTCACCTCCTCATCCCCACTCCTCCCGCAACCTGATCTTTATTTCTACCTATTTCTTGAATATCATAAAGTTGGAATCATCTAGTTGGCTTCCTTCATTTAGCAATATGCATTTAAGATTCCTCCATGTCTTTTTGTGGCTTGATAGCTCGTTCCTTCTTAGAGCTGAATAATATTTTGTTGTATGGATATACTGCAATTTGTTTATCCATTCATCTATTAAAAGATATTTCTATACAATGGGACATTACTCAGAAAAGAGAAATAAAGAAATCCTGCCATTCATGGCAACAAGGATGAAGCTTGAAGGCATTATGCTAAGTGAAATAGGTCATACAGAGAAAGACAAATGCTGCATAATGTCACTTATATGTGGAATCAAAAAAAAAAAAAAAAAAGCCAAACTCATAGAAACAGAGTATAGAGTGTTGGTTACCAGGAACTCTGTGTGTGTGTGTGTGTGTGTGTGTGTGTGTGTGTGCGCGCGCGCGCATCTGAGAAAAGGGATGCAGGGATGGGAAAAGGGATGCAGGGATGGGAAGGTGTTAGTCAAAAAGTACAAACTTCCAGTTAGAAAATGAATTAGTTCCAGGGGTGCCTGGGTGGCACAGCGGTTGGGCGTCTGCCTTCGGCTCAGGGCGTGATCCCAGCATTCTGGGATCGAGCCCCACATCAGGCTCTTCCGCTAGGAGCCTGCTTCTTCCTCTCCCACTCCCCCTGCTTGTGTTCCCTCTCTCGTTGGCTGTCTCTATCTCTGTCAAATAAATAATTAAAATCTTTAAAAAAAAAAAGAAAATGAATTGGTTCTGAAGATCTAATGTACAGTCTAATAGTGACTATTGTTAATAATACTATATTATATAATAATATAATAATGCTATATTATATGCTTGAAATTTGTTGAGAGTAGATCTTAAATGGTTTTATCACAAATGATAACTATATGACTGGTGAAGATGTTAGCTAATTGTATTGTGGCAATCATTTTGCAATATATAAATGTATCAAATCAACACATTCTACACACTAAACTTACAAAATATCATATATCAATTATATCTCAGTGAAGCTGGAAAAATAAAACCAAATTAATTTAAAAAATAAATATTTCAGTTGCTTCCAGTTTGGGGCAATTATGTGTAAAGCTGCTATAAACATTTGTATGCACGTTTGTATGTGGACATAAGTTTTCAACTCAATTGAGTAGATACTTAGGAGCATGACTGCTGCATCATGTAAGATTGTTTTGATTTGTGGGAAACTGTCCTCCTGAGTGGTTGTACCACTTTACATTCCCTCTAGCAATGACAGTTCCTGTTTTTCTGCATCTTTGCCAACATTAGATATTATCAGTGTTTTGGATTTTACCATTCTAATGGTTTTATAGTGGTATCCCTTAATTTTAACTTATTTTTTAATGTTTTAATTGGCAATTCCCTAATGACATACAACATTGATCATTTTTCATATGCTTAGTTGCCATCTGTACATTGTATTAATTTGCCAGGGCTACTGTAACAAAATATCATAGACTAGTTGACTTTTTAACAACAGAAATCCATTTTCTCACAGTTCTAGAGGCTACAAGTCTGAAATCAAGGTGTTGGCGGGTTTGATTTCCTCTGAGGCCACTTGCCTTGGCTTACAGGCCACCTTTTCACTATATCTTCATGGTCTTTTCTCTGTGCATGTGCATGTTATGTCCAAATTTCCTTTTCGTATAAGGAAACCAGTCAACTTGTTTAGGGCCTATCCTAAAAACTTTAACTTAATTACCTGTTTAAAGACCTTATCTCCAAATCAGGTTACATTCTGAGGTATTGGTAGTTAGAGCTTCAACATATGAATTTTAGGGAATATAATTCAACTCATTCATAATTCAGCTACTTTGGTGAGGTATCTGTTCAGATCTTTTCCTATTTTTAATATGATATTCTAAGTGTTGAGTTTTAAGGGGTCTTGTGTATTTCAGATAGAACATCTTTATCAGATATGTATTTTGGAAAGATTTTCTCCAAGTCTGTGGCTTGTCTAATTATTCTCTTAACAGAGCCTTTCACAGAGCAGAAGATTTTAATTTTAATATAGTTTGATTTTTCTATTTTTTCATTCACAGATTGTGTTTTTTGTGTTGTATCTAAAAACACATCTCCAAAGCCAAGGTTGTTACCTTCAAGACTTTTATAATTGTGCATTTTTATAGTTAGGTCTATGATCCACTCAAGTTAATTTTTGTAGAATACACACTACACTAATTTTTTTGCATATAGATGTCCAATTGTTCCAGCAGCGTTTTTTGAAAAGACTATCTATTCTCCATTTAATTACCTCTTCTCCTTTGTCAAAGATTAGTTGACTAGGGGCGCCTGGGTGGCACAGCGGTTAAGCACCTGCCTTCAGCTCAGGGCGTGATCCTGGCGTTATGGGATCGAGCCCCACATCAGGCTCCTCCGCTATGAGCCTGCTTCTTCCTCTCCCACTCCCCCTGCTTGTGTTCCCTCTCTCGCTGGCTGTCTCTCTCTCTGTCGAATAAATAAATAAAATCTTTAAAAAAAAAAAAAAAGAAAGATTAGTTGACTAAATTCACTTGGGTCAATGTCCATGGAATCAGTATTGATCATCTCTCCTTTTTAGATATGAGTTATTTGTGTCTTTTCTACCTTTTTCTTAATTATTGTGTTAGAGATTTAGCGATGTTATCGATCTTTTTAAAGAATCAGCTTTTACTTTTGTTGACTTGTGCTGACTTTTCCTTACTTTTTGTTTTCCTGTTTTTATGATTTCTATTCTTCTACTTGATTTAGGCTGATATTGCTCAGATTTCTTAGTTTTTTAAGGTGGAAATTCTCTCCAGGCTTCTCCTTTGACTCATGTCTTATTAGGTATACATTGTTTAATCTCCAGATATTTTGGAATTTTCTAGCTATCCTTTTGTCTTTGATTTTTAGTTTAATTTTATTGTGGGTTCAAAGCACACGTTGTATGAATTTTATTCTTTGAAATTTGATAAGGTGTGTTTTATGACCCAGAATGTGGTCTATCTTGGTGAATATTCTACGTGAATCTGAAGAGAACATGTATTCTTCTGTTGTTTGATAAAAAAATTTATAAATATCAATAAAACCTGGTTAAATGATGATGCTGTTCATTTCAACTATATGCTTGCTGATTTTCTACCCACTGGTTCTGTCAATTACTAATAGAGGGGCGTCGATGTCTCCAACTATAATAATGGATTTGTCTATTTTTCTTGCAGTTCTATTAGTTTTTGTTTCAAGTACTTTGATGCTCTGTTTTATGTGGATGCATGTTAAGGATTGTTATGTCTTTTTGGAGAATTGATGCGTCTCTATCTTTGCCATTCTGTCTTGTTCTAAAGTCTGCTTTGTCAGAACTTAATAAAACTACTCAACTTTCTTTTGCTTGATGTTATCATCATGTCTTTCTTCATAATTTTATTTTTAATCTATCTACGCTTTATATTTAAAGTTGATTTCTTGTAGACAAGTTAGGTTGGGCCTTTTTCTTTTTTATTCACTCTCACAATATCTGTGTTTTAATTAGTACATTAGTTCACAAACATTTATTTTTTGTTTTGTTTTCTTTTTAAGTAGGCTCCATGCCCAAGTGGAGCCCAATGTTGGGCTTGAACTCACAACCCTGAGATCAAGACCTGAGCTGCAATCAAGAGTCTGAGGCTTAACCAACTGAGCCACCCAGGCACCCCTAATTCGTATGTATTTAAAGTGACTATTTATATACTCAGACTGAGATCTATCTTGTTTATAACTGTTTTGCATTCACTGAATTTTTTAAGTTCTTTCTTTGTTATTCACTGAATTTTTGAAGCTATTTTTCCGACTTCTCTGGTTTCAATTGAGTATTTTATATGATTTCATTTTATTTCCTCTCTTAAAAGATGTATCTTTTAAAAAATTTTAGTGGTTGCCTTTGAATTTACAAATATGTATTTACAACATATCTAAGTTCACTTTCAAGCAACACTATTCTGTTTCCAAGATAGTGCAGATGCTTTCTAAAAGAGTGTTTCCAATTCTTTCCTTCCATTTCTTTAATATCACTGACAATTCATTTCACTTATCCATAACCTATAATCACCCAATACATTGTTATTATTATTTTGAACAAACATATCTATTAGGTCATTTGAGTAATAAAAATAAAATATTCTATTTTACCTCCATTTATTCTTTGATGCTTTTCTTTCTTTATGTAGACCCAATTTTATAGCCTATACCATTTTCATCTTTTTGAAGGGCTTCTTTTAACACTCATAGAAAGGTGGGTCTACTGGCAAGAAATTCCCTCAGTTTTTGTCTGGGAAAGTTTTTATTTCTCTTTCTTTTTTGAAAGATAATTTTGCTGTATATAGAATTCTAAGTTGGTGGGGGTTTTCTTTCAATACTAAATATTTCACTCCACTCTTTTCTTGCTTACATAGTTTATGATGAGAATTTTTATGTACGTCTTATCTTTGTTCATCTACAGATAATGTGTTTTATTCCCCTCCTCCCCGGCCTGGCTTCTTTCAAGATTTTCCTTTGCTCTTTGTTTGAATATATTATACCTACTTGTAGAGTAATATATATATATAAATATATTAGGATATATATATCATGCTTGGTGTTCTCTGAAGTTTCTGGATCTGTGGTCGGTATCTGTTAATTTTGGAAAATTCTTAGGCATTATTACTTCAGATTTCTTTCTTTCTTTCTTTCTTTCTTTCTTTCTTTCTTTCTTTCTTTCTTTCTTTCTTTCTTTCTTTCTTTCTTCTCTTCCTTCTGGATTCCCAGTACATGTACATTATACTTTTTATAATCATCCCAAAGTTCTTGAATATTCTTTCATATATTTTTTTTTTTACTTTTTGTGTTTTCATTTCAATTTGGGAAGTTTCTATCAACATATCTTCAAGATCACTGATATTTTCCCTCAGTTTTGTGCAATCTATTGATAAGCACATCAAAAGCATTCATTTCTTCACAGTATTTCAAATATTTCCATTATGAATCTTTCTTAGAGTTTCCATCTCTCTGCTTACATCACCCATCTGTTCTTACACGTTGTCTATTTTTCCAGTTCATGCCTTTAATATGTCAATCATATTTATTTTAAATTCACTATCTGATAATCCCCAAATTGCTGTCACGTGTGAGCTGTTTTTCATGAATCCTTTGTGTCTTCAGATGGTGTTTACTCTTGTCTGCTAGCATAGCTTATAGTTGTTTTGTTTGTTTGTTTAAAGCTGGACATGATGTATCTGGTAATAGGATCTGAGGTAATTAGGTTTCATTGTGAAGTTTTTTGTTAATCTAGTTAGGAATTGGGCTGGTTAAGGTTTGTTGTAGCTGGAGATGCCAGAAGTTTTAGTTTCCCCTAGTTTCCTTGTGTTTGTCTTTTGTTTGTTTGTTTGTTTGTTGTTGTTGTTGTTGTTTTCCCCACCTTGTCTTTGGTTTCCCCAAGAACTCTTTCTTAAACAGTTTTATCTTGCAGTCCCCCCAGTTGTAATTCACTGTTTTTATCCTGGAGCCCTGGTGACGTGGTGGTAAGGTGTTGGTTAGGGGAGGCACTCTATAATATATGATTGAATTTCGTGTTTTTAGTGGTCCTGAGTCCTTGGGCTCCAACCTCCAGAAACATTTCTTAGCCTCTTTTTTTTTTTCCTTCCCTAGGGTGAGAGAGGAAGGCCATAAGATTCTTATCTAATTCTCCTTCCCCCCAGATCAGATAAGGCTCTGGCAGACTAGTTTTCCCTTGAGAGCAGTCCTTTGTTAGGGAGAATGCTCTGCACTTATTTCAAATGGCTACTTTTCCCCTGCCTTTGCCAGAATTACCAGAGCATTTTCCTCTGATTTGCACTGTGAGAATCTGCTGAGGCTGTGGTAGGCAAAATTGATGAAACCGTGGGGGGTCCCCAAAGATAACTTTCCCCAGGAGTTTTTAATTCTCAACCTGGTCTACACTCATCCTTCAGCAATTTGTTAATTTTTACCAGTTATTGGTTCTATTGGCTTCTGCTCCAGGTTAGCAGAGCTCAACTGCAATCTTCTGTATCTGCCCATCTTTCCAGTTTGGGAGATGGCAGTTTGCCCTGTGATTTCAACCCTCTGATGGGTCTGAGAAAAGTCATTGATTTCAGTTTCTTTAGTTTTTTTCTTTTTGCATGGACGACAGTGATGACTTCCAAGCTCTTTACATGCTAGAAGTGACACCAGATGTCCATAAATAATTTAAACGTAACTAACCTATAAAATACAAGCCTGGACGGCAGGAAAATGTATAATCAAATAAATGTCTTGGTCGATGTGGAATCTTAGGCCACTACCGCCACCTTGCCAGGGCACACGGAGATTTTGTCACTTGTTCCATCTTCTGACATTTTAGGGCAATTTCCAGAATTTGTAATGTGGCCTGTGGATAAGCCACAAAGCAGGTCAGTCTTGACTTCTCCCTGAGCCTCCAGAGCACACACAAACACCCCTATGAGCCAACTCTGTCAGGCTGAGCTCTTTTGTTCTGTTTTAACTTAGTTTTCTTATTGTTTAGGTATGACAAGTCCAGTAGATCAGAAGACAACTGACATTAAAAAGATAGTTATTAAACTCAAGATCACAAGAAACACACCTTGCCATGGAGGGCCACACAAAGAAATACCACGTTTGGTCAGGAGGCAGAGGGAGCAGGGGGAAAACATAAGCAAGAGATTTTACTGTGATTTCCATGTGAAGAAACAGGCAAGGCAGAATTGGCTAGTTTGACTAACTTCAGTGACAACTAAGGCTGTCCCTAGTTGTCTGGTACCTAATCCTCGGGTAATTAAGGCAGAGGGATAGTGGCCTAGAGTGTGAGAGCCCAAGAAGGAGGTAGTGAGGGTGTGGACTGCCAATCAGTTGGTTTGCTTTTGAAAAGTGAACCCTTAGGAGGACGAATCCTCCCAAAGATAAGAGTGAGGAGTGATGAGGGAGGCAGAAGGCCAAGGCAAGGGGACTCAAGCAGGTCATTGGGGTGTTCAGAACAAGGCACATCTGGCATCTTCAAGGAGGGCAGATGTTAAAAGCATCAAGTTTCTAGAAGCTATAAACATGGTTAATACAGTTAAAACATTTCTCCACACTCCCAAGTGTGCCTGATGGTGGCAAAAGAGAGAAGGAATCATTCCCCACTTGCCTTACCTAGCATTACCAAATTTCAAATACAAAAATCCATCCTATCCGGCCTAACCTTTAAACCCACTTTTCTAAAAATTCTTTGGCTCTCATCACAGTTCATCTCTGCTATTGCCCTTGGGACAAATTTGTATTCTAGAATTTAGTGAGAAATGCTTCTCTGTAACTGACTTGTGCATGGCGGAGATGACTATTTGTAGACATTTATAATTTGAGAACAATCAGTTTCTTCCTCAGGGAGAGAGTCTAAGTAATTAAAAATTATGATTATTAATGTAAGAATAATGGAATGGTGATCCTGCTATTTCCCAACAGCATTAAAACATCTTTAGCCATAAAAGATTTGTAGGAAGAAAAGTGAATTGACAACCTAAGATAGAAACTAATTTGGAATACAATTAATTTTGGTGCTTTTGAAAAGTAATACATTTTACATTATGACAAATTGTTGCAACTAATTACTATCTGAGGAATACTTGTAAACTGGTTATTTGTTCTTTATTTAATATAGCTTCTGTGATTGCTTGAACTCTTATTTATGGGAAGGTCTGGTTTTCAATTTAAAATAATTACTAGAAAAACAAGAGGACCCAATTCTGCCATGAAGCAGTAAGCATGTACAAATGGGGTAACCCAGGATAGTGCTAATGGTTGGCAGAGTTAATCTTCACTGCCTCTGCTTCTCATCAGAACATGCCTTCCACCCATCTACACCATGTACAGTGCTTCTGTCTGTTACATCCACTGCTCAGAGAACCCACAGGCTCCCCTCTTTCAGTAATGAAATCCTTGCTTGTTATGCACCAAGCCTAAGTTAAATGCTTTACTATTATTACTGAACTAATTTCCAACCAATCTTATAAGGAAGAAGCTATTTTTATTTTCAAGATAAGGAAAGCGAGGCAGGGGGCTCCTGGGTGGCACAGCGGTTAAGCGTCTGCCTTCGGCTCAGGGCGTGATCCCGGCGTTCTGGGATTGAGCCCCACAACAGGCTCCTCTGCTGGGACCCTGCTTCTTCCTCTCCCACTCCCCCTGCTTGTGTTCCCTCTCTCGCTGGCTGTCTCTATCTCTGTCGAATAAATAAATAAATAATAAAATCTTAAAAAAAAAAAAAAAAAAGGAAAGCGAGGCAAAGAGGTTCAGTAACTTAGCCAAGGTCATCCCCCTAGTAACTATAAGAGCCAGAATTCAAAGCAGGCGTTCTGACTCCAGAAGAGAATTTAATGGTCAAGTTATCCGGGCTCCCAATATGCCTGAACCCATGTCCCATTCTTGTCAACGCAGTGATCTGTGCCATGCAATGATCCTGCTTGCCATTGTACACGTTTCCCCTTTAGTACATGCTGTGTCAATGGGATCCATTGGTTCTCTATAGGTCTGCCTTAATCAGGCACATTTAGAGGGCCTGAAGGGCCCAGGACACATTCAGGTATTGAAGCCACTAACCATAATACCAAAATGAAAATATGTGGAAACAAAATAAAGCAGCGAACAACTGCCATTGTGGACTTTTTTTCTCTAGAAATGCAAAAACTATTGAGGAAAATTTTGTTCTTGAGGAGTTTATCCTTTACCCAATATCAAAATTGATCTGAATCAATGAGGAGACCATTCTAATACCAAACAATGACCATGTCATTTTTGAAGCCCACATTGAGGTTGGGGCCCTGACAAATGACCTCCCTTCCCTCCATTGCCATGTTGCACCCGCCAGTGCCTCACAACGGCCCACCTTCAGACCACAGCCCTGACCCTAACTCTTTAATAACAGGCTGTGTCAATCAATTCCATTAATGACGGTTCTTCACTTCTCTTTTCTTTTTTTTAAATAATATTTTTATTATTTTATATTAGTCCCCATACAGTAGATCTCTAGTTTTTGATGTAGTTACATGATTCATTACTTGCGTATAACACCCAGTGCACCATGCAATATGTGCCCTCCCTAATACCCATCACCAGCCTATCCCATTCCCCCACCCCCCTCCCCTCTGAAGCCCTTAGTTTGTTTCCCAGAGTCCATAGTCTCTCATGCTTCATTCTCCCTTCTGTTTACCCCCCTTTCTTCTTCCCTTTCTTCTCCTACCAATCTTCCTCCTTCTTATGTTCCATAAATGAGTGAAACCATATGATAATTGTCCTTCTCTGCTTGACTTATTTCTCTTAGCATTATCTCCTCCAGCCCCGTCCATATTGCAGCAAATGTTGAGAAATCGTTCTTTTTGATGGTGGAGTAATATTCCATTCTATATATGGACCACATCTTCTTAATCCAGTCATCTGTTGAAGGGCATCTCAGCTCCTTCCACGATTTAGCTATTGTGGACAATGCTGCTATGAACATTGGGGTGCGTTTAGCCCTTCCCTTCACTGCGTCTGTATCTTTGGGGTAAATACCCAGTAGTGCAATTGCTGGATCATAGGGTAGCTCTATTTTTAACTTTTTAAGGGACATCCACACTGTTTTCCAAAGTGACTGTACCAACTTGCAATCCCACCAACAGAGAGATCCCCTTTCTCCACATCCTCTCCAATATTTGTTGTTTCCTGCCTTGTCAATTTTTGCCATTCTAACTGGTATAAGGTGGTATCTCAGTGTGGTTTTAATTTGAATTTCCCTGATGGCTAATGATTTTGAACATTTTTTCATGTGTCTGTTAGCCATTTGTATGTCTTCATTGGAAAAGTGTCTGTTCATATCTTCTGACCACTTTTGATTTGTTTATTTGTTTCTTGTGTATTGAGTTTGAGAAGTTCTTTGTAGGTCTTGGATACCAGTCTTTTATCTGTAGTGTCATTTGCAAATATTTTCTCCCATTCCAAGGTCTGCCTTTTAGTTTTTTTGACTGTTTCCTTGGCTGTGCAGAAGATTTTGATCTTGATGAAGTCCCACAAGTTCATTTTTAATTTTGTTTCTCTTGCCTTTGGAAATGTGTCATGAAAAAGGTTGCTATGGTCAATGTCAAAAAGGTTGCTGCCTATGTTCTCCTCTAGGATTTTGATGGATTCCTGTCTCACATCGAGGTCTTTCATCCATTTGGAGTTTATCTTTGTGTATGGTGTGAGAGAGTGGTCAAGTTTCATTCTTTTGCATATAGCTGTCCAATTTTCCCAGCACCACTGATTGAAGAGACTGTCTTTTTTCCACTGGATGTTTTTTCCTGCTTTGTCAAAGATTAGTTGCCCAAAGAGCTGAGGGTCCATTTCTGGGTTCTCTATTCTGTTCCATTGGTCTATGTGTCTGTTTTTGTGCCAGCACCATGCTGTCTTTGTGATCACAGCTTTGTAGTATAGCTTGAAATCCGGCAACGTGATGCCCCCAGCTTTATTTTTCCTTTTCAACAATTCCTTGGTGATTCGGGGCCTTTTCTGGTTCCACACAATTTAAGGGCTGTTTGTTCCAGTTCTTTGAAAAATGTCATTGGTATTTTGATCAGGATGGCATTGAAAGTGTAAATTGCTCTGGGTAGCATAGACATTTTAACTATGTCTATTCTTGCGATTCATGAGCATGGAATAGTTTTCTTTTTGTGTCTTCTTCAATGTCTTTTAAGAGTGATTTGTAGTTTCTAGAATATAGATCCTTTACGTCTCTGCTTAAGTTAATTCTGAGATAATGTATGATTTTTGGTGCTATTGTAAATGGAATAGATTCCCTAATTTCTCTTTCTTCAGTCTCGTTCGTGTATAGAAATGCAACTGATTTCTGAGCACTGATTTTGTATCCTTCCACATTACTGAATTGCTCTATAACTTCTAGTAGTTTGGGGGTGAAGTCTTTTGGTTTTTCCATATAGAGTGTCATGTCATCTGTGAAGAGAGACAGTTTGACTTCTTCTTTGCTGATTTGGATACCTTTTATCCCTTTTTGTTGTCTGATTGCTGTTGCAAGGACTTCTAGTACTATGTTGAATAATAGTGGCGAGAGTGGGCATCCTTGTCGTGTTCCTGATCTTAAGGGAAAGGCTTCCAGCTTTTCCCCATTGAAAATGATATTTGCTGTAGGCTTTTCATAGATGATTTTTATGAAATGGAGGAATGTACCCTCTATCCCTACACTCTGAAGGGTTTTAATCAGGAAAGGCTGCTGTATTTTTTCAAAAGCTTTTTCTGCATCAGTTGAGAGGATCATATGGTTCTTGACTCTTTTCTTGTTGATATGATGTATCACACTGATCGATTTGCGAATGTTGAACCACGCTTGCATCCCAGGGATGAATCCCACTTGGTCTTGATGGATAATCCTTTTAATGTACTGTTGAATCCTATTAGCTAGGATCTTGTTGAGAATTGTGGCATCCAATTCATCAGGGATATCGGTCTGTAATTCTCCTATTTTGGTAGGGTCTTTGCCTGGTTTGAGGATCAAGGTAATACTGGCCTCATAGAATGAGTTTCGTAGTTTTCCTTCTGTTTCTATTTTTTGAAACAGCTTCAGCAGAATAGGTATTATTTCTTCTTTGAATGTTTGGTAGAATTCCCTGGGGAATCCATCAGGCCCTGGAGTCTTGTTTTTCAGAAAGTTTTTGATCACTGCTTCAATCTCTTCATAATAAATCGGTCTGTTTAAAAAATCAGTTTCTTCCTGTTTTAGTCTTGGTAGTTTATAGGTTTCCAGGATGGCATCCATTTCTTCCAGGTTGTTTAATTTCTTGGCATAAAGCTGTTGATAAAAGTTTATAATGAGCCTTCCTATTTCATTGGTGGTGTTTGTGACCTCTCCCTTTTCATTCATAATTTTATTGATTTGTTTCCTTTCTCTATTCTTTTGAGTAAGTCTTGCCAGTGGCTTATCAATCTTATTTATTCTTTCAAAGAACCAGCTTCTAGTTCTGTTGATCCGCTTTACTGTGCTCCTGGTTTCTACTTCATTGATCTCTGCTCTAATCTTGATCAACTGATTTCTCATGCGTGGGTTAGGCCTGTTCTTCTATTCCAGCTCTAGCTTCTGAGGTGAGAATATAAAAACTGCATTTTAGATTTTTCAGTTCTTTTGAGTGAGGCTTGGATGGCTATGTATTTTCCCCTTACGACTGCCTTTGCAGTGTCCCAAATGTTTTGGACCATTGTGTTTTCATTCTCATTGGTCTCCATAAATTGTTTAAATTGATTTTTAATTTCCTGGTTTATCCAATCATTCTTGAGCAACATGGTTCTTAGTTTCCAAGTGTTTGAGTTTCTTCCAAATTTTTCCTTGTGATTGAGTTCCAGTTTCAAAGCATTGTGGTCTGAGAATATGCAGGGAATAATTTCAGTCTTTTGGTATAGGTTGAGACCTATTTTGTGACCCAGTATATGGTCTATTCTGGAGAAAGTTCCATGTGCATTCGAAAAGAATGAGTATTCTGTTGTTCTGGGGTGTAGTGTTCTATATATATTTATGAGGTTCATCTGGTCCAGTATGTCATTCAAAGCTCTTGTTTCTTTGTTGATTTTCTGCTTAGGTGATCTGTCTATTTCTGATAGTGGAATGTTGAGGTCCCCTACTATTAACATATTTTTATCTATATGTCTCTTTATTCTGGTTAAGAGTTGGCTTGTGTATCTTTGCTGCTCCCCTGTTGGGGGCGTGGATATTTATAATTGTCATATCCACTTGTTGGATACATCCTTCAAGAATAATATAGTGTCCTTCTGTATCTCTAACTACAGTCCTTAGTTTAAAATCTAATCTGTCTGATATGAGAATTGCTACCCCAGCTTTCTTTTGAGGTCCATTGGCATGAAAAATGGTTTTCCATCCCTTCACTTTCAGTCTGGATGGATCTTTTGGTTCAAGATGAGTCTCTTGTAGACAGCAAATGGATGCTTCATGTCTTTTTATCCAATCTGCAACCCTGTGGTGCTTATGGGAGCATTTATGCCATTTACATTGAGACTGATTATTGAGGATATGATTTTAATGATGCCATGTTGCCTGTAAAGTCTTTGTTTCTATAGATTGTGACTTTCTGTTCTGTATCACTCTTGGGGCCTTTTTACTTTTATAGAACCCCCCTTAATATCTCCTGTAGGGCTGGTTTCGTGGTTATGAACTTGGTCAGTGTCTGGTGATCCTGGAAGGTCCTTATCTCTCCATCAATTCTGAATGACAGCCTTGCTGGATAAAGGATCCTTGGCTGCATGTTTTTCTCAGATATAGCTTTAAAAATATCCTGCCAACACTTCCTCTCATTCCAGGTCTGTGTAGACAGGTCTGACATTTTTCTGATATTTTTGCCTCTGTACATGAGAAATTTCTTCACCCTGGCCACTTTCAATACTGTATCCTTGGATCTAATATTTGTGAATTGCACTATGACATGATGTGGCATAGGTTTGTCGTGGTTGACCTTGGGAGGGGTCCTCTCTGCCTCTTGGACATGAATGCTTGTTTCCTTTGCTAGATTAAGGAAGTTTTCAGCTACAATTTGTTCAATATCTCTTCTAGACCTCTGTTTTTCTCCACCCCCTCGGGGATGCCGATGATTCTGACATTGGGACGTTTCATTGAGTCAGTAATCTCCCGTAACCTACATTCTTGAGATTGGATTTTTTTGAGCCAAGTTTCTGTTTTAACTTTCTCTTCTACCATCCCATCCTCCAATTCACTAATGTATTCTTCTGCCTCATTTATCCTGGCCGTCAGAGCATCTAGTTTTGACTGCCTTTGATTCATAGCATTTTTAATTTCTGCCAGATTCGCTCTCATTTCCGCCCTTAGAGATTCTATATTCTTGTAAATATTTTCATTAATATTTTTTCAAGTCTACACATCATCTTGACCATTGTTACTCTGAACTCCATTTCTGATAATTTGGTTATATCCATATCCATCAGTTCTGTGGCAGAGGCTACAGACATTATTTTTTCTTTGCTGGGGGGGATTTCTCCTTCTCGCCATTCTGCTGAGGAGAGGTTGCGGGGTGGCCCAGAGCCCAAATTATTGACCAGGACCCAGACGGTGAGCAGTTGTTTTATAGGGACCTTAGGGATGTGGGCTTCTTGATTTTTCAGCCTGCCTTCTGGGGGAGGGACCTGCCGCGCAGATACTCAGGCAACCCTGTTTGGGTAGAGTTGCCCTGTCCCCTGCAAGGGGGGATGGGGGTGAGCACACTGTGAGCTGGTATTTCCGGGCTTTTGTTCTCTGGCGGCTTTCCCTGGAGGTTTTCTGTGGCTCTTCTGAGAGTCAGAGCAGCAATGGCCATATCCTAGCCTCCTTCTCAGAACAGAGAGATCTCAGTCCGCTCTCCGCTGAACCCTCTTGGCCTCTTTAACGCTGTTTCTGTTGGTGCTGCTAGAAATCCTGCAGCGTCCTGGGTTGTGCACCCCACAACCGGTGTCCCAGCCCTCATTTCCAGGGCTGGCACATCTCTGTCCTTTGTGCTTCTAACACTGCCAGCCGCCCCCGTTTCCCACACACACACCGGAGCTGTCTGTTTCAGTGTGGTTCGCACACGCACTCCGTAGCTCCAGTTTTCAGTCAGGTTGTGCACGTCCTGAGCTCTCAGAATCAGTCTAGTTCAAGTGTGCGCTCCAGAGCTCCAGTTGTCAGTCTGGATGCACTCACGCTCCCGAGCTCCCGGTTTCAGTCTAGTTCGAGTGAGCGCTCGGGAGCACCGGTTTTCAGTCTGGTTGCATGCGTGTTCCCAGGCTCACAGTCTCAGTTGGCTGTCTCGCAGGTGCCGGTCAGTGAGTCAAGTCCGCTCCCCAGTGCAGATGGCTACTGCTTCCCAGCGCCTGAGCTCGGCGGCTCCCTCCCCCTTCCGTTTATCTTGCAATATCTGTCCACGGATTCATGGCTTCCCACTTCATACCTCAATACTCAGCACTGGAGGTGTTCATTTGTAGAGATCCAGATGTGTCTTCCTGCTTCTCAGGCTGATTCCGTTGGTTTTCAGGATGGTCTTGTACATATCCAGCTTGACGCAGGGGACCAGCTGAGAAAGGGGACCCCCTACTCCTCTGCCATCTTAACTCTCTCCCCTTCACTTCTCTTTTTGTTCATTCTGTCATGTGACTTTGCAGCTCCTCTTACTAAGGAAGCAAAAGCTATTCTCTGTCCCTTGAATCTGTGCTAGCCTTGAGAAGTGTTTAGTCAATAGAATGAAAGTGGTGATATCCCTGTTTTTATCCTAGGCCTCAAGACTCTTTGCACGTTTCCAACATGCAAAGGTAATCTCAGGCACAGCAGGTACAGACACATATTATTACTCACTACTGAGATTTTTGTGGTTATTGGTTATACAGCATTACTGTGGCAGTACATTTTGATGCAGAATTTTTGGTTTTGGTCTGAAGTAATAGCATCTTGAATATCACATGCTTTTCATATGATCTATGGACCATTTGAAATTAAATAAATTTCAACTTTAGCAATCTTAATAAGGAACTATTTTTCCCCTCATCCCCATTCCTACTTTTGCATTTTATTTTAATTTTGAGTTAAAAAAAACCCTCAAATACATACGTCGATTAAATCACAGACAAATATAGCTTTGTGTTAAAGATCTAAGAGTAACTCCCCAATGTAAATTGAAATTAAATTTGGAAACTTAAATAGATTAAATTAGATGGCAGAACTGACATCTAATATTTCCCCCAAATTCTCAAATCTTGACAAAGCTGATTTATCACAATTGGAATAAAAATCTGAAACTACGTTTTTGTTTTATTTTTTTTTCTCAGAACATTTATCTTTACTTTCTCTTCCCTTGAGCCTGAGTAAGTTGGCCCATCAGTTACTGCTTTGGAGGTCAAAAAATAATTGGACAGATTTCTAGTTTCCTTGGTGTATTTATCAAGTACTTCCTTATTTCTTTGTTTGAAACAGGGATTCCTATTTTTGCATGCCACAAACTCATGCTTTCAGTGACAAAAGCTTAATTACTTTGGATCTTTCTGATAGAGCCATTTAAAAACTGAAAGAGGTCTGAGACTCCTTGAAGTATACTCTTACATAGGGAAAGTAATCAACTGACTTATTTTTGTACATTGAAAGGAGAAAAATCTGAGTAAATGGTACCTAATGTTCAGTCACTAATTGGGACAGACATCTTTACCTTCAAGACCATTCCTGTTGAGAGACTTTCCCAAGTCGACTAAGTCTACTGAGCACAACAGCCAATAACACCCTCAGATGCCACAGTGTCATTTACCTTGAGACAGTGCATCCAAAGAAGATTGTTCTAGCAGATATAACTTTGAATTCTTTGTCTCATTCATGAAAAGAAATCAGGCTAGATATGTCCTAATGGAATATTTTTATGTGGTTTCAAATGGGTTGTTTGGAAGAAAGTCTTGTTTGCAATTTCAGTGCTTCTATTTTTAGGGTTCAATAGGACTTCAGGGATGCAGGACAGTGAAAGGCAATTAAAAGTAAATATGTTGCTCAATGTATTTGCAGATCTCTGGGAAAAGATGTGTTTCAGATGAACTCAATCCTTATTTTACTTCCCCTGGTAAGATTCTTGTGAAACCACCCTCACCCACACTGCCTCCAGTCTCAGCCTTTGCTATGACTTCTTGGCATCTGTGTGCATCCTCTGCTAGAGCTAAACAGGGATATAAGAGCTTGATGTCACTGTAGGAATCTTCATCACCTTGAGCTCAGCACAGAGGCTGGTACATTGACTGGGAGCAAAGGAAAAACACAATAAAATAATAATACAACAAGTATGGAACTCAAGCAGGAAGGAAGCTCTCCTTCCAAACCAAAAGTTCCTTCAGGGTACTGTACACATTTTCTTCTTTTTTTAACCTCCACACAGCACTTAAGCATAGTAGACAGTCAGAAAATACTGGCTGACTGAATTCATGGATGCTTTAGGTTCCTTTGCAGTGAAATGGTGTCTGTAAGCCCTCTCTTACATTCCAGCCCTCTGTGTTTACCTAGGATGATAACAGATGCTCTGGAAGTGGTTGTTGAGTGAATAAACAGAAGGTGGGGAGGGAGGGAGGAGAGTAGGAAGGGAAGAGAAGACTGTTCATTGTCAAGCAGGTTGGGTCCTCAAAGTCACCATCCTTCTAGAAAGATGGCACTTCTGTTCAATATTTGGACATTTACAAACCTGTGATCCTGTTCCATGTGCTCAGCTTCTCTCTCAAAGTTTTTCTAATTAATTACCTGTGACTCTGATCTCCAGGAGATGGAAGGAGGGAGAGAGGGAAAGAGAGAAGGAAGAAGGAGAATGACCAGGAGGAAAAGGAAATAAGGAAAACATTTTAATAAAAATTTTACAAAAGAAAACAAAAAATAATAGCATCCATCCAATCCTGGTCCTCGATAGATTTTTCTATCTTTTCACTTTTTTTCACATATATTTGAATCTATTTGTTCTTAAGATGCTCTGTAGCGTTTGTCTCTATATTGCTACAATCACTGTGGGAAGTCATGAGTTCCCAGTTACAGGCTTCGTGAACCAGAGCAGAAGCCAAGGACACAGCTTGGCACAGTGCTGAAAAGCAGGCATAGGGGGTGGGAGGTTAGAGCCCTCACTCCACCACACAAACACACTGAATTTTGACTACCTGTGGTATTCTGAGGTGACCTTTTTGACCTCCAAGGACTTTTCCCACACCCACATGCCAGCTGCACATCTCACCAATTGAATGAAACCTGTGGAATGCCCTCTTTCCAAGATGGCCACACCCTCCCCCAGTTTTGGAGAAGAGAAAAAAGCAGGGCACCACGCAGGGGAGCCCATTTCATCAGCACCTCAGCTTTTACGCAAGAAGGATTCCGATAGGTGTCAAAGCCTAACAACTCTTAGATCCTGACCCTCAGTGAAAGCATAGAGAAGTTCCTCCAGCCCGGAGCCTCGCTAGCTCCCACCCAGACCCAAGAACTTCATGCTGGCCTCTGCTCTATCACTCAGCCACTTCACGCGCTGCTTTCCAGACTGCCAGCTCTCACCAATGAAAAAGAAGCAGTTCCTCCTCCTGCAGTAAATGGAGGTCAGCAAAACCGGCTCACTGTCCAAGGCACATCCTCCCCAATGAAGGCAATTTTTCTGAAGCCCTGTATTTCTTTCATTCTAGTGCTATCAAGAGTTCATGTTCATGTTCCATCCTCTTTGGCCTTTCCAGTCATTGAGCATGTAATGTTCTACTCTTGTAATACCACACTTGGCAGGAGGGATAAAAAAAATTACAGTCCACAAGCTACAAAAGATAAAATAAAAAATACTGTTTGAGCAATATCAGATGCTGAATGCAGTCTGTACATTTAGAAACCCATGAATCTCAAATGCTGCCCTCTGAATCCCCATCATAAATTTTAGTCCTGCTCAGGAAATCTGCTGTAATTCACTTCCTCTAATTATACAGCCCGAGTAAAAAGAAAACTGTGCCTTTGTTATAAACTCTCAGCATTAACAACAAGCTTCCTGCAAAAGTCAAGCCCCCATTTTTCTTTCAGATTTACTTTGACATTTGCATCCTAATATTAAGTGGCCTATTTTCACCCTCATACAGTAAATAGTTGGGCCAGCAAAATTCACACATTTCAGCCATTTGCCTTTATTAAGTAAGTGATCTTCACTCAAAAATATACATCTTTGCAGAAAGAAAAACAAATACTTGAGGTACAGACCACTCTAGTTTATGTCTTAGAAAGGAATTCTGACCGAAATCAACACTGACTGGAAGGAGAAAGTTACTCTCTGGGTCAAGAGAAACTGATTTCTGTTCCTCCTACCCTCCCACCATATCTCTAGTTGAGGGAAAATGCCTGCAGTGTCTTAAAGACATGGCACCATTTATTCTACAATTATATATTGTTCTAAAAGTGAATATCCCTAAAAAAGGTTATAAGTCAGTGATACTAAAACATTCATAATCAAGCTTTTGTCAAAAAGGAAACAGGAAAAAACAGAGTGCACAGAGCCCCTGAGGGTAGGAAGGTAAAGTGAAAGATAGGCACTGACAAAGGGTGTCTGGGATAATAGAGACAAGCATCACCTATGTGCCTCTAAACTGGCTCTTTAAGACATCTGCTCACAAGTACATACTTTGGATGGAGCTTGCCAAAGGTTGCTGCAAGGAATAGTTTTATGTGTACATTGGCTCGTTTACCTGAGCTTCTTTAGCAATACATCTAAGATCCAATTTAAGTAAAATAATTAGTCTACCTTCATGTATAGTATATAGAGATAGATAATGCATACAAAAATTATTTCTAAATTATTTCAAAAGAAAATGTGCCTTTTATGGCCATTTTATGTGGATGAACAAGCACCCTTATTCACCATACCCTTCTCCTGCTAATTCTCGAGATAATCAGGTCATAGGCTGCTCCCTAAGCCAACTGGGAGAAGAGAGAAAAGGGGAAGAGAAGAATGTATGAGAGCTTGTGGCTTCTGAAAATTCCAAGCAAGAGATGAATGATAGTCACGCTATGAATAGCTGCGCATAAATCTCAGCACTTTTTAGTCTTCGCCCTGAATGAAAGAGCTCAGTAAAAACTTCATAGCACCAGAGAGAGCTGTAGGCACATTCTATAATTAGCAGTAAATGGCCTCCCCAGAAAATCCCCTCTGTTATTGACCTTCATCCAGAAAATGTATCCTGGTTTTGTTTTTCTTTTTTCCCTTTAACACTGCAAATTAAAGGCAAGCATAAACCAACTGGATCTTTCCCCTTGCCAGCCAGCCCTTATGGTCCCCACATCAAAGGAAAGCCATTGCTTTATCGAATATCCATCAGCTCAATGATCTTGTCTAATCAGATGTTTTAAGATTAAAATATTGGCTCCTCAAATAGCCATGTATCCAATGGGTTGTGGGGAGCATCCATTACCACTGACCAAATGATTTGTTGTTTTTAATCAAATCCAGTAACAGTTATTGCCACTTTTGCACTAATCTTGAATGCTACAGTGGTTTTAGAGATGATGAATCTAGTTTCAATAAAGCAATGTGCAAAGTTCCTTTCTTATTAAATTTAAATTAGTTGGAGAATTTAAATAAATCATCACTGAAAAGAAGAGTGAGCAAATATTATCAGCTCAATAAATCTGTCCCTGTACACTGAAGAAGACAAGCTTATATTAACTGCTAGGCTGCATATGAAAGTTACAGAGAGTTACATCTACTGGAAGTACTTTGGGAAATAACTCATAAATGAAACACCAAGATACAAAGGGAATATTTCTTTCATATTTTATCTTCCAGTGTTCTATTCCAGTCTCACTGCTTCTGCTCTCCCTCTGACCTCACTTATAGCACTTCTAAACTCACCAGTATTGCCAACATGATCTACCATTTTTATGGCAAAGGTAACCCAGCATAAAGCAAAAGGAAAAAAAATGAAAGAAGTAAGATGACTAAAAGGGTTTTAAGTGTATTTTTAAACCCTATATACCACTACACAGTTCACTTCCATAAGAACTTGCAGTTTTTGAAAATGTGTTTCCTTCCTGAAAAGAGAAAGGGAAGATACAGAAAGTCATAGTTTTTTGTTTTTTGTTTTTTTTAAAGATTTTATTTATTTATTTGACAGAGATAGAGACAGCCAGCAAGAGAGGGAACACAAGCAGAGGGAGTGGGAGAGGAAGAAGCAGGCTCCCAGTGGAGGAGCCTGATGTGGGGCTCGATCGCATAACGCCAGGATCGCGCCCTGAGCCGAAGGCAGACACTTAATGACTGCACCACCCAGGCGCCCCAATCAGCTTTCTTACACACATTCCTAACTACTTTTTAAAATTCCACAATGCTGCTTATTCTCCCCAAATACACACATACACAAACACCAGTAAGAAACAGTTCTCCCATAATCACAGTGGCTTACATATTCATTCACAGCGATAAAACACTGAGGAATTATGATTTATAAGAAATATATGTGTGTGTGTGTATATATATATATACATATATACATATACATATATACATATATATATATATATATATATATATATATATATATATTTGTTCATGCAAATGACCAAAATATATTTCTTGTATGTGTTTGGTCTTTATCCCCAGTTCCTGGCTCACAGTTCCCAAAACCCGGGGAATTTCCTAAGTATTGAGAGTGGGAAAAGGTCTTTTGTTATCTTAATGACATGACTTTTAGACCCCACCTGCAAGTATGAGGCCAATTGCCAGGAAGACTAACCTTTTGATTAGAGGGTTGGAATTTTCAGTCCCACTCCCCCATTACCACCACTGGGGAGGGGAGAGAGAAGGGGTCTAGAATTTGAATCAACCAATGGCCAGTGACTTAGTCAATCATAACTATATAATGAAGCTTCCATAAACCCCAAGAGGACAGGTTTTTGGTCCTTTTTTTTTTTTTTTTTTTGAGATCTTCCACATTTGGGGAAACAGAACACTTCCATGTGCCACAAAGCTGGGCCCCAGGCTCCACAAGAACAGAAGTTCCTTTGCTCAGGACCTCACTCTCTATCTCTTCATCTGGCTGTTGATTCATATTCTTTACCATATCAGTTAATGAACTGGTAAAGGTTAAGTGTTTCCCTGAGTTCTGTGAGCCATTCTAGCAAATTAATTGAACCCAAGGAGGAGGTTGTTGGAACCTCCAATCTGTAGCTGGTCGGTCAAAAACACAGGTAACTGCCTAGGATTTTTGACTGATATCTGAAGTGGGAGGTGGGGGCAGTCTTGTAGAACTGAACCTTTCTTTAATCTGTAGAATCCAATGCTATCTCTTGGCCGATAGTGTCAGAATTGAGTTGAATTCTCAATCATCCTGCTGGTTTCCAAGAATTGCTTGGTTCCCCACCCCTCAACATTGAAATTGGAGCAGGAACCTTACAAGAAACACAGTGCTAATTCCCTTCAACTTTTACGACTTTCTTCATAGAGGTAAGTATATACCATGTTCCAATATTCTATTGAATGTTATAACTGTAAGAACATTAGAAATGATACAGCCCAATTACTTAATTTAGATGTGAGGAAACTGAAATTTGGAGCAGTCAAATCCAATTTGTCAGATCATGGAACTATCAGTGATTGCACTAAGAGTAGAATCCATGTCTCTCATGTTCCAAGCCAAAATTCTTTCCATTTTAGCAATTTATCTGTTTGTTAAAGGAAGTTTACTGAAAGAAACTAAAAATGAACAGAGTGTTAGTGTGCCCTTTTCCTCAACTGTAGATCCCAACAGTTAAAACCAGAAGTAGACAAGACTACTTAACTCATGCTCTAACTAAAACTTATTATTCTTATTTGTTATTGAAGCATTAATGATGTTTTACAATGGCTGGAACATTCCAACAACCAGACCAGAAAAGCCATAATAGGAATGGAATGCCTAAAAGACTATATCCTTCATACCCCCTTCCCTGCCCATGATCACATGTTGAACATCTAGACCTGCACTGGTGATCATGTGCTCTCTGCCTGCTCTTTTGCATGTACCCCCAAGACTTCTCCCTATAATACTCTAGGTGTCCATCTTACAAGCAGAGAGGTTGGTTGTTAAGGCTTGAGCTTGCCATCTCCACTGGCTGCTGACATCCAATGTAAATTTCTCCCTTTCTCTTTTCTAAATTCTTATCTCCTGAGTTATTGGCTTCTCTCGTGACTAGTTTATGCAAGTTTGTTCTGCAACAGTGTTGGTACACCCACCCATGAGCTATGCTTTCAATTTGTCCAGGCCGCTTGGGATTCCCTGGGACAGAGAGCAGTTGGCTCAGCAGCACACCAGGACTTACCCATTTGTTTCCTGAGTTAGGGGCTAGGATAGATAGGTAACAAGAGGAGACACCACGTTTCTCCCTAAATTTTTATATCCAGAGTGCATTTGTGAGTAGGGAAGGGAAGAGCCAGAGGTTCAGAGTTTGAGCATGGTAAACCGAGAAGAGGAACAGATGAGAAAGAAATCTGCTTCAAGATTCAACTGTAAGATTTACTATCCATGTGGTGCTGCTCAAATCATTTGCCCTCATTGGCCCGCAATTTCTCCATTTAAAGTTTGGATTGTCTGATGAGCTATTTTCTTACAGTGATAAGCATCTGATAATTAACTGAATAGAAATGTTAATTCCAGGGCATACAAATAACAATCATATTACTATAATACAGTGTCATGCATTCCAGTTCCTGAATTAGTCAAATAAAATCTAAAATATAGAGGTTTAAATGTCAGAGTCATTCATTGAAAGTACCCCACACATACAAAACATTGGATTTTTTGTTAAGTGTTGTTTTGTTTTGTACTGCTAGCATCTTTTTTCTCTTTATGCATGATAGTAATTGTATACACTTATATAATTAATAACCCATTGAAAAATATGGCATTATAGTGAAGCGATAGCTAAGTAACTCCCATGACAGACTATCTCCCACTGTAAACAATTATAAAAATAGACAAAATATGTGAAGCTGATGTTTTAGGGCTCTGAAAAGCAGGCAGGACAGGGTTGTGATCCTTAAGAGTAGGGAAATCCACATGGCGAACTCTGTTTACCTCAACTTTCTGCCTGGAAGCACTTTTCAAATTTCAAAAAGAAGAAGAGAGCTCAAAGAGAAAACTGGGTTCTAAGCCACTAAAGAGGATGGAATTTGCAGACAGGATATAGGGACAGGGGAGCATCACAGAGAGAAAGCTCTGCATATCTGCATGAGGAGTCCCTTGAATTTTTGGCTAAATTTTAAGCTACTCATGCACACAATGAGGTTCCATAAGGCCTCTCAGAGAACAACTGCTGGGGGTTGTGAGCTGAATGGAAATTTCAAAGTTCCAAACATCCAGAGTAGCAAGACTCTGTTACACATACCAAGCATTCCATTGAGATTCCAAAAGGTTTACCAAGGGATAGTGGCTTAGATGGTGTAGTGTTATTCTAGCCTAATGGTTCTCAACTTTATTCGTTCTCAATTTTATTCTCCAGGGGACATATAGTAATGTTGACAGATATTTTTGGTTGTCACAGCTATGAGGATGCTACTTGTATCTAGTACATAAAAGTTAAAGATGTTAAACATCCTATAATACACAAAGTATCCCTTACCCTGCCGCTGCAAAGAATAATCTAGTCTACTGTTGAGAAACTAGCCACTGTTGAGAAACATTGCTCTAGCCCTGCTATTACAGGCCAGCTAGTAAGTGACACTTTTGGCCTACCCCAATAAAGCTCAAAGACAATCCTTAATGGCTGATACTTAACTGCTACTAAATTAACTGCCTATCAGAACAAAACTCAATACTCTTTAAAGTAAATCCAAATAATTCAGACTTACAACAGAGTATACACAAAATCCAGCATATAATAAAACATTACTAGACATACAAGAAAGCAGGAAAATATAATCCAAAACCAGAAATCTTGGAAAGTAGTCAATATAAATATACCCAGAGATGATAGATATTGAGTTTTGCAAATAAAGATCTTCAGTATGCTCAAAAATTTAGAGGAAAAGGTGGACAGAATGAGTAAACAGATGGGGTATCTCAGCAGAGAAATAGAAAGGATAAATTGGAAATTTATAAAACTGAATTTGGAAATTGTAGAACTGAAAAATTCAATGTCTGAAATGAAAATTAACCATCTGGGCTTAAAAGAATATTGAACACTGCATAAGAAAATTTTAGTGAACTTAAAGACAAGTCAGTATAAGCTATCCTAACTACTGAATGCAGGAAAAAAAAAATACTGAATCAAAACAGTATGGTAATTGTACAAAAACAGACACATAGATGGGTGAAACAGAATAGAGTCCAGAAATAAATCCATGCTTTTATGGTCAATTAATCTATGACAAGGGATGCAAGAATATACAATGGGAAAAAACAAATAGTCTCTTCAACAAATGGTGTTGGGGTAACTGGACAGCTGCATGAAAAAGAATGAAACTGGACCACTTTCTTACATCACACACAAAAATAGTCTCAAATGGATTAAAGTCCTAAATGTGATACCTGAAACCATAAAAATCTTAGAAAATAACACAGGTAGTAATTTCTCTGACATTGGCTATAGCAACATTTTTCTAGATATGTCTCCTGAGGCAAGGGAAACAAAAGCAAAAATTAACTATTGAGAAGACTACATCAAAATAAAAACCAAGGAAATCATCAACAAAACAAAAAGACAAGCTACTGAATGGGAGAATGTATTTACAAATGATGTATCCAATAAGGGATTAATATCTAAAATATATAAAGAACTTATATAACTCAATACATACACAAAAACAAATAATTCAACTAAAAAATGGGTGAGGAGGGGCACCTGGGTGGCACAGCGGTTAAGCGTCTGCCTTTGGCTCAGGGCGTGATCCTGGCGTTATGGGATCGAGCCCCACATCAGGCTCCTCCACTATGAGCCTGCTTCTTCCTCTCCCACTCCCCCTGCTTGTGTTCCCTCTCTCGCTGGCTGTCTCTATCTCTGTCAAATAAATAAATAAAATCTTTATTAAAAAAATGGGTGAGGAACATGAATAGACATTTTTCCAAAGAAGACATGCAGATGGTCAACAGGCACATAAAATGATATTCAACACCTCTAATCATCAAGGAAGGCAAATCAAAATGGCAATGAGCTATCATCTCACACCTGTCAGATTGGTTAAAATAAAAAACACAAGAAATTACAAGTATTGGCAAGGATGTGGAGAAAAAAGTGCCTTTGTGCACTGTTGGTGGGAATGTAAATTGGTGCAGCCACTATGGAAAACAGTATGGAAGTTTCTCAAAGAATTAAAAATAGAAGTACCATATGATCCAGTAATTTCACTACTTAGTATTTAACCAAAGGAAACAAAAGCATGAATTTGAGAAGATCTATCCACTTGTTTATTGCAGCATTATTTACAATAGCCCAGATATGGAAGTAACGTAAGGCCCCTACATAGATGAATGGATAAAGAAGATGAGGAATATTATTATTATGTAATATGATTCAGCCATAAAAAAAGAATAAAACCTTGCCATTTGCAACAACATGAATGGATCTACAGGGTATAATGCTAAGTGAAATAAATGAGAGAAAGACAAATACCATATGATTCAGTTGTATGTGGAATTTAAGAAACAAAACAAATTAAAAACACACCACCTACAAAGGATAAACAGGAAGAATTATCACTGACATCTCATCCATCAAAAACAGTGTGATCCAGAAGACAATGTAATGATATCTTTAAAGGGCTGAAAGAAAAAACTGTCAACCCAGAATTTTATGTCTAGAGAAAATACTCTTCAAAAATAAGTTTTTTCAAAAGGGGGAGGGGCATTTTTAAACAAACAAAAGTGGAGCAAACTTGTCACTAACTGACCTCTCTATCAAGAATTGTTAAAGGGACTTATTTAAGCTGAAAGGAAGTGATACCAGACAGGAATTCAACTACAGGAAAAAAAAAAAAAAAACACGAAACTTGCTGGAAAGGTGAAGTCATTGTCATCTTTTACCAGAAAATATCTTTCTAACAGGTTTCTCTGTGCCTTCTCTCTGACGTCACTCCAGTGATTGTGAAGGTTGGATTATCACAACAGATGAAGGGCAAACCATACCAGGCTGTCAGCTCTGATGTTGTATGTGACCAAGATGAGCAGACAACTAGAAGGGTACAGCAATCTACCTAATGTGGCTTTCAAAAGCAAACAGCCCGTAAACCAATCCTCACCCCCAATCCAAATCCTTCCTGTGTCCTAGAATCTTGCATAACCTGGCCACAGTCAATGGCTCCAACCTCAACTTGCCCCATGCTCCTCTCATTCTTTGCTCTGGTATGCTGGGCTTCTTCAAGTTCTTGAACAATGCACTGTTCTCTCCCAGTGGGTGGTCCTTGCACATGCCGTGAAATAGTCTGCAATATTCTCCCACCCTCACCTGCCTTTGCCAAACTAAATCACCTTCCTTCACCCCCCAGGTAATTATGCATTTCTCAGGGAAGCTGTCTCTGAGCTCCCTAATGTGTTTGTCATGCACCTCTGAGGGAGGTTCACCTGCTACAGAACAAAAAGTCTTTGTGTGATTATTGGATTCATGTCTATTTCTGCATGACTGTAAGTTCTAGGAGGGCAGGACCAGGTCTTTGTTTTATCCTCTCACTATTATAACCCAGACTTAGTGGGATATCTGGTCTTGAGCAAATGTTTGTAGAATAAAAGATTATTGAATACTGGAAGAAAAGAGGATTGAGGGATAGCAGTTAAAAAAGAAAATGGGCCAAAAATGGTGTCACTTGTGGTAAGCCTCACAGCAAACCAGACTTATACCTAACCTAACTACAGTTTCAGCTCCCCAAGAATGCAACTTTTAACCAGTTAGCATGGAATTACGTGGTTAGCACTAGTGAAACAATCTGCTCAATGGACCCCTTCCATTTCCCTTCGGAGGGTGACCTTGCCTGAGACACTGTATTCATTACTAATAATTTCTTTTTCCAACCACCTTTCTGCCTTTAAAAAACCTGCCATTTGTACAGCCCTTCAGAGCTCCTTTCTATTGCTATATGGGATGCTGCCCAATTCACGAATTGTGGAATAAAACAATTAGATCTTTAAATTTACTCAGTTGAATTTTTGTTAATTAACACAGCCAAGCACTCTCTTCCTTTTGGGTGTGCTGACATTTGAGGCATGATGTCCACCTTAGGAAAGGGACTTCAGAATGCCAGTCAGGGCTACCCTAGAGGAGATCAGTCATTGAAGCCAGAGTCTGCAGGGAGAATGAGGAATTGCTTTTGCCGAAATTCAAAGCAGAAACATGATCTTGGAATTAGGGGGAAAGAAAGTTCCCTCTCTTATTTTAAATACAACTTACCCAGAAGTGGTAGGGAAAAGGAGACACACACATACATAAACAATGCATGCCTCCTATTGCACTGAAAGTTGTAGAAATAGCTGCAGCGTTGATGGCAACCAGCCGATGATTTATATCATTCTTTTCTATTCTTTGGCGAAAACAATTTACATGGATTAAAATTTGGAAAAGGTAATAATGAAAAAGTTATTTCCATTCAGCTGCATCAACTTCTTAATCTTGAAACTAAACCAAGGAAGAGAAAGTATCGAGAGACCACCCTGCTGTTCTCAGGACCAAGTTGCTTCATTTACATTGAGGTCTGCTGAGAAATTGGATAAGGCCACAAAGTGCCTTTTTCTCCTTCGAAGGTCAAAATACACATTTCTTTCTCCATATGTAGGAACAACCTATCAAAGTTGCTCGTAGCCATACTTCCAACATGTAAAAAAATTTCTTTATAAACAGACTCCTGGCATGAGTTGTGGAGTGCTTCCTTCATTTCTCATTTTAAAAGGTTTGTATATCTCAAAAAAAAAAAAAAGCGAGCACATGCATTTATAATGACTGGCATCTCAGTTCAGTAAATTATATGTTAAGGTGCAAGAAACATACTCCTGCCTTTAAAAGTATCATTTGGTGTATTTTATTCATCCTGCCTTTTTTTTTTTAAGAGATCTTGCCTGAGAGTTTGAAATAAATAAGTCTTTGTTAAGATTATCTTCTATTTTCTATGACTGTTACAAAGTGTCCTATTCTGCCAGGCTCTATGACTCACTGGTAATTCCAGAGCTCACAAATGACAGAAGACAAGTCTGACATAGGACCAAATCCAGGTCTGCAAGCACATGCTTCTTTGTTCTACAGAGAGATGCAACTCAGATGCTCTTTCTTTCTACCAGCCACAGAGATGTGATCAAACATACACACACATGAATATGCATGTCCTTAGGTACATATGCACACATGTGCACGAGCACATACATGCCCACACATATACTTGCACACACACACACGTTCACTACACATGCACATGGATTAAAGATATTTCAAGAGTGGATTTAGAATAGGTGCCAGAACTTCCTTGAAGTAAAGGAGTTCTTCAAGAGAGGTAGGATCAAATCTTGATTAGGGCAGCTCAGATATGTTTTAAATAATGTAATGCAGTGAACAAGTAAATATTAAAGGTTCCACTTAACTCTATGATTCTATGCTATACCTGATATTGAAATATCAGCCAATTGGGGTTGCCAGATAAAATACAGGACACCCAGCTAAATGTGAAATATTTGGGATAAACTTACACCAAACACTATATATGTCATTTATCTGAAATTCAAATGTAACAGGTGTCATATATTTTTATAGCCAAATCTCTATAGTCAATGAACTGAACTGCAAGAAAGCTCTTAACATGAGCCCAGATTCACCTTGATCCTCATCATCCTGAGCCTTTACCTGAATTGGCTGCAGTGGGCTCAGCCACAGCTTTCCTCAAGACGGGGAAGTGCAGAGAATCCAAGGGCAAAGAGTAAGACCCACATACCTCAGGGACCATGTGGCCACAATGGTTGTGGCTGTCACTGCAGCTGAGGACTGAGCTCGTGTTACTCAACAAGCTAACCCATGAGGAGTATGGAGATGGTACCATCCATCATGGACCTGGACACTCACTTGCTCAGTGCCTGCTGCTCCTCCATAAGCCTGTGGGCCTTGCCACACCTGCAGGAGCTCCGTGCTGTGAATGGCTCACAGTAGGAGCCCCCACATGCAAGTCCCCAATCTCTCCTCCTCACTTGTTTTCTTCTCAGTGAAGATTCACCACTGAAAATCTTGGGGCTAAACTCATGGGTTTTTTTATACGTCCTCTTGGATATTCTTATTTAAATTCACCCATGTCACTGGTGGTTGTAAGAGAGATAGCCATTATCCAGCATTTACAATTGAAGAAACCAAGGTTGTGTCAAGACACGGAAGACATGATCTGTTGCACACTGGAGATGTGATCTAGCTGGAGAGCAGAACATTAATATATTATACACATTTGTAGGTACACACACAACAGACCAAATGCAATTGTAAAATACAGTTTGACCCAATGAGCCCTTTAGACAAACAGAAATAGCCCATGTCCTCCTTTGATTTATCTAGAACATCTAAATGAATACTATGACTGAAAATAAATGAAAGCAATGGCAAGTGGAAATATGATTTTTCAAACAACATATTCTCCTCTCCATATTTCCCCTCTACTCTGTTGAGAATCACAGAGGATGTTTTTCCTCTTTTGTAATATATGTATGCAACTACAAAGTTAGCATTTGGCATTTGCTCAGATGAATCCTGGTTTTAGGGAATAACGTCCACAGAAATGGTTCTACAATTGTCATTCTTGCTTTGGTTTCTTGATATGTTCTCAAAAACAATATCTTGAAACTTGTGAGTATCACTGGCTACGGAGCAGACTTTAAATCCTACAGTCATATGTTAGATGCTCCATTCTTCCCTTTGCAGACCTATGAATTTAGGAAAAGAATGATGTAGGTCAGTCCCTTAAATAAACCCAAGGCGAGAGACAGAGAGGGACCTGGAAGTACATTAAAGGTCTCATCTTGTTCAGGATATGAAGATTACACATCTGACTACTTTTTTCTCTAAATAATGGCTTTCTTGAGATATAATTCACATACCATAAAGTTCGCAATCCAGGGGTGCCCAGCTGGCTCAGTCACTAGAGCATGTAACTCTTGATCTCAGGGTTGTGAGTTCAAACCCCACATTGGGCATGGAGCCTACTTTAAGAAAATTAATTAATTAAAAATAAACAAAGTATACAATCCAGTGGTTTTTATTATATTTACAGAGCTGTGTAACCACCACCACTATCTAATTCCAGAACATTTTCATTAGTGCATAAAAAAATACCACACACATTTGTAATCACTCTCCCTACCCACATCTCCCTAACGCCCTCTCAACCACTAATCTACTTTATGTCTGCATAGATTTTCCTATTCTAAACATTTAATATAAATGCAATCATATACAATATGGTCCATCATGACTGCTTATTTCATGATGTTCAATATGTTTGAAGTTCAGCATTTTGTAGCATGTATCAGTATTTCATTTCTTTCTAAGGCTGAGGAATAGTCCATCATATGGATGGACCATATTTTGACTATTCTTCCATCTCTTCATGGGCATTCCAGTTGTTACCACTTTTTGGACATTATGAATAATGCTTCCCTGAATATTTGTATGCACATTTTTATGTGGACACGTGTATTAAAATCTTAGTCAATTACCTGGAAGTGGAATTGCTGGGTCATGTGGAAAATCTGTTTATCATTTTGAGTAACTGCCAAACTGTTTTCTAAACAGCTAAATATTCCCTCTGGCAATGTATGAGAACTCTCATTACTTCTTAATGTTGATAGAAAAATATGTGTAAACATGTTTGTTAAAAGGTTAATAGTAAAGCTAGACAAACTGGAAACAGGATAAATGAGTTCCAAATCATAATTTAAAGTGAACAAAGAATAATCTAACGATTAAAGATCTTCTAAAAAGAAAACATACAAGAGGCTTCTGGCTGGCTCAGTTGATAGAGCACGCAACTCTTGATCTCAGGGTTGTGATTTTAAGCCCCATGTTGGGTATAGAGATAACTTAAAAATAAAGTATTTTTTTAAAAAAGAAGAAAACATACAAATTACCAAATTCTTGCCTATTTCCAAGGATCAATGAACTGTACGATGGTGGCCATGAGTTCCATGCATCAAATATTCCCCACTCCAGAGACAAGAAGATGGTATTACATCTCTTTAATTTCAGTCTGAATGTATCTTTAGGTTCAAAATGAGTCTCTTGTAGACAGCAAATGGATGGGTCATGTCTTTTTATCCAATCTGCAACCCTGTGGCACTTTATGGGAGCATTGGGCCATATACATTGAGACTGATTATTGAGAGATATGATTTTAATGATGCCATGTTGCCAGTAAAGTCTTTGTTTCTATAGATTGTGACTTTCTGTTCTGTATCACTCTTGGGGTCTTTTTTACTTTTATAGAACCCCCCCTTAATATCTCCTGTAGGGCTGGTTTCGTGGTTACGAAATTGGTCAATGACTGGCGATTCTGGAAGGTCTTTATCTCTCCATCAATTCTGAATGACAGCCTTGCTGGATGAAGGATCCTTGGCTGCATGTTTTTCTCTGCAAGAGCTTTAAAAATGCCCCCCCCCCAGCCCTTTCTCTCATTCCAGGTCTGTATAGACAGGTCTGACATAATTCTGATACCTTTGCCTTGGTACGTGAGAAATTTCTTTGCCCTGGCCGCGTTCAATACTGTATCCTTGGATCTAATATTTGCGAATTGCACTATGATGTGACGTGGCGTAGGTTTGTCGTGGTTGAGCTTGGGAGGGGTCCTCTCTGCCTCTTGGACATGAAAGCTTGTTTCCTTTGCTAGATTAGGGAAGTTTTCAGCTATAATTTGTTCAAATATCTCTTCTAAACTTCTTTTTTTCTCCACCCCCTCGGGGATGCTGATGATTCTGACATTGGAACGTTTCATTGAGTCAGTAATCTCCTGTAACCTACATTCTTGAGATTGGATTTTTTTGAGCCAAGTTTCTATTTTAGCTTTCTCTTCTACTAACCCATCCTCCAATTTGCCAATACGTTCTTCTGCCTCATTCACCCTGGCCATCAGAGCCTCTAGTTTTGACTGCATTTGATTCATAGAATTTTTAATTTCTGCCAGATTCGCTCTCATTTCCACCCTTAGAGATTCTATATTCTCATTAACATTTTCGTTAATACTGTTTTCAAGTCTACACATCATCTTGACCATTGTTACTCTGAGCTCCATTTCTGATAATTTGGTTATACCCATATCCACTAGTTCTGTGGCAGAGGCCATAGACTTATTGTCTTTTCTTTGTTGGGAGGATTTCTCCTTCTCATCATTCTGATGAGGAGAGGTTGTCGAGTTGTCCAGAGCCCAAATTATTGACCAGGATCCAGACGGTGCGCAGTTGTTTTATAGGGACCTTAGGGATGTGGGCTTCTTGATTTTTCAGCCTGCCTTCTGGGGGAGGGGCCAGCCACGCTGATACTCGGGCAACCCTGTTTGGGTAGAGTCTCCGTGTCCCCTGGGAGGAGGGAGGAGGATGGGCACACTGTGAGCCACTGTTTCCAGGCTTTTGTTCTCTGGCGGCTTTCCCTGGTGGTTTGCTGTGCCTCTTCTGAGAGTCAGAGCAGCAGTAGCCAGATCTCAGCCTCTGTCTCAGAACAGAGGGATCACAGACAATTCTCCACTCATGTTCTGGCCACTTTAACTCTGTTTCTGTTGGTGCTGCTCAACCCTGCAGCGTCCCTGGATGTCCGCCCCACACCCGGCGTCCCAGCCCTCACTTCCAGGGCCGGCAAATCTCTGTCCTTTGTGATTCTAACACTGCCAGCCACCAGCTGCCCCTGCGTGCTCCGGAGCTCCGTTTCAGTGTGGTTCCAGATCTCCAGTTTTCAGACCAGTCGCTAGCGTTCCCCAGCTCACGGTCTCAGTCTGCTCTCTTGCGGGTGCCGGTCTGCGAGCCCTCCAGCTCCCCCGTGCAGGTGGCTACCGCTTCCTGGCGCCCGAACACGGTGTCTCCCTCCCCATTCCGTTTATCTTCCAATATCTGTGCGTGGTTTCACGGCTCCCCGCTTCGTACCTCAATACTCATCGCTGGAGATGTTCATTTGTAGAGATCCAGATGTATCTTCCTTTGTCTCAAGCTGATTCCGTGGATGTTCAGGATGGTCTGGTACCTATCCAGCTCGACTCAAGGGACTGGCTGAAAAAGGGGTCCCCTACTCCTCCTCCATCTTAACTCCTCAAAAAATCTGCTTCTTTAAACCATGACATTTTGGAGTTATTACCACAGCGAAACCTAATCTATCATGCAAATACAAAGTGTTAGTACCAGGTTTGGGGACATCATTAAGAATTTATAATATGTGTTATTGACTTAGGTGTCAGGCAGCATGCTTGTGAGAAAATTATTGTGGAGGCCAAAAGGATCACAATCTACAGGATACAGTGGCAAAATATCTGGTAAAACCATTGTTTGCAATAACTCAGAAGTCACATCATATGCCTAATGAACTTATAACTCAAAGGAAAGAGGTTGGAAAATGGAACTAGTGTATTCTAGTTGTTATAGATTGCAGTTACTACATTTTTTATGAAAAAAAAATGAACTCAGAAAGGAATTGGCTAATTTTCAAGTAGGAGTAAAAGAAAATAGAATCTAAAAAGTCATGGATTTGCAGTTGATAGAGGGAACTTTTTCTCAATTCCAAATGGTAAAAGATAAAACTGAAGTGTCCTCTGATGGGCTCTGCCCTGGGTTCAAGAAGGTTTCGAAGATGAGGTGACTTTCAAGCACCATTTTGAAATGTAATCAGTGATCTATGAAGTTATAAAATCTGTGAAAATTGTTCCAGACAGAAAAGATCCGTGGATAAGAGAAAATAGTTGTGAAGCAACTTGGGGTGTTTGGGGAATATACAAATAGTATTACATCATGACAGTTTCCAAACTTTCCAAAGCAGAGGTTACCTTTCTTCAAGCTCGGGATCTAAAACTGGTGAAAGGAGACTTGTTCCAGGCTCCGTGGATCACGTTTTGAAAATCACCTGAGTAAGTAGCCAGCCTTCAGGGGCCATGTTATCTCTAAGGGGCCGTGTTATCACTCAATGCCAAGCCAAGGGAAAACAGAATCAGATCTAGCAGAAGAGTGATAGAAGAGTTAGAAGGGAGTCACTGTAGGGAAACTGACCAAAAAGGAGACTCTTTCAACAGTCAAAGCATGAAAGAATGAGGTCCTGAAATTTACGATGGCTCTGAGGATGGCGTGGAGAGGATGTATTTCAGAAGTATTTAGGAGAGAGAGTAAATAAGACTGGACCACTGGTTACATGGAAGTTGGGTAAAGGATAGCGAGAGGAGAGGAGAGGAGAGGAGAGGAGAGGAGAGGAGAGGAGAAAGAAGAAGAGAAGAGAAAAGAAGAGAAGAGAAGAGAAGAGAAGAGAAGAGAAGAGAAGAGAAGAGAAGAGAAGAGAAAGAAGAGGAGAGGAGAGGAGAGGAGAGGAGAGGAGAGGAGAGAAGAGAAGAGAAGAGAAGAGAAGAGAAGAGAAGAGAAGAGAAGAGAAGAGAAGAGAAGAGAAGAGAAAGAAGAGAAGAGAAGAAAAGAGAAGAGAGAAGAGTCAAGAATAAGTTCCAGATTTTCACCTGGGGGGACAGGATGAATATAGGTACTAGCAACCAAGACTAGGAATACAAGGGGCCCCTGGCTGGCTCAGTTGATAGAGCATGTGACTCTTGATCTCAGCATTGTGAGTTCAAAGCCCACTTTGGTGTAGAAATTACTTAAAAATAAAATCTATTTTTTTCCTTTTTTTTCTTTTTCTCCTTTTTTTTTTTTTAGAAACTGTTTATTTTCTATCAACCTTATTTCCATTTTGTTTGCTTTTGTGCAAGAGCAGCTAAGACCACTCAATGGTTGTTCCTACCCATTCAGTGGCCTAAGCGGTGGGAGCTGCAGACCAGTCTTTAGTGGCAGGCTGAGCACTCCAGTCTTCAGTAGGGAACTGCTGAATGGGCACAGAGGGCATCTGCACACCTTCAGACCAGTCTATGACTTCAGGTTGAACAGCAGTGAACTCAAGAGCTAGAGCAGTCCACTCACCTTAAAATTACTCCTTCATCGCAGCCTTTTAAGCAGTGGCCTGAGTTTCCTTTTCAATCTCTTCAGGATCTCTGTAGAAGGAGAGATCAGGCATGACCTCCCATGAGTGTTCAAGGGAAATGGTCCAACGTAAGCACGGACCTTCCTGGGCCAGCATCCACCACATCAGACCCACTGAGCGACTTCCCTTGTTGTTGCAAAGGATGACAATGTCCACATAGCACAGAGGAGAGTCTGTGTTACATAGAGTGCTGGTAGGCAGGTAAGATGACTCTGTGAGAGGCTGGTGATCAGCCCTGGGATCGGTAACCACCAGAAGTCTGGACTCCCAGAAGGCTGCTGGATCTTGTTAGTGAATGTTCCAGGAGTGAAGCAGCCAGCATAGGAGTGGCTCCAGTAGCAGCAGCAAACTTTAGCCCAGTTTGCTGGCCAGTATTCCTGGATGATATGACCTGACATCAGCTTGGTTTACAATAGCAGCAATGGCCCAAGCTGCCAGCAGAAGCTTCTCCCAGATTCTCCTGAGATTTATGATATAGATACCATCACTTTTCCATTTGTAGATGTACTGTTCCATTTGGAAGTCAAGGTTGGTGCCGCCTAAGTTGGTTCCTGCTGCAAGGAATTTGGGGATATCCTCCTCCTTCATTTGCAGGACATCAAGGGCTCCAGACATTGTGAACGTTTCCCTTTAAGTTATGACGGGAATGCAAAACAACATTGTATTGACCCCTCCCTGGGTAGTGTGGAAAGAAAAATAAAATCTAAAAAAAAAAAAAAAAGAAAGAAAGGAAGGAAGGAAGGAAGGAAGAAAGAAAAGAAAAAAGAAAAAGAAAAACAATGGGGCACCTGGGGGGCTCAGTCAGTTAAGTGCCTTCCTTCAGCTCGGTCATGATCTTGGGGTCCTGGGATCGAGCCCTGAATCAGGCTCCCTACTCAGCGGGAGCCTCCTTCTCCCTCTCCCTGCCCCACCCCCACCCCCAACTCATACTTTCTCGCGCTCTCTCTCTCTCAAATAAATGATCTTAAAAAATTTTTTTAACTAAAAAATTTTAAAAAGATAGGAATACAAGATAAACAAGGATGGCAATCAGGAACAAAAAGATTGAGTTTATTTGCAAACATGCTGAATTTGGAATATCTGCAATGATAGCCAGTTTAAGTGTCCAGTACAAATTTAACACACAAGGAAGAAGTCGGGAACTCTAGGAAGATGCCAAATGTGGAACATTGCTTAAATACCTAAAGAAAATATTTAGCACCACCACCCCACCCCCCACCTTGGGAAAGGCAACATATCCCCACTACCAAGAGCCAGGCCCACTACATTTTTCCTGCCCAAAGAATGGGACCCAGTGTCTTTGTATGCACAGTGGGCCAAGTTTAACTCAAGCAGCAGAAGACAGTCTGTCATCATCTGTGAAGGAGAGAAGGAAGAAGTTTTCATTATTTCTCCCTTTATTCCTGCCTCAGATATCCCTTTATAGAGTAAGTAAACCAGCAGTAAGTTAGAAAGGATGTGTTTGCAGCTCCTGTTAGCCAGGGCTCTATCTCAGGGATGGTTAGATACCGATTGTAAAGAAATCAGCAGGCAAGGCAGGGTGTTTGATGATTTCAAGCTTATCACTGAGATAGACCCCACAGTGACTCCTCTGAGCCAACAAGCGTGATGAACAAACATCCTTAAGCAATTTCATTCAAATTACCACTTGTTGAGAAAATAAAACTATATCTCCTAATTTTTATTGGTCCAAGTGAGAATCATTTAATGATTATAGAATGATGTGCTCCTAAGGGTCAGGTTTCCTGGGAAACAGGCTCTGAGAACCATCTGCAGGAGTTTGAATGGAAGTGCTCTCAGAAGCCACACTGTGAGAGGAAGAGAAGCAAGAAGGGGCAGATGGAGCAAGTGCACTGTGATGCCTCAGCACAGTCCACCTTTGAGGCAAGAGAGCCTGGATTTGTAGCCACCTATGGACCAGTCACTGGGTGCAAGTAGCCCCCAGGAAGCAGGTATGACTTAGACATGTCAATTTCCCAGTGGTTGTTTAGCTGAATAAACTGGCATGGGTATCTCTGGGGAAGAACAGGGTATGTCATTACCGTGTACTCTTGCCATGGTGTCACAGGGTCCTTTCTAGTGGGTACCCAGCCTCTCTTCTAGTCAATGGGGTTCATATTCAAGTTTCTAGACACACTAGCTGAAATATATAGCTGAAGACAAGCTTTCTTACTGAGTACTTTGCCTCTGAGAATAGATATACTATTTTTAAGAACGTCACAGTTTTTTTTCAGAGCAATCTCAACATAGAGAATGAAAACTGATGACCTTACATTCAATACAAGAATTCTTTTTATATGTTCTAAGCCAAGAAAAAGAAATCTATATATTACATGTATATGCCTACTAAAGTCTGTGTATATGTATATATGCACGTATGTGCCAATTTTGCCCTGATGAAAAATAAAGAGTGTTCCATTATGGCACCCTGTTTTGTTTTTTTTTAAGATTTTATTTATTTGACAGAAAGAGAGTGTGCACAGCAGAGGGAGAGGGAGAAGCAGACTCCTGGATGAGCAAGGAGCCCAATGGAGGACTTGATCCCAGGACCCTGGAATCATGACCTGAGTCAAAGGCAGACACTTAACAGACTGAGCCACCCAGGCACCATATGGCACCCCTGTTGAATCCCAGCTTATTTGTTACATTAACAAATTTCATTTGCTTCTTGCTCACTTCTCTTCCCTCTTCATCATTCTAGACCCCAATTTCTATTTGAGTCAACTTGCACCCATGACCATGTGCACGATGTATCACTCAGCAGACATCACTTTTTCTAAGAAAGGCACCCTTAATATTTGCCAGTGTGCTCCATAGGAATTATGACAATAATGCAAGGAAAACCAGAATCATAGATGATTACAAATGTATTTTAAATTATGCAAGAGTCTCAGTTAAATTTGAATTTCAGATCAACTATATAACTATAGTTATATATATGTATATATACATATATATTAGTGTAAGTATGCCCTATGCAATATTTGAGACATACACTAAAAATTATTTGTATTTTATTAATATAAATTCAAATTTACTGGACACCTTGTATATGTTTGTTTGTTTTCCTAACTCTGGCAAGCCTACTATACACAGTCAGTACACATTACTCCTCCACACTTCTTACTTTTACTTCTGCCCTTCAATCTTATCTGTCATTGAAATCCACATTGCCTTTCCTCCTTGCAGAGAAGTATTAGGATCATGGAAAATGCTGAAGCTAACAGACAAGGAGGCACATCTGGCTCTCCCATTTACATCATGGAAAAGTTGGGACCAAACTTCCTTCTCATCTTAAAAAAACAATCAAGTTTGTTCAGAAGTTTCAAACCATCACACATAGATATACGATACCAGTTTTTTCGTGATCCACTTTCATGGTACATCACAAAAAGAATCATCTCAAAATGCTAACACCTCAACCTTTATATAATTCACAGTTTTTACTACATTATCCCAAAATGCTGAGACTTAGAATAATTGTTGATGACTGTTCTCACGTTTTTGGGTCAACTGGTCAGTTCTGGCTTCTGGGCCAGACTCAGTCGAGCTTAGTTATGCTTCCCTGGGCAGTTGCTATCAGCAGGCTGCTCAGTGTGGGAGTGGTTGTGCTAGGAAGTGTCATTTGTCTGGGAGCGGGTAGGCTGTTGGCAGAGTGTAAGTGATGGAGACCTCTGTGTCCCATTACCCATTAGACTAGCTCAGGTTTGGCAGGGGTCCAAGAGAGAAGGAGGCAAGTTTCCATGAGGCGTTAGAGTCAGAACACGCCTTTATTTCCTCTGCATTCTATTAGCCAACACGTGTAAAAAACCAAACCAGATTCACAGAGGGGAAAATGGAGTCCATTTCCTGTTGGGAGAAGCTACAAAGGACATGGATACTGGATTTATTTTTCTAATCAATCTGCCCATCTTTAAATATATTATTTAAGGGCATCTGGGTGGCTCAGTTGGTTAAGTGTCTGACTTTGGCTGAGGTCATGATCCAGGGGTCCTGGGATCAAAAACCATGATGGGATCACTGGTCAGCAAGGAAGTCTGCTTCTCCCTCTCCCTCTGCCCCTGCATGTGTGCATGCTTTCTGTCTCTTTCTCAAATAAATAAACAAAATCTAAAAAATAAATAATAAAAACATTACTTAGGTGCAGGCATTTTGTGAGATAGAAAAAAGCTTTCTCAGGGAAAAAAGCCATGGATTGACTTACCTGGAACCTGGTCCAGAATAGTTACCTGTCATTATCACTTCAACATCAGAACGACCTCCTATGCCAAACTGAACAGCTCCAAACCACCTTTGTTAACTAGGTGATCCTTCATGACTTCCTGCACTTCAGAGCTTATGTGTTTATTAATAATGAAGCTGAAAAACAAAGTTCTTTCTTCACGCCTCCACCACATTCAATTGAACATCTACCCAAAGGGCTACTATTGTGCTTACATTGTCTGTGCTTTCATTAGGAAAAATGGAGAAGCGTGTCACTAGCTGTATTTGTCATATTGGTGGTACTTTGCCTCAGCATTTCAAAGGAACCATATCAAAGCTATTTTTCATGAGTATTGCCTGAAGTTCAGCTTTATTGGAAGTCATCCAAGTACTAGCGTGTAATATTTAGATGTATAACATTAAGCATCTGATGCTATTGCCTTTGAATTCCATACTTTACTCTAATTTTTTGCTGTTTTAACCCAACTCTTCATTTCCTTTGTGAAACCACTTAAATTTCTGAATGTGTCCTTGCTTCACTAGCCAGTGTATCTCTGCAAATAATACACTGGAGGTTTTGCTCTCTCACCTTCAACCACAGCAATAAAAGCAAATTCAGGTTGTACAACATGATGAAGTGACTTGTACTCTTTAATATGGCTACTTTTATGTTGGGTGAACTTCACCTTGATTTAAAAAAACTTTGAAAAGAAACCACAGATTCAGTATGCAAAACATAGTACTTCCAAGTAATATGAGAACAGACTCATTTGGTCTTCATTGTCTCAGACCACGTCCGTCCTCTCCACTTCACCTCAGCACTAGGTTGTGCCTTTTCTTGGTTAAAAAATAATCCAATAAAACTTGTTCCACTATCAGCAAATTAGGATTAAAAACAAATAATACAAGTTTCACTTAGTTTCACTGACACTGGCTTGATTTTAAATTACAATGATTGTGGCTAAGGTTTCAGTGGATTCAAGATGACAATATAGGAGTCAGCTGCTCTGCTCTCCATGACCCTGAAGATGCAGGAGTACCTGATCCTCAAGGTACTTCCTACCAAACACTGAATAAATGCCTTTGGGCTGCTCAAAAAAACATCGACCTGGAGATGAGTCACATCCTTATGGTGGTGGCCGAGCTGAAGAAGACCTTGAGCAGCTGCCCCGCCGAGAACTCCATGGTCAGCCTTCTAGATGACGCAGAGGAGAGGTTGAGCGTCCTCAAGAGGAAGGTGGTGGAGGCCATCCAGATGGAGGATGAGCTGTGCAAGCGCAGGATCGAGCAACTCAAGGAGTAGCAGCGACCAGCCCGCGGCAGACAGCTTGTGTAAGAGGAAGCGCATGGACCTGTTGCGCCGGGGCTACTAAAACGCGGCAGTGAAGCTGGTACGCCAGAGTGGCATGAAGAGCTGCCTGGAGTTTAGCCTAAGTATTCAGGAGTTCACTGAACTCATCCGGCAGAACTAGGGACGTGCCATTCGGATGCCATGAGACGTGCAAGAGAGCACTTTGGTCAGGCTTAAGGGAGCCAGCTGGCCAAGGTGCACCAGGTCATGGCCACGCTCGCCTTCCCGCCAGACACACACATCTGGCCCTCCAGGGACCTGCTAGACCCAGCCCGCTGGCAGATGCTGAGCCAGCAGCTCTGGCACAACTACTGGCTGTACCAGCTGGGGAAAAACTCTGTGTTCACCCTGTAGGCCGGCCTCTCGGCCATAAAGACATCACAGTGCTCCAAGGAGGACGTCAGCTCCAAGAGCCCTGATTGGCCTGTGTGCAGCCACTCCCTGAACTAGCAGCACAGCCCCTGCCCATGGCCCACTGCACCAATTCCCACCTGCTCTGCAAGATTTCGGGGGACGAGATGATTGTAAACAACCGGCCCCTGAGACTGCCCAACAGCTACAGCTACGGCTACAACTCTCTTGCCATTTGTCAAGATGACAAAGCCATTTGTCGAGAACCAAAGACGTGTTTCACTTCTCACAAGCCCAGAAGGTATACATCATGCAGGCAGAGCACCCCCCCCCCCCCCCGCGCGCCCTAGCCCTTGCGCCCCCGCCTGCCTGTGTTCCTGATTTCGGCGACTAAAGATCACTGAGCGGCAACAGGTACTCCTAGGAAGAAAGGAGTGGGATGCTGCACATCTGTGCTTGGAGACAGTGTTTCCGCTGGTAGGATTCCGAAACACCTGTGAGCTACTTCACGCCTTCCCTTGAAGAGAGACTTTCACGCCCCAGGAGCTTCAGCCGCTTTGGAAACAGGAGTCAGTTATTTCCCGCTCCCTCGGCCTTGGTGTCCTCTCTCCCTCGGTCCCTCCCTCCCACCTCCCAGCAGCAGGGAGGGGCGGCAGCCACAGCCCCACTAGCCTGCGGGGGTGGAGGCACCGCGCGGGGTTGTGGTCTCAGAACCCTGCCTGTAGGGCTGGCTTAGGGTGTGCTAGGTCCAACGTCCTGTCGTTCGTGCCACCTTATTTCCTGCTTGAGAATGTATTCACGTGGAAATCCACAGGACCGAGGTCTGCAGAGGGCTTTCCAATGGCTCCACAACTGCAGATCTAATGCCTCTCCTTACAGAAACGAGTAGTTCAGTTGAAATAACCACCGATGACTTTTCAAATCAAATGAATCATTGCAGTTTATGCAAAACCATACCGTAGAGGCGCGTATTTACCACTTATTTTCACATATTGATGTTGACTAGCTAATAAACGGTAAATATAAAACATGTTAATTAAAGGGTTTTCTGTTTAAAAAAAATAAATCGCAGTAACTGTAAAAAAAAAAAAAAAGTTCCGGATGAAATGCTTCTATTTTCTCAGATGTGTAAGCATGCACTGTAGTTGAAAAATCACCCTTAGAGTTTGCACGCTGTAACGTGGTACCTATAGTCTGCAGCTCACACTGCAAGCAACTCATCCCCAACTCCTGAACTGACCCATATCTACTCACCTAGAGAAGCCCCTGATGACACATGGGGTTGTTGGGTGTCAAGTTTCTATCAAAATTCCTAAATATATACCCTCCATTTCCACACTTACAACCTTACTCGTAGCAACAAAGAGTTAACAGACTTTGAGTAGAACTTGACAGATGGGGTTTTGAAACTCTAATTTAAATAAACTGCTCTGTAAATACCTTAGTAGGTCTCTTTGCTGCAGGAATTCTCAGTCTTTACCATATTAACAAATGTTGGGAATTTGCAAGAGAAAAATAGAGCATGCAGAATCTCTCACATTTCAGCATCTCTCACATTTATTCAACCCCAGAATTTTATTTTTCACTGAGCAGCTTACACTACTAAGTCTTTTGTGCAACAGTCATTGGAAAGGAACACGTAATCATGTGCAACACAGACATGGAGTCCAGAAGCCCCTGCTCGCTTCTGCTCTCTCCAGGCAAGCCAACTTTGTTCCAAAAGAGAAAATGGAAAAAAGCTACTGCCACGGAGTGTTTCAAAATTGACTAGAAGTTTGTCTGAGTTTCATTTGTGTGTTCAATCCAGCCAGTCATATATACAGACACCACTGGCTTCTCCATTTGTGAGTAGGACGGATTTTTTTCTGGTTGCTTGAATTATGTATTCCCTCCTTGGTGATCCCAACAAAGTAACATAATTTTCTCTGTCTGTGGTATGCCACTTACACGCACTTAGTTTTGCCTGTGTCACTTGATTAAATTGAACATCCTTGCTATCTCTCTCTACACATTATAGCAATGGTAAACACGTGAAAGCCCCTTTCACAGACTTATGTATAAAAAGCAATGTCCTTAATAAGAACCATTGGATTTAATAAAATAAAAAACAGTGAAAGCCCTCAATATTAGTAATGAGTGGAAGCCAAGCTGAGGACAAAGCACAAGATGACACCCCACAAACCCCTCCCGCCCACTCCTGGATGGGATGTGTGTGACATTCCTCCAGGAACCTCCCAACTGTCTCCATGTTAATGCCTTGCTAGAGGGAAAAAACACCTTTCACTTGACAATGGCAAAGCCTCTGGTATCCTGTGAGTCTTTTTTAACGTATGAAAATCCTTTTGAAACCTCCCTTTTCCTAACCTCTCCCAACTCCCAGGTATATAATCAGCCACCCCTCACAACCCCAGAGCAGCAGCTCTTTCTGCCTACGGGTCCTATCCCTGTGCTTTAATAAAACCACCATTTTGCACTAAAGACATCTCAAGAATTCTTTCTTGGCCATCAGCTCTAGAACTCACCCCACCAAACCTCACCTGTATTCTAAAACTACACCGTTATGAAAACTTTACACTGCAAACGAGAGCTGAAGAGTAGAAGGATGAAGGGCTTTGTGCAGAACTGAGCCTGCACCCTGGAACTCAAGTATCTTGAGGTGTTATAGTTTCTCAAAGAGCTATAATGATTTATAACAAAATATAATAATCATTTGACATTTCCAAGTTGGTCATATTTCGTTTCATATGTACTTTCTCCCTTCTGACAGTTTCCAGGTACTTGGCAATTTAATAAAGTTTGATAATATTTAGCAAAATATCCTACAGCTTGACAAGCATCATACATTTTCATAATAAAGTACTTGTTTCCAATTTAAATTGCTGTTGTTTACTTATTGAATGTAAGTTGTCCACTGTTGGGGCATCAGTCCCACAAAATTTAAAATGTCTTGGACATAAATGCTGCAATATGGGGTTTCATTTGAAGAGGAAAATTACCCAGAACAGGCCCAGGCCAGCAGGCCCCAAAAGATGGATAGTCACTAGTAATACTGAGAGATAACCAGAAGCCCCGCTTGAGCAAGAAATAACCAGCCCTTTCTGCTTCTGTAAATAGGCTTCCCGCCACAAGTTCCCTGCACTGCCCTAATCACTGTTCCCACCTAAAGCAACCCCTCCCAGTTTAAACCCACCTACCAGCAGTCAGCACAGCCCTTGGAACCTGACCGCCAGCACTGCCCTATTAAAGCTCTATAAGCCCGCTACCTGGGGCCCAGAATTTTGAGTGCGAGCTCCTCTGGGTCCACCCGCGTAAAATAAACCCGAGTTCTCGTACTTCTCCAAGTGTCACTTGGTTTCTCACCAGTCTGATTTTTATTTTCCACAACACATTCACTTCATCTATTCATTACTTTATTCACTCAGTCATCATTGAACTGAAATCAACAAATCTAATCAACATTTTGAATGCCCATTGTATGCCTGGTGTAAGAGATACAACCAGGTTTGAAAAGGCATAATCCCACCACAAAGCATCTCAGTTTAGTCGGAAGACAGGTATATAAGGGAGGTGACCCTGAGCCCAGCATGGGTGCCAGGTGACTAGAATGCCAGAGAACATTTCATACAAGAGTATGGCCTGAAATGAGTCTCAAAGGCTGTAGGAGGCATTTCGTCACGCAAAAGGCAAAGGAAAGGACAACAAAGCAGAAAAGACTACAGGGCACAGGGATGAGCGAAGACATAGTGGGCACCCACTTGTGGGAACTGTAAGAAAATCTATGTTGCTGACATGAAAGGCAAAACCAAAGCAAAGTTGTGGGCCAGTCCACAAAGGGCAAGGGTCTTGGGCACCATGTAGGCTTAATTCTAGGCTGGGGCATTCTTGGGTCACCATATCCCAGAGCAAGATTGATTTACCTTCTACCTCACAGGGTCTGCTTTGGACCTGAGATGGGGCTGCATGCCAAGGTGGGGTAGCAGGTGGCATTCCCCTGGCTTTACAGGTAAGTAATGCTCTGTCTTGGAGAGGTCTGGCAATTGTCCATGGTCAGTTCCATCATCAGTCAGTCCAGGCCTTGGCCCAGCCCTGCCCTGTCTGTTCACTAGCCTCGCCCAGAGGGAAAGATGCTCAAGCCACAGTTGTGTGACGTGTGTCAGGTCTTTTTCCCTTTGCTCAACTTTTCCATCACTGTCTCTGTAAAATATCCCACACATGGCAGAGCGCTTTCCATCAAAGTTCCTTTTTAAGATGCCGGTCACCATGCAAACCTTTAGTGATAGAAAGCCATGCACAAGGTGAATTTTTATACCTTTTTATTCAAAGGCAGAGCTATGGGTGAACCCAGTCAGTAAAAGGTTTATGGCAAGAAAAAAAGAAAATTGAAAGTCTCAGAAGCTACAAGGCCAGGCCTCCCAGAAAACTGAATTGCCTTTGTCAAAAAGCTAAACCCATGACTCCATACAAATATAGAACAGACACGTGTCAGAGCTTTATCTACCCAACAGTGACTGGTCCAGCAGGACAGCAAGACTGGTTCAAAGAGAGTTCGTGGAATGAGGTCTAGAGCATTACTCAAGAAGGAAGAAGGAAAAGAGCCACTGAGGTAAGTTTGCCAAGTTAGAGACAAATGGGACAAAGGAAAAAAAGAATGCTAAAGACACGTATATGATCTTCTTCCCTGGACACAATGGTTTGCATGTCTTCTGACCAAATATAAGTTTACTGATAACCTTTCAGGATGTAGACTGTGCTGGGGAATCTAAAATGGCCCCAGAACTTCTCACTGTAATCCCCCCACTGTAATCTCACTGTAATCCTCACTGTAATCCCCTTAATTTCATTAAGGTTACTAATCCTGGGGGGATTACAACCATGATGAAATAGCACATGGTTATCTTACCTCACATGGCAAATGGGAATGTGCACATTTCATTAAGGTTACTAATTAGTTGACTCTGAGTTCATCAAAAGGGAGACTGCCCAGGTGGGCCTCAACTAATCACATGCTTTCTCAAAAGCAGAGAATTTTCTACAGCTAGTAGCAGAAGGGGAAATCAGAGTGGGGGATTTATGAGAAGAGGTTCTAGGTTGCTGAGATGCAGGGAGCCATGTGGCAAGGACCCAAAAGTAGCTTGTAGGAGTTAAGAGTGTTCCGGGCTGATGACCAGCAAGGAAATGGAACCTCAGTCCTACAACCTCAGGAATCTACCAACGATCTAGATATTACTAAAAACCAAAAGCGAATAAGCAATCTATTGACTATTATAAACAATAGTCAACTGAAGGAGTATAAGAAGTGCAAGAAGAATCTATCTCATAATCCATTCATACCCTTTCTCATAGTCTTCCAAATCCTACAATCTCTGCTCCATCCCAAGAAGAAAGGGTAGGCAGGGAGGGCATCCTACCAGCAAATCAGCAAGCCTGTGTTCTTCCAACATGTTTTCCAACATGTTTCACCTGACCTACACAATAGGAGATATACTTTAACAGTGAAACCCATGTGAACACACACATACCCGTGACTTTTTAAAGTTTCATGGAAAACCCTGCCAACACCTTGATCCCAGACTTCTAGTCTCCAAAACTATAAGATCATAAATTTCCATTGTTAAGCCACCCACTCACTCTGTGGTACTTTGTTATGGCAAACCTAACAAATGAATGTGTGATATACTTCAATATTTTCTAGTCTGTTCCATTTCTTCCTTTTTTAATGCTGTTTAGGACAAAATTGATTTCACAAGGGTAAATAAACCACACTCACAGCTTGAAGAACTGAGAAAACTCTACAGTCCTTTCATTTTCTACCCCAGAATAAGACATATGTTACCAATAGGTTCAGAAATGAAAGATATATATAGATATAGATAGATATAGATATAGATATAGATATAGATATAGATATAGATATAGATATATGGAGAGAGAGAGAGTGTGTGTGTACAGGGAATTGCCTTGAGTGATAGGATATATATGTAATGCCTTTAATTGGGGGAAATTAACTTCTCCAATCATCCCTGACAGGAACATGTGATACTACTACTGCTCTTTGAAGAAGGGAGAATGCATGAACTTGAGATTAAGGAGAGGAAAGCACTATTTTTAGTTCTTTCTGAAGCTATGGTTAGTCCCATTCTCAGAATCGGTCTTGATTATTTCCATGTAATACTGCAAAAAGGAAAACAAGGAATGGGCCTTGAGTTTTGATGCTATCCGTCCTGGAAAATTTGAGAAAGAGTAATACATCTAGAACTTGGAGAAATCACTTCTCTACCAAACAGACAAGAAATAATACCAAGCCTAACTCAGGGTATGAATGGATTATGAGATAGATTCTTCTTGCACTTCTTATACTCCTTCAGTTGACTATTGTTTGTTTGCTTTTGGTTTGTAGCATTTCTGAGAGTAGGGCACTGCCAAAATCACAAAGTCTTGCTCTTCAAAGAGCTGGAAAACTAAAAGTTTGGAGGAAATATCATCATCATCACCATCACCACCACCACCACCATCATCACTGTCGTCATTATTATCATCATCATTATATACTGGCAAGAATTATAATAGGAACAAGTTCATGTATAAGTAATTTCACAGCTTACTAAACAGTTCCTATAAATAGCATTTCAAGGACTATTGGATCTTTCATGAATCAGGTGTTGGTGCACAAAGGGGCCAGGCCTGGAGTGGGGTGAAGGTCTATCCTCTGGAGGCAGATGGGAGGGGGCAGGGCCATATGGTATCTCCCATGGGTCCCTGCTTCTCAAGATTTCATTTATTCCCCATCAGGTTACAGTGAGGAGTAAGTATGTTGATCTCATCAAGTCCTTAGAATAGTGCCTGCTGTACTGTCTCTGCCTCAGGGATGTTGGTCCTTATTTGAACACAAAACACCTGGGGATTTTGTGAAAATGCAGAATCTGACTCAGGGCCTGGAGCAGGGCCCAAGGTTCTACTTTTTTATAAGCTCCCAGGTTGTACTGATGATGCTGTCCACTGGCCCCATTTTGTGAACCAAGGATCAAAAACGTGCAAAGAAATGGCTTATCGGAGTCTAGAAGAGGTTAGTATGGTTAATCATTTTTAAACATCTCTGTTTGTGTGTATAATACATATAATTAAATATATTATTATTTTAAAATAAATATAACTAATATATAATTAATACATAATTATTTATAAAAATATATAAATAAACGTGTGTGTGTGTGTGTGTGTGTGTGTATAAGACTCAGCCATGATGCCATAGTCAGTAACAGGAAATACGAACCAAGCACCGGGTCATACTCTCTGGCCAGGCAGCTGGAAGAAATGCAATGCAAAGCATCTGGTGTTTAAAGCAGCTACTCAACACTGTAATTAAAGGGGAATTGCCAACAGTAAACACCAGGGCCTGCCAGTCCACACAACGACCCAATCACAGCTTCTGCCCAGCTGGTGAAGCTCAGAGATCCTTAATTAAATGGTTTCTGCTCCGCTGGGGGACCCCGGTGAACCCTGCTTGGGATGTCCCATGGCAACTACGCCTGGACCCTCCATCCACATCTTTTCAAAAGAGCAACTGAGATTTCAGAAACCTTCACAACTACTCACCTCTAGTTCTGTCATCCTCACTAACCAAAATGTTTTCCTCCCCAGATCTTTTCTTGACCTTGTTCCATCCCCAGAATTCGGTGGGATATGCTTCAGGAAGCGTAAGACTCTCCAGTGGCACCATTTTTCCACATCACACTACTGATACTCTCACTCTGGAAGGCAGAAAACGGATGTCAAAACAAGACCGACCTGGGCTCCTGTCCTCTACCTAACATCCAGCATGTGGCTTTAGATGAACTTCTGCTCCTTCAGATTCTTTATCTCTAAGTTGACCAGAGCAACAATTCTAGCTCATCTTGAACTCACGAATCCAGCCTTCCCATCATGTCACTGGAACCCCGTTCCCTGAGCCCCCAGCCCTTTGCACACCTTCTGTGCCGTCCTCCAACCCCCCACACCCCCACCACCAGCACAGCCCTTAGGAGCCTCTTCTAGGAGAATGCAGTCCAACTGGGCTCCTAGGGACAATGAAAAAGAGAGAAAGCTGCTGGACCTCACTAGTAAGCTGAAAACTGAGAGTTAAAAGCCCAGCAAGAGAACTCAGAAGTGTTATAAACAGAGAAGGATGTGGTCAGAACATTTTCTAAATGGGTGGACCTCTGTTAGATATAAAATTCTAATGGGGTTTATAACCCTAAAACATGAAATGTTTCAGAGTCAATATTGAAAAAGCAGTTTTACACCAACAAAAATAGCAATGCTTCAGTATTTTAAAGTAGCACAGTATATTAGAATACCAGCCTGTCCCCTCACCCCCCAAAAACTGGCACTACAGAGATAACTTGATACCCAAATGAAAGTGGACAGAAAGTGGGTCAGGGTGTCTGCAGAAAACTGCTTCTCTGGAGGAAAGCTGGGGAGGACCAGGCAGAGTGGAGGAAAGGGCCCCACACTCCCCTAACCCCTCCCACCCAGCCGGGGCACCCACAAGAAGCCTCCCTACTGACTTTCCTTTCTTTCATTCTTTCTTTAATACATTGGTTGCAGCTTGGATTCAAGTTTCCTCAGACACAGACATCCCTGTTTCCAACACCCTCCTGGTGTTTTATAGAGACTTCATCTATATTAGTCAGGGTTCTCTGGAGAAGCAGAGCCAATATGATTTATATACATACAGAAAGAGATGTCATATGAGGGATTGGCTTATGTGATTATGGAGGCAAAGAAGTCCCACAGTCTGCTGTCTGCAAGGTGGAGGCCCAGGAAAGCTGGTGCTGTGGTTCCAGGCGAGACTGAACACCAAGAACCAGGAGCACTGATGCCTGAGGGCAGGAGAAGACCCATGTCCCAGCTTAGGCAGGCAGAATATTCCTCCTTCCTCTGCCTTTTTGTTCTATCCCAGCCGCCAAAGGATTGGATTATACCTACTCTGCTTTGGTGAGGACAATCTCCTTCACTCAGTAAATTCAACGCCAATTCAAATGTTAATCTCTTCAAGAGATACCCTCACAGATGAACCCAGAAATAATGTTTTGCCAGCTATCTGGACACACCTTAGCCCAGTCAAGTTGCATAAAATTAACCATTATACCAGCCAAGTCACATCTCAGGGAGAAACTCCCATTCTGAGAAGTTCTTCTATTAAAACATGTCAGGCATTTGGGAAAGTAATTTGATGTAAAAGTACCCAAAATTTAAAGACTAATATTTAAAAACAAAACAAAATAAAACAAAACAAACAAAAATGTCAGGCTTGATGCTGTAACCATTACTGTCACCCAGGGATTGTAAAATTCTAAAAGTCCAATAAAACCAAACAGGTTGTCCTCTCCACATCAAGGTAGGAGGTGCTGGAGCTTTGCCTGGCTCCAAATCTTGTGTCAGAGGAAGACAATACTCCAACCAGGTGCAGACTTGCCCTAGGTCCCCATGCCAACAGGTAAGAATCCTCTGATAACCCTCCTCAAGGAACTCAGAGATGCCAACAGCATGGGGAAAACCTCGCATGACCCATCAATATATGTTTAAGAATACAGCTGGAGTCTGAAGATGCGTCATGATAGAGCCTCTGATGTCACCTGGGGACTGCGGCCACATTCCGGCCACGCAGTCCTGCCATGATGCCCACCAAGTTGTAAGTTCTTCCTGATGACCAGGAACTGAATTCCATGAGTTACTATAATTCACTTGTCATAAAATCATTAGCAAAAGTGGCACATGGTCATGATAGACAGGGAAAAAAACCTGTAAAAATTATTTAAGAGGTCATGTTATGGATAGGGTTAGTGTTTAAACCCCGATGCCAGGACATTTCTGGCTAAATGTTTCAGATATTAGAGCGAGTATCAAAGTTGAGTTTTAGTAGCTTTAATTTGAAAGATTACACATAAAAAAACACCATAACTCAGTGATATTTTAAAATTATTTTATGTTTTATTAGTTTTGCTCGGATCAGTAGACACTTATGAAATAGTACATGTAAATGGAAGACCGATGCTTACCTAGTCTATGAGCACTACTGGGCAGGCAGCCCCGGGGCCTCTGCCCAAGACTGGGAAAGGTGATGCTGGGTGAGGAACAGCTGACTACTAGAAGCATTAGGGTGGATCTGTCAACCTTTCTGGATCCAAGCCACTTCAAACAAATAGGAGTTTATTTCCTCAAATAAAAATGAAAGATGAGATACTGAGACTCCTGAGGGAATTAAAACTCTAAAAGACAAACTCCGGACATTTATATTGTTGAATTGCTTAACTATATTAATCTCCAGGCCAATGTGACATATTATCCTCAATTGCTATAAAACTCTGCGTTTATCACTAAACACGTTTCCCAATAAACTCACTGGACTAAATACATATATCTTGGTACCATGATGCTATAATGCATCAAATATAAACAAAACTGGGGAAAATTAGGAGATGCTCTTTTTCTTTTTGCATGAACGATCAAAGCTCAACCTTGTATAGCGTTACATTTCATTTGTAAATGTCCAAATGACAACTCTTCCTTGTCTTCATGACTGCGCCTCGTGCTGCACAGAACATTGTGTTGTTATTTGGAGGATGTCGAGTTTAATTTTTATGCAAAGAAATTGCCCACGGGACAGTCACAGGTTTTCAGGGAAATGGTATCATGACACACATGAGTTGCACATTTAGAACGCCAGTGAACATTCTTCAGGATCTTTAACAAATGGTCAAGTCATCAGGATATCAAACCCTCCAGCTGTTTTCCTGGACTCTTACAGAATTCCCAGAGCCAGAATAGATCCCATCCTCACTTTATAAATCCTCCCACTGTACATGCTGGCTTTGGATTAGAGTAGTTTTTTGGCTGAGGGTGTAATGTTATTAGAAATAAATTTAATTAGAACATCTTTGTGTCTAACCTACCAAATACACTGTGTGAAATTTAATTCATTTTCCACATCAATGTTAGAATTCTCTTTACAAATTAAGTGGCTGAAAATGTAGGGGTAAAGGTGAGCTCACAGTGGACTGGCTGTATATTTTCCTGCCTAAATAAAATTCAAAGAAGGAGGCCCATGTTTTAAAAGTCTAGGCTTTGTTCTCTGTCTTACTTGCTGCTGGCCCTGTCCTTCCGTCCCTGTGTGATACCTGGATTTTCAGGGGCATCCTCATCCTCGGCCCTTTCCATGACCACAGCGCTCCTTCATTTGTGGGGAACCCATTTGCTTCTGTGACAGCTGATTAGCCTATACTTCAGCCTTGCTCTTCCTAAATGCCTCAAGTGTTTGATGATTGACTGTTAGGTTTGGACACAGAGCACGCTCACCTTTGTATCAAATATAAATCTGGAAGAAGAGATTTTTCATTATGAGATTTTCCAATAAAAACAGAACAATGGATTTGGTAAAGGCTACCATTCAGGCAGTCATTGAGACGAGGGTGATTTTATTTTAGCAACATTAACTGCTTTGGAAAATACCTAAAATAGGGCCAGATATATGATAAAAAATCGCATGTTTATATAAAGTCCAGGAAAGAAATACAAATGGAAAGCAAAGGAGTGTTCTGGGGTTAAGCCAAATGCTTTCTAGTGAGCATTTACTCCAGAAGAGTTCACGACTAGCTGAAGTCAAGATGTGACTGCAGTGTCTCAATTTGACGTTTCTAACCAATCTTCCTGTCAGGTAATTTTCGCTGCAGGCTATGTATGCACCACTAGATGGCACTGTTGTCTATGACACACTCCCTACCTCTGCATGTTTTGCCTTCCTGGGGGCGGGGCACAGAGAAATCCCAGTTTACCCACACGCGCTGTCCTGCGCTCAACACGGAAGACAGCACAATGTCTCTTCACCTTCAAATCGTGTCCCACCTGTCAGAGGCCTTCAGCAGAGCTCAGTACCCTCTGCAGCCCTCCCCAGGGCCTGGAAGATGGATGGACAGCAAACACCAGCTCAGGCTGATTCACAAGATGTACAAAAGGCATGGAGTGTGCAAGCTGAACCAACCGGAACATCAAAGAGAGGATCCAATTCAAAAGAGAACATTGAAAGTTGTTCCAGAGAGAAGCAGGGCAAGAGGCAATGCCGAGTTTGTGAGCGGTAGGTGCCTCGTGAAGGATGCGTTTAGCTGAAGGAGAGAAGTCTAGGGGAGCACAGCCTCAGAGTCTAGGGCCTGAGACAGGGTGACCAGAGGCGGCAGCGTCCAGGGATGCTAGCAGGCTGCGTGGGCAGGGGGGCCGTGGAGCAGTTATGTTACACTCTCCTGGGGCCACAGGTAAAACACAGTATATGAAACGCAGAGTTGAGGCCAGATTCTCTCCCCAGTTATGACCCTGGCTATGAACACTGTGTCTCACCCTCTGTGGCATTTGTGCAAAGGCGAAGTGGAAAAGAGACGCAGGATAGACAGGATCATGGGCCCTGAGGAGTGAGTGAGGGGACAGACACCAAACAGGTAAGACTATAGGCAGGATGGGCAATCACCTCAACTGTTTTCTCGAGTGGGAATGTTGCTATGAAATATGAACCACTTTTCCAGGAATGTTAACATCAGCAGCTTTGAATAGCACCTCGGGCGCTGCTCAGACATACGGACCGCTGTCCTGGCTCCTATATCAGGTGGGATTTAGTTATTCCTGGAAGATGTGCCAAAGGGTGCGAGCTGAAGGAGAAGGTGGCGGGGGGTTGAGGGTACCCTCCATCAGAGACCTCACTCTGGGTCAGTTCTGGGATTTATTAGCCTGCAGTGACAGCCCGCCAGAGGTGCGGGGAAGCCTCCTCTGGCACACGGTGTGTGCCCACATGGACTGTATAGCTCTGTGCTCTGCTACAGTTTGGGAACAGGACAGCTAGTATATCACGTATGTGACAACCCGCCGTACACCAGGACAATCCCCCTTTCAGACAGGGAAACAAGAGGGTTCTATGAAGGACTTTCAGCACATGCCTCTGGAGTGGAGCAGAGTACGTTTCCGTTTTGGCAGCCTGTAGACCGCAAAGCACAACCCTAGCCTTCAGTGGAGTTCAGGGCTGACGTGGTGACTTCAGGCATTCACTCTCCACCCTTCCAATGTCTACAACATGCAGGTACCCTGAAGGCCAAATGAGCAATTGTACTATTATTTTAAGAACTAAAATTTCCCAAAGCCCCAAACACTTTGAGAACTTTCAAAGAAAGCTATTTTTGTCCTTTAAAGTTTTGGCCAATATTTTACCTTCTCCATGAATCGTCCATTCTTGCATAGGTTAGTACTTCCCAGGTAACCAAGAGAAAGGCACATTCATGGTGCAAAGGACATGGGCTCACTGTGCTGGGGGTGAGTGGAGCCCCTGAGAGACTGTCGGGAATCACATGCTTCCATGGGGAGCCCTGAAGACACGTGGGTGTGCGATAAGACCTCATCTCATTGTCTTTTCCCTCTACTCCCACATTCTCAGCTCTTTGTTGAAAACTGAACTCCAGGCTTCAGAGCCAAATTGTCACTGGAAGACAGAGTTTGGGATAAAGAGGAACAGTAGTTTCATTGCTTTGCGAGGCAAGGAGGCTGCAGCAGGGTTACAGCCCTCGAAAAACTACAAGCTTGCCTGGAGGAGGGGCTGGGTTGAGGGGGAGGAAGGGTATAGGGAAATACAGGATCTAGCTGGTTTAGACAGGAATTATGTACTTGCTGCTGGCCTCCCTTGTCATTCTTTAGGGCGGTACCGGGTTCCTGAAACAAAAGTCAGAGAAGGGAGGAGGGGAGGTTTGCAGAAGAGAAAGATAAAGGTTATTTTAAAATTGAACTTCCTGGAGCATTAGTGCAGCCATGTTGATTTTTGTTCAACTATATGCTTTTCAGTAGTTTCAAGCTCGCTGAGAAGGTCTGCTATTGGTGTGGAAATGGTATCTTCATACCTCTGTAGATTACAGCCAACTTTATACATGAATAAGGCAATGTGGGACGCCTGTGGGTTAACATCTGCCTTTGGCTCAGGTCATGATCCCAGAGTCCTGCCACCGGGCTCCCTGCTGGGGGGTATCTGTTTCTCCCTCTCCCCTTGCCCCTCCCCCCTGCTCGTGCACACACAAACTTTCTCTCTCAAATAAACAAATAAAATCTTAAAAAAAAAAAAAAAAAGACAATGTGTGCTTCCTTTATAAAATAAAGTAATTGCCTTCTTTTTCTATTGTCTAATTCAAATTCATACTGCAGGAATTTTAAATTTGTGAAATTAATCATAAATGCTCTCTAACAACCTCTTTTCTTCCTACTTAGCCTTAGAATTCAAGAACTAGGGGGTATTAGTCCCCCAGCAGGTGGTCGTTACTGTGTTCTTCCACTGCTCCATGCTCACGTGTGAGTGCTGCCTGGGCACAAGGAAGGACCCTGTCCAGATGAGGTTCGCATGCTACGCAGTGTGTATTAGATCGGAAACTGAATATCCATAGCAATTTGGAACAATAAGATAAGTGCTCTGAGAAGGACCCCCTTGTGCAGACCATCCCCATAATAGCTAGAAGTTATTGAGGGCTCACTGATGACTCAGAGATGTCTTGAGCACTTTACAGCTATTAATTTTTTACTCCTCATTCCCTTAGGGGAAGGTTTCTCAGTTCCAACAGAATCAACACTTTAGGCTGGATAATCTCGTTGTTTGTTTGTTTGTTTGTTTGTTTGTTTGTTTGTTTGGGGGGGGGCAAGGAGGAGCAGAGGGTGAGGGAAAGAAAGAATCTAAGCTGGCTTAAGTTGCAGGGCTTGATCTCATGACTCTAAGATCATGACCTGAGCTGAAATCAAGAGTCAGACGCTTAACCAACTGAGCCACCCAGGCACCCCTAGGCTGGATAATTCTTTGTTGTAGGATATTTACCTGCCTCCCTGGCCCTACTCACTAGCTGCCAAAAGAGTCTCTTCAAGTCATGACACCTGGGGCTTCCTCCATACATCACTAAATGTCATCTGGGTGTAAAACCACCACCCGCCCACCTGCGCTGAGAACTGCTGCCCTATGACTGTGCCACGAAGCAGGAAATGGTGGGCAGGAAAGTGAGGCGGGGAGGTCTGTTGGGACTACGCCATGAGCTAGGAAGAATGCCCCCAGTGGCAAAGTCTCCAAAGAACAAAACAGTCAAACCTGGAAGAACCTTGGGGAACACAGGGGGAAAACTTCGGAGGTGTTTAAGAAAGAGAATTCTGACAGCCACCCCTGGATGGGAAGGAAGGAGAAAACTTGAGGTAGAGGGAAAGACTGGGGTGTTTATCTGTTTGCAGATGACTGGCTCTGAGCACATCTGTGCGCTGAGCACAGCCCTCAGCAAACCCACTGCATGTAGCCGTCTACACAGACACAGCCTCACGACAAAGTCATAGCAGCTGTGTCAGCTGCAGGGATGAAACAGAGGCCCCTCTCCTTTTGTACCCACATGGTAAGGCTACTTCTGTGTTCATTTTGGTCATCACGTGTCTGAGGACATCAACAAATCACAACGTAGAGATGAAAGAGTGTCCAAGATCTTGACAGCAGCCAGCACTAAGGCATAAGGAGAACGTCTAAAAGAATAGTCTGCGTTCCGAAAAAGAAAAAAAATATCATTAAATAATGTGAAAGAGCCTCCAGTATAACAGAGTGGTTGGTGCATTATAAATATCGGGAAATTTTAGGAAAAAATAAAGATGGGAGGCAGGATAGCTGCCTTCATACAACTGAAGTTCTGTCAAAGCAGCAAATGAGGACTAATGGGTCAATAGTACCAGAGGAGCTGTCAGTCTAAATGATTCTGAGATTCTCTGATTCCATCCAATCTCCCCACATCCCCCAGGGGCTCAGTCGCACCAGGAGTTATGCTAAGCTCCAAAAGCTGCATATTTGAAAAGGAATTTTGAAGCCGGGACAGTCTCAGAAAAGAGTACCCTCCTGTTGTGAGCATGTTTGTATATTCAGTCGTATTTACCAAGTTAATGGGGTGAGTTTTCTTCTTTTCTCCTTAAGATAACGTTTACTGTTTTATCAGATTCTAACAGTATTCATACTCTTCCAAGGACGTTTAGAAAATACAGCTGAGAGTAGTCCCACCATCTAGAAATAACCATTTTAAATATTTTAATACTCTGCCATACTGCTTTCCAAGATTTTTTTCTATGCATACAGATTCCTACATTCAAACATAATACAAAGAACATTGCAAATTCCTAATCTGTGACAATAGGCAAAATGCTATTTTTTCTCCTTCGTATTTTTATATTTGAGAAGTAGAAATTTCTTCATATTTATTAGGAGATTGTATTTCATCTTTTGTGTGTTTCGCTCCGTTTTTATTCCATACTAAGTATATTCAGCATTTCCCTTGTTTTTTGTTAGATTTTCTTGGTTGAAACGTATCACTTACCCCACAGCCCCTAAAATTCTCCACCAATTGAGAAATCTGCTCATCAGCCACCAAAGGACCTGACTCCTCGTGTTACTGAACCAGTAGGTTTACAGTGGGCCCCAAGAATTCCAAATGAGGGCCTAGGTGATCCTGATGTGCAAAGTCTCAGAGGCTGTGGCCACATGGGTTATAAGCACATGTCTAAACTGCTACAGCTCTTTGCTCCCTCTCCTCAGAAGCCTTTAAACTAATCCTGGGGTACGTATTGCTTTCCCAGGGAGAACATGGGTACAGAAAGTGATAAGGTAACAATTCTGTAAGTGCAATACATTCAGTAAGTTCTTCCGCAAGTCTCGGTGCCGGAGCCTCTGCTGCTGGTTCATATAGGATCTCCTACAATGCCTCCCCAAAATAACAAAAGTAGGGTCTGAACCTCACCCATGCCCAGTGATAGAAGAGTATAAAAGACCACCAAAACTAAGAGACCCATCTAAGTATCATCCTTCAGTAGCTATAAAACACCGTAAGCCTGCCTAAGGCTCTGCTTTCCTGCTCTAATGCACAGAGCTGTCCCTGGTGACACTGTCCCTACAAGCTGAGATTGTGATCTTTGTTGGGAGGTTCTGAATTCAGTTTCTGTGGTGCAGTAGTGGAAGTGACCTTGTATCTTTCAGAGCCCCCTCCCCCACCCCATTATTGTCAAAGGATACACACCCCCTGAGCGAGGGTCCTGTGAGAGCAAAGAGAGTGTCAGATTCTAAAAATATCTTTTGTTCTTTCCTCCAAGTGCATTAGTAGGGATATCATTAACAAGAAATAAAAGTCTCTCCAAACAGTAGGAGCAATGCATGTTAATGATGCTGATTTGTTTTGCTGTAAATGCTGAAAAAACATTGTTTTTTCAAGACTATCAAATTTTTCAAGATATAAAAGGCAAATAAATATTTTATGTGCTTTTTTTCAGATTTGATATATCATTCAATAAAGAAATCAAACCTATGTGGTCAAACAAGATCATAAAATATTTATTCCAATCCTAATGTCTTACTTTTATACAATTAGATAGAATGTTCAATATGTCCTGCCTTCTATCAACAAAAAAACAAAAATTATATACTAAGGTGGAGACCTAGGAAAGCTTGTCACGTTGTCCAAAAAAATTAATGGATTGATTTTCTGACATTTTAAAAAGTAATCCTTGTTTAATAAAAAACAAACAAACAAACAAAACCCTAGTCTAATTTTTATTTAAGCCAAACACTGGAGTTCAATGCATGCTTGTCTACACATTTATAGAAGGAATCTCAGGGCTCCCTCTATGCTCCTCATCCATATATGTAAATCTAACTACCTATAACATTCCATTATTACAAATTAAGTGCTGCTATACAACATGGCTACCTTCTCTTTATCACCTAATAGAATGGATAATTGATTAATATTTAGTCAGCATTGTTTTAATCTTGACTGCTATTGGTAATCTATCTTTAAAAACAGGTTCCAGATTTATTTCTCAATGTTTTTGGTAATATTCCTCAACATGCATTTTTTTAAGACTTTATTTTATTTATTTGTCAGAGAGAGAACAAGCAGGGGGAACAGCAGGCAGAGGCAGAAGCAGGCTCCCTCCCCACTGAGCAAGGTGCCTGATATGGGACTTGATCCCAGGATTCTGGGATCATGACCTGAGCCAAAGACAGAGACTTAACCGACTGAGCCACCCAAGTGCCCTAGACATGCATGTTAACTCATTTATTTGCATAAAAAACAAATTTTCTAACAAGTTGACTATGATGTGACAAGTGGGTTAATGTGGCAGTCATTTATAATTTAAATCTACAGCTTCTAAGTTTTGATAAAAATATATGTGGGGCACCTGGGTGGCTCAGTTGGTCAAGCGTCTGACTCTTGATTTCAGCTCAGGTCTTGATCTCAGGGTCATGAGTTCAAGCCTTGCGTTGGGCTCCTCACTGGGCATGGAGCCTACTTTAAAAAAAAAAAAACTTATTATATATGTATGTATGTATACATATGTATGTATATGTATACGTATACATATACATATACATACATATATATGCATTATATATATATATGTAAGGTATATGATAAAAGTGTTTTATCAAAAAATATTGTATTAGCAAAGGTGTTTTGAGATTAATGTTTCAACTTTCCAACTCTTTATTAGGAGCCTAAAAGTGAAAAAGAAGCAAAGTTAGTCCTCATAGAAAGTTTCTGCTTCAGTGGAGAAGTATGCATTGTCTCCATTCTAGAGCACACATCAAATTCTTGCTTTTCTCTGCCATGAGTTATTTTACATCCCAGCAGGTAGAAGACAAGTGATTGCAGGGCAAAATCCTTCCTGCCTACAGCTCTGTAAACTCCGCCTTCCTGTGGAAATGCAGCTGACTTTCTCCTCCAAATGGAAGAGGCCAAACTTTTAGCCTTTGTTTGCACTTTCCTGTCAACATTCCTGATTTATAAAAGCATCTGTTCTTGTAGTTTCCTTCGAATTCGTTGTAACATCTTACTAGTTTTCTCACTGATAAGGATGAATTTTAAAAAGTTAACATATATTCATTTTATAAATGTATGAGAATCATGATTTCATCTTTTTTAAAATTACCTTTTCACATCGTTAATCCTGATAAGGCCTCTTTTCTTATATATCTCCCAGAAATTGAGAGAGTAAATGACTTGACTGACTTGGTAACAAATCCCATGGCAAGTATGATTCCAATTTTTGCTTTTAACAAAATTGAATCAAGCAGTCAGCAAATAGATCTTTGAAAATAATTTGTAATGATGGACTATTATGTGATTTGGAACATATAACGCAAGACATCCAAAAAACTGAGTACCGTCGCTTTAATAAAAATCAGCCCATATACACAAAGACTTTTCAGTGCTATGGCTATAAAAAGCTAAAAGAGGAATAGATTCAATGCTGAACTCTACCACATTCTAGCACTAAGCAATGTTCACTCGTGGACTAACTGGAAAAGAATCCTCATCCATGTGTCAAGTTTGTCGAGTGATGCATTTCCAATACAATTATAATTATTTCATAATGGTTTTAGTGCGTTTGTTGTTTTGAACAATTTGCATGCATGTTTTGTGACAGATAAGTATGACAGAGTAATCAATAGAAGACATTTAAGCAAAAATAAATTATGTAAAATTGTATGTATGGGGAAGTAAAAAGAAACACAGAAGAAAAGAAAAACTTACAATGTCTGGTTGTCAGAGGTTTTGCTTATGTATTTTTTTAAAGACTTTATTTATTCATTTGAGAGAGAAAGAGTGAGTGAGAGAGAAAGCACAAGCAGCGGTGGGAGGCAGGGGTAAAAGGAGAGGGAGAAGCAGATTCCCCAATGAGCAGGGCGCCCGACTTGGGGCTCAATCCCAGGACCCCGGGATCATGACCTGAGCCAAAGGCAGATACTTAACTGACAGCCACCCAGGCCCTCCACTCGTGTATTTTTCTAAGGATGATGGTATATTTCTTACTACTAGAGGATTTAGATTTCATTGTGCACACTTAAAAGAATGACATAACATGCATATATTTAAAGGTCAATATTTTCAATATACCGGAAATTACATCCTTTCCAAATATTTAAACTTAAGACAAAACATGTCAAAAGCCATTTTTACAATGTATAAAAGGTATGAAGTTTTTCAGGGTACTTTTAAGAATTTGTAAGGAAAAGTTCTAAAACTATTCTTATAACTACTTATGTTTCATTTTAGTGAGAGGTTTTTTTGACATACAGAAGGTTAAATTTGCCATACAGTCGAACCCTGTGATTTTCCTCCAGGTGATAACTTTCGCTGTCTTGATGCTTAGATACTCCTCCCTTGTTCACTTATATATTCCAGGCTTTTTAGTAGCTCCCCAGGAGTGGATTTTAGCAAAACACCCTAAAGCCTTGGTAAGCACTATTTCTAGTAACACTAGCCCTGCCTCTTTTTTTTTTTTTTTTTAAGATTTTATTTATTTGAGAGACAGAGCAGGAGCAGGAGGAGAAGGGCAGAGTGAGAAGCAGACTCACTGCTGAGCTGGGAGCCTGACTCGGGGCTGAATCCCAGGACCCTGAGATCATGACCTGAGCCGAAGGCAGACACTTAACTGACTGAGCCACGCAGGTGCCCCTAGCACTGCCTGTTCATGACCTGGGGGAATGCTCCTTCCAATCCTGGTCCTCTCTACCAGGGTCTCCAAACCTCTGGACTCTCACTCGCTAAAAGAGCGTGGAGTTATCACATATCTCCTTGCATATTTTTAAGTTGACATTTAACATTTTTAATCACACATTGAAATGATTTAGAAGATTTCACTTTCAGCATACGGCATATATTAACCTTACAAAAAGTACATACTTCTTAAATGTGTCCCCTGGAATCTAAACAGCCTAAAAATTTGATACCTGCCATCATCCATTTTAAAAATGCAAGAACGAGCCCTTTCTTAAATAAAACAGCTTAATTTTATATTATTCATTTTTCTCCTTCAATCCATATTTTTATACCCCTTCCCCCACAGGATTGTAAATGATTTTTTTTTAATAATTTTAAAATAATTTTCAGGGCACCTGGGTAGCTCAGCCAGTTAAGTGTCTGCCTTTGGCTCAGGTCCTGATTCCAGGGTCTTGGGATGGAGCTCAGCATCAGGCATGGTGCACAGCGGGGAGTCCTGCTTCTCCCTCTCCCTCTGCCTGCCACTCCCCCTGCTTGTGCTCTCTCCCTCTCGCTCTAAAAAATAAATAAAATCTGCATAAGGATTTGTTATGCAACCATTAATCATGTACTTTCTCAACACTTTCCCAACAGTATGAACACCCTCTTGTCTGTCACTGCCCAGAAGGCCTTTACCCTCCCTAAGCCTGTGCTTCGTTGCCCCATCCTCGCCTTAGGAAGGGGGAAGGGGGACTCGAGGGAGCAGAGAGGAGCTGCACCTCCATCAAAGGCTGCTCAGGCAGCCAGTTTCAGGAAGCAAAGATCTAGAACACTGTTCCCTCAAAACTGCCTGTACCCTTGGAACTCCGTGTCTGGCTGGGATAGGTAGATCTCAGTTTGCCGATGGCTGCACTGCACAAGTCTCAGGTGAGGACAGAGTACATTGCCCCCAAACTTTCTTTTTTTGTCATTTCTGCTGAAGACTTATTATTTATCCATTTACATAGTCAGCAAACTGCTGTCGAGGACCCTATACCACATAATCAGTCCTTTTATTGAGGGCCCCTCCTCATGCTGGACTCTGGGGACACCGTGTCCTGGCCTCAAAGCTTGGTGGCTGAGTAGTGCAGGGCAGGAGAAGGAGAGCTGTGGGAGTAAGGGGGTCTTGGAGGACCGACAAGGGCAAGGGATGAGCTGAAAGCTGCTGGGGGAGAAACAGCCCACCATCCTCAGAGCCCACATCTCACAGAGCTTCCTTTCCAAACACAGCCCACAAGAATTGGAAAACCCTGGGAGGCCCCACCTACAGACAAATAAATGTCATGGTTTTATTCTGTTGCAAATCTGATTCTCTTAACAATTAAAACCAGGTTATATTAGGGGTGCCTTGCTGGCTCAGATAGTTAAGCTCTTGATTTTAGCTCAGGTCATGATCTCAGGCTCTAAGCTCAGTGGGGTGTCTGCTTCTCTCCGTCTCTCTCTCCCTCTCTCTCTGTCCCTACCCCCACTCTCCCATCCACTCTCTCTTTCTCAAATAAATAAATAAATCTTAAAAAAAAAAAAAACAGGTTATATTACAACCAGATTGTGTTGTAGCAAAGCTATATTTAGCAAGTCTGATTTTAAATACAATGTGCTCTTCGTAGTCATGCTTCCATTATTGAGAGATGTTTTAAAAATTATATATACATATATGGCACGTATGTACGTATCAGGCACACGCACACACATAATCACCTACCTTTTTCCTTTGTTTTTAAAGACTTTATTTTTAGGGTGCCTGGCTGGCTCAGTCAGTGGAGCATGAGACTCTAAATCTTGGGGTTGTAAGTTTGAGTCCCACATTGAGTGTAGAGATTACTTAAAAATGAAGTCTTCAAAAAAAAGTTGTAAAGATTTTATTTTTAGCCATCTCTACACCCAACGTGGGGCTCAAACCTACAACCCTGAGATTAAGAGTTGCATGTTTTACTGACTAGGTCGGCCAGGCACCTACCTTTTTCTTTAAAAAAATGATTTTTAAAAGTTTTTGGCCTAGCGGCACCTAGGTAACTCAATTGGTTAAGCATCCAACTCTTCATTTTGGCTCAGGTCATGAGCTTGGGTTGTAAGATCCAGCCCCGTGTTGGGCTCCATGCTGGGCGTGGAGCCTGCTTAAGATTCTCTCTCTGCCCCTCCCCACCTACCCCCTCTAAAAGGAAGGAAGAAAGAAAAAAAAAAAAGGAAGGAAGGAAGGAAGGAAGGAAGGAAGGAAGGAAGGAAGGGAAAGAAAGAAAAAAAGAGAAAGAAAGAAAGAAAGAAAGAAAGAAAGAAAGAAAGAAAGAAAGAAAGAAAAAGAAAAAATGTTTTTGGCCTAAGGATCAATTGATTTTTCTGGCAGGAACATCTCAGTGTCATAATGGAGTTAATGAGTGAATAAAATACACTTGGGTAAAGTCACTGAATATCTGCACTAGCATGCCAGCCTGTCAGTCCTGGTCCTGGGGGAGAGCTGTGGCCTGCAGCCCAGAAGATGTGAGGGTGGGGCTGAGCGAAGCAGGGCCCAGCAAGAATGCTTCCAATGGGACAGGACCACACTGAAGGACAGTCAGTGGGTGCCATTCCTTGTGGTTATAAGGAAGACCGTTGAGGCCAAAAGCTGGAATGGCCTGAAAAAGGGCTTGATGCCATGCTGACATTAAAACACCTGTCTCATCATCATGGTGTCACAAAGCTGTTCCTCAGAACACGCAGTACGACAGTTGCCCTCACTCCTCAAGGCTGGCATCTCGGGCTCTCTGATGGGAGGCACAGATGCCCACTGGGGGGAGTCAGTGCAGGGAGCCCATGGGGAATGGCGGCAGGCCTGGGCTGCGTAGGTGCTCTGACAAAGGCTGTCTTCTTCACCAAATTCTAGCTAGGTTCGTTCCTTGAGCCCTCTTCTCAACAAGGCCCCCAACCTTGACCCATAAAAGACCCGAACAAACACTAACATGGTTTCTAACAGGATATAGGCTGTATCCCTAGATTGATCTTAGCTCCCCCAAAAGTGCCTACCCGAGAAAATTCAAGCAAAAGAATTGGCTGTTTGTTACAGGCAACATCTAAAGATAGGGCTCTGTCTCCCGGTCTCTGGGAAGGTAGGATCCTAACTCTGTTAAGTGCTAGTTAACAAACCCAGCCAGGTTTGATCCATATGGATCAATCCCCCTTCCCACTTCTTGTAATTTTTCACTTTCCTGACTCTACTGAGGCCCTTGCTCACCTCCTCCCTACTCCCTCATTCTCCTTTAAAAGGACCAGTCACCTCTGAGCAAATCGAAGTTGAGTTCAGATGCCACTGGACTCTTTTCCCTGTTGCAGTAGTCTATTTGTGATTAAAATGTGTCCTTACACGTTAACCTGGGTCGGCCTTTGTTTACCTCTAACACTCGATTCAGGTGTGACAGCGTGTTCCCACCATAACCCCACCTGGTGACTCTGGGCCTGCTCCTTTCCACCTCTGAGGTTTCGGAGTAGCAAGTTTGTTCTACTTTGTTTTTATGAATTTCAGTCCCTCCTAACACACCATAGTCACTGTAGTCTGCATAGGTCAGCAACTGACCCTGTCTTGGAGGTCCACACTGCAGAGCCCCACCTCATGGGTATACGGAGTCCCTGGCCCCCAACAAATGGCCAAAGCATCCTAACCCCTTATTGGGTCTCCTTTAACTAACTTAGCCCTCATCATAAACCCCTGTTATTTGTACCTATTCTCTCCAGACATATAGAAGTGTCCTCAAATGGGTCTTACATGTCTGTTTACCCTTTCCTTAGCAACTGGGCTTAATGTTAAAATCAAGTGCTATTTTGCTTTCCACAGTGACTGCCAGTCCCCATAGGCCCCTGCCTCAGCTCCATGCTGGCTCTGGTGTCAGACACCCCTAGTTTCACCCCTGTTCAGAACCCAGGTCCCTATGAGACCAGTGGTGGGCACATTTGGAGACACCCCCCCCCCCCCACAGACACCCAGGGTGCTCCAGTGACCCTTTGAGATAGAATAATCATGCACTAGAGTTTACCGAGCCCTTTCTAGGCACCAGCTCTGTGACTAGAGCTTTCCAAGAATCATCTCACTCAATCCCCTAACAGTTCCAGGGTGTGGAGCTATGCTTACCCACATTTTACACGTAGTGAAAGAGTCTTACAGAGGTGAAGGTATTTCCTGAAGATCCCAGAACCCAGAATCAAGGAAGGACACAAGCACCTCTCTGGCTCCAGATCCAGGCACCACCCTACAGCACATTCCCAAGGAATTCCTCACTGAGGGGTTTCCCTCAGAAACCCACCCCTCTGCATATATGGCCACTGTAATTAATCAGCCACAGTGCCCAATTCCTCCCAGCTGAAGGAACTGACTCTTGATCCTAGCTTGATGCGCTGGAGTGTCTCACGTAGAGCTGCCTTCTATTGTGGTATAACAAACTACAGCCACTTACCTATTTATTATCTCACAATTCTGTTAGGTCAGGATTCTGGACATGGTTTAGCTGGGTGTTCTGCTCAGGGTCTTACCAGGCTGAGATGAAAGTGTCAGCATGGACTGTACTCTCATCTGGGGTTGGAGCTTCTCTTCCAAGCTCACTGGTTCTTGGCAGAATTCAGTTCCTCGTGGTTGTAAGACAGATCTGCATGTGCTTTCTGCTATCAGGCAGGGGTCACTCTCAGCTACGAGAGGCCACTCTCAGGTCTGGGCCACATGGCCCCTCCAATCAAAACATGGCGCCCTACTTCTTTACCACCAGCAGGAGGAGAATGTCTATTGGTGCTTCCTGTCTCTTTTATGGACTCCCCTGATTAGGTCATTCTCACACCCAGTAATCTCCCTTTTGATTAACTCAAAGTGAACTAAGGGTCTTGATTACATTTACAAAGCCCCTTTTTGCAATGCCAATGTAAGCTATCTCATTCACGGGTGCAGGGTGAAATCCTCTTATTTCCAGGTGTGGCCTCACTCAAAGAGAGGGGATTATGGAGAGCTCCTACACCAGGGGCCCAGATCTTGGGAACCATTTTAGAACCCTGCCCACCACATAGCCCATTATTGGGTTCTGCCAGCCTCTTGCCAGGCCAATGTTGACTCTGCAATCCTTCATCCCCTCTGAGGTCTCTGAGAACAGTCACTTCACTCCCGTTCAAAAACAGGGACAACAAATTGTGTGTTCAGGTGTTGCAGGAATTCAGGAGGCTGTGTGGTCATCAAGTACCAACTGGTGACAGAGGAATGACCAAGGCTGCAAGTCAGAGAGATACACTCCACTAAGACCATAAGGGACAGATGCCTCTCCCTGTCCCACTTTTCCTGTCCCACCATTGGTGCATAGAAGGGAACCAGCGGCTAAGGCAGCCATCAGCCTTACCTCTGCCCCATTCAGAGATGTATGCAGCCTGGGCATGAATCACTTGCCTGTGAGGGCTGATGTTTGTCCAAACAGATGAAGTCTTTGCTCAATAACTTGGCACCTACCACATGGATTCTCTTCCACATTCAACAACAAATAGTGGATGAATTCCAAATGCCTATCAAGCCACACACTAATTAGGGCAAAGAAAAGGCGAATTTTCTGAGACAAAAGAGAGAGGAGGTACACTGGGCAATTCATGTCATAGATATGGAAATGCTGACCCTAGATGACAGAAATAACTATTAAATAAGATTTTACTCCTATCTTTTGTTGTTCAACAAAAATCCAGAAGAACTTGTGCCAAGTTTGATTCAATATACCTATTCAGAGCCTCCCTGGCTGCCACCAGGACAACATGCAAGTTTAATTCATCATTTCTTTTGGTGGCTGATATGGTAAAGAAAGAGGTTCCTGTGGTTCAGAAGGGCCTCCAGTGAAAAGTTGAAGTCTTTCTCTTTCTCTGAGGCCACACTCTACCAGGGTACCCTCTGGTCATGGTTTCTGGCTTCAGGTCTCCTGAGGGATTTCCCTGTCTTTTTGCTCTAATCCTGGGAGATTTCCTCAATTTCAGCTTCCAGATCTGCAACTTGGTATTCAGCCATTCCCAATTGATGATCCTACCTTCCCCTCTCACTTAAGAGTTCTTTATAATGTTTCAAAACCCCAAGAACACATTCAGGTTGTCCAAGGTTCCTTTTCATACCAGTCCATTGTCCTGTTAAAGCTATGTCTTCCTATAGCTTGTATGTACACATTCCACATGTGTGTGTATGTAACATGTATTTAATACATGTATATGTAATAATGTGTACTTTATTAATTTTATGTGTTAACATGTGTTATCTATGAATCAATATATAACATTTGTGTAATTATGTTATATATGTATATTATGTTCTATATACGCATATATACATATATGGTATGTACACATAATATTTATACAATTACATATACACAATTAATATTTATATCCAACAAAGTATCCTCCTGCTCCCTGGATTCTCTCTCCCCTGGCATCAGTTTTTTCATATTGCTCTTCTGGTGTTGAAAGTTTTCCTCACATCTCGAGTTTTCCTTTGAAAGGAGGGCTGCTGCAAGGATTAGTACAGGTGGTGAGGAAGAGGGTGGGACTCATGGGCAGTCAGGCCACCCGAAGGTCCTGGGGTACACAGGCTGTTAGAGCCTTGATCCTTCAGGGAGAGCTCTGCCCTTGCGGAGAGTTCCCACCCCGTCCAATCCAAGGCTTCAGCTGAGGGGCTTGCATGTTTTTGTTCGTGGACAAAGGGTAGAAAGTAATGGCCAACGCAGCCAGAGTCCCTGTGCAGCAATTACTGGGTCTTGCCACCACCCCTGTCTAAGTACTGACAGATGCACCCTTGTTTCCCCAGGGGAGAACCCCTGCTGACCTTCAGACATCCAGATTACAATCGACCCAAACAATCAGACCTCACCTGAATTATAACTCTTAAGATTTCCTCAAAATTCATGGCGCATTGATGGCCCCTTTCCTCTGTTCCTGTATTCATGTATTTTCTTGCTTTTCAAAATCATATTTTCTGTCATTTCATTGGAACTCTTAGAGGAAGCAATAGAGCTGCTTGGTCCATATCCACCATTGCTATCATCATTGTGTCCTGCCTTGGACAAAATCATCTCCTGCCATCCACCACCATCTGTGCCCACCTTGCCTCCTGAGACCTGGGGCTTAGGGGTTGGCTGTGGGCTGGACAGCCTCTTGTACTCAGTGTACAGGAAGGCCATGCTTTCCCCAGAGAAGCAGAACCCTGGGCCCACTTTCAGATATTCTGATCCAGTAGGTTAAGATGGAGCTCAGGATTTTAACAAGGGGACCTGGTAATTGGATCACAAGACTCTGACCACCCTCTGGAAACAGAAGCATTCTGGAGCCAGGTAACTTAGGCTTGACCCTCCTGCACCATCTGCTGGCTGTGCGGCCTTGGGAAATTTAGTCCCACTCTCCCAGCTATAACAAGGAGAGCATACTGGTCCCTTCCTTATGGGTTTTACTGGATGACTGAATGGTAAGATGCAGCAGAGGACAGAGGACAGTGTGTAGGAAGCACTTGAGTGTCCAGGAAGTGTACCTAGTTCCCGCTCTATGTGTGTATGGTGGGTTTCAGCTGGTTACCCTGAGTTGGGGCCTCTCAAGCCATGGAGTTCAAATTGTATCATTTATGTGATATCTTCATGAGCCAGTGGTGTGTGGAAGACAGTCAATTTCATCATAGGGGGACTCCAGCTCAATGTTACTTGAATCTTTCTGAAAGCTTTTTCAGGTTGTCCTGACCCCTTCTTGGACAAGACTTGTAACCATCAATCCTTTCAGCAAGCAGATTGTCTACCTCTAACGTCTTTGGATAATTTGCAATTGCAAATCTACTACTGTGAGGAAAACCAACCAAGCATTTTAGAATTATGCCCGATTTAAAGTAAAGAGTTTTTTTATCTCATTGGCTCGAGTGGATGCTACATTTGGTGTGCCTCACCCTTCACTCACATCGGTGTGTTTCTAAATGCCTTAGCAAGATGGTGTGCTCTGGAAGGTACGTAACTTTTACTCAGCATCACATAATTTTTGTTAAATACCTGTTCTTGGTAATAAGTACCTTCATCTTCTTTAAAGAAAAAATGAAATTCTACAGTTCTCTTAACACTCATCTACAGCTAGAGACATATTATGTTTATATATACCTTCATCTTGAGGTCAAGTTGGGTAATAATTCCAAAGGTTTTGAAGAAATCCCTGAGCTGGATACAAAATTGAGTCCATATAGAGAACAGAAATCTGAGACCAGAGCTCTAGCTGCTGCCAAAATAAATGATGGGATTTTATTCTACTTTGAAAAGATGAGAAGACATCAACTAGTGATAAATTAAGTGATTAAGATGAAATGGAAAAAAAATCTCCCTCTCTGATCTAACACGAATGTCAGCAGTTGGAAAAGAAAGCTGATTTGGAATATCAGAGTAGGTGGGTCAGAGTTCATCTTGATAAATTTCAAAGAAAAAGAATGACCTTGATTTAAATTGTTGATGCCTAGCTCTTCAAAAGAGAATGGAGGTTGTTTCAAAATACACCCTTTTTTCTTTGATGTTGCCAGGAGCTGAAAGATGAAAATACATCATTAAAAATGGATGTCAATTCAAAGAATATCTACTCTGGAAAACATGATCTTATCAGAGAAATAAAAGGAGGGAGAGAGGGAGGGAAAAGGAAGCTCATTTTAAGGTGATTCTGAAAATCAAGATTTTTTCCTTTTGGCACAAATGTAAAATCATGGGATTATGGGAAAAAACAGAGTAGTATAGAACTCTTTGTTTCCAATTTATGTTTCCCTTTAGCGCATTTCATACTTCAATGAAATTTCAGGGAAAATCGAGCTTTGCTTTTCTCTTTTTCAAATCCTTTCAAATCCCCTGCCCCTGCCCTGAGCAAGTCCATACTGTGAATGAAACAAAGAAACACAAGGGCACCCTCTTCACACCAAAGAACCTAGGTCTGCCAGCACAACTCAGTCCCCTATCCGATACATGATGGTCACCAAGGGTTGGCTCTAGTTTTGCAGGTCGTGGGTTCCCTGCCAGCTTCCTCAACCTCTGAGTTTTCAGGCCCCATCAGCCCTAAGGTTGGGAGTGAGAGTGGGGGCAGCCCCCACAGGAGAGTTTTGGAGTAATCTGAATTTAGATACTGAAGGCTTTCCAAAACTCTTTTCTGATAGAAACTATTTTTTTTTCAGTATTTCTCTTTATCATTCTTATATATACGCTTGTAGTTATCGATTTAGAGTGAAGCTTCCCAACTGTGTTATATTGTTTTCTACTCTTCACCACCACACATTGATTTCAGTCTCCCAGAGCTACTGGCTCTCCTATCTTAGGTTGTTCACTTGAGCTACTGGTGCAATGTTTATTACACACAATAACAATTACAATAGGGGCACTTTTGTGGCTCAATCAGTTAAGCATTTGGCTCTTGATTTTGGCTCAGGTCATGATCTCAGGGTCTTGAGATGGAGCCCCACGTCAGTCTCTGTGCTGGACATGGGGCCTGCTTAGGATTCCCTATCTCCCTCTCCCTTTGCCCCTCTCCTGCTGCTTGCCTTCTCTTGAAAAAAAAATTTTTTTAATTAAAAAAATAACAATTACAACAATAATAATAATACTCCTTAAAATTCAACAACGTAAAAATCAGTGTAATCTGTCACATCGATAGGTGAAAGATGAAAAATCACATGATCATATTAATAGATGCAGAAAAAGCATTCGACAAAGTCTACCCATTTATGATTAGTCTCTGTAAACTAGGTATAGAGAGAAACTTCCTCAATTGGATAAAGTACCTCTACAAGAACGCTATAACGAACATCATACTTAATGGTGAGAAGCTAGAAACCTTCCCACTAAGAACAGGAGCAAGGCAAGCTTACCCTTTCTCACCATGCTTTCAACATTGTACTGGAAGCCCTAGCGAAAGCAACGATACAAGAAGAGGAAATGAAAGATTAGGAAAGAATAAATAAAACTGTCTTTATTTGCAGATGACACGATTATCTACATGGAAATTCTGATAAAACTTCAAACAAAACGAATTTATGAAAACATTTCTGCAACTAATAAATGATTACAGCAAGGTTCTAGGACACGAGGTTAACGTACACAATTCAATTGCTTTCTATATACTGGCAATGGAATTTGAAATAATAATACTGTTTTGTGATTATTTTGATTTGAATTCCTAATGCTTAAATCAAATTGAACTCTTCTTCTTTTTTTACCCTCTTTTTAATTGTGGAGTTTCATCTTTTAGTTTTCTTTAGCTCTTCTCTGCCCCATTTTGTCTTCCAGTTCGAGCTCAGGGGAAGAAGTCACAGTGAGTAAGTGGATCTCTCCTCCATCCCCCATCCCACTCTCAGGGAGAACAGCACATCAGTCAGCAGCAACCACACACAGTGCTCATTCAGTCATAGCTGTCCTGGGAAAGAGTTACGAGTAAGGCAATAATGTACCTACAGTTTTTAATGTATGCTTTTATGATCAATAAATACAAAATTTGAAGGTTAAATGCAATAAACACTTCTGGTTTGGAACACCATATTTTCTCCTAGGAGACCAAGGGACTAAAAAGGACTTTTGTTCCTTTAACTATATGGGAGTAAAAAAAAAAAAAAAAGAATTCTCTTTGGGAACAAAAGACCTTGAGACTTTTAAAGTATAAAAGATGACATTTCTTTTTTTTTTTTTTTTTTTTTTAAGATTCATTTCTTTCTTTCTTTGGTGTGGGGAGGAGCAGAGTGAGAGGAAGAGAGAATCTCAAGGACGGTCTCAGTCCTATGACCCTGAGATCACCACCTGAGCCAAAACCAAGAGCCAGACGCTTAACCAACTGCGCCACTTGGGCACCCCTAACAGATGACATTTCTGTAAAAGAATGCCACCATTTAGCATATTATAACAGAGAATTAGGATTTAATGTGGTAACAAAACTACTTTCTTTGCACCTGGATTAGCTCACAACTTCTGATAATATTAGGGCCCAATTCTCTAGAATTGGTACATTATTGTAAAGAACTCAAGTCAGATATAAATTTACTCATCTAACTTTCTTTTAAAGAGGCCCAGACTAAGGTTTTCTACTTTGAGTATGTATCTTGTTGACTTTGATTATGGGGCTCAGAGGATCCTGAGTTGATGACATTTTTAATATTATATTTAACTGAAGGATTGCTTACTGTATCTGAAATTAACCACATCCAAATCTTAACTCTTTCCATCACATTAACCATGTCATTGATGTCTCCTCTCTGTCCCCGAATTTTAAAAAGGTTCATAATGACCGTAGGTGGGAACATTCCAACATCTCATATTCACCCATCTTCTGAGTCTAGCCTGCATTTCCAAACTCACTTGCTGCTATCGCATGATACCCTTGCTCCTTATTCTCCTATCTCAACCCCAGGATCATTTGTTCCAACATCAAGGATTCATAACCATTTCCTAAAAACACCACAAGCCCCTTGCCTTCTGGCCTTTACATACTTTGTTCCCCATCTAGGCATCTTTCCTCCCACACAGCCATTTACAGCTACTAAGTTCAATAATTCTTTAAGGCCAGTCATAGATGCCATCATCTTATCAAAGATTTCCAATTCCAAATGACTATCTTCTTCTGTTCCCCCCTTAGAACATGGGATTTTAGTCTAGCCTTCATCACATCCATTCATTCAGTTTAATTGAGCATTTCATTAGGCTTTGGCAGATTATCAGGCTCTAGCATATATGTTTGACAACTTTCTATTAAGTGGTCCCAGCCTTCTAGTAGCTTAGGGCTTTTCTTGATATTGTAGTACTTGTGTTTATTCTTCTTCATTAGATTGTAAGCTCACCAAGGACAGAAACTCTTCTACTTAGTTTAGTGGTGGGTTATTGACAAATGTTAAAGGAAGCCAATGCAACTACAAATCAGCTCATGACAGGAAGACGACTCTTGGCACCTATGGGGTCACAGATACCCTGCCTTCAGATAACAATCCAATGAAAGCAGCAATAAAAGAAGACCTAAATGTACAATTTGATTACAATGTTCATGTGGAAAGATAAACAAAAGTAGTCAGAAAAAACTTGGAAGAGGAGCGCCTGGGTGGCTCAGTTTGTTAAGCGTCCAACTCTTGATTTTGGATCAGGTCGTGATCTTAGGGTTGTGAGATCAAGTTCTTCTTTGTGTTCCATGCTGGGTATGGAGGCTGCTTACTATTCTCTCTTTCCCTCTCTCTCTGTGCCTCCTCTGCTCCCTCTCTAAAAAAATTAAAAATAAAAATAAATAAAACAAGAGCTGAAATAATCCTAGAAAAATTAAAACAATCAATCAATTGACCAATCAATCAAACCTTGGAAGAAAATAACAGGGGAGGGAGCTATCCCTACCAGATATTAAAACATATTATAAACTTCCATTCATTAAAATAGTGTGGTGCTGGCAAATGAAAGAATAACAGGTCAGTGAAACAAATATGAAGTCCTGAAAAAGAACCACGTACATATGGAGATAGATTATATCATAAAGACGCCTTCTTAAATCAGCCAGGAAAGGGGTTCCCGGATGGCTCAGCTGGTTGGGCGTCTCCCTTTGGCTCGGGTCATGATCCTAGGGTCCCGGGATCAAGCCCTCCATCAGGGTCCCTGCTCAGTGGGGAGCCTGCTTCTCCCTCTCCCTCTGCCACTCTCTCAGTCTCCCTCTTTCTCTCTCAGATAAATAAATAAAATCTTTTTAAAAAATCAGCCAATAAAAAACAGAATTCTGAAATGAATGTTGGCACAACTGGATAGTTACCTAGAAAAAGTAAAATTGTATCCATAACGGCACTCCACACCAGAAAGTGTTATAAACGTAATAGAAATGTAAATGTAGAATTTCGAAATTATCTAAGTTCTAGAAGAAAATAAGAGTAAACTTCTTTATCACCAGGGAAAAGAAAACCTCCCTTATTATGATTCAAACTTCAAAATTTAGAAGCATTGAAAGAAACAACCTTAAAGAAAATGAGGCAAGATACATTGAGAGTGAGTTTATAGCAAGAAAAACAGTGTAAATAGCCCTTAACCGTATGAAAAGATGATCTACCTCATTCAATATGAGGGAAATGCTGGGGGTGGGGGGGTGGGTAAAATGGGTGAAGGTGGTCAATAGGCATGAACTTCCAGTTACAAAATAAATAAATCCTGAAGATGTAATGTACAACATAGTGACTGTGGCCAATATTATACTGTATATTTGAAAGTTGCCAAGAGAGTAGATCTTAAAATTTCTCATCATTGGGGTGCCTGGGTGACTCAGTTCATTGAGGGTCCAACTCTTGATCTCGGCTTGGGTCTTGATCTCAGAGTCTTGATCTCAGGGTCGTGAGTTCAGGCCCCACATTGGGCTCTATGCTGGGTGTGGAGCCTACTTAAAAAGAAAAAGTTCTCATCACAAGAAAAATAAACCTATAACTATGCTTGGTAATGGATGTTAACTAGACATACTGTGGTGATCATTTCACAAGATATACAAATATCAAATCATTATATCATATACCTGAAACTAAAGTAAACTTTTATGTCAATTATATGTCAATTAAAAAAAAAAGAATTTGGGGGGCAACTGGGTGGCTCAGTCATTAAGTGTCTGCCTTTGGCTCAGGGCCTGATCCCAGAGTCCTGGGATCGAGCCCCACATTGGGCTCCTCCACTGGGAGACTGCTTCTTCCTCTCCCACTCCCCCTGCTTGTGTTCCCTCTCTTGCTGGATTTCTCTCTCTCTCTGTCAAATAAATAAATAAAATATTAAAAAAAAAGAATTTGGGAATGACTTTAACAAATTACAAATTCTAAGATACATGCTGTTAATAGGGTTTGAACTCTAGGTAGTTAAATTAAAATAACTAATGTAAATTTTATTTAGATAGAAATAAATATTGATAGTCAAGTTCAATTTTTCACTTATATAACAGTTCCACTTATATAACAATTTGTAGTCCTCTACAAGAGATATCATGTTCAACATGTAAAAATGATTGATTTCAATGAATTTGGACAACTGAAAAATACAACTTTAAAATTATACTGAATACATAAACTTTCTTCAAAGAGATTTACTTTCAAATAGAGGGGGAAATGTTTTTGTAGGCTTTTCTGATTGTTCTGATTCTGACTTAAGTGGGAGTTGGTTCTAACAGGAGTGGCTAAGATTAGACATGCACACCACAGGTATCTTTATACCACCAAAAGCAGACATCGTAATTGATCATGGACTATTTAATCCTATAAGCCTGGATTCAGCCACATAACTTTTTTCAAACCAGCACACAAGTCAATCCCAACAACTGATTCCTTAGTACCCGTTGCTATTCCTTGCCTTTGAAAAAACAATCTTCCTTTTTTTATTATCTTATTTTATTTAAATTCAAATAATTAACATAAAGTGTATCATTAGTTTCAGAGGTAGAGTTCAGTGATTCATCAGTTGCATATTACACCCAGTGCTCATTACATTATGTGTCCTCCGTTTTTTTAAATGAATTTATTACTTTTTTTAAGATTTTATTTATTTGATAGAGAGAGAGAGTGCACAAGTAGGGAGAGTGGCAGGCAAAGGGAGGAGCAGGCTCCCTGCCATGCAGGGAGCCCGAGGAGGGGCCCAATTCCAGGGTCCTGGGATCATGACCTGAGCGGAAGGCAGACACTTAACCTACTGAGCCACCCAAGTACCCCAAATCACCGGCCATCCTTAATGCCCATCACCAGTTACCCCATCCCCCCACCCTCAAAAACAACTTTTAAATAGGAGTGGAGGAAAACGTAAATGGTCACTATAACAATGCATAAGTCTTCATAATTCTGAACAATGGGAAAATAGAAGAAATACAAATTAAAACTAAACTGGGATACCATTTCTCACCTACTGGGTTGTCATAAGTACAAAAGGTTGACAGCAAATTGCTGGAGAGACAATGAGGGAGCAGGCATTCTCAAACACTGGGGGCGTTAATGTAACAGAGGGAAATTTGGCAATACGGAACAAAACTGCATATGTATTCACTCTTTGGCCCTACAATCACACTTCTAGGAATCTAGCTCAAAAATGCCCTTGCAAAAATGTAAAAAAGATGTAAGCTAAAGGGCATTCATTGCAGCAAAAGAACAGAAACAGTCCATGTGTCAAAATAGCAGGAAGCTGAATGCACTATATGTGCCATGAAATGGTAAATATGAAGGAGGATTCTGGGCAGTGGTTATGTTAGGGCTGTTGTGTTATTCCCTTCACTTTTGTGTTTGCTTAAACTATTTTTATCATAAAATGTTAACTACCCCTCCCTCCCCCTGGAAGATTGGCCCTGGAGGAATGTTGGTAATTTTTTTTTCTAATTTACTCCAAGGGTGTCTCATTAAAGCAAAGATCTGAGGGTGGTCTGTGCCTCTCCAGGAGCTTGCAACAGTCTTCTGTTCAGGAAATATCGAGTGTTTCTAAAGTTTGAAAGCCATTACTGTATCAGACCTATGCCTGGCTACTTTACAGAGAAATATTTTGTTGCCTTCGCAATTCTTTTCCACTCTTCAAATTTACGAGTCTGGCTGCCCTTCAGGCTTTCACTGGCTGCGTCAGTTTCAGTTGGTACTGTCCCTGTCTGCTGGCCTGTAACTGCAGTGAAATGTTGCTATAATTTGAGGCGTCTCTTGACTTTTCAGTACCCACAGCCCCCGAAGTGTCTGTTTCTCTTCCCTAGGCAGCACTGTTCATGGGATGAGGACATTACAAAGTTCAACAGGGTGTTAGATACCTTTTCACAGCCAAAACACACCACCCGCCCCACCCCGTACCTCCTCCCCCCCCACCTCAAACTAGAAAGCAACCTTGCAAATAAGTATTAAAATGAAATGAGATTGTGTTGATAAACAGAAAGTGCAAGGGAAATTAAGTGCTAATTAAATGGGAGGTATGTTATATAAAAATGCCAGCCACATAGTTTCACCATCCCAAAGGCGGACTTGGCTCACAGCTTGCTCCACCCAACTGGAACTAGTATGTATAAATATTTCCACTCTCACCTAAATATCTTCCGTTTATATTTCCTAATCCTTTATTTCCTTCCCCAACTCAAGAGAAATAAATCGAAAGTAGCAATTTTAACATTCTATAGGAATTTCTGATCTAACTCACTTTAAAAAAAAAATCTTTCAGCACCTTATGAATCTGCACACACTTCTCTGCACTGAAGATATGAGAAAGATTCTGGAGACATGATAAAATCTGTTTTATTCCACCCAAGATCAAAGCTCTTCCAATCAGTGTCCAGGACTGTGGGGTAAGCAGGTCACCTTGGTGGTCACCTGGTCCAACCTCCTGGCTGATCCGAACATCTTGGAGGTTGGCTGCCTGAGCCTCAGGTTTTCTACTGCATGCACACCACTTCTGCAGCTGTCTCTCAGGACAGAATCTGTTTTTATATGAAAGGGTCACTATGGGCATGGAGAGAGAAGGGCATGGGCAAGGAGGCAGCTTTGGAGTATATGACAGATACCTTTCTAGTCTTCCCTGCTGTAAGTTTCTCACACCTGTCCCATTTTTCCAGGCCCGTAGCTACCCTACCTTCCTTTCCTTTCACCTGGATAATTGTTTTCTGTCTTCACCCTCTCTGATGTATATTCTACCCTCAATACCTTCCCTTTAATCTACTTTCCACATTGTCACCAGAAGAGCTCTTTAAATGCAGCTTCAAAGTCAAAATCCCTCTGCTTTCAAAATTGTCTAAACACGAAATACCAATTTCCCCCATCAGCTGAGCAAAAGTAGATAGGTGGATAGCGTCTCATCTGTTTAGATGTGATAAAATCAGCTCACTCACTCCATGCGGTAGTACAGCATTTTGGAAAGACTGTGTCTATCTAAATTCAAATGCACTTTTCCTTTGAAGAATCCAGTTCTAGGAATCCAACCTTTATCAGTTCTTTACCCTGTGCATCAAGGTGCATGTGTGATATGTTTATGTCTCCCTGTTTGCAATAGGAAATTGTTAAAGATATCCAAATACTTATCAATATGTAAATGATCAAGCTTATTTTGGAAACACTTTGGAGAGCACACAGCAGACCTACCACAATAGTTAAGATAGATCTGTATGTCCTGCAGGGAAAGATAGCCCATATCACCTTCCCACTGTCACAAGTTAAGCAAAGATACGGGATAAGTCACATGACTCCCACTTCTCTAAGAAAAAACTATATCCTTATGGAGAAGGCCAGACTGTATGAAGTCTTTTCATTGGCACCAAGCACCAAATCATTAAGGTGCCTCCTCCTTTTATATAATAATGGTTTTCAAAACTATAAAATAGATATAAGACCAACAAAGTTCTGATTTTTCTCCTCACCCCAAAAGTCTCATTTTGTGCTGGTGCACTGGCCATAACCTTAGCCTTTTTATTGTTAACTCACTTCAGAGATCGGGTGACATTTCTGTAGAGGATGGGTAAAGGGCTTATAACCATATGCTTTTGTGTGTGTGTGTAGTTTAGCTATATATACTTTTTCCGAGAGTGCCAGGTCTTACTAATATCTCAGCCCTCCCCTCGACTCCCCACCTTGGTGTCATCACATCAGATTTCTCACCAGCCTCAGAAACGGTCTTCAGAGTACTGGCTGGGCTTCATCTCACCCTGTCGCCCCTCCCATCGTCTTTCTCCCTGCAGGCTCGTACCCTGACTCAGCTGACTCAGGGTTCCTTCCCATTCCAAAAGACCAGGAAGAGTCATGATTCTATCTTAGAAAATAAAAGTTATACACTAAGGCCAAAAAAAGAGAACAGATCTGTACCTATATCTATATCATCTATCTATACCTGTATTTATATAGATAGATAGATTGCCATTGCAATTCTATATAGCTATATATAGCTATATAGATATTATATATTAAAGATTTTATTTGAAAGAGAGTGCACGTGCTTAAGTATGAGCCAGGGGGAGGGGCAGAGGGAGAGGGACAAGCAGACTCCCTGCTGAGCAGGGAGCCCGACATGGGGCTCTATCCCAAAACTACGGTGGACTCAGGTTCAAAATGACCAAACCCTGGAATTACCAAACAGGCACAATGGTTAGGCGGGAAATCAAAAGAGTGAATTCACAGGAGAATTCAGGTTATTAAAACCAGAAATAGTAACCATTAGGAAGTGTCAGGTGCAAACTAGGAATTAGGTTATTTAAGAGAATCTGAGCAATGCATTAAAAAATGTACAAAAGCCAATTTCAGAGCATCAAAAGAAAGAAGTCCGCTGAGAAATCAATAGTGGGCGAAGCATGAAAACAGCCAGTACATTCAAGAACAACAGCGACTGGGGGAACCCGGCTGGCTCAGTTGGTGGAGCTTGTGATTCTTGATGTCGGGGTTGTGAGTTCAAGCCCCACGTTGTGTTTACAGATTACTTAAAAAAATAAAAATCTTAAAAGAATAAGAGCAACAGTCATTTGAAAAAAACGGCTGCAAGTGGTAAAAAATGAATATTAAGGCAACAAAACACAATTTTATAACTAGTAAGTTAACTAGTATATAATGAAAGTCCTGGGCTGGCAAGCTCTATGCAAGTTGGTGCCCTGGCATGTACACATATAACCTCCATACCCTTTCCCCTATAGCAGAAACACTTCCCCAAGCAAGGCATGAGCTCCAGAACTGGTGGCATGGAAGAGGATAATTGCACAAGACTTTGAGTGGGAAGGAAACAGAGACAGGGCCAGGGAGAAGAGGTGTGGGTGAATGTGACTGGAGGCATTGAACTTCCCATTTCACTGGGACACCAACCTTATTGCCCCATGTCTCTCTGTTCTACCCCACCATGTTCTCTGCCTTTCCTATGGGATGAAGAAGAGAAAACATGTATATCCTAACAAACACCTGCATGGTGAGATAATATGCTGATATTAACCTGGTGAGATAATAAGCTGATATTAACCAAGGTGTCTTTCCCTACGTCCCTCCTCCCATTTCAGCAGCAACCTGGAAATTCTTGTCTTACCGGCTAGGGAATGGCTAGAAGGGCTGCAGAGATCTAGCACTTGGGTTCTCAAAAGAGACTTTTGAAATTTCGTGGCAAAGAAAAACAGCTGAGAGAGACCTCAGGGAAGCTCACGAGGAGAGTCATTCCTCTCTCTCACTCCCACCCAACTTGACAATGATGCCGGAGTCCAGTGGAAAAAAAGGAGGGCCCATGGGCACAGGGGCAGAGAGAAACTCTTTGCAGTCTTTCTCTCACTGGCTTCTTCCTACCATGGACTTTTTCTTTTTTATTCAGTCTTCTGTCACATCTGTGTTTGTTCTACTATTTTCAGTTCTATCTACTATACCCCAAGATCTCCGTTGCTCTTTTTTTCAAATTCATGTACTATTATTATTATTATTATTATTATTATTATTATTATCATTATTTTATGTGTGTATTGGCTCTCTGCTTCTTATTCCCCTTTCCCCACTGTCTCACTTATTCTTTCTTCAAATATTTATTAACAACATACTATGTGCCAGACATTGTTCTGGGCACTAGAGGCGTAGGAGCAATGCAAACATTTCATCCTCCTGTTTTCACAGACTGTATATCCAAATAGGTGAGGGGCAGCACAGAAAAGGCATACAATAAACAAAATCAGCATGTAGAGCACAATATCAGGTAGTGATGGGGGCTTTGAAGTAAATCAGGGAGAGGGACCAAAGAGGCCGAGGAAGATGGGATTTCACATATGAACAGGCAGGCAGCGATCTGGGAGAAGGGACGTCCAGACTAGGGGACCAGCATACCTGGGGGCTGAGGTGGGAGCTGACTCAGCATGTTCAAGGAGGAATCAGGAGGTCAGTGTTGCCTATACAGGTGTGAGCAAGGGGAGAGGAACAGCATGGGGTCTTAGAGACAACTGAAGGCAAGCATGCTGGGCTTTACTATGGAAGGGACTTTGTAAAGTCAACAGACGGTTTTGAACAGAAGAGCAACCTCATCTGATAACACACTTTTTAAAAGATCACCCAGGCTGCTATGTAAGAAATACACCAGAGTGGTGGAGTCGAAGCTGGAGGCAGGAGTCTATTGTAGTACTTTAAGGGAAAGATTGCAGCTTGGATGAAGACGGTAGCCATCAAGGTGGTTACACTGAGGAGAATGAGTTAAGGTACGCTATGAGTGCAGACGTGTAGGATTTGTTTACATAGTGGATGTGAGCAGTTTCTTCCTCTTTCTGAGCTCTTACTTTTTTTTTTTTTTTTTTTTAAATGTAGGCTCCACACCCAGCATGGAGACCAATGTGGAGCTTGAACTTGCAACTCTGAGATCAAGATCTGAGCTGAGATCAAAGTCTGATACTTAGTCGGTTAAGACTAAGCCACCCCGGCACCTCTGAGCCCTTACATCTGTTTCCCTTTCTGGAAGTTTCTCTTTTCTCCCTTTCTTCTTCTTTTTTTTTTTTTTTAACTTTTTGTAGTTTTTAAAAAAATTTTTAAAGTAGGCTCCACACCCAACATGGGACTTGAACTCACCACCCCAAGATGAAGAGTCACATGCCCCACCAAGTGAGCCAGCCAGGAGCCTCTTTTCTTTTTAACTTTTGACACTAAAGATCTGAACTAAATGTTGTATATTTATTAGTCTTTCTGGGAAAATCTTCATGTCTTAATTTAAATGTGTCTTTTGAACTTTATAATTTATTTAAAATAAAAAATAATAGGGGCATCTGGCTGGCTCACTTGGTGGAGCATATGACTCTTGATCTCGGGGTTGTGGGTTCAAGCCCCACACTGGGTGTAGAGATTACTTAAAAGGAAAATCTTTGGGGTGCCTGGGTGTCTCAGTCAGGTAAGCATCTGACTCTTGATTTTGGCTCAGGTCATGATCTCAGGGTTGTGAGATCAAGCCCTGCGTAGGCTCCATGCTCTTAGGATTCTCTCTCTCTCTCTCTCTCTCCCCCTCTGCCCCCTCCCCTGCTCTCACTCTCTCTCAAAAATAAAAAAATAGAAAATTATAATAAAATAAAATCTTTAATAAATAAATAATAAAAATTAAAATAAAAAATATTAAATTACTGATGTTTGTGATAGGATTTTTTTTATTTATATGTGTTGCTCAATTCCTTTTATCAGAGTGCCAGGAGCCATTTTTCTTCTTGTTTTTCATTCTAAGTAAAAATACCTTCTTTTTCTACATAAAAATATGAGACATTCGTGTAGGTGTATATTAATACAGTGACCACTGCAGTAACAATGAACACCGTATTACCCAGACTACAGTTTCTAAATATCATTTCCCATAGAAAGCCATCAGGGCTTTTTGGAGAAATGGTTTATTCCAGAGCTAATGTTGGAAATGTGCAAGATGAGCCTGGAACATCATACTGTCCAAGACATGAGGGAAGCTGTCAAGTGCAACTGGAGTTGTGTCAAAAAGACCCAGAAACCAACCTGAACAGACCCTCACTGCCCAATAACAGAGCAAGTGGAGCCCTAGAATGCTATCTGCAGTGACTGAAAGACATCAAGATGTTAAAATCCACAAATTCATTTTGATACAAAACACAATACCCAAATTGGTCACCATTGGGGAATAGTAGGAACCAATTCATTATTCTGCAAACTATACAACATTTGTTAATATAATAAATGGAAATAATACAGCATTTTTAAAAAAGACTGACTGGAATGTCAGTGTATTGAGAGTTCCTGGAAAGTTAATTTAGCCTAGTCCACTGACTACAGTGGCAGTTCAACAGAGCTTGATTGCTAAGAAGACTCAAAGGATCCAATGGCAATGCTGACAATTCCATAGGTTATTATAGGAAAAGAATACAATGTACTGTGTATAGCAACAGCATTAAAGTAAGGACATGCATCCCTGCCAAAGATCAACTCCCAGGAAGGTATTCAGAGAGGTCAGCAGCCTGCTCCTCTGTGCTCCCTCTAACGGGGCTGTGGCCAGGTGCACACTCTCTCTCTAATAAGGAACCATGTGGCCGGAGAGACAAGTGCTAAGCAGACCGATAAAGCAGAACCAAGATGTGAAGCCTAATTGGGAAGGTGAGGTACAAAGATCCCCAAAGACTAAGGCCAGAGAACCGAGTCTGGATAGCTTTTCATTGTATTAATACACACTGAGGTGTTTTCCAGCTTTTAGCTATTTGAATTAAGTTGCAATGAACAAGCCTTTTCGTGTACATGTATTTTCGCTTCTCTAGAGTACAAGGACTAAAACTGCTGATTACAGATGTTTAATTAAATAAAAAAACTACCAACTATTTTTCCAAAGAAGTTGTACCAGTTTTGCACTCCCAGTAGCAATGCATGAGAGTTCCAGTTGCTCCACATCCTTGCTCACACTGGGTATGTCATCCCTTTGCATGTTATCCATTGTACCACCTGGTCCTGAAGTTTCCCTTATGGGAAGGATGTAATTATGAACTTAATATCTTACGTTAATATAGAGCTATTCCTATTTCTTATTCATTTTGTATTAGTTTTGGTAAACCATGTTTTTCAAGGAAATTATTTTTTCCACCTAATTTGTGTTAGTTTTTGTAAGACATGTTTTTCAAGGAAATTATTTTTTCCACCCAATTTGTTAACTGTATAGGCATGAAGTTGTTTTCAGTGTTTCTTCATTATTCTTTTAATACCTGGAGGTTGTAGTGATAATGTGATTCCATTTCACTTCCACTTTTTGTGCTATTGTTGTCCTATATTTTTAAATTTACTTGCTATAAATCTCACAATAAATTGGTATAATATTTTTGTAAGCAATCATTTACCTCTTAGAGATATTAAGAAATGAAAAATAATATGGAGTCTTTAATATTTTATATTTACTCCATCTAGTATTATTTACTGCTTTCTGCCAATCTGGATTTCCACCTGGTTTCATTTACTTTCAGTCTAAAGAACTCCTTTTAGCTTCTCTCCTAATTCATGTCAGCCAGTGACAAATTTGCTTATCTTAAACTATCTCTATTTCACCCTCACTTTGACAGATAGTTCTGTTGGATATAGAATTCTGAATGGACATTTTTTCTTTCAGTGTTTTAAAGATATTCTTTACCTGCTATTCTCCCTTGTTTCTAATAAGAAGTAGCTGTCATTCATATCATTTCTTTATATATATATATGTTTTTCTGTGGCTGCTTTCAAGATTTTCTCCTTATCTTTTATTTTTAATAATTTTATTCTAATGGCTTAGTTCTGTTTTTCTTTTATTCATCCTGCCCAGAATTTTCTAAGACTCTTATAAACTCATGGAAGCTTATGTTATCTCCAAATTTGAGAAATGTTTGTCCATTATTTTTCTCAAACACTTTTCCTGCCCTGTCTTTCTCATTGCCTACCGAAGCTCCAATTATACATATGTTAGGTCACTGAACATTGATCCTACAGATCAATGACTCTGTACTCAATTTTTTCTTTTTTTTTTTAATATTTTATTTATTAGAGAGAAAGAACACATGTGAGAGAGAAAGTATGAGGGGAGAGGGTCAGAGGGAGAAACAGACTCCCTGCTGAGCAGGGAACCCAACACAGGACTCGATCCTGGGACTCCGGGATCATGGCCTGAGACAAAGGCAGATGTTTAACTGGCTGGCACCCAGGCATCCCTCAGTTTTTTCAATAATTTTTTTTCTCTTTCTTTTTCAGATTGGTTAATTTATATTTACCTATCTCGGTGTGTACTGAATATACCTCTGTTATCTTCAATCTATTGTTAAGCCCATCCAGTAAAATTTTCATTTCATACATTGTACTTCTCAGTTTTAGAATTTCCATTTGGTTCTTTTAATAGTTTTAAGTTTTCTGCTGATATCCCCTATTTTTTTAAATTCATCATGACCATATTTTTATTTGCATTTAAACATATGTACAATAGCTAATTTAATGTCCTTGTCTTCTCATTTTAAATCTAGATCATAAAGGTTTGTTTCTATTTTTTTATTTGGTTTTGATTTTGGTTTTTGCCAGTTATGTATCACATTTTTCTGTTTCATCTCACATTTTGCATGACATTGTGTATGTTGGGTTGTTAAAAGTTTTGTTTTGTTTTGTTTTTATCTTCCTTTAGGCCTGTGTGTGTGGGGGGTGTGTGTGTGTGTGTGTGTGTGTGTGTGTGTTTCTGATAGGCAGTTAATTCATTGGTGTTCAATCTGATCCACTTGAAACTTTCTAGACTTTGATATCATAGGTCTAGAGTAGCCCTTACTCTTGGACTGATGTAGTCTTTCCTTAAGGCATGGCCTTCCTGAGGCCATTTAAATGAATATTCAGGGTATCAGCACTGTGTCTTTGAAGACAGAAACTTCTGGTGAATGAGAATTCCTATATTCCCCAGCCCCTCCAGCACTGGGCAATCTCTGTAATTTCTGTTTAACTCAACAGCCAGATCTTGCAGAGTATTGACTTATACTTTCATAGCTTAATAGTTAACCAAAGACTTAAGTAGACACTATACAAATTTCTAAAACTCCTTTCTTGCACTGTTCTTTGCTCTTTCTGATAGTCTACCACCCAAATCAGCTACTTAAACAACTCTGAACTTTAGGCAAGGCCCCTAGCACTCAGTGAAGTTATGTGCTCTGTGTGGGCTCTACTTCCATCCACCTTCAGCAGCAGTTTGGAAAATACCCGCAGATAACAATTGAGACAATACTTGGTGTTCATCCTATGTTTTCCCCTTCGTTCAGGGGTCACAGTCCAATGTCTGAAAACAACTGCTTTATGTATTTTGTCCATATGTGTAGTTGATTATGATGGGAAGTCTTTTTGTATCAGTTACTCCATCATGGCTAGATGTAGAAATTGACAAGAGGCTTCTTCTTTCCTTTCTTTTTTTTTTCTTTAGTTAAAGTTTGTACTTCAATAATTTACAAACAGCATCACATATAGATTATACTTTACATAATTTTCTACAAACTTTAAAATAAGAAATAAATATTTAAATGAATGTAAAGTATGAAACAGAGTTTTGAAATAGCTTAATTTAAAAAAAAATTATTTTGAGGAAATCAGAGTAACAGAGCCCTTCTGCTGACTCTGCTTCAAATGCTACCTCCTACCATGTCAGCACATGATTCTCTGGTACTGGATTTAAAATGCATTTGCAAAATCAGATGAGAAATAGATGTGTACATGTAGTATAAGAAGAAATATGTTTGGTCATTATCTCTGGCTCCTGAAACAGAGTTCCTATAACCCTTGGAATTTCCTGTGTATTAGCAGTCTTTTGTCATTCATAGAGCCCCTCTTGAGCCCATTTGAGTTTATGCTAATGAGGTGACATAGGGTCATCAGGATGGGACTGGTCACTAGAAAATCTAAGTGATTGGAAGGTTGGAACTTTCAACCCCACCAAGAAACCCCTGGGAAGGGGAGGAGAAGCACTGCAGATTAAGCCCCATAGTAACTGTAGAATAGGGAGATTCAATAAGTTTTCACATTGGTGACCACATCCACATGTTGGGAGGGTGGTAAACTCCAGATCCACTGGAACAGAAGCTCCTCCACTTGGGACCCTTTCTTCTAGACCTCACCCTCTGTACCTCTTCATTTGATTATTCATGTGCATCCTTTATAATAGCTTTTATAGCGGTGCCTGGGTGGCCCAGTCGGTTGAATGCCCCTGCTCGGTTTCAGCTCAGGTCATGATCTCTCAGTTGTGGAATCAAACTCCCCATTAGGCTCTGTGATCAGTGAGGAGTCTGCTCCAGATTCTTTGTCCCTCTTCCTCACACACTTACTCATGTGCTCATGTTCTCCCCCTGCTCATGTGCTCTCTCTAAAATGAATAAATAAAATCTTTAAAAAATAGCTTTTATAATAAGCTGTAAACCTAAGTTGATATTTTTGTTAAAGAACAAAAATTCACCTGAGTTGGGGTGCCTCAGTAGTTCAATCGGTTTGTCATCTGACTCTTGATCTCAGCTTGGGTCTTGATGTCAGGGTTGTGAATTTCAGCCCCACATTGGGCTCCATACTGGTTGTGGAGCCTACTCGGAAAAAGAATAAAAAGTCAGCTGAGTAAATTGGAAGATTTAATTGGTTTTATTAACTGATTCTCAAATCAGGCAGCATCCCATCTGGCAAGTAGAGGGGAGCTCTGAGATATTGTACAAAATGGAGTGTTTTCATAGGAAGGAGGGTGAAGCAAGGAAATTATTAACAAAAGAAAAGAAAAGATTGTTTCAGGCAAGGTCATCCTCCCTCTAGGGGAAGGACAGAGGTTCTTACTAGGTGGATTACCTCACCTTCCTTTGAGGAATGGAGAGAGGGCTCCTGTGACAGATTACCTCAGTGGTGCTGACCAGAAAGTTCTTGACCAACCATTTAAGACCACATTTCAGTGAGAGATTGAAACTGCAATTAGGTTATATATTAAGCCCTAGTTTGGTGACTTCTAAGTGGCTCCATTTTGGGCCTGTGATTTTCTTTTTAACATAGCTGAGTTCTGTGAGTCACCCTCGCAAATTAATAGAACCCGAGGAAGAGGTTGTGAGAACCTCCATTTTGTAGCCAGTTGGTCAGAAGCACAGTTGACAATTGGCAACTGGACTTACAATTGGCTTCTGACGTGGGGGCAGTCATGTAACCAAACTCAAGGGGTTGAGGGCAAAAACAACAGTCCCTAGTTGAATTATATGCATTATTGCTTGTTCAGTCTCAGCACCGGGGCAGGTTTAGATTTCTGAGATGCCTGGAAAAGGCCTGCTATACATCAATTAAAATGGGCTTAGCACAAGCTTTTTCTTCAGGTCTGCCCTAACTCTAGTTAAGGCTACTGGTAGTTAAGGCAACCAATTTTCCTGGGTTTCTTGACAAAGCTTAGCTAGAGTTGTCTTTGAAGTTCTGTTACATCTTTCAAACTTTCTGGATGACTGTGTATTCTCCAAGCAGCATGTAGCTCCATTTTATTGCTAGAGCACGGGCCACACCAATGGTTATTTTAGAGGCAAATGCTGGTCCAATACCATTTTGTATTGCGTGGGGAAGACCAAACCTAGGATTCACCCCCTTCAGCAAACCCTTGACCACCTCATTTGCTTTTTCAGTTTTACAAGGAAAAGCTTCCATCCAGTGAAAATATCTATGAAAATTAGAAGTTAGTTATATCCTCCAGTGGCAGTCCGCATAACTACAAAATCTACCTGCCTATCTTTCCCATGTAAAGCTCCTCTAGCTTGTATAGCTTTGGCTAGGGGGGGAGCTAGTGGGGTTAATTTGTATATCTTTTTTTTTTTTTTAAACACAGTACATACATTTTTGTGCAGTTTCCTTTTGATGTCTCTTGGGATCTTTCTGAGTGGCCCACAGGCATGAAGATTGTGTAAATGCGGGCTGTTGTGGCAAACTTCTCTGAATTTTACCTTATCTGGTTTCAGATTGCAGGGCTTCAGGAAAAAAGGTGGGGTCTAGTCTCAGTCAAAGAATGGGAGAAAATTGGAAACCTCAGTTTGGAGAGTCATAGCCAGATATTCAGTGAAACCAGAAAAATTCAAGATCCAGCCCAGTTTTATAGGCAAACAACGAACACTCAAATAACAATTAATCAGAACTAGAATCTAACATCCACAGAAGTGTGTTACTGAAATGTAATTTTTCTCTCTAAAACCACCCTCATTTCCACCAAAGATAGCCAGATTAAGACTACTTTGTTTGTAAAACAAATACAGTTTTAATGAACTTGGCCTAAATATTTAGTTAAGTGCAGCAAGGATAGTGATTGGTAATATAGGTTCTTTTAAATCTGCTTTGCTGGAACTTTTCATAAGGAATTTCAGATTGAACACTTAACAGCTTCTCAAGGCTAAGAAAGCAAGCCAAATACTTGCCATCAGATTTGCCTGCTATACTGCAGATTTTGGTTACTTCCTCTCTTCTTGAGGTCCCCAAAGTATCTTGATGTTCTTGAGTATGTCAGGAAATGACTCCTTCTTTACTTGGTAAGGCTCCCAGGAACCTTGTAAGCAAGGTTCCAGGTCAATTTTTCCAAGGGGCTCATTGGCTCCACAAAGTCAACCTTAGTTCCTTAAAGCTGTCTGGTCATATCTGAGTCTATGCATGACTCTCTCAAATATGATATTCTAGTCAAAGCCTTAGTAATATGACCAATGTGTCCAATGGTATTCTGTTACAAGGACAATAGATTTTTATTGAACTTATGCAGATAACTATAATTGCCATGAAAGTAAGTATACTTATTGAGTTTCCAAATTCTGGAACAATCAGGTAGGGAGAAAAAGATAAATGTTTTATATTTGTTCACAAAGGAATATTTTACCACATTTTGTAAGTCATAGATAGCTTCAGAGAATAAGTTTCCTTAAATCTGGAAGAGCAGACATTAGAGAGCCAGCAATGTTTCAACCAGGAGTCAAAAAAATTATAATCATTCTCAGTTCACTCAGTCCCAATTACTAATGAGAGAGTGAGAGAGAGTGTGCACAAGCCAGGGGGAGGGGCAGAGGGAGAAGCAGACTCCCCGCTGAGCAGGGACAGCTACACTGGCTTGATCCCAGGACCCCAAGATCATGACCTGAGCCAAAGGCAGATACTTAACCGACTGAGCCACCCAGGTGCCCCAAGAGTTGTGTTTCTCTTTGATAAGTAACTTTATGGAAACTGTGGGCTAGATTTTGAGCAAGGGTGATTTTCTAGTCTGTATTTTATTTTAATTATTTATTTTTAAAGATTTTATTCATTTATTTGTCAGAGAGAGAAAGAGAGCGTGCACAAGCAGAGGGAGCATCAGGCAGAGGGAGAAGCAGGCTTCCCGCTGAGCAGGCAGCCCGATGCAGGACTTGATCCCAGGACCCGGGGATCATGACCTGAGCTGAAGGCAGATGCTCGACTGACTAAGCCACCCCGGCATTTTTCTTTCTTTCTTTCTTTCTTTCTTTCTTTCTTTCTTTCTTTCTTTCTTTTCTTTTCTTTTCTTTTCTTTCTTTTCTTTCTTTCTTCTTTCTTTCTCTTTCTTCCTTTCTTTCTTCCTTCCTTTCTTTCTTTCTTTCTTTCTTTCTTTCTTTCTTTCTTTCTTTCTTTCTTTCTTTCTTTCTTTCTCTTTCCTAGTCTGTATTTTAAAAGGTCTCTTTTTCCCTTCAGTCTTAGGAATGGGGAATGATCTAGATAAAAGTTCCCAGAGAGGTTGAAGGACTTTGAATTGTTTCTGAGACCATATTTCTAGTTTTTGCAATGATTTGTAAGATAAGGACAGTTGCTTTCAATCCCTCAAGGAATTGGGTTGCAATTTAAATGACATCATAAGTTGACCTACACATCTGATTACATTTTCTTCAATTTGCTTCAACCCCTCTGGGTATATGGCTCTAATCTGGACTTAAGAGAAAAGGTCTTAAAAGAAATTCCTATCAGATTCTGATTATCTGCTTCCAATCTGGCCAACTTTTGACAAAGAGTTATCATTGCCTTAGCATGGTGAGAATGATTTTGATTTTAACACCTCGCTCCCCCATTTCATTTCAAGGATATGAAGAAGGTAGAAGTACTTCAGGCATCAATATTTTTGAGCTCAGTTTTGTCAGTATTTCAGAAAGTTTCTTATTAGTTTCTTGCATGGAGAGTATCCTGTCAATGTTTTTTTATACAAGCTTCCAAATACCAATCAAAATGTGTATCCCACTCAAATTTCTTTCTTGACTTGGGTGCACAAATACACTTGTATTAAATATAATGATTAGGTATTCCAAAGGATTCTCATTTGGGACAGTTGAGTGTTATAATCATCCTTAGTATAATCCTAATTTTTTTTTTTTTTAATCCCAGTAACCTGTACCTCGTGCATGCTTCTAGTGACCCAGGATGCTCTTGCTTCTTTCACTTGGGAATTTCTAAACTCCCCTTGAATGAGCATTTAATCCCTCAGAGCATTCCCCTAAGGGGGCCTCTTAAAAAAATAAATAAAAATAAACAAAAAACAACTTTCCTTCTGACTTGGATCTCTCTGTTAAGGATTTCTCCCCAGCTGCTAAGGTCTGTAATAAGGGTTAGTGGAGACACAGATTCAGCTATTCTTAGCCTACTGAAAATTACCTTCTCTAGAGAGTTGATAAATAAGCTCTTAAAAGCTCTAAAAACATACACTCAGGTTGTTCAGGTCTACCAACCTGACACCTCTCTTACAGATAAGTTTCAGAACATGAGATTTATCTTATCGAGGCCTTCAGTGATCAGGCATCTCTAATCAGCCTCCAGGACTCTCAATCCCTCACCCAGACCAGATAGCTGTGCAGACCCTGAACCTTCCCCCTCCCACCCATAGGGGCATAGCCTTAAAGCAGATCTGTGCCAATTAATTGCCAGTCACTTCTCCAAATGGCTCTCCCATTAAAATGTCCAGAGAAGCTACTGAACCCATTCAGTAGGTCAAGGTGCATGAACCTGACAAATCAGGCACCAAGAAGAATTCTCCTATGCCCTTCCCCATGGGTTCCCCAGCAACATAGATGAGTTCCCCATCCCCACCCCAGTCCCACCCCAGATGAGCTGCCACAGTTCACTATGTAGCCAGCTGGGAGTTAGGGGAACTCAAAGAGGTTAGGCAAGAGGTCCCATCTGGGTTGCCAAAATTTGTAACCAAACTCAAGGGGTTTGCTGCTTGGGTGCATTAAATAGAACACAACCCAACAAAATGTTGAAAGCAAAACACTTTTTATTACTTGTTACAAGTAAGGAGACAGGGAGATAGCTCTCAAAGCACAGTCCCTCCGTGGGATAAGTACAGGAAGCTTTTATTCAGTATATTAGGGGGCAGAGGGAGGGAGTTTGCATATACATTAAGGAACATATGCATATTCTGTTACTTACGCACTTTGGTTCAATCGTGCATGCCTAGCATGTCAACATGCTTGTGCATACTTTGATGTTAAAAAAAAGGCAGAAAACCCTGACCAAAGGCAGAGGAGATCTTAGTATTATTATGAGCCAAAAGAAACAGGACAACTCAGGGGGCTTCTGTGCAGTCTTCAGCTCCAAACCAGCTAGAACTGACTCCAGCAAGGGGCTATCATGTAAAACACCTGGTTGGGCATCTCCTTAGGAGGAACTGCTGGTTCTACAATACAAAACACATTCTCTTCCTGCTTTTGTAATCATCTTCCCCCACTCCCCACTGCTCCACTGATAGCTTTCAGCCCTCAGATTTTACTACCTTTCTGTTGCATCCTAGCTAACAGCCACATGGGACTAAGCCCTTAACCTGTGGGATTTGATACTATCTCCAGGTAGTGCCCGAATTGAGTTAATTGCTTGATGGTGTTGGAAAACACACATCAGAGTAGTATTAATGAAATGAGCCACCCAATGTGATGTCAGAAATGGTTTAAAAGCAGTACATGCTTTTCTCCATTCTATACATATATTTTTGATTCCTTCAACCCCCTTGCCCCATTTCCATTTCCTTTGAAATATAACCTATGGCATTTCCTACAGCTATAATTCTGATACTAATAACACCAGTGAGATCTTCTAGAAATATGACCTGAATTGTATTCTTTCCTCCTTCCTTCCTTCCTTCCTTTCTTTCTTTCTTTCTTTCTTTCTTTTTCTTTCTTTCTTTTTCTTTCTTTCTTTCTTTCTTTCTTTCTTTCTTTCTTTCTTTCTTTCTTTCTTTCTTTCTTTTTCTTTCTTCTTCTTTCCTTTTTTTTCCTTTTTTTTAGAGAGAAAGCACACACAGCCTGTGCAAGCAAGGAGAGAGGCAGAGGGGGAAGGAGCGGGAGAGGGAGAGAAGATCTCCATCAGACTCACCACTGAGCACAGAGCCCAACCCAGGGCTCGATCTCAGGACCCTGAGATCATGACTCCTGAGCTGAAATCAAGAGGTGGACGCTAACAGACTGAGCCACCCAGGCACCCTATCCTGAATTTTATTTAAAAAAAAGTGACATTTCCACCAAGTCAGAAGACAATGACCACAGACAAAAGAAAAAGAAGACGAAATGTTCATTTTTCCACACACGTACCTGAATTATACACGAGACGTGTGTATGTTGTTTTTAGTCAAAGTTGCTTCTGTTCTATGGAAAACATTTCCCTTTATTTACCTGTCCTTAATGAGGCAAGTTTTTGTTATATCTGGATTATCTGCAGCAAGATGGAGAGAGCATTTAGGATTCAAATCCAGTCAGAGAGAAAAAGTGTAAATTTATGATTGGTAGCTGAAGTACAGAGGAGGTTGGTGGAATCACACTGCTGATCAAAATGTACAAGATACAGAAAGACCATGCTGACATAACTTGAAGGACACCCTCTTTTGCTTGCCCCACCACCTTTGTCCTTCCTCATCTCACACCCTAAGTTCTACATGTTAAAGAACAAAAATCCAACAGAGTACATTTGAAAATCTAATTAGTTTTATTAAGTGATTCTTGAATAGAGAAGCATTCCATTTGGCAAGTAGAAGGGAGTTCTGAGGAGTTGCACAAAATGGAAGGTTTTTATAGGAATGAGGGTGAGTTGAGGAAGTTATTAGCAAAAGAAGGGATTGTCTCAGGCATGGTCACCTTCCCTTAAGGGGAAAAGAAGGGACCATATCATGCAGATTATCTCATTTTCTTTTGGGGGATGGAGAGGGCCCATGTGACAGATTAATCTCATTGGTGCCATCAGAAAATTTGGGCAAGTATTGCATGGTGCACTGGGTGTTATACACAAGTAATGAATCATGGAACTTTACATCAAAAACTGGGGATGTACTGTATGGTGACTAACATAATATAATAAAAAATATTATTATAAAAAAAAAAAGAAAGAAAATTTCCTGACTAAAAAGAAGAAAATAGAAAAAAAAGAAAAGAAAATTTCCTGCCTGACTAGGTAAGACTACATTTCTGGGGGAGGTTGAAACTGCAATTAGGTTAGATATGAAGACCAGGTTTGGTGACTTGTCCTAAGTGATGCCATTTTTGGCCTGTGGTTTTCTTTGTAATATAGACATACTTAAGTTCTTCCAGAAGGCCTCTAAATACTTGGCTATTTTACCCTTTGCTTATAATTCCATGATTTCTACTGTGTCCCATTTTCCTTTTTGTTGGCAGACTCCTAGTCTCCTTTCAAGACCCTGTTCAAGAATGATGTCCAGTTTGAAGCCTTTCTCAACTACCTCTGTCCAGATAGCATTAACTTTTCTCTGACAGAACTCTGCAGAGGTTTCTATCACAGCAGTGGAATCATGTTGGGACACTTACGTGTTTACAAGTGAAAGGAGGTACTATCTAGAGATGTTGACCTTGGAAACTTGTTTTGCCTGCTCTTCCAAGTTTGGAAATTCCTCTTGATCATTTGGGAGTAGAATAGATATAGGAGACATTAAATGAGGAAGAGTATATTTTTAGAGATTTGGGTTTTGTTTTTACTTCCAAAATATGCTTTTGAGAATCAAAAAGGAAGGTCTGAGGTGGTATATTATAGCAGAAATGGAAACAGTGAAGGAAGAGCAGGACAACTTTATGGCTGGAGGACTGTAGGAGGCTGCTTGGATAGGGGCCCAAGGGGCAAGATCTGACCTGGTAGGATGTTGTAGAGACACTGAAGCACTGCCTGGCTTCACCCTCCACAGGTCCTGGAAGGCAGTAGAAGCAGAGTTAGTGCATGCAGACAGACGACATTGCAGTCAGAAGCCTCAAACTATGCCCTGATGCTTTTCTCCTTGCTTTAATGTATAGGCTGGTCATCCACAGTTGCCATCAGGAATTTTCCAGCAGAGTTTTCTCCCCATGCCTTGTTACTATTTTGAGCCTGCTCAGAACTGTCCCGGTAGACATTCTTTTCTGTTCAATGACAGAGGGCACATCTGTGTTCTTCCAAAACAGAGGTAGGGTCCTTTACACCTAGAGGGGCAATGGTGGTGTGGAAGGGAAAACTTCAGCCTTGGCATGTAAATGTAACTGGACAGAGATAATAAACTGTCCTAATACATGTTTGTACCCACTGAACATGAGCTTCTGAGGGCAGAGAATAAGCCCTATTCTAGTGCTATTCAATTAGCATATCCACTACTGTTGTTGTCTGCGACAAGATGAGGAACTTGCATCAGAATGTAATGTCAATGTACTGCTTCCTTCACTGAGAATGTTTTCTCTAATAAGCAGAGCACCAACTGTCCACAGGCCACACTTTCAGAAACACTAACTATGCATCCTCATAATCTTGTTGGTTATTACAGTATACAATGCATAGTAGGTGCTTAATCATTATTTATTCACTTTGTGAAACAGTATTCTGCATGGATTGATTCATCTTTAAATCAATCATAAGAGGACCTAGGCCTTCTTGGAAAAGCTGTACTTCTTTCACCAGATAATCACTTTCCTATCTTAACAATTCCTTCATCAGTAAAGTGGTACACAATATATCTATTATGTATTATCAATATATCTTTATCTACCTATCGATCAATCTATTATTTATTGTAAAAGATAATATACATTATTAAGCCAAACATAAATTTGGTTATTCTATAAGATAAAATTGGATGTTCTTTCTTTCTCGCTTACCATCTTCCTATAGCCTGGTCATAGCAAGTGTTTACTTGATAAATCGTTAATTAATTAATCTCTCAACATAGGGATTGCTATGGGTTGAATTGTGTTCCCCCAAACCACGTGTTGAAGTCCTAACCCCCAGGACCTCAGGGTGTGACCTTATTTGGAAATAGAGTTTATTGCAGATATAACTCATAAAGGGAAGTTGAGGTCATACTGGAGCAGGGTGGCCCTAATCCAATATAACTCATGTCCTGATAAAAGGGGAAATTTGGAGACAAACACACACAGGGAGAATGCCCTGTGAACATGAGGGCAGAGATCTATAAGTCAAGGAGTGCCAAACATTGCCAGCAAACCACCAGAAGCTAAGGAAGAGGCCAGGAACATATTCTCCCTCAGCGCCCTCAGATGGAACCAACCTTCCTGACATCTTGAGGTTGGATTCCAGCCTTTGAAATTATCTTGTTTAAGGCACCCAGTTTGTGGAACTTTGTGACGGCAGCCCTAGAAAATCAATACAGAGTTATGTTGCTAGATACTTTGTTCATATCCCATAAATGAGATATTACACATATTCTTACATATAGCATTTTCTCACTTCTTTTTTTCACTCATCAGTGTATGGATGTCTTTCTGTCCTTCTTCACATTTGATTCTACCTCATTTTTAAAAAATGGCTTCATAGTCTGCATCATGTGGATTTACCTTTTCTCTGTTAAAATGTTGTTTACCAAAAAAAAATATTGTTTACCTTTTACATGTTAATATGTTAGGCCTTAATAATAAAGAGGGATTAAATTATACAGTTGATCTTGTCCTTTATGGCTTCCGGTTTTTGTTCTTGTTTAGAAAAATCTTCCAAGGGGCGCTTGGGTGGCTCAGTCGTTAAGCGTCTGCCTTTGGCCTGGGGGTGATCCCAGGGTCCTGGGATCGAGCCCCACATCAGGCTCCCTTCTCCACTGGGAGTCTGCTTCTTCCTCTTCCACTCCTCCTGCTTGTGTTTCCTCTCTTGCTGGCTGTCTCTCTCTCTGTCAAATAAATAAATAAAACTTAAAAAAAAAAAAGAAAAGAAAAATCTCCCCACTCCAACATTATAAAGATAGCATACGTTTCTATTATATTTTTTCCTTTTTTAAAAAATCAAATAATTAATCCACCTAGAATTTATTTTATTTAATTTATTTTTTTGACAGAAGAGGAATAGTCTTTACTAGTTTTACAAAGACTTATGAACAGGACTCCTGGCTGGCTCAGTAGGTGGAGCGTGTGACTCTTGATCTCTGTGTATTAAGTTTGAGCCCCATGTTGGGTAAAGCAATTACTTTAAAATAATAAAAAAACGGCAAGGGCTAGGAGGCTGGAAATCAGGAAAGGCTCCCCTGGGCGCCTGGGTGGCTCAGTAGGGTAAGCATTTGCCTTCTGCTCAGGTCATGGTCCTAGGCTCCCTGCTCAGCAAGGAGTCTGCTTCTCCTGCTCCCTCTGCCCCTCCCCTCTACTCATGCTCTCTCTCTCTCACTCAAATAAATAAAATCTCAAAAAAAAAAAAAAGAAAAGAAAAGAAAAAAGAAAATCTCTCCTAATGAGGCCCCAAATGAGCTGAATCTTAAAAGATGAATCTTGCCAAGGCAGCCATCAGGGATGCCTGTCCACCCAGCACAGGACAATCCACCTAGAATTTATTTTAGTTAATGGTGTGAGATCAGGATTTGAATTTTTTCCCTAAATACTCACTTTTTCCAATATGCTATACTGAAAAGTTCTTCCTTTCCTCTATTGATTTAAAACTCCACATTTATCACAGACCAAACTTCCATAAATACAGAAATTTGTTACTTTTGTCCTGGATATATAGTCCTTCATGAAAACCATCAGGAATAATAGCTTTAATTGACATACAGTAGGCTACATCCTTTTTTTTTTTAAGTGGAAATTATAATGGGTTTTTTTTTGCCTACCTTTTACATAAGTCATTTGATAATTTAACATTCTATGTTACATATGTTAGCTATAAAGCATAATAATACACTTGAATAATAGTTATCTATTACTAAAAAACAAATTACCCAAACAAGTCACTTAAAACAATAACAGTTATTTATTATCTCTCAGTTTCTGTAGTTGAGGAATTCAGGAGTAGCTTAGCTGGTGGTTCTGGCTTGGGGTCTTGCACAACCCCAAGGTACATTAGGATGTTGGCCGAGGCTACAAACATCTAAATGCTTGATTAGAGCTGGAGGAGTCACTTCCAGGATGGCTGGCAGTTGGCAGGAGATCTCAGCCACATGGATCTCACATAGGGCTGCTTGGGTGCCCTTCACCATGGTAGCTGGCTTTCCCTGGGACAAGTGATCCAAGAAGGGAGGCAGAAACCGCAATGTCTTATGACCACGACTTGGAGGTCACACATGTCATTTCCTCGGTATCCCATTATTTATATGTATCATCTCTGTTCAGTGTGGGAGGGGACTACACAAGGACATTGATACCAGGAGATGGGGATCACTGGGGGCCACAACACAGAACACCCACAAACTCACCACCAAGACCAAGAAATTGTACACTACCCATAATTTGCATCTACCCATGTGTCCTTTCCTTACCACAGCCCCCAGCCTTCCTTTGGTATTTATCATTCCACCCTGTTTTTTATTTTAATGTCTGCATTTTCAAAAAAACTTTATTTTGAAATAACTGTAGATTCATATGCAATTGTGGGAAATAACACAGGGAGATCCAGTATACTCTTCACTAAGTTTTCTTCGATGCTAACACCTTACAGAGCTATAACACAGTATTACAAACAGAAAATTAACATTAATATGATTTATTGACTTTATTCGAATGTCACCATGCACTCATGTTTTACATGCATTCATGTGTGTCAATCTGTGTGTGTGGATTTAGTTCTTTTTTAGAAAATATTTTGTTTTTAAGTAATCTACAACCAATGTGGGGCTTGAACTCACAACCTCAAGATCAAGAGTTGCATGCTCCACCAACTGTGCCCCATTGTGTATGGATTCAGTTCTATACAATTTTGTTGCATGTGTAGACTTAAGTGATCACCACTATAGTCAAGATACGGAATGCTTCCATCACAAGGACCCCTAGCAATACCTTTATATCTCCCTCCCAAGCCACATTTGTTTTCCATCTCTATTAACTTGTCGTCTCAAAACTGGAATGGAATCATACAGTGTGTAACCTTTTGTGATTACTGTACATAGTCAAAGTTTGAACAAGTCGTTCCCTTTATGAACAAGCATAGCATCTACAAAGGAAATGTTCATGTGCAAGATTGCCTTGACATATTCTTAGGGATGGGCTGCTGAGATTTAAGGGCTTCGTTCAAATTTCAGATGGAATACCCAATTGCTAACCAAAGAGGCTGCATCCATTCATACATCCAATGCCAATGTTTATTTTATTTTTTGTTTTATTTTTGCTTATTTTATTTTATTTTTTTATTATATGTTAGTCACCATACAGGACTTCATTAGTTTTTGATATGGTGTTCCATGATTGATTGTGTGCATATAACACCCAGGGCTCATTGCAATACATGCCATCCTTAATACCCATCACCGGTCGCAATGTTTAAAAGTTCCTTCTAATCCACATCTTCAAAGGCCTTAAGTATTTGACTTCTTAATTTTTGTTGTCAATGTAGTGGGTTATTAATTTCCTATATCCAAAATGGCTTTTTAACTTACTTGTCTTCATTTATTCTTCAATTACTTATATTCAAGCTGTCAAGTTGAAAAAAAAAAAATAAATCCAGTTGGAATTAGTTTGGAAAATACACAAAATCCACAGATTAGTTTAAGAAGCAAGCCCCTTCAGAAAAATGGCATGTTTCTATATTTACTCAGAGATATCTTCCTTTACCACCTTCAGCAAAATGTTAAGTCGTGATCACATATTCCTCATCTGTGATATTGGGATGAAAATTCTCCCACCTCATGGGATGGCCAGGAAGATGAAGGTAATCACTCTAAAAAGAGAAGCACGTGCTAGCAGGCATTACATTCTCTACAAAGGTTAAATATTATTGCTTCTATTGTTGGTTTTTTTACGATTGTTGCATACATCTTAAACTGATATTTTTTGCTTTTCTTTAGGTATTTTATATAACTCTAAAAATGAGATCCTTCTGTTGATCCATTACATTTTCTAATTGGTTTTTGCTTATACATGAGAAACTTAGGATTGTACATCTTAATCTTATAGTTAGCTATATTATTAACAACTTTCCTAAATAAAAACCATGATGCTGTGGGGCACCTGGGTGGCTCAGTCAATTAAGTGTCGGCTCTTGGTTTTGGCTCAGGTCATGATCTCAGGGTCATGGAATTGAGCCCAGTGTTGGGCTCCGTGTTCAGCAAGGAGTCTGCTTGGGATTCTATCCCTCTTCCTCTCCCTCCTCCTCTGCCCTCCCTGCCCCTCTCCCTCCACCACTTGTGCACGCTCATGCACAGGTCTCTCTCTCAAATAAATAAAATCTTTAAAAAAAAACCATAATGTTGCAAACAGTGATAAATTGTGCCTTTTTCTTTCCTGGTATTTACACCTATAAATATTACTATATGGTAATAAACTATAAATAAACTATATGTGGTTCCTTTGCAATTCCACTTTCCGATTTTTAATAGGAGGCTTTGCTGCTTTGTGGAGCAAACTGAGAAGGTCTCTTATACTATATTATAAATAAAATGAAACGAACTGTTTTGAAGTTTCAACAGAATTTATCTGTCAAAAGTTCTCCACTGGGTGCTTTTGAAGAATGAGTTTCTGAGGACCCTTTCAAGACCTCCTGCAGCTTAATGTATTAATCTATTCAAATGTTTTTTTCTTTTCTCTGAGTCACTTATATTAATATGTTAACTTATATTTTGCTAGTTATAGAAAGTATATTGCCACGGATAGTAAGGTAATATTTCTTCTTTCAGAAAACAAGCATGGATGGTTTTCTCTCTGGATGCTTGCTTGTCTACAAATGTATTTAAATTGCAGGATAGTTGGATATCAAGTTGACTAATAGACACTTATATTCAAACTATGCTTCTTGCAGAATGGTGCTGATGTCTTTCCATCACATAATGAAAGTAAATATTTATTTGTTGAGTACTTACAAGAGGCAGCCCTGTGTGTCACTGGAGGTGCGTGCGCTCGGTGAATGGCTAGACCCTGAGCCCTGCCCTGTGGAGCTGAGGTCTCCCAGTGCAGGAGAAGGCACAGCTCACAAATGAGGACATGGGACATCAGACATGGGAAATCAGAGAGAGCTGGTTGGGGACAGGATGGGCTGCATGGGAAGAGGAGTCTGGAGAGTCCTGTCCCAAATGCTGGACTCTGCTCTCTGGTGTCTTCCTCCTTCTGGGTCTTGGCCTTATTACCTTTGCTCTCTGTTAGTTCTCTGATGCTTCCAAATAGGTTTTTTGTTAATGTTTTGCCCATCTTTTCTACATGCCCTCTGAAGCCTTTGTCCAATTTACCTTGCCTACCAGTAGCATGGGCAGACGGGCAGGCGATTGTCTGGATCCACCCTCCAGATCTGTAGCCTCTTCCCTCCTATTTTCCTTTCTTTATCTTTATGGCCTGCATTCAGAAAGAATTCCCCAATTTATTCATCAAGACCACCAATTTTGCCCCTCCATTATGTTTTTTAAATTATAATAAAATACACACAATATAAAATTTATCATCTTAACCAATTTCGGGGTGTACAGTTCAGTGATAGCAAGTACATTCACACTGTTGTGGACTGGGTTTTTTAAAAAATATGTAAACTGTGCTGTCTTTACTCTCAAGAATTCTTTACTCTTCCTCATTTGCTTCTTTTCCATGGTAATTTTATGGATGGGCTGGTCTTCTAGATCTAAGGATAATTATGACGCTTAGTAGTATTTTCCATGTTCTGTTAGATCTGGATTCTGAGAGAGGAAAAATTCACCTCTGTGGAGTTTGCTTTCCTTCATGCTAGTAGTTCTTCTCAAATATAGCAATGACAGCAGCTAGTCAAATAGCCAGCATGAGGCCTGGAGTCGCACACTTATCTGGACACAGTGAATTATTGACCTTTTTATCTCCCCAAATGCCCCACAATGGCTTGTGCTCCCAGGCCTACCTTACTCACATTTTGCGCTTTCTTAGGAGATCTGTTTGGAACCCCCCAAACCACTTTGTTTTTAAATATTTTTTTATTATGTTAGTCACCATAGAGTACATCCCTGGTTTTTCATGTAAAGTTCGATGATTCATTAGTTGCATATAACACCCAGTGCACCATGCAATACGTGCCCTCCCCACCACCCATCACCAGCCTATTCCATTCCCCCAACCCCCTCCCCTCTGAAGCCCTCAGTTTCTCAGAGTCCATAGTCTCTCATTCTTCATTCCCCCTTCTGATTACCCCCCTTTCTTTATCCCTTTCTTCCCCTACCAATCTTCCTAGTTCTTATGTTCCATAGATGAGAGAAACCATATGATAATTGTCTTTCTCTGCTTGACTTATTTCACTTAGCATTATCTCCTCCAGTGCCATCCATGTTGCAGCAAATGTTGAGAAATCGTTCTGATAGCTGAGTAATATTCCATTGTATATATGGACCACAACTTCTTAATCCAGTCATCTGTTGAAGGGCATCTCGGTTCCTTCCACGATTTGGCTATTGTGGACAATGCTGCTATGAACATAGGGGTGCATATGGCCCTTCTCTTCACTATGTCTGTATCTTTGGGGTAAATACCCAGTAGTGCAATGGCTGGGTCATAGGGTAGCTCAATTTTTAACTTTTTAAGGGACCTCCACACTGTTTTTCAGAGTGGCTGTACCAACTTGCATTCCCACCAACAATGTAGGAGGGATCCCCTTTCTCCCCATCCTCTCCAACAATTGTTGTTTCTTGCCTTGTCAATTTTTGCCATTCTAACTGGCGTAAGGTGGTATCTTAGTGTGGTTTTGATTTGAATTTCCCTGATGGCTAATGATTTTGAACATTTTTTCATGTGTCTATTAGCCATTTGTATGTCTTCATTGGAAAAGTGTCTGTTCATATCTTCTGCCCATTTTATGATTTGTTTATTTGTTTCTTGTGTATTGAGTTTGAGAAGTTCTTTGTAGATCTTGGATACCAGTCTTTTATCTGTAGTGTCATTTGCAAATATATTCTCCCATTCCGTGGGCTGCCTCTTAGTTTTTTTGACTGTTTCCTTGGCTGTGCAGAAGCTTTTTATCTTGATGAAGTCCCACATGTTCATTTTATCTTTTGTTTCTCTTGCCTTTGGAGATGAGTCATGAAAAAGGTTGCTGTGGCCGATGTCGTAGAGGTTGCTGCCTATGTTCTCCTCTAGGATTTTGATGGATTCCTGTCTCACATCGAGGTCTTTCATCCATTTGGAGTTTATTTTTGTGTGTGGTGTGAGAGAGTGGTCAAGTTTCATTCTTTTGCATGTAGCTGTCCAATTTTCCCAGCACCACTGATTGAAGAGACTTTTTTCCACCGGATATTTTTTCCTGCTTTATCAAAGATTAGTTGTCCAGAGAGCCGAGGGTCCATTTCTGGGTTCTCTATTCTGTTCCATTGGTCTGAGTGTCTGTTTTTGTGCCAGTACCATGCTGTCTTTGTGATCACAGCTTTGTAGTACAGCTCAAAATCCAGCATCGTGATGCCCCCAGCTTTGTTTTTCCTTTTCAACAGTTTCTTGGCGATTCGGGGCCTTTTATGGTTCCACACAAATTTAAGGGCTGTTTGTTCCAGTTCTTTGAAAAATGTCATTGGTATTTTGATTGGGATAGCATTGAAAGTGTAGATTGCTCTGGGTAGCATGGACATTTTAACTATGTTAATTCTTCCGATCCATGAGCATGGAATATTTTTCCATCTTTTTGTGTCTTCTTCAATGTCTTTCAAGAGTGATTTGTAGTTTCTAGAATATAGGTCCTTTACGTCTCTGGTTAAGTTAATTCCAAGGTAACGTATGATTTTTGGTGCCATTGTAAATGGGATGGATTCCCTAATTTCTCTTTCTTCAGTCTCGTTATTCGTGTATAGGAATGCAACTGATTTCTGAGCATTGATTTTGTATCCTGCCACATTACTGAATTACTCTATAATTTCTAGTAGTTTTGGGGTGGAGTATTTTTGGTTTTCCATATACGGTATCATGTCATCTGTGAAGAGAGACAGTTCGACTTCTTCTTTGCCAATTTGGATATTTTATCCCTTGTTGTTGTCTGATTGCTGTTGCAAGGACTTCTAGTACTATGTTGAATAATAATGGCGAGAGTGGGCATCCTTGTCGTGTTCCTGATCTTAAGGGAAAGGTTTCCCGCTTTTCCCCATTGAGAATCATATTTGCTGTAGGCTTTTCATAGATGGTTTTTATGAAATGGAGGAATGTACCCTCTATCCCTACACTCTGAAGTGTTTTAATCAGGAAAGGATGCCGTATTTTGTCAAATGCTTTTTCTGCATCTATTGAGAGAATCATATGATTTTTGGTTTTTTTCTTGTTGATAAAATCTGTGACACTGATCGATTTGCGAATGTTGAACCACGCTTGCATCCCAGGGATGAATCCCACTTGGTCATGATGGATAATCCTTTTAATGTACTGTTGGATTCAATTAGCCAGGATCTTGTTGAGGATTTTGGCATCCATATTCATTAGGGAAATCGGTCTGTAATTCTCCTTTTTGATGGGGTCTTTGCCTGTTTTGGGGATCAAGGTAATATTGGCCTCATAGAATGACCAAACCACTTTTTTTAAAGTAGCATTGTTTACTTGATTATATAATGTATTTTCTTACATTTATTAGACTTTCTCACCAATTCACTTTTATCTGCTTTTTATCTCTGATATTCCTCATTATTATCTTCCGGAGAATATTCTTTTGTTTCTGAAGATACTTTCCCGTTTCCCAGCACTACTATATATTTCTTTTTTCAAGTATTATCATCTGTCTTTTTAATAGGAATTTTGTTTGAAGAAAAGGAGATCAATTGTGCTCAGGCAGGTACCCTAAAATAGAAATCTTTACTTAAGTCTCTGGACTTTGGCATTTCTGGGATATGAAACATTATCATGGATTCAGCTTGTTGGATCATTACCCAGGTAATATAACCTAATTTTTCCACAGCTCTATACTTTGGTAATTTAATTTAAATGAATGTTAAGTCCTTGTTAATTAATGGGCAACATCTGTGCCTAACTTTACACATTACAAATTTTAGAATCTCTTATGACTTTTTTCTTAAATTAGGGACACTCATGAGAGTAAATATTAAACCAATGCTGTCAGGTTAAAATGTTGTAGAATGTGATTTTTACTTATTCCATAGGCATTTATCAAGCAAGTATCACACCACCAAAGTAGTACATGAAAGCTGGAAGCTATCTTCATGACTGCTTCATCCGACTCCCTACATTTTTCAGTAACAAGGTATCATCCAGTCTCTTCTATTTATATTCTATCTGTAGTTACAATCTTCTCATCACACGGCTCTAAATCACATGTATCTTCTGACATGGCCCAGGTCTGTACCTCCAGTGCTGGCTTTTCCTGTCACTTGAGACTTCACTATCCCGCTGCCTACTTGACATATGTTAGATGTCAAACAGGCACCTCAAGCTTAACATGGCATATGTTAGCTTTGTATTTTCTCCTCCAAACCTGTTCTTCTTTGTGGGAGTAGGAAAAATTTTCCTTCTTCCGTCCCAGGTTCTTGGCTGACCTAATTAAATTCAGAGGAGAAAAATTTAATTTCTTACTTACAAGGGCCCCCTAAAAATATGAGATTCAAATAAATGCCCACAGCAGGAAGCTTTTGTACCTTTTAGACAAAGAAATGGTAAGAAATTGGAGAAGTGACAAGGTCTGTTTATATAGCCTTCTTGGTCTTAAATTCCCTCTCTGGTAATAAGGTCGCCTTCTACCCTTGTGGTGCAATGAGGATACCTTTCCCATCAGAGATTTGTTTCCTGCTTTTGGAGAGACAAAAGAGGGTCAGTGTTTACCTCTTGCACTCACTGGTTCTCAAGTCGTTTTATTTATTTTTTAAAAGATTTTATTTATTTATTTATTTGACAAAGAGTGCATGAGAGAGCACAAGCAGGAGGAGCAGCAGAGGGAGAGGGTGGGGAAGAAGCAGACTCCCCTGCTGAGCAGGGAGCCTGAAGTGGGGCTTGATCGCAGGACCCTGAGATCATGACCTGAGCCGAAGACAGACACTTAACTGACTGAGCCACCCAGAGCTCCAAGTCACTTTAATTCAAAATAATCCACATGCCAAAGTGGCATATTTGGGAGCTGCAATATTCTACAGTCCTTCATCCCCAAGTCATTAATTAGACTCTTGAGTGTTACTCTTGATTCTCTTCTTTTCCTCATCTAAATATCCAACCTGTTGGCCTATCATGTTGGCTCTACCTGGAGTCAACTCTCTTTATCCACTTCCTGGAGCCTAAGCCACCTTCTCCTTTATTGCCTTGCCTGTTCCCACTGCGCTCCAAATCTATCTTCCACCTTTTATTATTATTATTTTTTATTTATTTTTTTTTTTTAAAGATTTTTATTATTTATTTGACAGAGAGAGAGAGAGACAGCCAGCGAGAGAGGGAACACAAGCAGGGGGAGTGGGAGAGGAAGAAGCAGGCTCCCATCAGAGCAGGGAGCCCGATGCGGGGCTCGATCCCAGGACTCTGGGATCATGCCCTGAGCTGAAGGCAGACACCCAACGACTGAGACATCCAGGCGCCCCTATTTTCTACTTTTTAAAAGGGAAAATAAGATCCTCTTACCTTACGCCTCTGCTGGGGGCAGTCCACAGCTTCGCCTTGACTTGGAGCAAATCCAGAGGCCTATCCCATCCAAAGGCAGGCCTGGCCCTGCAAGATGGCCCCTCTGCCTCCCTCCCACTCCTGGTCACACTCTCCTCCACCCAGACTCACTCTTTGACTCCCGACTGACATCTCCAGCTGGGCCTCGCAGCTGACTTTGGCTGTGTGCTCCCTGTCAGACCTCTGCTCCTGGGGCCTGGTGACCATCTCAGGCCTGACTTTCGCATTGTCTTCAGGCCTCAGCAACTCAAGTTATCCATTGCTTGGGCCCTTCTCAATTTTGTTCCTTCTTTCATACCTCACACCCAGTTCAACAGCAGATCATGCTTACTTTAATATGGCCATGTCCCACCCTGCACCATGACCACTCCCACAGGGACCACCAATCTTTCTTTCCAGGATTATTGCAATGGCCTCTTACTGTCTCCTTCCTAGTGACCCAGCTCCTCTGCATTCTATTCACACAGCAACTGCTGATCTTTGAAAACCTGAGTTCAGTCACATGACTCCTATGCTCAAAGCCCTCCAAGGCTTCCCTTCTCACTTAGCTAAAAGCCAAAATTCTTACTGTGATTCCTCAGGCCCTACATGAACCCACTCTGGGCTATATCTCTGCTTGCCTGCTTGGCTCGAGACACCTGGACCATCTCTCTGGGCCTGGAACCCCAGTTTCTCCTACACTTGCTTGTTCTTCCCCAAGACATCTCTGCAACTTGTTTCCTTAACCTTTGCTGAGGGTTGCCCCGGGAGGTCCCCTCTAAAAGCCCTAGCTACAGTAGGCCAGGCACACCCCTCCCTGCTGGGTTCCCTGTGCTCCTCCATTTTCTGTGTCCTTCTTGTTGGAATATCCTTCAGATAACATAGCATTTCTGAGAGCGGGGACTTAGAGGTGTTCCGGGAGTGTCTTGTTTAGTTGCTGCAATGCTAAGGGATGCTGATTCCAACGTGTGTCTGTGGGGTTTTCCCACACACCACCAAGCAATTCTTTGACACCAGCTGGGTGTCCTATAATTCAACCCAATTCTGACACTACTTGGAGACAGTGTCAGATGTCACAGGTTAAGGGCTGTCCTGCAAGACTGCCCACAACACACACACACACACACACACTTCAGACACTGGTCACAAGTTCAGGTTATCAACTGTGCTTCTGACCAGTTGGCTATAGACCAGATGTTCCAACAACCCTCTCCTTGGGTTTAACTAATTTGTTAGAGCAGCTCACAGAACTCAGAGAACTTACCAGATTACCAGTTTATTATAAATGATACAACTCAGGAATAGTCAGATGGAAGAGATCCATAGGGCGCATATGGGGAAAGGGCATGGAGCTTCCACACCCTGTCTCGGAGTGCCACTCTCTCTGAATCTCCAGTGTTCACAAACCTGGAAATTTTCCAAACCCCATGCTTTTGGTTTTTATGGAGGCTTCATTACATAGACACATTAAAACATTGGCCATTGGCAACTGATTCGGCCTCCAGCTCCTCTTCCCTCCCTGGAGGTCAGTGGAGTGGGGCTGAAAGTTCCAACTCTTTAATCACATGGTTGATTCCCCTGGCAACCAGCCCCCATCTAAAGTGCTTTCTAAAAGTCACCTCATAAACTCAGGTGTGGCTGAAAAGGATTTATTGTGAATATCAGGACAATATTAGCACTCATCACTCAGTAAATTCCAAGGGTTTAGGAGCTCTATGCCACAAATGGGGACGGAGACCAAATATATATTTATTACTATAAATCACAATATCACAGTCTCGTCCTACTGGAATGTTAGATCCATGAGAATTATCTGTTGTCATCGACAATTCTTCTGAGTCAGTCCCCAGTGCCTAGAACAGTGCCAGGCACACAGTAGGTGAAGAATAAGTATTTACTGAAGGAGGACAATTAAAGTGACTTGCCCAGGGCCCAGCAGCAGGGCCTGGTCAGAGCTCAGTGGTCCAGACCACCAGCCCGGAGTTCATCCAAGCCTGGCCCTGGCCCAGGCGGTCGAGTCTGAGAGTGTAACTGGCAGAAGACATCCAAGCTTAAAACCCCAGCAGAGCAATCTAAGGGAGGTTTACATACCACTGCATATACATCAGAACAGAAGTAATTTCTCAAGGTTCAATGGATCATACAGTGTGGAAACCTCCTGGGAGGCCAGGTGAGTGAGGCCTTAGTGGAAATACTGAATTTGGATTGGTGAAGAGCAGGTGGGGAAAGATTCCAGGCTTAAGGAGCAGTGTGACTCATGGAATCTTGGAACCTTAAAGCGGAATGTAGATGGGAATGAACAAGGCCTGTTCTGAGAAGGGTAAGGAGACCTCTTGCCCTGGGGTTGGGCCAGGAGTAGGGACGGGTGGAGTTAAATCAGTAAGTTGGTGCCAGTTCCCCGGAGGGCCTCAAGGGACCTCTGCCTGAGGAGTCAGCATTTGACCCTGTAAGCAACAGGGGACTCCGGTAAGCTCGAGGCTAAAGAGATGAAGTGAAGGTGTCCAGTAGGTCGAGGAACCATTTTAGCAACATGTGGACTCGTTGAAGCAAGGAGACTGGCAGGCAGTGAGACCCACCCAGAGGCTCTGGGGCCACACTGGGGATAACTCTAGGGATGGAGGCATCTATGGAAATGGAGGGAGCCAGTAGGCCCTGGGGCCTCACAGGGTTAGATGGTGGGGGAATAGGAGGGTCTGTGAGATCTTAGTCTTTGGAAACCAGGGAAGTTGTGGTCCTTCATTTGCTGTTAATACTCAATTTGGGAAGCCATTAGCTCATCATGATATCTGATTTCTTTCCCTGAAAACGCAGGTACTTTAGCCAAATCTTTCTCTGACCCAGGCCTCTACACATTAATATTCTACCCTTAGATATGGCGTGGGGGAGAGGCTTGATATATGGCATACAATATTTTCTTAGTATCTGTCACTCTACCTTCCTTATGCTGGATTCCAACAAATATTGTGGTCTGTGGCAAGGCTCCCTGTAGAGACGTGAAACCTTGGCCTGGCTGGATGGGGTGTGAGGCCCAGGGTACAGGAGGTGAGAGAGTGTCATGGGGGAAGACCTAAGTGATTTGAGCAAAGCTAGGGAAGTGACTTGTAGCAGGCACAGAAGGGACAACCCAGTGCCAGCAGAGGCTGCTAAGGTGGTCTCTTGGGAGATGACAGAGTGTCCCAGTGCAAGAGGAGAAAGGAGGGGCTGGTCTGGAGGAGGCCAACAGCTCCCAGAATCAAGATAGGCCATATCCATAAGGGCTCTTCTCACCCAAATTCCCAGCCAGAGTCTCCTTGCCAAGAAATCTCTGCTTCTTATCTCTGTACTTCCGAAGCAAAAGGCCAAACTGTCACAGCTGTGGCTGGGGGAGAGTGTTACTGCAAAAGCGGGGACTCCCCAATACCTTCTACCATATCCCGCATATTCTTCCACCCCCATGGCTCACATGCTCCCCTCTCTGATTCCCCACAAATACTGAGGGGAGCCCTTTGCCCCAAAAGACACTTCTGCAATTCTGGTCCTCTCCTCCTCTCCCAACAACCACTTTCAATTTCCTGTCACAGCTTCTCCGAGGCCCCCTCAGAACTGCAGCGCACAGGGATATTTTGGCTCTGAGGGTTTACCAGAGAGGAAAAGAAAAATACCTCAAACCAAAGCCTGCCCTTGCCCCTGCGAAATATTCCTCCTTTCAATTAAAAAAAAAAAAAAAAGCCTATTTAGGGAAGTAAGGAAAGGCAGCAAAGATCAGGGAAAGGGAAAAGTCTAGTTACCCAAGAAGTGAACCTGAAAGTAGGTGGAGGTTGAGCAGGGATGGGGAAGGTGTAGAGGCAACAGAATCCCAGCTTCTCGGGCTCTCCCCAAAAGCAGACATCCTCGGTAAATGAGATCTAAAAATCGTAGCATTTGGTATGCCATGGCTCATTAGGATTTTGATTCTAGCTGATTCCGGGAGGAGGCTCCTAACCCGCCCAGGACCTGGGAAGCAGAGCTGGCCCAGGAAGAGCCTGACAGCTGCCAGGGGACTGCGGTGCCTTTTCTCTCACACTCTGCAGCTTCCTCTCTCCTACTGGTGGCAGGGCGCCTTTGTACAGTTCTAGGACTGACTTATGGATCTGGAAACGAAACTAAACTGCTCTAAAGTTTCCAGCTCCGGTCTTTCTGTTTCCCGCTATCCGCGGTATCCCAGTCTGGGCGCGGCACGGGGCGGGGCCAGGAGCTGCGGCGGCGGAAGCGGCCAGGCAGGCGGGAGTACAAGGGGGTTCTGTGCGGCGCGCGCCCCGCCCCGCCCCGCCTGCGCCCAGCCCAGACAGCGGACCAGCGGGCGGGGAGGGGCGGGCGCTGACCGCCGTCTCCTTGCGTCCCGCAGGCGGGGAGCCCGCGCCACCGCGCCCGGGCGGCCGGCGATGATCACCTAGGAGGCTGGCGCGGGCGGGCGCGAGCGGCGGAGGAGCCGGGCGCGGCGACACGCGGCCATGGAGCGGGAGCCGGCGGCCGAGGAGCCCGGGTCCCCGGGTCGTCGTCGGCGGCGGCGGCGGCGGCGGCGGCGCGGAGACGGCAGGACGCGTGTGGTGCGCTCCAACCTGCTGCCGCCCCCGGGCGTCGAGGACCCAGCGGCCAGCGCGACCAAGGGTACGCGGCGGCGGCGGCGCGGGGGCGCCCAGCACCTGGCAGACAACCGGCTCAAGACCACCAAGTACACTCTTCTGTCCTTCCTGCCCAAGAACCTGTTCGAGCAGTTCCACCGCCTGGCCAATGTGTACTTTGTCTTCATCGCGCTGCTCAACTTCGTGCCGGCGGTGAACGCCTTCCAGCCCGGCCTGGCGCTGGCGCCCGTGCTCTTCATCCTGGCCGTCACGGCCTTCAAGGACCTGTGGGAGGACTACAGCCGCCACCGCTCGGACCACGAGATCAACCACCTGGGCTGCCTCGTCTTCAGCAGGTGAGCCGGGCGCTCCAGCCTGTGGAGCGCGGGGTCAGCTCAGGGCCACCGCGCTCAGGCGCTCCGGGAACTTGGTGTTGGGCGCGGTGTGAGTGGCACCGGGCGAGGTGGCCCAGGAGCAGCTGGACGGGGGGCGAAGGGCCTGGCCTCTTTTGCGCTGGGGGACGCAGAAAGCAGGAAACCTAAATGCTGGGCGCGCGAGAGTACCTTGCCCGCGATTGGCACTCAGACGCCGCGTCCAAACCGGAATGATCCCAGGGCTGGAGTCCAGCAGTCTCTGGGCGTCCGCATCCTCACCGCTCCCGCCTTTTAAGTAAAAAGGAGGGAAATCCATGCCCTGCACTCTGGTTTGAAGTCCTAGTTTCAGTTTTCGGCCATGCTCTCTAAATAACCTCTCGTCTTGGGACAACAGTGAAACTGCCACCAAGTTTTGGTGTAACCAGCACAGACATATGAAAAAGCAGGGGTAATAATAGCAGTGTCCATCCATTGATGTGAGCTGTAAGGAGGCCACCCAGCTGGGCACCATCCCATAGTTGACTGTTTAATGTTAACTTTCTAAAAATTAACCCCAGTTTCCAAATGGAAAGACAGGCTTTGAGGGGTTTTTGAGCTTTGCCCATGGTTGGTACCAGGAAATGTCACTACATTGGACACTTTCTCTCTCCCTGCGCCTCCCCAGAGTTTCGGACCCTCAGGCTGGGGGTGACTGCTGTCTCTTCTCCCTTTAGACTCCCCAACCCAAAAGAGCCACTGGGCTGCAGAGCAGTCTTGGAGCTGTGTCCAGTAGCTGAGCCCACCTCAAAGTAGAACCCTTCAGGAAGACAGATGGGCTTGGTTTCCAGACAAAGCTCAGCCCATCTTTCTCTCCTGTTCACCTTGCTTGACTCCTGGTGTAGGGGGCTGATGTGGGCCTCTGAGTTAAGTCTTGTCAGGCTTCCATCATGTGAGAGGCTTCTAGGAAACCCCTTGTGCTCACAGGGGCAGATTGTCCCCCTAAAAGATGACAGTCATGGTTATTCCTACCTCTTAGGAAAACATAGATTCAGAGTATTATTTCTGACTGTCCTAGCAACACTGGTTGTGCTTCATACTTATTTTACAAATGGGTAAACTGAGGTTCAGAGTGGTTAAGTAACTTGCCCATGGCCACACAGCTGCTATGTAGTGGTATTGGAATTTGACCCAGGTCTTTTCAGTTCTACAGCTTTTCCAACATTCTGGTGCTTGAGTTTCTTAAATTTATATAAAACTCACTTGAGGAGCTTGTTAAAAATAACAACTCTCAGGCTCCATTGCCAGTGTTTCTGACCAAGCTCATCTGGGATTGAACCCAGGAATCTGAGTATTTAGTTAGCACAGAAGTGATGCTTATATAATGGCTCACACTTTGAGTAATGCTGCCCTCTTGCTCTCAAGGGATGCCCACTGGCCAGTCAGCAAGCATGATGTCGGTGGACAGGGCTGTGGGATTTCCTGGCTCCTGTTTGCAAAAAGCTGAGGCCAAGAAGGGAGGAGGCACCTATCTCACAAATGTCCTCTGTCCCTAGTGTGAGGACTCTGGGAAGCCGTGCCTCTGGCTTCTGTATGACGTAACTCCGGTGGGACTCTGGCAGGTTTAAGTCCACACACATACCACTTCCTGTTATTACTGAGCCAGTAGCTCCCGTAGCCTCCTTTTCAGAAATACTTGGGCCTCAGGAAATATAGTGTATTTTCAATTGACAAAGTGTTTTTAACCCATTAAGTCAATTGATCCTTAAAACAACCATCACCTCCAACATGCAGATGAGAAAATAGGGTGGGACCCAAAAGTAGTTCCCTTTACTCGACCTCAGAAGGCTTCACAGGATTTTGAAACATTCATCTTCCGCTTGGACCACACCTGTCCATGTTCTCACCTTCTATCCTGACCAGACTGGGATTCTTAAATAATCAGTACAGCCCTAGGGGGCAGGTGCTCGGGATAGTGGTGCTTTCAGGAGACTTTCCTAAATATCTCCTAGCTCCCAAGTTGAATTCCTTGAATGCTTTCCTGGGAAAAGAAGGGGCCTTCTCCTTAGGAAGGCCCCAGGTGCTTATGTGTAGATATGAGAGGGGTGGTAGCTGTTTGTGGAGAGGACTGTCCAGTCATCCTTGCTCAGGAGCCAGGTAAAACTCTTTGAGGCCCAGAAAGTCTGAGATTGATGTTTTCAGGATTGAGCTGTGAGTGATGTGGATTTCTGACCACCCCCCCCCCCCCCGCTCCTCTGAGAATGGTGAGTGACATATGCACCTGTTGCATTCCAGGCTGTGTGTAGCTGCCTTGAAACTCCTGTCCATCAACTCAAACCAATGCCCTGATTTGCTCCTCACCGTGCCAGGCTCTAGCCAGACCCTGGGATAGAAAAGGAGGAGGCTGGGTCTCACCTGGAGCTTACTGTGGGGACTGATTGTACTGTAGGATGTGTCCATGGGCAGGGGACCTGGTAGGGCTCCTAGCCTAGGGATGCAGGATACAGGTCAGGAGAGGCCTCCCAGAGGAGGGCATGAGTGAGGACCAGGGAGGATGTGACCAGACAGGGAGCAGATGCTACTGTTGAAGGAACATGGTGGTGGTGATAGGGCACAACAGGGTCACAGGGCAGCCTGAGACTGCAAGCAGGCCATAACCTGTTTGTGAGGACAAGGTGTCCAGGATCTCAGGGGACTGGCATCAGGACTGGCCAGAGAAACCCAGGAGAGGACTTATTTTATGTCTGGCCACTTTGTTGAGTGCCTTTGGTTACTACAGAGATGATGGGAAACATAGTTGTGAACAATCAAGGTCTGTTCCCTTCTGTGTCATTGTTCTGGTTGATACACAGAGGGGTATAAATGCAGTCAAAGCGTATGTAAATGCAGAGCGAGAGCAAACTTTAGTTGAGGAAGGCTTACCTGCTGACACTGTCTCTGGATGGTGGCTTCTCTTGGTCATCTCTGTGTTCTGACTGCAGCTAGAAGTGCACCAATCATTTACACCATTATTTATGTGGTGTTTCCCTCAGTAACATAGTCCTTGGGTCCCTTCTTTATGAGAATCCCCATCAGACTTGTTAGAAATGCAGCTTCCCAGCCCCCACCCCCCTGAACTGTTGAGCCTGTGGAGGTGGGAGAGCTGGCATCTACATCATAACTTTGGTTACATATGGAAGTTTGAGAAGCAGTCCTCTGCTTCCATGTCCTGAGCCCATTGTATCCTCTCACGGATTTCAGACTGTTGGTATTTAGGAAAATCCTCCTGAGCCATGCCCAGTGGGATGAGAGAGAGGTGGGTGATCCCAGGAGGTCAGGTCCAGTCTGTGGCCTCCCAGCTGGTGGGAACGGTCAGTTTGAGCATCACTCAGCTGTGGACTAGTAGGTTGGGGTGGGTGTGGGAAGCCCTTCATGGTCACACAGACCTCCTTGGTACTGGCAAAGGCTGTCCAGAGAAGTCCTCTCCCTTGGGGCCACAAGTCCTCTCCCTTGGGGCCAGCTGGGACAAGGCTGGTGTCACCAGGGGCTTGGACAGAGAGGGGAGCAAATGGTTGCAGGGTGCAAGGCTGGCAGGGCTGGAAGGGGAGAGGGGACAGGAATACAGAGTCAACTTGGAGATTGGTGATTCTGGTGGCAGGAAAGCAGAGAATAGTTAGCAGAGAAGGAGTTGATGAGGAAGTTGAAGAAGGAACATTCCTAGAAGGGGCTGTTGCCCAGGAGAGGCAAGGGGAAGAAGCAGGGACCCTGCATGGAAGAAAGCGCTCTCATCCTCCTCTGCAACCATTAAGAGCAGTGGGTAACACTTGTTACAATAAGCAAACCTCGGGGCGCCTGGGTGGCTCAGTCGGTTAAACAGCTGCTCTGAGGGTTAAGTGTCTGCCTTCGGCTCGGGTAATGGTCCCAGGGTCCTGGGATTGAGCCCTGCGCCTAGCTCCCTGCTCAGCGGGGAGCCTGCTTCTCCCTCTCCCTCTGCCACTCCCCCTGCTTGAGCTCTCTGATCTCTCTCTGTCAAATAAATAAATAATCTTAAAAAAAAAAAAAAAAAAAAAACAGAAAAAACCAAGCAGACCTCACCCCTGCCTCCTTTTCTCAGAGCAGGCCTTAGAAGGGCTCAGCTTGAGGTGGGGGTGCTGCACAAGGCCCCCTGCCTCGCCTGCACCCTCTTTCCTAACTTGTGAGGTGGGGTGTTGGCCCCAGGTCCACATACCCCTTCTTGTACTCTTGTCCTATGGCTCTCCTGCCCTCTGCCCCAAACCCTGCCTGGGTCAATGTGTAATTTTGTTTCCCTTTTGCCTCTATTCCCTTTGTAATGACTCAAATATAGTCTTACTGACATCTTCCAATGTCTGTCTCCTAGGTGGTGGAAACAGTAGCATTTCTGCATGAAATAACCCGAGGGGACTTTTCACAGAATCATTTGGGCTTTGTACTTGGATCTGAGTTCCATCCTCTTTTGGGAAAACAGGTAGTCAGGGGGTGCTCTAACGCTTATCTTGGAATTGCGCTAACTTTGTTCCCTTTCCTTTGATTCTCACTTCATTTCCCCAGCTCACAGGCGTTATCTGTCCAACCGGCTTACCCTGGCCTTCATGATTTGTTTTTTCAGAAGAGCCTGAAATGACACCCAGTAAAGTTCTCCTTTTGTTTTCTGGTCATTTATCTTGCCTTTCCTCTCTTTCCTTCCCTTTCCTGGGGAGCTATGTCTCTTCCTTGTCAGCAGCAGAAACATCTTTTCCCTGGAAGCATAGCAACTTTGTCTTATTCAGAGTAAAATATTTGCAAAAGCAGAGACACCAGGACGAGATCCAGGAGACAGGAGCATGCCCAGATAATGCATGTCCTCTTTACGCAGGGATATCTCTCAGATACACTAGGCAGGGGGACACTTGAGGAATAATATTTGGATGTTGCCATTCACATGGTTTTTAGAAGTTATTTTTCTTTTGATACCTGTCATGTGTCACATGTGACTAGGCTCATGGTTGTCAAGTTGTAGAAAAAGAACCTTTCTTTTCCTAAAACCTTGGTTGCCCTCGGAAGGTAGGCATGGGGCAGGGTTTTTTTTGTTTGTTTTTTTGGGGGGGGTTTGCTTGTTGATAGGAGGCAAGTATTTTATATGTATAATTCCATCTTAACCTAACAACAGTCATATTTTCACATCTCCATTTTTCACAGGTGGGGAGACTGAGGCCATAATTCCATCTTGTCCTCCCAACAGTCTCATTACTTTTTACATCCCCATTTCTCAGGTGGGGGAGACAGGCGTCAAGACTTGATAGCTTGCCTAAGGTCTCCCTATTAGGAGGTAGAAGTACCATAGCTGGAGTCCACAGTCCTTCTGCTCTGACTCTACTTTTATAGATATTTTTGTACTTGAGACCCCTCCCCCCAGAAGACAGGCCTCATTTAAAAAAAAAAAATTGAAAGTTGTATTCATCTCAAAGTACTTCCTAACTTCCCATATGATTTCTTCTTTGACCCATTAGATATTTAGGAAGGTCTTATTTAATTTCCACATATTTGTGCATTTCCCAAATTTCTTTCTGTTACATCTGTGTAAACTGTTAAATCTGTGTTACAGATTTCTAATTTCATGCTATTCACACATATAGAGAAGTGCACGTATAACATACCATCATGCAGTTTCAACAGTTAGCAGCTCATGGCCAGTGCTGTTTTATCCTACCCCTCCCTCTCCCATTTATTTTGAAGTGCACCCCAGATATTTCTTCTTTAATTATTTATCTTTCGAAAAGCAATGATTCCTTTTAAAACTAAACTGCATATCTGAAACTAATGATGTACTATGTGTTGGCTAACTGAATTTAATAAAAAAAATAAAAATAAACTGCAGTTTCATTATCATACCTAAATTTATACTAATTCCTTGATATTATGAAGTACCCAGTCTGTGTTCAGATTTTCATTTGTCTGGTAAATACTATATATATATTTTTCAATCTGTGTGTTTGAATCAGATCCAAATAAAGTCTCACTGTGGTTGGCTGATAGGTCTTTTAGGTCTCCTGTAATCTGTGGATATCCCCCTCTAAAACTCCATTTCTCTTTCTTATTTTCTCCTTGCAATTTGGAAGAAACTGAGTTATTTATACTGTAGGGCTTCCCGTGGTCTAAGTATAACTGATTACTTTCCTGCAGTATCTTCTTTTCTGCAGTAATTCCTGTTTAGTGGTAGATTGGTCTGGATACTTTATCAGAACTTCCTCAGGTACAGATTTGACTTTCTTTTCTTTTTGTTTTTTTTGGGGGGTTTTTTTTGGCCAAAACCACATTCATAGATGGTGTTCTGTACTTCCATCAAGAGGAACATAATTTTTTTTGTCCCTCTTTTTTCTGATGGATGTTAGCAGCCATAGGTGATCACTGCCTCCGTCCATTAATTTGTTAGTGGATGCCAAATGTTGATGGTCTAATTCTTTAATTTATTATTGGGAATACTTTTATAAAAAGATCCTTCCCCTCATCTACTACCTAAGTTCCCAGTGGTACGACTCATAAGAAAAGAGAAATAAGTGTTTGATTTAGATCCCTGGCATCTTCTAATGGGAACCAATTGGCTTTCTAAAACTTTTAACCTTTTATTTTGAGATAATTTGTAGGAAAATTGCAAAAATAGTGCAGAATTCTTGTATATCCCTCACCTACCTTCTCCTAATTTTAACATTTTATTTAACTGTACTACAGTGGTTAAAACTAAGAAATTAACATTAGCACAAAGCTATGTAATTCCATTTTTTTTTCGAATCTAAACAGTTTTCCCTTAATGCATTGCTGTAGGTCAGTTATTTTGCATATCGATCCTGTATCCCCCCCACCTTGCTAACTCATTTATTAAGGCTAATACTTGCTTTGTGGATTCCTGAGAATTTTCTCTATACTATCATGTCTTGTTCTCGATCTGAGAGGGAAACATTCAGTCTTTCACCATGAAGTATGGTGCTAGCTTTGGCTTTTATATAAATGCCTTTATCAGGATGAGGAAGTTCCCTTCCGTTCCTACTTTGCTGAACTTTTTTTTTTTTTTTTTTTAAGATTTTATTTATTTATTTGAGAGAGATAGAGACAGCCAGCGAGAGAGGGAACACAAGCAGGGGGAGTGGGAGAGGAAGAATCAGGCTCATAGCGAAGGAGCCCGATGTGGGGCCCGATCCCATAACGCCAGGACCACGCCCTGAGCCGAAGGCAGACGCCCAACCGTTGTGCCACCCAGGCACCCCTTTTTTTTTCTTTTTTGATCAAGAAAGAGTGTTAGATTCTGTTAAATGCTTTTTCTTTATCTGTTGACATGATCATGTGGCTTTTGTCCTTTATTAAATTAATACAGTGTATTACATTGATTTTCATATGTTAAATCATTTTGCCTTCCTGGGATCAATCCTCTGTGGTCATGGCGTAGAATCCTTTTTATAATTTTCTGGGTTGAGTTTAGTAGAATTTGCTGAAGATTTTTGCCTTTGTTATTTATATGGGATATTGAGGGTGTGTGTGTGTATATCCTTGGTTTCGCTCTAAAGAAAACACTATACTGGCATCATAGAATGAGTTGGGGATGTTCCTACTCTTCTCAGTTTTGGAAGAATTGGTATTAATTCTTCATTAAATGGGAAAATTTAACATTGAGGAGAACTTTATGCTTTTCTTTGTGGGGAGTTTTAAAATCACTAATTCAATCTCAGTACTTGTTATAGGTCCATTCACATGTTCTATTTCTTTTTGAGTCAGTTGTGGTACCTTTTTATCTTCCTAGGACATTGTCCACTCATCTAAATTACCTTGTTGGCGTGTAGTTGTTCATAATAATCCCTTATAATTCTTTTTTATTTTTGTAAGGATGATGGTAACATATCATCTTTTATTACTAATTTTAACAGTGTGAGCTTTTTTATTTGCTTGCTCATTCTATCTAAAGATTTTCCAATTCTGTTGATCTTGTCAAAGAACCAAGTTTTTTGTATTGTTGATTTTTCTCTATTGTTTTCCCATGCTCTATTTCATTTATTTCTGCTCTAATATTTATTATTTCCTTCCTTCTGTTTGGCTTAGGTTTAGTTTGATCTTCTTATAGTTACTCGAGGCAGAAGGTTAGGTTATTTTTTGGGATGTTTTTTCTTTGTTAATAAACGTACTGACAGCTATAAATTTCCCTGTAAAAACTACTTTAGTTGCATCTCATAAGATTGGATGTATTATATTTTCTTTCTTTCTTTTTTTTGGTCTCAAAATATTTTCCTGTTTTTCTGGTCATTTCTTCTTGACCCATTGGTTATTTAGTAATGTCTTAGTAATTTTCACATGTTTGTGAATTTTTCAAATTTCTTTCTTTTACTGATTTCTAATTTCATTTGATTGAGATACTTTGTGTGATATCAATCCTTTAAATTCATTGAGGCTTGTTTCGTGATCTAGCCTAGAAAATGTTCCATGTGTGCTTGAGCAAAATGTGTAGTCTGTTGTATGAAGTGTTCTATAGATACCTATTAGCTCTAGTTGATTTAAAATGTTATTTACATTTTCTATTTCCTTGTTGATCTTCTGCCTGTTGTTTTAGTCATTATTGAAATTAGGGTGTTTGAAGTCTCCCAACTTACTGAATCCTTTATTTCTCCATTTCTGTTAGCTTTTGATTCATGTGTTTTGGGGCTCTGTTAGATACATAGCTTTTTAACATTTTTATGTCTTGCTGATGAATTGACCTTATTATCATTATAAAATGCATTATTTGTCTCTACCAGTTCTTGTCTTAAAAATCTATTTTGTCTAAAATTAATATAGGTACTTCAGGTCTCTTGGTTACTGTTTCCATGGTATATTTTTTCTCATCCTTTTACTTTCAACCTATTTTTGTCTTTGAATCTAAAGTGTGTGTCTTGTAGATGGCGTATGGTTGAATTATGTATTTTAAAAAATTTATTCTGCCAACTTTTGCCTTTTGATTATAGTATTTTATTAACATTTAATGTAATTACTGATAAGATAGGGTTTATGTCTGTCGATTTGCTGTGTGTTTTCTGTATGTCTTACATGTTTCTGTTCCATAGACTTCCATGATTGCCTTCCTTAAATATTTTTCTAGTGTACTATTTTTTTTTTTAAAGATTTTATTTATTTATTCGACAGAGAGAGAGACAGCCAGCGAGAGAGGGAACACAAGCAGGGGGCGTGGGAGAGGAAGAAGCAGGCTCATAGCGGAGGAGCCTGATGTGGGGCTCGATCCCATAACGCCAGGATCACGCCCTGAGCCGAAGGCAGACGCTTAACCGCTGTGCCACCCAGGCGCCCCTCTAGTGTACCATTTTAATTACTTGTTGTTTCTTTTACTATTTTGATGTTCTTAGTTATTGTAATGGTGCTATAGAGATTACAAATAGTATCTTAATTTAAAATAATGTAGTTCACATTAATACTAACAGTTTCTATAGTGTATAGAAAATTTGTTCCGTATAATTCTATTTTCTCCCTCTCCTTTGTGCCTATAAATTTGCATCTTTACACATTATACATCCATCAACACAGATTTATAATTATTGCTATATGGAATTGTCTTTTAAATCCACATAGGAGAAGAAACAGTTTTGAAAAAATATACTTGTCTTTTTTGCCTCAACTGGTATATCACCTTCAGGAAGCTGCAGTGTTGAACAATTGCTGCTGATTCTTTTCTTTTTTTTTTTTTTTTTTATTTTAGAAAGAGAATGCGCTCCCCCACAGGAGTTGGGGGAGGGGCAGAGAGAGAGATAATCTCAAGCCAACGCCCTGCTGTGCACAGAGTTTAAGGCTGGGCTGGATCTCACAACCCTGAGATCATGACCTGAGCCAAAAGCAAGGGTTGGACACTTAACTAAGGGATCCACCCAGGGGCCCTGCCGCTGATTCAATGCATGCCCTGGGTATAGGGCTTTTCCCACAGAGCGAGGTCCAGATCAGCTCCTGATACAACATTGTTCTGGGTTTGGGACTTTCTGAGGAACTCTGAACTCAGCCTACGCTTTCTGGTGGCATCAAGTCAAGATGATTTTCGTAGGTACTGTGGAGCTAGGGAGAGGGCAGTGGGAATAGGTCAAGTTCAAAATTCCACAAATCCTACTATTGCAGTTTTTTTTTTTTTTTAAAGATTTTATTTATTTATTTGACAGAGAGAGAGAGATAGCCAGCGAGAGAGGGAACACAGGTGGGGGGAGTAGGAGAGGAAGAAGCAGGCTCCCAGCGGAGGAGCTTGATGTGGGGCTCGATCCCAAGACTCTGGGATCAAGCCCTGAGCCAAAGGCAGATGCTTAACGACTGAGCCACCCAGGCGCCCCCTACTATTGCAGTTTTTCTTGCATAAACGCCCCTCAGCTTGTGGCAAGCCTTGTTAACACCCAGCTTCTGAAAAAGTTGGTTTGGAAATTTTGCCAGTGTTTGCTTTTATGTAAGAGGAAATTTATATGGAGGTCCTCATTTCACCATTCTGGTAGTCCCACCTCCTGGTCAGGTATTTTGTACAATTTCCCTCAGTTTGTGTTGGTGTACTGTTTCTCATGATTAGATTGAGACCTGGGTTTTTGGCAAGAATACCACCGAAGTGATGTCCTTCGCACTAGATGATATCAGGGTGTACATGATGCCTGTATATCTTATTATTGATGACACTAATTTTGATCTCTTGGTTAGGATGGTGTCTCTTGGGTTTCTACATTGTAAATTTATTATTTTCCTGTTGTAAAAAATTAATATCTTGAGACTGTATAGGTATCTTATTTCTTCTCAAACTTTCACCCTCCAACATAAGCACCCACAGGCAGATCTTGGTGGTGTTCTAATGGTGATTATTTTTTACCCTCATTCCTTTTGTATTTATGGAGTAGAATTCTTGGAAGAGCCATTTTTTTCCTTCTTCATTGGTAATTTACTCATTTATTCCTGTCAGTGGAGATTTGTGGATATTTATTCTATTCTGTTGGTTGTAATTGAATGCTGTTGTAATTTCTGTTGTTGCTCACACAGTTCCAGCTTTGCTGACTGGGAGCTCTTTCAGTGTAGCCCTGTGTCCCTTTGACATGTCCTCAACCTTTCTTGTACTCTTCCCTGGCTCTAAGATGTTCCAGGCTTATCTTTTATTTTCTTTGCTCCAGTTCTGGAATTAGCTACTTATCCTAAGGGGTATTTAGCTTTTTAAAAATAATTATTATGGATTTCATGGATTTATTTACTAGGGAATTCATATGTTTAAATATAATCCATTGGTTTTTGGGTCTGTTGTGGTTATTCTTGTAGTTGATATCCTCTGGTCAATAGGAGCCAATCCACTTGGCTCCTGAGTGGGTTTTTTGTTTTTTTTTTAAAGATTTTATTTTATTTATTTGACAGAGAGAAAGACAGCCAGTGAGAGAGGGAACACAAGCAGGGGGAGTGGGAGAGGAAGATGCAGGCTCCCAGTGAAGGAGCCTGATGCAGGGCTTGATCCCAGGACTCTGGGATCACACCCTGAGCCGAAGGAAGAGGCTTAACAACTGAGCCACTCAAGCGCCCTGGCTCCTGAGTTTTTTGATATAACCCACAATTATTTTTTGTTTTTTGAGTTTTTTTTTTGGTCTGTATCCCCAGCTCATCTTAAATATTTCCTACCAACCAGAAGAGGCCTTCTTATTTTTTCCCCTGGTTTTATTGAAATATAATTAATATATAGCACCATGTCAATTTAAGGAGTACGGCACAATGACTTGACTTAAATATATCATGAAATGATTACCACAATAAGATTAGTTAACATCCATCATGTCATACAGATATTAAAAAAAAGGAAAAAAAAGAAAAAAGTTTTTTTCTTTGTGGTGAGAACTCTTAGTGACCTTACATATACACCACAGTATTGTTAGCTAAGTCACCACGTTGTACATTACGTCCCTACAACTTGTTTATAACTGGAACTTTGTACATTTTGACCACTTTCACCTATTTCCTCTATTCCCCCACCCCCTGCCTCTGCTCTCTGTATATATGATTCAGTTCTCTTTTGTTTTGTTTTGTTTAGATTCTACACAGAAGTGAGATCATAGAGTATTTGACTTTCCCTGTCTGACTTATTTCACTGAGCATACTGCCCTCTAGGTTTATTTATCGTGTCACAATGGCAGAATTTCCTTTTTTCTCATGGCTGAATAATATTCCCTTGTATATATACACCACCAGTTTTTTATCCATTTATTTGTCAGTGAACACTTAGGTGGTTTCCATGTCTTGGCTACTGTAAATAATGCTGCAGTGAACATGGGGGCACACATATCTCTTCCATATAGTGTTTTTGTTTCCTTCGGGTATATTCCCAAAAGTGGAATTGCTAGACCATATGGTAATCCTGTTTTTTTGAGGAACCTCCATACTGTTTTCCACAGTGGGTGCAGCAGTTTGAAATCCCACCAGTGATACACAAGGGCTCCCTTTTCTCTGCATCCTTGCCAATACTTGTTATTTCTTGTCTTTTGGGACTAACCATTCTGATTGGTGTGAGCTGATACCTCATTGTGTGTTTGTTTGTTTGTTTGTTTTGTAGTTTTTGATTTGTGTTTCCCTAATCATTTGTAATGTTGAACACCTCTACAGGTACCTGTTGACCATTTGATGTCTTCTTTCAAAAATGTGTTAAAATCCTTTGCCCATTTTTAATTGGATTAGAAGCCTTATTTTTTTTTTTAAAGATTTATTTATTTTAGAAAGAGAGAGCATGTACAGAGGGGTGGGGGAGTAGGCAGGGCTGGGTAGAGGTAGAAGAGGAGGGAGAGAATATCCAGCACACTCCCTGGTGAGCATGGAGCCTGACGTGGGGCTTGATCTCATGACCTTGAGATCATGACCTGAGCTGAAACCAAGAGGCAGACGCTGAACCAGCTGAGCCACACAGGCGCCCTGAAGCCTTGTTATTTTTAATCCAATTCTTCTGTAGCTTTCAGTGCCCCGTGAAGCCCAGTATCCTGCTTCGCTTTGCCGTGGTATAGCTAGATCCTCACCTGAGGGTCATTCTTTGTGATGTTCACAAACTCTGCAAGTTCCATCTTTCCTGGAAGGGGTCAGGTATCTCCTGTCTGGGGACAGTACTGCACCCAGGTGTACTTGCAAATACTTGGTTATCACAGTGACTGCTGGTCTTCCTGGCACTTGGTGTTCATCGGCCCGGCTGCCGAATGGTATGTGATGTACTTGCTTTGCTCTGGACAGCCCCACCCCGTAAGGAACTGCCCTGCCATCATTGAAAAGCATTTTTGGAAGACTTTGAAAGTACCCACTTATCTGTGTTTCTGGATTATTTGACTTGAGAAGATTGAGAAGAGCCTGTGTGACATTAGGGTCCTGCCCTTCACGAAAATGGGGTGGTCCAGCTACTTGTTGAATTCCTAATTCAGGGGAGCCCAGTGTACTTATTTGTACAAGTCTTATCCTTGCTATATTTAGTTCATTGCAAGAACTAACAGGAAAAAATGGAAAGGCTATTTTGATTTTGCTTTTTTAGAGTACTCTTAGCTTAGCTTTCCATGTTTGCTTGTTTTGCATTTTCCCGGACTACAGTTTGTGTGCATTCCCTGCATATACGGTCTGTGGTTATTTTTCCCCTGGGCATACTGTAGTTTGAAATACTTTGCCTACCAAACTATTTTCATTAGGTAATAACAAATTCGTTTGCCCATATTAAGCCAATCAGGGACAATTAAAACCCCTTCAATGAGGTTGAACCCTTGCCAACAGTTAGATGCTGGGCAGGCTGCATCTCTCTTCAGCCCAGTGCCCTCATCTAAATAGGAGGGAGGATTAAGTGAGATGATGCCCAAAAAGGTTGGAGCAATGCCAGGCAGGCAGGTCAGTGTTTGAAGAAGTTATCTGTAGCTTGTTATGATGATTATTGCTACTACTGTTATTTCTGTTATTGTTCAGATCTTTTAGTCAAAATTTTCTTAACATTGTTAATTACACTGAAGTAGATGTACTTCCAGCCAAAACAAAGAACTTTAAGTGTCATTTCACCTGTGTGTTTTTACCATGGGTAAATGGACAGTTTTTGAAAAACATTTTGAAATATTGAAATAATGGAATAGTGGACTCCCATTGCTAACTTCCTGGACCCCTGACAATCCAGGGATACCCTTCGTTGGCTTAAGTACCTTCTTAGAAATGCATTTCACTGGAAATGCACTGTGGGGAAATAGCAAAATTAAGGCATTATTTGCTTATTAGAGAGCAATGTGTGATGTATTTTGGTAATTATTTGGCAATAACCCTTTTTTAAAAAAATACATCAAATAAGTTTAATTCATTGATCTGTTTAATGGTGTCTTTGAAATTCTGTTATAACAATTTAAAAAACCTAAAGTAAAAAAACCTAAAGTAAGTCTTTGGTTTTCAAAAGGAAAACAAACCTAGAGCTGCCAGGACTTGCTTCCTCCAGAGATGGGCCCTGCAGGACTCCTCAGAAGAGTGCTTCCCAGGCATCAGGGTCCATGATCCCTGATCTTAGAACAGTCCAGACATTAGATCTGCGTGGGAATCTGCCTTGGTTCTTCTCCCCCAACAGGTTTGCCTCTTTCAGGAACTGTAGCACTTTCCTAGAAAGGCCCAGGGTGTGAAACAGACACCCTGGGTCTTAAAAAGCTGCCCCCTCCAAAGCTCTGGAGCCCCCCCCCCCCCCCAAATCCCACTTCTCCCATCTCTCTTCCTGTTCTTCTACTTCCCCCACCAGTGCTTTTCTGAATGGAACCTTCTGTCTCTGAAGGAATCCGGTAACAGAGGGGTTAATGAAATGGAAGGAAATCCAGCTGTCACCAAACAATTGAACTGAGCTCTTTGTTCTCACCCTCATACTACTCTTCTATCCCACCCTTTATTTTGGGGTACTTCTAATAGCAGTTTTTTAAACAAATCAAGTTCGGGAGGGTCTGTTTTTGGTTCCTATTTCCATCCTTCATCATAATGTGAACTTGGGACTCTTGGTGGTATGTGTAGTGTGTCCGCTGTGGACGGAGAGGCGAGCGTGGCCGATGCTTAGTGGCACCCCATCTGTGCAGCAACAGCCTCATTCGGGTGGCAGTTCCAGCGCTCTAAAGGGGTGAGTGGGTGGAGGAGGGGCCCTGGGACTTACTGTGAGGGTGTGGCTGCATCCTTTTTTTGTGCATGGGCAGAGACACAGATGGGGCCTCTCCCCCAGCCCTCTGCCAAGTTGGATATCATTCTCATTTCAGTTACAAAATCCATCCACTCTCTCTATCTCGGTCATCGTCAATGTACAGTGGTTCAGGAAATCTATTGACTCAGAAAACTCAGAACAATCTGAGGCAAAAAGGCAGCGCAGGAAGTGAGTGTGTTATCGGGAGGGAGGCCATGGTTCCTCTTGGGATGCCTTCAGCTTTTGTCTCTCAGAACAAGCAAGCCATTTTTAAACATAAATCCAAATGATATGTTTCAGAATGTCTCCTGTAGATGACAAATAAGGGCACACATGTTCCCCACAAACGTTTAGCAGTCTCAAGATACACATGGCATTTATTTATTTTCTGAAAAAGAGCACTTTTATTAAATTGCATAATACTAGCTATGTCTTGTTCCTCCTGGCTTTTTGGTAGAAGCCTAGGCAGTGCCATTCCATATTGTAATTGTTATCACCCTCTTTCTTTTCTTTGTTCATTTTGCCAGGACAGACTTTAGTCAAATCAGATGTGTGCGACTTTTCCTGGCACTTCGCTGGCATTGTGACTTGCATTGTAACATTTTCCATTTACAATTTTTCTTTTTTTGGAAAGAAAATCGTTGCCTTTAAGTGGGATGGAAAGTTTGATTCATTGCGTTGAAATCTGGTTGCTGCGTTGCCTTCTGTAGCACCACGGTGAGTGCACTGTGGCTGGGACGCCGCCAGTGCAGAGGCCCGGCTGCTCCTTCAGACAGAGGTGAGAACCAGAGTTGGGTCCCAGTGCTGTGGCAGCAGCCCCACGGATAGGGACATCTTCATGGGTTCTGATCGGACTCACCACTGATCACCATAAACCTCCCTGCTTATGGTCTTAGTTTCTTTTTACCCTTTTGGTTTCATATCCTATTAATTCCTCTGTGATGTGTGTGGGGGATATAATGGGAATTCCTTCATCATAAGCCTGTGGGGCTGGGAGAAGGGTGTGTGGATGGGTGGAGGGAGCATCGTGTCTGTAATTCTTGGCTCTGTTCCCAAAAAGTGCATTCAGTAACATTTTAAATCAGTCAGTCGCTGCATTGTCAGTCCTGTGTTAACATTGTCATTTCATTGTCTGTATTTGAGGTTTTGACACCTGGGGCCTTGTTGACCCTGAGGTTACTGCCACTCCCAGGAACCAGCCATTTCCTAGAGACAGCAAAGGACTTGTCTGTGAGTGCCCCTTTCATATGTAAACCAAAGAATCCAGAGCCCACACACCAAACAGTTCCACTTCTTTATCAGGCTGTCACACTCAGGGTCACCATCCCCCTGCCCTAATCAGCCCAGGGCCAGGTGCCAGACTAGGAGGGGCAGCCCCTATGCCCCTGCTTACCCTACCCTGCCCATTCCTTCCAGTGGAAACCACAATAAAGGGTCTTGCCAGCATTTTCTCCTTGTTCCTTTTTTTTTTTTTTTTAAGATTTTATTCATGTATTTGACACAGAGGGAGAGAGAGTGCACGCACGCGCACAAGCAGGGGGAGCCGGAGAGGGAAAAGCAGGCTCCCCACTGAGCAGGGAGCCCGATGTGGGGCTTGATCCCAGGACCCTGAGATCATGACCTGAGCTGAAGGCAGATGCTTAACTGACTGAGCCAACCAGGCGCCCCCATTACCTTGGTTATTAATCGGATCACAAGTCCTTAATGTAGAAGAGAGGCCCGGGAGTTGCAGTGTGAAAGGGGCACAAGAGATCTCGCTGGCTTTGAAGATAGAAGAGGAGCCACAACCTGAGGAATGTGGATGGCCTGGAGAAGCTGGGAAGTCTAAACAACAGACTTTCTCCTGCATCCTCCAGAAGGAGCTCTGTCCTGCAGAAACCTCGGCTTTACCCCCGTGAGACCCATGTCCGACTCCTGATCTCCAGAACTATGCGATAATACATTTATGTCGTTGTAAGCCACTGAGTTGTAATTTGTTACGTCAGCCATAGGAAAAGAATACATTTGTGTTCTTGGAGTATATAACACATGCCAAGTGCTTGAACTACAGCTTTTGATGTGTTACTATTGATTTATATAATTTCAGTTAAAAACATCTGTAGCCATTTGAATTATCTGAGAATACATGAGGAGCCCACCTTGCTTCCTGGAATCATGAAGACATGATACGATGGAAAAGAGGTGTTTATTTTTTTTTTTTTCAGTTGAAATATTTATTGATAAAACATTACACATTTCTGTAGTACTATATGGTTTCAGAATTTTTATGAACTTGTATGGTGAATTTCCCGGCTGGCCCTGCAAGGTACTTGTAAATTCTTTGTTGACCCTCTAGGGAAATCATGGGCCAGAGAGAGGTCTCAGCTCAGGAGGCACAGAGCTGGGGAGCGGACAGGTGGCCCTTGGGCTCTGCGATCCCAGGTGATGCTAGCAGGGCGACTGGCCACCTGCTGACCGTGTGTTGCTGTTTATGAGCATCCTGGGCCATTTTCAACTTGGATGGATGTGTGTGTGGATGGGATCCAGCTATTAAATGTTTCAGGCTTTTGAGAAAGTGTCTAGAACCAGATAATTATCCTGATGACATGGCAGAACCCAGAATTTACCAAGGGTAAATGACAAAGAGACTGCATATATCCTTTTTAGAAAAATTTAAATGTTATAGACAGTCTTTTTAGTGTAGCTGGATCATATGAGTAATCTCCAAACTTTTTTGATCTCACACCTGTCAGTAAAAAACACCTGTGCATGTGCAATTAATGTGTATTTATTTATGTATAAGTCATAGGCATTCAGTGCATGATTGAATGAATAAATAAATAAATTGAGAAATAACCATTACAAATTAAAGTTGCGGTGTTTTTTGCATCCCAGTGGTGGTGTATTTTTTGTGTGTTGCATCCCTTCAGGGACTGAGGTCCTAGAACACCTTCACGTAGCTTTATGGTTGTGAAATCATCTCAGACCACTGATAGAACGTTGCGTATTTTTAGTCATGTATCAGTCCAGTTCATTGTCTTGATTTCCTTTTTATCTGGGGTTACTTATGATGTTTTAGAGAACTGTAGGCACCACTGATGCCCATCCTGTGCACATAGGGACGGGCCTTACTTGGTGCAGTGGGGCTGGTTCTGGTGAGCAGCCTGTGAGCTGCTGGGTGTGTGACTGCATCCACTTTCCCGACCTGCGTGGGTCACCGCTGGTACAGGTGGGGAGCCAGCACAGGCTTGTCCCTTCACACAGGGCAGCGAGCTGCGCCGCACAGCCCCACTGGCTACCTATCTTTGAGTGTGCTTTCTCATGTACCTTGAAATTTTAAAAAATTTTACCGTGGTAAAATATACATGACATTCGCCATTTTAACCACTTTTAAATGTACAACTCGGTGACATTAATTACATTCACATTGCTGTGTAACCATCACCACCATCTATGTCTAGAACTTTTTCATCGTCCCAAAGTGCAACTCTACCCATTGAACAGTAATTCCCAATTTCCCTTCCCTAGCCCTTGACAACCACTATTCTACTTTCTGTCTCCATGATTTTGACTCCTCTGGGTACCTCATATGAGTGGCGTTATTCATGCAGTATTTGTTCTTTTGTGGCTGGCTTATACACTTAGCATAATGGCTTCGAGTTTCATCCATGTTGTAGCATGGGTCAGAATTTCCTTCCTTTTTGAGGCTGAGTAATATTTAGGGATGTGTACATACCCCATTCTATTTACTCGTTCATGTGATGATGGGCACTTGGGTTGTTTCCATCTTTTGATGTTGTGAATAATGCTGCTGTGAACATGGGTGTGCAAATACATGATTGACTATCTTATGGTTTACATTTATGGTAATGTTTTGCATGGATTTCATTTGCATTCCCTTTCCAGGGGATGTATCCAGGATGGCAGAGTAAGGGAAGGTTATTAAGGCAGGGTGAACTGCGTATGGGGTCATTTTCCTACTGTTAGCTTTTGTCTTGCTCTCATGGACTCTAAGAAGGTCACTTTAGCCCCTTAACTGGAGGTGACAGTGCCGACGGACAGGCCTCCAGGGGCTCCAGCCAGGGCCAGGTGTGTACCTAGCACACTTGTCCCCCCGACAGATGAGTACACATAGTCGCTTGGACGGGTTGCTATCAACAATGACAATGTCAAGTGCTCCTCTGTGGTCTGTTGCCTAGATATTATCCCACTCTTTATCTTTGAGTTTGACATTCCTTTTGAATCTAGAGGCAGCCCTACTTGCTGGCTGCATGGGCACTGCTGTAGGCTTGCAGCATAGTGTGGGGAGCAGTGCTGGGTGCTAGGGGCACGCTGGTGGAGGAGACAAGGCCTGGTTACTGCAGCTTCATCACCAAGGTGGCGTCTTATGCACACTTGGAGAGTGGGCCATGCTGACTTGTTGATTTTGAAGCCATGATTTGGTCTTTGTTGCCGTTCAGTCAGCTGTTTTACCTCCATTTTCCTTTACGGTTATTCATAGTATGCGTCCTTTGTTCACACTGATCTTTGGCTGTCAGATTGAGAAGTTGCCCGCTAGTGTATCTCATAGCTCAGGAGAACCGCTGGCGGAGGGGTGTGCGAGCCGAGGTTTTACCTGGTGAGTGTCTACCCATGGCATGCAAAGGTGCCATGTTCTTCCTGCATTTGGGGGATTTCTCCTGGTCAGTTCAACCCATCGAAAGGCCCTTGTTCAGTGATCTGCCCTTTTGGTCAAATCAGAGGCATGCAGTGATTGATTATGGGACAAACAGGAAGGTCAGTCTTATCTAAAATATGTCTGTGAAGCCAGGGACCTCATGTGTACCTACGGTGATCCCGCCAAGGCTCCCAGTCTTCCTGGCCCCAGCCCCATTCCATGTCTCATTTTACAGGTGGGGCTAAGCATGTCCCCATCAGGCAAGTCTGCGGGTCCACAGTGCTGGCTGCTTTGTGGCTGGGAGCTGAGCCAGGGTGTGTGGGGCAGGCAGGGGATTGTGGTGCGGGGGCAGGTGGGGCTTCACCCTGGCAGCTGTTTTTCTGTCTCACCCAGTTCTCACTGTGTGATCATAAAGCCCCCTCTGAAAGAGGCTGGTTTTAAACCCTCTTTTACTAATGAGTGAGGGCTTGCTCTACCTAAATTTTGAAAGCTTTCAGGAACACAGAAGTTGCTTTTAAAGGAAACAGTTTCACTTATTTATTTCCCTTTTGATTACCTGAGAACTTAATATATCTCTTTAAAAATAGGGCACCATAAAAATGAATATGTTAGGAACATGGTGATAGGTAGAAAAATATCTCTTAAACTTCATTACTCTAGACAGGATCCTTAGTTTAGGAAAACCTACAAACATTCCTTTTATTTGCTTCATAATTCACCTTGAGGTTGCAGTTAGTTAACCCTCCCTTTTATGGAAGGTCCAACTGGCGTAGAGATAGGATGCAGAGTGAAACCCAAAACTTGTTTTCTCAAGGTCATTTCTACAGAATGGCGAATTCTCTCTTCTCTTTTTGAAAATGTTCGAATTGCAATGATATGACATACAACCAATTGGAAATAATACATGTTATCAAAGTATATGACAAAGACCTTTTTAATAAGGTGTGTGCTTTGTGGCCTGGAATCATTTGTTTCTGATATTTTAGCTCCTTCATGTTATTTGGTATGATAGTAAAGTAAGGCGTTATCTCCACTTGAGTTGTCTTGAACAAAGATTCTACTGTGGTGGGCGTTGTCACAGTTTTGTCAGGATGATACTATCGTTATAGACAGATACTCCAAAGCTGTACCTTGAGACCCTGGGAAGAGGAATTAGGTGAAAAGGAGCTCTTTCTGACAGTTGCCTGCTGAGTGTTCTTGAATTTAGAGTTTTGTACATCAACTGGAAAGAGCATCCAGAATAGGTTTTAGATTAGTGGGATCTGTGGCGGTAGCTGTGGGCATGGTGCGATTTACACAGGGAACTGATGCTGGGAGTGTTATATTGGTGGTCACGCATTTGTCTTTTATACTGGGGATGAATTCTCCTTGAATATCCTCAAAGGACCCTTTCTGTTCTTGATTCTTGGATGTACTCTGAATACATGGGAATCTGTGAGGTTACAGCTAAGGGGGGGATGTTGAAAGAAGCTGCATTCATTCATAGATGTCTAAAACACCTGCTGTGTGTGCGTGTGTGTGCATGTGTGTGTGCGTGTCTGTGCATGCGTGTGTGCACACAAAGCTGTGTTTTCTGTAATGTAATGTTGGATTCTAATGACAAAACACTGTATAGAGAGGAATATCTCTTTTCTGCACCAAATCTGAACACTGAGTTGGGAAAATTTGTCTTTGTGTCTATATACAGCCAAAGTTCAATCGGTTTCCTTTTTTTTTCAATAAAAAAGATAATTTATTATGCTCTCTATCATTTAAATCACATCTCTGTCCACTTGCACTGAAGAGGGAGAATTTCCTTCCATTTCTAGTTTTCTGCTTTGAAATTTAACTTCTGCAGAGCTGTGCTCCCTGAAAGTCTCTGTATATGCTGATGTGGGTTTGGGCGGTGATAAAAGACTTTGGAATGCCACAGCCACATCCCAGACCAATCATAGTAGGAGCGTGGAGGATGGACCTGCTCCCGTATGGTTCATGTCAGCTCTCTGGCACCAGGGAGAAGGCACAGGGAGTGACTGTATTGGACAGGAATTTGCACAATTTAATTTTGTACCCTCCCTCTAACATTAAACTATGGACACCTCCTACAGCTATTGAGAATGCTAGCTTTTGAAATTCTGGATAATGGAGGGAGGTAATCTTAATATTTAATTAAAACTTTTTGATCATAGAGTCTGACGTTTCCAGTTAAAAGAGACCTTATGAAATTAGGGATGATGTTTGGTGACTGTGGCCTAAAATACTGTTGACATCAGTCATGAATGTAGATTATGTAAATTCTGTTCATCATATTCTGTGAAAATCATGTGACCCTCATAGAAATAGTTCAGAATGCACAAATTAATATAAATTGATGTTTTAATTTCTAGCAATTCCTTTAAACACAGTCAGTACGTTCCAGAACAGGGTGGTATAGATTCACTTCTCCCAGCCCCTTCACTGTAAATACAATGAAATCCAGGAAATAATTCAACAGGCACAGTAACAGGACACTGGTAGTTGGAGAAGAAGGCAGATTGGCTAGGTACCTTAGAACCTGAGGAATGATAACATGGTGAATTCTCCAGATTTCCATTTTAATCTCCCATATATACCCAGAGTAGACATGGAGAGGTGTGTTACCAGAACTGCCAACAACTATGGACAAAAACAAAACAAAGCAAAATAAAAAAATGCTATGGCCAAAGGAGAAGGCCAACAGAGACTTGGTGGGAGCCCAGAGTCCTGCTCTACATGCTTGACGCCAGCAGGCACATCACAGAGCTCTGTGTCTTCCTGCTCTCTATCCAGTGGCAAAAGGAGACCCAGACCCAGGGGCTTCTGCCCACCACCCATACCACAGCAGAAGGTGGCCCAGGGAGGTGCCTTCCATTCCCTTACTAAAAACATTTACAGAAAGACCTACAGTTAACATCATATTTCATAGTTGAAAGTCTGATGCTTCCCCCTTAGGAATGAGAACAAGACAAGAATATCTGCTCTCATCACTCCTATGAGATATAGTACTAGAAGTTCTCATCACTCAAAAAGATAGAAAAAAGAATTAAAATGCATACAGCTTAGACAAACAACAACAACAAAAAACCAAAACCTCAATTTGCAGACATGATTGCCTATGAAAAAAATTCTTAAGGAATCTACCAGAGACACCCCAAAACCTCTTCTAGACCTAATACATTTGCTCATTAAGATTACAGGATACCTACAGATTCAATGAACTCCCTCTGAGAATTCCAGTGGCATTTTCACAGAGCTAGAACAATTCTAAAATTCTTATGGAACCACAAAAGACCCCAGATAGCTAAAATAATCTTTAAAATAACAAAGCTGGAGACCTCACACTTCCTGATTTCAAGCTGTATTACAAAGTTATAGTAATCAAAACAATATGGTATTGGAATAAAAACAGAAGCATAGATCAATGGAACAGAATTGAAAGTCCAGAAATAAACCCATGGATATATGGTCAGTTAATTTATGACAAAGGAGAACTCAGAAATAAGTCCACAGAGATATACCCAATTAATTTTTGACAAAGAAACAAAAGCAATTCAATGGAGGAAGTATAGCCCTTTAATAAATGCTGCAGGAGTAATTGGGAAAAAATGAAGGAAGGAAGGAACATAAACCTCATACCTCAAAAAAAAGTTAGAAGGGATCATAGATTTAAAGGTAGAACCATAAAACTTTTAAAAGACTTTTTGGGACTTAGTGCTAGGCAAAGAGTTCTTAGTCTTCACCCCAAGAACATGATCCATAAAAGGAAAAAAACCTGATGAACTGAACCTCATCAACATAAAAACATATGCTGTGGGACAAATCTTATGGAGAAGAAGACAGATTACAAACAGGGAGACAATATTTGCAATTCACATATCCAACAAAGCACTTGTATCCAGAATATATAAAGAACTCTAAAAACTGAACATTAACAACAACAACAACGGAAAAATCCAATTTGAAAATGGACAAGCCCTAAGGAGACACGTCACTGAGGACAATATATATGGAGGGCAGTAAGCACATGAATAGATGTTCAGCATCCTTGGATAACAGAAATGCAAATTAAAACCACAGGAGATTTCACTGCACATCTACCATAGTAGCAAAAATAAAAATGGCGATAACACTAAAACATCAGAACATTCATACCATAGGATGCTATTCAACAATAAAAAGGAGTGAGCTATTGATACATGAGACTTGAATGGGCCTCCAGGAAACTTTGCTGAGTGCAAAAAGCCAATCTCAAAAGGAAACTTATTGCTTGATCCCATATATGTAACATTTGTGAAATAACATAATTATGGAGATGGGGAACAGAGTAGTGGTTGCCAGGGGTTAGGAATAGGGGAGGGTGGGTGTGGCTACAAAGAAGGACTTAAATATGGGGTCTTATATTTGTGGTTATAAGAGGCTTTGTACATGGAAAATTACATAGGTGTACATACACAAACATGCTCAAGTGTGCTCAAAGCAGGTGAAATTGAAGACACTGTGGATTGTCCCAATATCAGTTTCCTGGTTTTGCTATTGTACTCTGGTTGTGCAGTATCTTAACATGGGGGAAGATGAGTAAGAGTGAACAGGACTTCCCTGTACATTTCTTTGCAACTTCCTGGGTATCTGTGATTGTTTCAAAATAAAAAGTTTAATAATAGTCATTTCATTATTAAGAATTATATTACGAAATATGAAAATGAGACACAGAAACTTACCATACCTAGTGACCAGACAATGGGAGCGGGAAACTGCCAGGACCACAGCCTCAGGAGGGAGCCCTGGTCCCTTGGGATGCTCTGCCCTTCGAATAAGAGTGGGAGAGAAGATATGCCTGCTACTTTTTCTAGGCAGAGGTAGCATCAGAGATTTACATCCTTTCCAGGAAAGATGAAGCACTTGGGTAACAACATCTCTTATGGGTATGGGCATAAGCATGTAAAATTTGTGAATAACTATAATTAAGGGCAAATAGAGGATTCTTACTATTATTTCAGACTTGACTTTAAGGAGATTTGGTTCCCTGGTTATAAGGGAATATTAGCTTATTAAATTAATGCCTGGAAATATCCACCAGTATTTTATTTTAATGTACTTTTATCTTATGGTTATGAGCAATTCAGATAATTGCAGTTAGAATGGATACACTCAGGCATACACCCTATTATTTATTATCCCATTCTCAATCCTAGGAGTGTTACAGCCCTTTGCCTTTTAAATCAGAACTGTAATTGTATGCTCACTGCCAATGTCTTCTAGAAGGAACAAGTACTAAGTGAAAGCACATTGTTACATCGTGGTTGATAGCTAAGTAAATATGCATTTTTAACACATTTACAAGAAACGGATACTATAGCGAAATACTACACTGCTGTGGGATGTTCCTAAAATAAACAAGCTTGCAGTCAGAGACATTCACTCCCATGAGACAAGACATAGTGAAAATGGGGCAGGTGTCTTGTACTCATGGAAAGGTGAGGAAGTTCTCAATGGGAAATGCTTCTGAAAACGCACTGATTGTTAACTGTAAAAAAAACACTCCTTGTAGAACTGAAATAGTATTGTGGAGTAATACCCACTCTCTCCCTGTTTGCTCAGGGGAAATAGGTTTTAAGGAAATGCCTCATGCAATATTATCAAGAACCATAACTCTCAATGAGATGCTTCCCATAAAAAGCAGCCAGGGACTCTGTTGCAGATTGAGTTTAAAGATACAGAAAATCCTTAAATTTGTATGGCACCAGAAAAGGCCCTTAATCGCCAAGGAACTGTTGAAGAGGAAAAACAAAGCTGGGGGCATCATGATGCCGGATTTCGAGCTATACTACAAAGCTGTGATCACAAAGACAGCATGATACTGGCACAAAAACAGACACATAGACCAATGGAACAGAATAGAGAACCCAGAAATGGACCCTCGGCTCTTTGGGCAACTAATCTTTGACAGAGCAGGAAAAAACATCCAGTGGAAAAAAGACAGTCTCTTCAATAAATGGTGCTGGGAAAATTGGACAGCTACATGCAAAAGAATGAAACTTGACCACTCTCTCACACCATACACAAAGATAAACTCCAAATGGATGAAAGACCTCGATGTGAGACAGGAATCCATCAAAATCCTAGAGGAGAACATAGGCAGCAACTTCTACGACATCGGCCACAGCAACCTTTTTCATGACATATCTCCAAAGGCAAGAGAAACAAAAGAAAAATTGAACATGTGGGACTTAAGATAAAAAGCTTCTGCACAGCCAAGGAAACAGTCAAAAAAACTAAGAGGCAGCCCACGGAATGGGAGAATATATTTGCAAATCATACTACAGATAAAAGACTGGTATCCAAGATCTACAAGGAACTTCTCAAACTCAATACACAAGAAACAAATAAATCATAAAATGGGCAGAAGATATGAACAGACACTTTTCCAATGATGACATACAAATGGCTAACAGACATATGAAAAAATGTTCAAAATCATTAGTCATCAGGGAAATTCAAATCAAAACCACACTGAGATACCACCTTACGCCAGTTAGAATGGCAAAAATAGACAAGGCAAGAAACAACAATTGCTGGAGAGGATGTAGAGAAAGGGGATCCCTCCTACATTGTTGGTGGGAATGCAAGTTGGTACAGCCACTCTGGAAAACAGTGTGAAGATCCCTTAAAGAGTTAAAAATTGAGCTACCCTATGATCCAGCCATTGCACTACTGGGTGTTTACCCCAAAGATACAGATGTAGTGAAGAGAAGGGCCATATGCACCCCAATGCTTATAGCAGCATTGTCCACAATAGCTAAATCGTGGAAGGAGCTGAGATGCCCTTCAACAGATGACTGGATTAAGAAGTTGTGGTCCATATATACAATGGAATATTACTCAGCTATCAAAAAGAACGATTTCTCAACATTTGCTGCAACATGGATGGCACTGGAGGAGATAATGCTAAGTGAAATAAGTCAAACAGAGAAAGACAATTATCATATGGTTTCTTTCATCTATGGAACATAAGAACTAGGAAGATAGTAGGGGAAGAAAGGGATAAGGAAAGGGGGGTAATCAGAAGGGGGAATGAAGCATGAGAGACTATGGACTCTGAGAAACAAACTGAGGTCTTCAGAGGGGAGGGGGTGGGGGAATGGGATAGGCTGGTTATGGGTAGTAAGGAGGGCACGTATTGCATGGTGCACTGGGTGTTATACGCAACTAATGAATCATTGAACTTTACATCAAAAACCAGGGATGTACTACTGTATGGTGACTAACATAATATAATAAAAAAATTAAAAAAAAATAAAGATACAGAAAATCCAAACTTGATCTGCATTTCAGTAACAACACCCTGTTGTTGGATTAACGATAGATTAGCTACTCTGGATCAGAGATTAAAGTGTAGCTTTGAATATGGGGCCAAGGTCTGAGGCTGCAGTTGCGATACTATATAATGCAGTCTAAGCTGGCAGAGGCCCTTTGGGCTTTCCCACTAACAGTGTGGCTGGGAAGGTGTTAGCAAGGGGTGGCATTGCTGAGAGTGTGCACGTGTCATCATCACTGGCTGCATAGCATGTTTCCTCACAGGCTTGTCTGGAACTGATAGTCCCCGTGCCTTCTTTCTGATCCCTGAGGGAAACTGAGGGTTGTGCAGGAGCTTAGCTTGCTTGGTGCCCAGTGCCTCTGTCTTATGCCTGCGTTCTGCAGGCAAATAACCTGAAATGAGATTAAGAGTTATTTCAAAGTGTTAGTCCTCAAAGGTTCTTATTGCTGTGTGCTGGTTTCCCATGGAAAAAGTCAAAAGTATCACAGTTTCTGTTATGATGTCTGAAGCAGGTCAAACAAGAACCTGCTAAATGTCAGGGAAGCTGTGCTTGGACAGGGTACACACTTCCTGGTAGGGCCTTCCCGTGTGACCAGCCACTGAGTGCTGGAGACATCTAGTGTAGAGCTTCATGGAAACACTGGGACAACTTCTACTAAAGCTATGGCTGGAACCCCCAGGAGCACTAGTTTTCAAAGTGTGGTCCCTGGACCAGCATCATTGCATTGCCTGGGAACTTGTTGGAGGTGCACACTCTATCGCCCTATCCCTGACAAGCTGAATCAGAGAGTCTGGAGTGGGCACCATAATCTGTTTGATGCTGTCACATGCTGAAGTTGGAGCATCCTGTCCCCGAACATTGTTGCTATCAGCTCTGTCCCTCCTGTCATCCTCCACACTGCCAATGAGCAGTGCCTGCCCCTCCCCCCCCAGCCAGGGTCTTCCTTCCAAGGGCATGGTCACCTCGTTTAGCCATGGTCCATGCCTGCCTTTTAACCAAGTCCCACCTGTGTGTTTCCCCTTCAGTTTGCCCAGTCTATCACGTGTCCTCGGCTATTTCCTTGGGATCCTCCTGCTAACTAGAATCAGGCAGGTGATTTTCACTGAATTTGCTGTTTGTGAATGTGCATGTTTTCTGGTTCATTATCCATTAGTGCCTATTTTGTTAAATAATAGATCTGAGAGCTTAAAGAATATTACAGTTTATGACTTCCTGCTTTGTTCTTCAAGTCAGTGTCATTATCTGCACATAGAAAGCCAAGTTCTGGATGCTTTGTGGATAAAGGTGAAACATTAGTCTTTGCCTTTAAGAAACTTACAGCCTAGGGAGAGGGACAGATATGCACACTGATGACGTTCCTAGACGTGTGGCTCTTTGCAAGTGACTTCTGCCCTCACTCTCCTGTCCTGTGAGTCAAGGATGACAATTTGCTGTGGGGGTAGTGCCCATGAGCCAATACCTGCAACAGTCTTAGGACAGTTCTAGCACGTTGTTAGCATCAATTAAATAGAGGAAAGACTTTCTGGAGAAGGTGGGGCGATAGGGGGCCTTGGGAATGTCTTAGTGTGTGAATAGGTAATTAAATAAATTAATTGAATTAATTAGGGATGTTAGTACTTGATTGCCTTGCTTCAGTGTTGGCTACGGCACTTTAGCTCACACCATGAACCTGAAATGCTTCTCACTTTGATGTCGACACTGCCACCTCTGTGGTCAGTGTTTCCCTGGCAACGCCACACTTATGGGGCACTCAAACAACCCTCAGAAAGGCAGTTAGAAAGGGAAGAGAATTAACAAAGAAAAAAGGGTACAGAGAAGGAAATGAAGGGTCTGGGAAAGGTGGAGCAGGAGGAGTATAAGGAACTGAAGGGGAGAGAAAGTGGCAATGGATCGGAGGGGAGAGTGGAATGCTCTTGTGCCCAGTGAGGAAGCTCCTGGGTCGTTTTCAGGCACTACAGACTGCCCTGACTCCTGGAGCCCGGAACGAAGCTGTAGACGCTGTTAAGTGGAAGTCTAGGTCCCTACACTCTGTCACAAGTAGGGGAGCTGCTTCTGAGGGATATTGTCTCTGTTGGGAATCCGGTGGGCCACGGATCGTGGTTTTTTGTTTTTTTTTTTTAATCTTTGACTTCAAAGTGAAGAGAAATGTTTGGTAGCAGTACTATTTATTTATTTATTTATTTATAAAGATTTTGTTTTAAAGATTTTATTTATTCATTTGAGAGAGAGAGACACACAGATCATAAGCAGAGCGAGAGGCTGAGGCAGAGAGAGAAGCAGACTCCCCACTGAGCAGCGAGCCAGATGCGCAACTCCTTCCCAGGACCCTGAGATCATGACCTGAGCTGAAGGCAGACGCTTAACCGACTGAGCCATCCAGGTGCCCCCCACACGACTCTTTAAAACATAAAATTGGGTGTTATAATGAGAAAGCCAGGTTGAAATGCCTCTAGCCAACCCCCTTTGGTGCTATAGAGCTGGGTTTCACCGACTCCAGATTCCATAGAGATATCAGTACTGCATTTCAGTGCGGTCTTTTGGGGAGCATGGCTCACATGTGTGTATGCTTTGTGCTCTTTCAATTTATTTTATTTAGGCAGAAGGCTGTAGCTCTTGCCTGTTTGTTTTCTGCTTTACATGTAGTATATCAAAGTAGAGTGACTGATGGAAAGGAAATGTGTTTGATAAAAACCTGGAACCCATTCTAAATAGGACCCATGATCATAAAACAAAAAATGGAATCTGTCCATCAGCAACCAGGGATATGAAGATGCCCATTTGGAATTCCAGGGTTTCCAGTCTTCCTGATGTCTGTGGCTTGCACAGCACACTCTGTGTCATTGCCCTCCCAGAAAGGAGGCGGCCTTGTGTCAGCATGGAAAATAGTGTTTGGTTCTCCACCGTTATCATAGTGGTCTCCTGGGGCTGTCGTAACAAATCACCACAAACTGGGTGGCTTAAGACAACGCAGATTTATTCTCTCTCGGTTCTGGGAGTCAGACGTCTGAAATCAAGCTGTCAGCAGGGCCCTGCTCCCTCTGACAGCTCAAGGGAGGACCCTTCCTTCCGTCTTCCAGCCTCTGGTGGTGGCTGGCAGTCCTTACGGTTCCTTGGCTTGTAGGCTCCAGTTTCTGTCTTCATTACAACATGGCCATCTTCCTTCTATGTGAGTCTCTTTCTTTTCTTATAGGGACACCAGTCGTTGGACTAGGGCCCACCCTATTCCAGCATGGCCTCGTTTTAAGTTGACTAATTACATCTGCAAAGATCCTATTTCCAAATAAGATCATGTTGTTTGGTTCTGGGTGGACATGACTTGGGAGACGCTATTCATCATAGTGTCATTGCCGTAGTCACTTAGTGACACTTGCAAGTCTCTGTAGAAAGGGTTTTTTTTTTTTTTTTTAATTCTGTTTTGGCGGTGAGAAAGGAGGAGTTATTATTATGAGCAGAAGGTCGTATGGCTTTTTGGAAGTCCGTGACGATGTTTGTCTCCCGGATGTCTGGATCAGGCAGTGAGGTTGTACACACAGGAGCCTCTGTAAGTTCAGGGAGAGTGTCACAGTACCCCGTGCCCAGCACAATGCCCTGCATATCATATGAGCTCAGTTAGGGTTTGTGGATAAGTAGAAACTCAGGAATCATGGCACAGTAATCCATATGGTATTTAGAAAAGAATCCTTGAAGACAGTCTAATTGATTGCCACATATTTCAAGGATATTGCTAGGTCAGCTTTACTTTCACATCTCCACACACTGTTTATTTTTAGACAACTCCCAAATATGGTTCCATCCCCTATTAGGAATTGCCCACCCACAGCATTCCCCTGGAAAATGTTATCAAGAAGATTAACTGTGTCCATGAATAAATATGGCATTTTTTCTGAGGGAGCATAAACATGCAGAACCCATTACAGTTATAGTAATTGCTCAACAACGTGTAATTGCAGCACGGTACCTTGTATGGGAGGAGTCCACGGAGGCCCCGAGCCACACATGGCTTTGGAATGAGCTAGGCTTCCTTAGAAGGGAGAGGGCGTGGGCAGCAATTCCAGACGTCCAGACAAAGTAGAGGGGTGCTGGGCCAGGCCCAGGGTCTAGCCCGTCTGATGAGGGTAGGACAGGGTGTGGTGGGGAAGGTGGGTGGGTGGCCAGGAGTTTTGTTAGTTTTGTTTGCGTTCATTGCAGATTCGTCATTCACTCCAAATATAATTTTGGCTTTGAATGATGTAGATGGGCAGTCAGCTGAAGGAAAGTCTGGCAGGACCTGAAGCTGTGAACCAGAGAAGGATTGATGTCTCCCTCTGAGAGTACTGCTAGCTCAGCTCATTGTTTTTATGGTGCGTTTTGTAAGTCTGAGGAAATGAGTTCCTTAAATTTGAAATACTCATTCCCATAAGCTATTAGATATTGAAGCTCTCATCAGGTGACAAGTTTCCCAAAGCTGATTTTTTTTTAAGGGTCTGATAGTTAACATGAAAAGAGATAGTCTTGAAGTGTCATGTCTTCCTGGGACAGCTTGGGTGTGGGAATATGAGTCATAGTCTTAGAGTGCTGGACTGAAGATCCCAGACACATAGTGCGAGGAGGAGAGAGGTCATACAGAGCAAATAGTGCTTTGGTAAAGCAGACATGTGGTGTCTGGGGACACCTTTTGAGCGAGGGGAAGATGAGGATGTGGACAAAGGGCCAGGAGCTGCCCTGTGCACTTTCTTTCCTGCAGTTAACCCCCTGCTATGCCTGTGTGGTGTGGTGGCCCCTCTTCACGCCTTGTTCTGTTTGTAGATCAGTCCGCAGATCCCACTGGTTTTCCCTGAGGACATTGCTGCCTCCCCTCTACTGTCTCTGACCTTGGGGGCCCAGCTGGCCTTTCTGCCTTTACTCTCACCAGCTCCTGCCTTTACCCTTGCGGTAGCACACACTGCATATGCTCCACTCAGCCACCACAGTGGTGCCTTAAAATATAAAGCAGATCACACACACCTCTACTCAGAAGGCCCCCTGCCCCACCTGCCCTACCCCACAGCCCTTTCCTAGGCCTGCAGGTCTTTGTACCTGGCTGGCTGCTACCTCCCTTCCTCATGTCCTCATCATCCCACCTTGCACCTGCCTTGCACCACACTGGCCTCCTGGCAGTGCCACGCCTCAGGGCCTTTCTGGAAACTTCCCCCAGTACTCCCTAGCTCCAGTGTCACGTCCGCAGGGAGTCCTTCCCTGACCGCCTTACCTTTGTCCTTATACTGGTCTGGTTATCTTGATAGCACTTACCACCATCGGTCCTTTTACCTCTTTGCCCTTTGGCCGTTTTGCAGTCCTGCCTCCTCATTATAATGTAAACTCCAGGGGGGGCAATAACGGTTCTTGTGTGACTGTACACTTGGCTCCTAGAGTAGAGTGATGCTTGTCTCCTAAATGATGCTCAAAATATATGTGTATATTTTAAAGGTTTATTCATTTATTTTGAGAGAGAGAGAATGTGCTGGTGTATGCACTCGCATGAGCAGGGGGAGGGGCAGAGGGAGAGAATCTTTCAAGCTGACCCCCAGCTGAGTGAGGAGCCCCATGGGAGTCTCCATCCCACAGCCCATGAGATCACAACCTGAGCAGAAACCAAGAGTCCAACCCTCAACTGACTGAGCCACCCAGGCGCTCCAGTGTGTATGAGTATATTTTAAAGAAAAAAGAACATCAACGTACTCAATATTCATTGACTCAGTTACGAAATACTTTGACTAAAAAATACATATACAGAGTACTCTATTTTAGCACATTTTAAAAAATGGAACTGATATTACCTCCTTAGTATAAGTTTTGGTGAAATCAGTGCAAAGCCTGATGGTAGTCATTGCTCATTGGGTGCTATCAGAGGTTATCATTGTCATTGTTGATATCACTACCACACATGAAGATGTGTGAACCAACACCCTTCCCTTACCCCAGACTTGTGTGACCAAGCTTTGTAAAACAGTTTTTTTTTTTTTTATGAAAAAGCATTCTTTTGATCAGCTTGTATTACTTTAAGAAAAAATGGGAAAGGAAGGAATACAACTGGCTTTCACTTCTCCCTCCTTACCATATTAATTCTTTTTTAAAAAAGATTTTATTTATTTACTTATCTATTTATTTATTTATTAAAGATTTTATTTATTTGAGAGAGAGAGAGAGAGACAGACAGATAGTGAGAGAGAACACAAGCAGGGAGGAGAGGGAGAAACAGGCTCCCCACTGTGCTGGGAGCCCAACATGGGACTCGATCCCAGGACCCTGGGATCATGACCTGAGCCAAGGCAGATGCTTAACTGACTGAGCCACCCGGGCACCCCAAAGGTTTTATTTATTTGGGAAAGTGAGAGAGAGTGAGAGAAAGCATGAGCTGGTGGGTGGGGAGTTGGGGTTGGGGAGGGAGACACAGGCTCCCCGCTGAGCAGGGAGCCCAATGTGGGGCTTGATTCCAGGACCCCAGGATCATGTCCTGAGTTGAAGGCAGATGCTTGACCGACTGAGCCACCCAGGATCCCCTACCATGTTGATTCTTATAAACATATTGGAAGTATGATGTTTACCACCCATCCTTTCTCCCAAACATTTATATCACTACATATGATGTTGAACATAGATTTACAAATAAAGTTACCAGATATCATCATCCATAACACCTGTGTTAGTGAACATTCCACTTCTACAAATATAATCTGGGGAAAGTAATCTTTAATGCAAAGATTAAAGTGCTGAAAGACAGCCAGTTTTTACGATAGCAAAAAAAGAACACAATTTAATGCTACCAAATTATCATAATAGTTAGATAATATGGTAAATTCATTTGTTGGAATACTGTGTATTTATTAAATTGCATTTAAAAATAGTTTTAATTAAATGGAAATGCTTACATTTGAAAAGAAACATAGAAATTATATTAAATATAGGATATTAAATTTCCCTCCAGGGACTGTTTTAGCTGCATCCCATAAATTTTGTTGTGTTGTGTTTTTGTTTGCATTTATCTCAAAGTATTTTCTAATTTCCCTTGTGATTTCCTCTTTGATCCATTGACTATTCAAGAGTGTATTGTTTTAAGGTCCACATGTTTATATATTTTCCAAGTTTGCTTCAGTTACTGAGTTCTAGCTCCATTTCATTGTGGTTGGAGAACACACTTGGTATGATATCAGTCCTTTAAACTTATTCAGGCTTGTTTTATGGCCTCACATATTCCATGTGCCCTTGAGAAGAATGTGGTATTCTGTTGTTGGGCAACATGTTCTATAATTGTCTGGTAGATCTAGTTCATTTTCATTGTTCAAGTTTTCTATTTCCTTGTTGTTTTTCTGATGGTTGTATTCACTATCATAAGTGGATTATTGGAATATTCAAATACTGTTGAATTGTTTGTTTCATCTTTCATTTCTGTCAATTTTTGGTTTATGTGTTTTACAACTCTTGTTAGGTGCATTTATGTTTATAATTGTATGACTCCCTGATGGAGTGACCCATTTATCATCATAAATCATCCTTTGTTATCTCTCTAGCACCAATTTTATTTTAAATCTATTTTTTTTCTGATATTAGTATAGCCAATCCAGCTCTCTTTTGGTTACCATTTGCTTATTATATCTTCTCCCATTCTTTTACTTTCCACTTTTTTGTGTTTTTGAATCTCAAATGTGTATCTTATAGGTAGCATATAGATGGATCATGGTTTTTATTAAGACTCCGTTTTGTTGGGGGTGCCTGGGTGGCTCAGTTGGTTAAGCATTTGCCTTTGGCTCAGGTCATGGTCTCAGGGTTCTGGGATCGAGCCCTGCATTGGGCTTCTTTCTCAGCAGGGAGTCTGCTTCTCCCTCTCCCTCTGTGCACTCTCTCTCTCAAATAAATAAATAAAATCTTAAAAAAAAGAAAAAGACTCCATTTTGTCAGTCTCTGCCTTTTAGGGAGTTTGATCCATTTACATTTAATGTATTTACTGAGAACGCAGGATTTAAGTATGTCATTTTGTTATATTTTTTCATTGTGTCTTATGTATTTTTTCCTCTGTTCCTCCATCACTGCCTTATATTTTGTTAAATGGGTATTTCCTAGTGTACCATTTTTATCTCCTTGTCATTTCTTTTATATATATATTTTTTTTTTAAATAATAATTTTTTTTATGTTATGTTACTCACCATACAGTACGTCCTTAGTTTTTGATGTAGTGTTCCATGATTCATTATTTGCATATAACACCCAGTGCTCTGTGATAATTTTCTTTCTCTGCTTGACTTATTTTGCTTAGCATAATCTCCTCTAGTCCCATCCATGTTGCTGCAAATGTTGGGGAACCGTTCTTTCTGATGGCTGAGTAATATTCCATTCTATAAATGGACCACATCTTCCTTATCCATTCGTCTGTTGAAGGGCATCTCGGCTCCTTCCACAACTTAGTTATTGTGGACAATGCTGCTATGAACATTGGGGTGCATATGGCCCTTCACTTCGCTACGTCTGTATCTTTGGGGTAAATACCCAGTAGTGCAATTGCTGGCTCATAGGGTAGCTTTACTTTTAACTGTTTAAGGGACCTCCACACTGTTTTCCAAAGTGGCTGTACCAACTTGCATTCCCACCAACAGTGTAAGAGGGATCCCCTTTCTCCACAACCTCTCCAACATTTGTTGTTTCTTGCCTTGTCCATTTTTGCCATTCTGACTGGTGTAAGGTGGTATCTCAATGTGGTTTTGATTTCAATTTCCCTGATGGCTAATGATGTTGAACATTGTTTCATGTATCTGTTAGCGATTTGTATGTCTTCATTGGAAAAGTGTCTGTTCATATCTTCTGCCCATTTTTTGATTTGATTATTTGTTTCTCATGTATTGAGTTTGAGAAGCTCTTTGTAGATCTTGGATACCAGTCTTTTATCTGTAGTGTCATTGCAAATATCTTCTCCCATTGCGTGGGCTGCCTCTTAGTTTTTTTGACTGTTTCCTTGGCTGTGCAGAAGCTTTTGATCTTGATGAAGTCCCACAAGTTCATTTTTTCTTTTGTTTCTCTTGCCTTTGGAGATATGTCATGAAAGAAGTTGCTGTGGCCGATGTCATAGAGGTTGCTGCCTATGTTCTCCTCTATGATTTTGATGGATTCCTGTCTCACATTGAGGTCTTTCATCCATTTGGAGTCTATCTTTGTGTATGGTGTGAGAGGGTGGTCAAGTTTCATTCTTTTGCATGTAGCTGTCCAATTTTCCCAGCACCATTTATTGAAGAGACTGTCTTTTTTCCACTGGATGTTTTTTCCTGCTTTGTCAAAGATTAGTTGCCCAAAGAGCCGAGGGTCCATTTCTGGGTTCTCTATTCTGTTCCATTGGTCTGAGTGTCTGTTTTTGTGCCAGTACCATGCTGTCTTTGTGATCACGGCTTTGTAGTATAGCTTGAAATCCGGCATTGTGATGCCCCCAGTTTTGTGTTTCCTTTTCAACAATTCCTTGGCAATTCGGGGCCTTTTCTGGTTCCAAACAAATTTAAGGGCTGTTTGTTCCAGTTCTTTGAAAAATGTCATTGGTATTTTGATCCGGATGACGTTGAAAGCGTAGATTGCTCTGGATAGCATAGACATTTTAACTGTGTTTATTCTTCTGATCCATGAGCTTGGAATATTTTTCCATCTTTTTGTGTCTTCTTTAATGTCTTTCAAGTGTGATCTGTAGTTTCTAGAATATAGATCCTTTACCTCTCTGGTTAAGTTAATTCCGAGATATCGTATGATTTTTGGTGCTATTGTTAATGGAATGGATTCCCTAATTTCTCTTTCTTCAGTCTCATTGTTCGTGTATAGAAATGCAACTGATTTCTGAGCATTGATTTTGTATCCTGTCACATTACTGAATTGCCTTATAAGTTCTAGAAATTTGGGGGTGTGGATTCTTTTGGGTTTTCGATACAGAGTATCATGTCATCTGCGAAGGAGACAGTTTGACTTCTTCTTTGCTGATTTGAATACCTTTATCCAGATTACGTACTTATGCCTTATATGCCCATCAACATAGATTTGTGTGTTTTTTAAAAAATATTTTATTTATGCAAGAGAGAGCACGAGAGGGGGGTGGGGTAGAGGGAGGAGCAGGCTCCCTGCTGAGCAGAGAGCCCAATGGGGCTTGATCCCAGGACTCTGGGATCATGACCTGAGCCAAAGGCAGACGCTTAACTGACTGCCCCACAGGCACCCCCATCAACATAGATTTGTAAGTATTGCTTTATGCAGATGTCTTTTAAATCAAGGGGAAAAAGAGAAAACTACATTTATACTGTGTTTTATGTTTACTTAGTAGACACTTTTACTGGTACTCTTGTATTTCTTCATGTAGATTCAGGTTACTGTCTAGTGTGCTTTTATTTCAGCCTGAAGGATTCTGTTTAGTCATTCTTGTAAGGGAAGTCTGCAAGTGGGGATAAATTTTCCTACTTTTTATTTATTTGTGAATGTGAATTTCTCTTTTGTTTTTGAAGGATAGTTTCTGCTGGGTTGTTTTTGAAGGATAGTTTCTGCTGGGTATAGACTTAGTGGATGGCAGCCTTTCTTTCAGCACTTTGACTATGTTATTCAACTCCCTGTATGATTTCTGATGAGAAATCAGCTGTTAATACTTATTTAAGACAGCATATCTGATATAAGTTGCTTCTCTCTTGCTGCTCTCAGGATTCTATTTGTTACTAAAATTGAAGCATTGGGCTTTTGACAGTTTGACTATATGTGTTACGTTTTGACCTCTTGAGTTTATCTTGTAGTTCATTGAGTTTCTTATGTGTTCATCATTTTTCATCAAATTTAGGAGGTTTTCAGCCATTATTTATTCAAATGTACTTTCTTCCCCTTCTTCTCTCTCTTCCACTGAGACTTCCATTTTGTATGTTTCCATACACTTGGTGTCCTACAGATTTCTAAGGCTCTGTTGATATTTATTCCTTTTTTTTTTTTTTCCTGTTCCTCATACTGAATTATCTCATTTGACCTATTTTCAAGTTTTCTGACATTTCTGTCTTCTCAGAAATCCGTTGAGCCTCCTCAGTTTTTCATTTCAGGTATAATACTTTTAAATTCCAGAATTTCTACTTGGTTCTTTTTAATAATTTCTATCTCTTTACTGATATTTTTTATTTGGTGAGACTTCGTTCTCATATTTTCTTTTTGTTCTTTAGACATGGTTTCTTTGAGTGCTTTGAACATATTTAAAATAGCTGATTTAAAGTCTTTGTCTTGTAAATCCAGCATACGAGCTTCCTTGGTGACAGTTTTGCTTGTGTATGGGCTGTACTTTCTTGTCTCTTTGCATGTCTCATAATTTTTGTTGTTGCTGTTGTTGAAAGTGACATTTCAGGAATATGATGACACTCCAGAAATCCGATTCTCTCTCCTGCCCAGAGTTTGTTGCTGTTTCCCTTTGTTGTTTGCTTAGTGACTTTTCTGAACAACTTCTCTATAATCTGTGTTCCTTGTTCTGTATGGCCAATGGAGATTACTTGATTACTAGCTTAGTGATCAGATGATTGAGCAGTCCCCCTAGTCTGTGCTGGTAGGCTCTGTATTCATGTTGTGGCGTGTCTTCAGCACTCAGCTGGACAATTTACCCTGTTTTAGCCTTCACTTTCTGCTTGTTCAGAACTCCACAGCCAGAAGTTAAGAGCTTAAGGTGTTCTTAGGTCTCTTCTGAGAATACAGATAACTCTGGGCATGTGCACATTCCTATGCATGCATCTAGCCTTTTAGATTCCCAGGAATATGTTGGAGTTTTTCAAAGCCATATATTGTCTCATTCTCCAAATTTTCCTTCTTTCTTTTCTTTTCTTTTCTTTTCTTTCCTTCCCTTCCCTTCCCTTCCCTTCCCTTCCCTTCCCTTCCCTTCCCTTCCCCTCCCCTCCCCTCCCCTCCCCTCCCCTCCCCTCCCCTCCCCTCCCCTCCCCTCCCCTCCCCTCCCCTCCCCTCCCCTCCCTTCCCTTCCCTTCCCTTCCCTTCCCTTCCCTTCCCTTCCCTTCTCTTGTCTTTCTTTTTTAAGCTTTTGGTCATTCTGTTGTTTGCCCCATCACTTACCATTGGAGGCAGCCTATATAATTGCCTTTAATTATTTTTGACAAACCCCTCCAAGAAAAAGGCTTTTTACACCGACTGAGCTCCAAAGCACAGCAAATGAAGACAAGTTTGTTAGTGGGATCTTCCAGGGAACAAATTGGTCAAATAATGACAATTTTGTGAGAATGGGGCTATGGAGGCACTCCTTTGTTTTGCTACCTCCGGTGGCTGCCAGGCTGTTGGTTTTCCTTGTGGTTATGGCTACTATGAAGCCAGAGTGAGGGGAATAGGAACCAGTAGAGAAAGTTAAAATGCAAAAAAAGCTCACTGCTCTTACTGAGTTTCAGCCATTTTTCTTTAATATTCCCAGATTATTTCTCGCCTTTGTTTAGTTTTCAGAGACCTGAAAAAGTTGATTTTGACAATTTTTGCCAGTGTTCTCATTGCTTATCTAGAGGAGAGAATTTACCTCTAACATGCAGTAGAAAATGAAGCTTTCACTCCACCATTTGCATTGACAACCTAAACATAGGATGTTAAAAATATTTTCTTAAAATTTGTTAAAATGTAAAAAATATAAGAATATTAATAATATAAGAAAGACTAATTAATTGTGATTTTTTTTCAATTACTAAGTTAGCAAAATTATCTTTTCTGTCTGAAAGTAGGAAACGTTAACTATAAATTTTAGTTTCATGCACAAATAAGTTTGCCTTATAGCAAATTATTGGCAACTGGTGAGTGTGAGCAAACTATGACCCCTGTTTTTGTGAATACAATTACAATTGTAATTACAATTCTGCCGTACTGTTTGTTTACATATTGTCTATGGCTGGTTTGTGCTACAGTGGCAGAGTTGAGTTGATGCAAAAGAAAGCTTATGGCCTGCAACGTTTACTCACTCTTAGGCCCCTTAGAGAAAAAGTTTGCCAACCTCAGGAATCTAGTAAAGTTAAGTAGCTATAGATTAAATTTTTTCTTTTCTTTTCTTTTCTTTTTGTTATAGTGATGAATTGGGAATGGTGTTAGCTTAAAGTTTGAGTATTACTACGTGTATTTTCAAAACCCTAATGTCAAGTTTTCATTAGAATGAATTCATTAGAACATTTTGGTTGTGAGCAGTGTTATACTATGGAAATTTTTTGCTTGCCTTATATAAATTGAAGATTGATGATGTGGAATTAATACAAGTGATGTTTTTGTGCTCTGAATAAATTGTATAGTAACTACTTTGGCAAATCTTGTACACATAAACAATTTGGTCCAGCATTTGAAATACAATATTATGAATTTCTGACTATAAGAAGAAAGTATACCTGTTAAAAGCACTAACCCTACAGAAGGGTATCTGGAGAAAGCACTCAAACTTTTGGTGACCAGCTGTGTGAAATTGTGCAGGTAACTCTGCCTTGCTGGCTTCAGTTTTGTTCTCTATTAAGTGAGTATAATGCAATTCATCTGAAAATGCTTTGTGAAAATTAGGTTATGTATGTGAAAATTTCATGTAAATTAGAAGAGCTGAACAATCATCTATGTCATTATTATTACTAATACAGTTATTAATATATAATAGAGATGCAGAAGAGACTTTTTTTTCTTTTGCTAATGCATACCATTGAAGCTAGATTTTTTTTTAAGTTAGTAAGCTCTCCATTAACATATTAGGCTTTTCCAAACTTAAATCACAATTTCTCTTTTACTCTTGAGGCTTCTAAATTTAAGAGTCTACTAGAACATGTAAAAAAAAAAAAATGAGCCTTTTCAGTGGTGCCTGGGTGGTTCAGTTGGCTAATCATCTGTCTTTGGCTCAGGTCATGATCTCAGGGTCCTGAGAGCTAGCCCCACGTGGTGCTCTTTGCTCAGTGAGGAGCCTGCTTGTCCCTCTGCCCCTCGCCTGGCTCGTGCTCTCTCCCCCTCTCAAAAATGAGTTTCTTCTTTATTAACTTATGAAAGTTTGCACATTGCAGGGGCATCAGGGATTCCTTTTTAGATTAAATGGTTCATAACTTAATGAAGGTAGAATTTACAACCTTAGATGGAAAATCTAATGTAAGAAAAACATTATGTAGAAACCCAGATTTGTTTTTATTTTAGGTTAGAATTAGCAATTCAGTTTGGGTTAAACTTTGGTTTAAAGTTTATTTGCTGTGAATTGGCAATACGCTGCCTTGTGTAAGGTATAAAAGGAGAGAGGAAATTATTAATTGTAAGATAATCTCCCCTACTGACATTATTTTCTTTTTCTTTTTTTTTCTTTTTTTAAAGATTTTATTTATTTATTTATTTGACAGAAAGAGACAGCGAGAGAGGGAATACAAGCTGGGGGAGTGGGAGAGGGAAAAGCAGGCTTCCTGCCAAGCAGGGAACCCGATGCAGGGCTCGATCCCAGGACCCTGGGATCATGACCTGAGCCGAAGGTCGACACTTAACGGCTGAGCCACCCAGGCGCCCCCTGACATTATTTTCTAAGATGTATGTTCTGTGTGCGTGTGAGAGAGTGCATAAGTTGGTATGACTTTGGAGTGAAATAGACCTGAAACTTGGCTCCAGCTCTCATTAGAGGCTAATCAATTTGAGCATGATACTTAAAGCACATGTTCTTCTGTAAAATGGGACTATGACCTACCTTATAGCCTTATTGTGAGTTATGCAAAGGCATGTCAGGGCCTTGTGACATGCCTGGTCAGCAGGGATAGGAGGAAAAAACATAGCCAGATAAATAAAATTCACATGCTGTCCCCAAAATCACATAGCCAGGTTGAAATTGTAAGGTAATACTGAAATAAACATAAATTATTATGTACCATTATTGTATTTTGATAAGTACTACATAACAACTTAGCATCACACAATACATATTTTTTTTAAAGATTTTATTTATTTATTTGACAGAGAGAGACAGCCAGCGAGAGAGGGACCACAAGCAGGGGGAGTGGGAGAGGAAGAAGCAGGCTCCTAGCGGAGAAGCCTGATATGAGGCTCGATCCCAGAACGCTGGGATCACGCCCTGAGCTGAAGGCAGACGCTTAACGACTGAGCCACCCAGGCGCTCCAGTCAATACATATTTTTAAATAACATTTATTATGATTCTAAAATGTATAAGTTAGCTACAGATCATTTGGAACATACAGAAAGAAAAAAAATAACAATCATGTGTAATCTTTACTGCCACTCGGATATTTTTAACATCCTGGTATGTCTGCAGTTTTATATCCCATGTTGGTCTCATCGTTATTATATTTCCTATGTCATGAAATATTCTGAAAATGTATGATTATTAAGGACTACAAAGTTTCTACTCTAAAGACTGTCACCATTTACTTGTTAATTTTTGAGCTGGTTGTACATCCTCGTGCACACTTTCTGTTGGTTATTACCTCTGGATGTATTGCTCTGGGGCTCCTATGACTTGTGGGCAAACCCCTTTCTTCTTTTTCATTGTTTAAAGATTTATTTATTAGAGAGAGAGAATGAGGAGCAGAGTGAGAGGGAGAAAGAATCTCAAGCGGACTCCCTGCAGACATGGGGCTGGACCTCACGATCCTGAGATCATGACCTGAGCTGAAGTCAGGAGTCTGATGCTTAACCGACTGAGCCATCCCAGCACCCCCAAAGCCCTTTTCAGTATCAAATGCCACAATTGAAATGCTTGTCCATAGAGGCCTCCTGTTCAGGCTGTCCTGAAAGACAGGCAAAAATGGCATCTTCTTGCTTTTAATTTGTGTCTCTTTGACGGCTTGTAAGATTGCAAATTATTTCCTTAAGGTTACAAGCTATATGTATTTCTTGTTTTTAAATCACCTGTTTCTTTGCTAGTTAAAAAAAAAAAAGCAACACATGGTGTTTATTTTTCATTAAATTTATAAGATACATAGGTATCCCATCATATAAATTAATTTTTATCTGGTGTATATGTTGCAAGTATTTTCCCCACTTAATCATTATGTTCCATTTCTTTTAGGGTGAATTTTTTGACACATAAAGGTTGAAAACTTTCATGTAGTCAAACCTGTCAATCCATAACTTTTGTTGTACCTTTTCAACTTAAAAAGTTCTTCCAAACCCTGAAATATGCAAATAGTCACCTATATTCATTTCTGTTTTTTATGATTTTATGTCTTAATTTCTCTCAAAGTTTTACACTTTGAGAGGGTAGAAGTATATTTTTCCCCTACATATAATAAATTTTTCCAAGAAAAATGCATTGAATTCTTTTTTCCTCACCAATTTAAAATCTTACTTTTATTATATTAATTTTTAAAATCGTCTTACTTCAGACCACTGATCTTACCTTGCACATTACATTGCACATTTATAAACATTTTAACATGTCATGGTGAAAAATCTCTCCACTTCAATAGTTTTCTTGGGTATTTTCACCTATTTATTTTTCCATATAAATATTAGAAGTATTTTCAAACCACCCTCTATCCCCCCAAAAATGTCCCTTTGTAGTTTTTGTTGGGATTGCTATTGTATAAGGAGAATCAACATTGATAAGGTGTAGAATGTTTCCATTTAGGGCAGTGGTGGGTAGGTCTTTGTATTAATCAAGTTTCCTTTTAAGTCACTCAGAAAGCAGTGTTGTTTTGTCCATATAGATTCTGCACATTAATTTTTTTAAATTATTTATTTATTTATTTTAGAGAGAGAGTCTTAAGCAGACTCTGTGCTGAACGCAGAGCCTGAGGTGGGGCTTGATCTCACGACCCTGAGATCACCACCTGAGCTGAAACCAAGAGTCAGATGCTTAACCAACTGCTCCACCCAGGTGCCCCTCTGCACATTAATTTTTAAATTTTTTTCTTTACATATTTAATTTTTGTGCTATTGTCAATGGATTGCCTTCCCTGGACAGGCTTCCTCCCCCAGATATTTGAACTAGTGTGTGTCAGTGCATAGCTATGTTACTTACAGTTTTTGATTGTGATCATGGCAGTTTTATCCTATGTATTTATCACCATAGTATGACCTATTCATTTAATGTCTTTTGTTTAAAAATATTAGCTTAGTATTAATTTGCTGTCTTTAAAAAATATTTTCTCTTATATTTGTCCTATATTTTTTCTCATTAGAAGGTACTTTTTGATTTCAATTTGCTTTAAGTGTTATCTCCTCTAAAGACCAAATACTTTGGAGCGCCTGGCTGGCTCAGTTGGTGGAGCATGTGACTCTTGGTCTCGAGGTCATGAGTTTGAGCCCCACATTGGGCATGGAGGCTACTTTAAAAAAATTTTTTTTAAAGAGCGGGGTGCTCAGTTAAGCGGCTGCCTCTTGGTTTCAGCTCAGGTCATGATCTCTCTGTCGTATGATAAAGCCCCGCATCAGGCTCCTCACACAGCTCAGAGTTTGCTTCAGATTCTCTCTCCCTCTGCCCCTGCTCTCTCTCTCTCAAATAAATAAATAAAATCTTTTTTAAAAAAAGCAAATATTTTTCTTTTTATATGTTGTTTGCAGCAAAATAAAGTTACATTGGCAATGTAAAATTATCCCTACAGTTCATTTTAATGGGATTTAAGATCAAATAAATAATGGCTTAATTAATTGTATTTTTCTGTGTGGCTTTTTATATTTGTGACTTTATCTCACAGTTATTTTAAAAAATTGCATGAAAATTCGGTTTAACTAGAATATTGAAACTAGTTTCTTATGAAAAGCAAAAATGGGTATCTTTTGTATTCTACCAAGAAGAATGTGCATTTACGAGCCACATTGTGGTTTATCATCATCGTGGCATTTCATTACATTCAAATTCTTCAAATTCTTTAGGACTCTTCATTTTTGAGAAAGCCCGGTGTTGTCTTGTTTCCATTTTGGAGATAAGGAATCTGACCCTGAAAAAGGTTAAATAATGTGTACCCAGCTGGATCTGTATCTATTAAGAGTTGAAGTGATTGTTGAACCTTACGGTCACTTTTTACTAACAGCTACCAGTGTCCTCCCGCCTATAATGTGATTGGACAAGAAAGTTTGGAGAAAAGAGAGTGAACAGTTTATGTACATTTGGGCAGTTGTCCTCACTGAGGACATTATCTTATCAATCATTTTTAGACTCTTGTAAGATGAAGTATGTTTTGTGAAATTAAGTTCCCCAAGTGAATAAATAGTATTTTCATTTTAATCATCTTCTACTATGAAAATTGGAAATTAATCTATTAAACGGGTCTATTTAAATACTTTCCCATGGGATACAGACTGTTAAAAGAGGAAAAATTACATTGTAAATAGTCGATTACGTAGACTAGTGAAATTGTAAAATTTGGGCAGAATTTTTTTTTCTTGCACATTATCAAATTCTAGGATAAGGACCTACCCTTTTGTAGCCCAAAGTATAAAGTACAACAGGAATTTTCACCCATTCTTTCAGCAGGCTTTTCTTTGTGAGCCTCTCATCTCCCTAATGAGGAGAGTACTATTTGAAACATGGAGATCTTGTATCTTTTCACTTTGCAGATAGGTCAAACCTCAGAAATTCATATGGATAAAACAAAACAAAAAAAAAAAACCCATATTTTTTAATTTCTTACAGTATTATACTCTATCAAAACTGTAATACAGTGGCTGAGAGAGAGGGAGAGAGGTGTCCAAACTTTTAATGGTCAACAGTTATCTTTTAAAGTGACATTAAAGGCAGGCCGGTATTTTGGAAATATTAAACAAACTTATACTCTACAAAAAGTACACAGAATTCTATATTTCATAGGTTTTTACTATGCCTGTCACTTAACAGAAATCTGCATTTTTAACTTACGTAAAACCAGTCAAAATTGGTTGGCACAGTCAGAAAGGAAAAACTTTGAGTTCATTTGGTTTTCCATATTTTTACACTTTTGCTTTAAAAGCAACACCACAAAAGCAATGAAGAATTTGTCATTTTATTCATCATAATTTTCATTGTTCTGCAAGTTCTGTTTATCAACTTCAAACTGTTTAATTTCTAAATTCTAAATATTACTGATACTAAAAATAATGTAATGGGAATAACAGACTTTTAGGAATAGTTTTAATTTCTCATAAGTTAATATTCTAGAACCCTACCATGGAAATTTCTGGTTAAAAACTATTTAAGTAATTTTCCTCCATTTTAAAAAGCTCTTTCATAAGACATAATTTTCAGATTAATTCTCAGATTATCAGCCTGAAATTGGAAAGATAAAATTTCCTTACATTTGCCAGAGTTGGAAGGTAACAAACCACTCTAAACCATAAAGGTATCACCCTATTAAAGCAAAAATGTATCATTCTAAGCGAGGAAGCTAATTGCTTGGTAAGGTTAACATATCCTCTAAAATTGCTAATAAATAAACTCAGTCTTTTGTTTGAACATTTCCAGCATAATCTCATTTTCTTGGGGAAAGTTGCTTTTCATGTGTGAAGAAAATATAATCATTTTTAAAAAGCTTAATAAAATGTGTTTGCAGAATTCATTTCTGAATGTTTGGTTTTAGCCCATGTCCTGTAATAATCACTGAGAATTGGAAAAGGGAGCCCTAAGGTTCTTTGCCTTCTAAGATTCTGCAATTTGAAGAACATCTGTTATTAAATAGCAAAAGTGATACATTGAAGTTTTCTACCTTCCTGCTGCCTGGCCACTCCTGGTCTTGGAAGTGGGAAGCTGGTGGGAGCAGGGGAGGAAAGCTATCAGCGAGGGTGTGTGCACCCAGAGGAGCAGGCCACCCTGAGCAGGCACCCCCATGTACATGGTACCGTGCTGCTGCAGAAGCCAGCTCAGCCCCAAGAGATGCCCCTTGTTCCCATGGAGTTGCAGTGTTGGCTGGGTTTCACAATAAGCTAGACATGGAGATTTTTATAAATGGCTTTTTATAAGCCTCTTTTTTTCAGCTGAGGGCAGAGTTTATTGTGGACCACTGGTATGGGACTTCAGCACTCCCCATGGAACAGAATATCTATCCACTCTCTAGGTACTATTTTAGAAGGGTTCAAAATAGAACCTTGAGACAGAGAGCCACAGTTCCTACTTTATGCAATGAGAATGCATTTATAAAACGTACTTATAAAAAAAATTAGAAAACAGGCCCAGAGTGTGTGAGTGGCCAGGCTGTCGCCACAGTATTTTGGCTCTGTTACTTCCCTGTGCCCCTCCCTAGAATGCCACACAGATTCCTCCTGTTTTGGAATTTGAGGTTATGTTAATCATTTTGAGCACTGATCTTTTCAACTGATCAATAATCTCAACTAATTAGATTGATTGGGCGGGCATCTGTTTTGATTTTCGTTTTTTTGTTCTGATGGAGCATACCAGCATGGGTTTTATGGAATTTAACTTGAATGCCTAGTAGTTTTAATGTAAGCTTGGTAGAGGATGCAGGGGGTGGAGGGAGTTCAGTTGAATCAAGCCGATTTTAACAAACAGCAGGAAGTTCAATTGTAATACCTTTTTTCTTAAAAGGACCTTCTAGTCTCTTGAGAGAACCTTTGTCCATGCATATCTTCACAATCCAGATGGACATTTCATGTTAAGAAATATATATGCAAAAAGTGCAAATACTTGTGCATTTTTGGAAATGTAAAAGGTTTTTCTCTTTTTATATACAAAATGAGTTCTCAAACCATAAATAGTTCCAAGAGAAATCCAAAGTAGCCTCATTTAAATGTAAAAAGGCTCATTCATTTATCTTTAGAAGTAACTGACTCCCCATCTGCCTGGCTTTAGGACTGTGGAAACCTACAGGGATCACAAGGAAACATGTATTTTCCAGAGCAACTATGAAGCAACACAAGACAACAAGGCCCCAGTCAGCATGGATAGTGCTGAAGAAAAGGGCAAATGAGGATTTGGACTGCAGACCCCAAGGTGGGGATCTGCAGGCGTCATCAGTGACACCAGGTCCCATCACTGTTTCTGGTGCCTTATGTGGCTTTCTTACATAGGCAGGATTTCCATCTGGCCGCCTCCTCCTTCTGCCTGAAGGGTTTCCATTTACTTTCCCATAGGACTGGTCTGCCTGGGATGAATTCTGTTCATTTTTCTGAGTCTGAAAAAGTTTTCGTTTCTCCTTTGTTTTCAAAATTTATTTTCCCTAGGTGTATAGATGCAGATGGACAGTTTTTTTCTTTCCGTTCTTTAAAGGTGTTCCACTGTCCTTTTGCTTTATTATTTCCAACGAGAAGTTTATTGTTCTTTTCTTTGCTTTTGTATTCCTAATGCATCTTTTTTTTTCTGTTTTAATGGTCTGTCATTGACTTTAAGCAGTTTGAAGAGGATGAGCCTGGGTATCGTTTTTCTCTTGTTTCTTGTGCTTGGGGTTTATTGAGTGTTTTGAATCTGTGGCTGTATAGTTTTCATTAAATTTGGAAAATTTTTGGTCATTATTTCTTCACCCATTTTTCTCTGTTCCACCCCTCCCCCTCAATCTACTTACAGGTGCATTAAATTAGTAGAAGTTGTCCCACAGCTTACTGAGGCTCTTCTCATTGTAACCCACATCTTTTTTTTTTTTTAAAGATTTATTTATTTGAGAGACAGTGAGCATACCTGTGGGGGGGAGGGGCAGAGGGAGAGGAAGAGGGAAAGAGAGAATCTCAAGCAGACTCCTCATTGAGCACTGAGCTCAATCCGAGGACCCTGAGATCATGACCTGAGCCAAAATCAAGAGTTGGAAGCTCAATCAACTGAGCCACCCAGGTGCCCCCTAACCCCCCATCTTTTTTTTTTTTTTTAATCTATGTTTCATATTGGATAGTTTCTATTGTGTGTATTCAAGTTCCCTAATTTTTTTTTTCTTTTATGTTGTCTAGTCTGCCATTAATCCCATCCAATGGGTTCTTTATCTCAGACTTTGTAGTTTTCAACTCTGGAAGTTTGATTTGTGTCTTTGTTTTTTTTAATCTTTTGTGTAGCTTCTTGAACACATGGATTACAGTTATCACAACTATCTTAATTTCTTATTTATTTTATCTGTATCATTTCTGAATCTGTACTGATTGATTTGTATCCTTATTATTGGTTATATTTTCCAGTTTCTTTGCATGCCTAATAATTTTTTAGTACAGGTCGAGTGTTTTGAATTTCACCTTATAAATTTTGGGTCATTTTTGTGTTCCTATAAATGTTTTTTTTTTTTTTTTTAATTGAAGAGTAATTGACATACAGTGTTGTATTACTTGCAGGTACACAGGAGGGTGAATATTTATGTATACTATGAAATGGTCACCACAATAAGTCTAATTACCACCTACACCATACGAAATTGTTATGTGAATATAGTCCCTCTGCTATACATTACATCCCATCTTATTTATTAAACTGGGTGATTGTACCTCTAAAAGCCTTTTATCTATTTTGCCCTTCCCTTTATCCCTCTCCTCTCTGGCAACCACCGCTTTGTTCTCAGTATCTATGAGTCTGTTTCTGTTTTCTTTCATGTTTGTTTTATTTTTTAGATTACACATGTAAGTGAAATCTTATGGTATTTTTCTTTCTCTGTTTAGCTTATTTCACTTAGCATAATGGCCTCTAGGTTCATCCATGTTCTTGCAAATGGAAAGATCTCATTTTTTATTTCTGAGTAATATTCCATAATATACATAAAATGGAATAATATTAGATGGAAATTCATCTATCAGTGGACATTTAGGTTTCCTTCACATCTTGGCTATTGTAATTAATGCTGCAGTGACAGTAGGGTACATACATCTTTTGGAATTAGTGTTTTTGTTTCTTTTTTTTTAAAGATTTATTTATTTATTTTAGTGGGAAGAGGGGCAGAGGGAGAGAATGTCAAGCCAACTCTCCACTGAGCATGGAGCCTGACATGGGGCTTGACCTCACGACCCTGAGATTATGACTTGAGCTGAAACCAGGCATTGGACACTTAGCCAGCTGAGCCACCCAGGGCCCAGTGTTTTTGTTTTCTTCACATAAATACCTAGATCATATGGTAATTCTATATTTAACTTTTTAAGGAACCTCCGTACTGTTTTCCATAGTGACTCCACCAATTTATATTCTTATTCTTACCAGCAGTGCATTCTCTTTTCTCTACATCCTTGCCAACACTTGTTATTTATCGTCTTTTTCATACTGGCCGTTCTGACAGATGTGAAGTGATACCTCATCGTGGGTTTTTCTTTTTTTAAGTTTTATTTATTTATGCAATCTCTACACTCAATATGAGGCTCTGAACTCACAACCCCGAGATCAAGAGTCACACACTCTTCTGATGGAGCCAGCCAGGTGCCCCTCTCATTGTGGTTTTAATTTCTGTTTACCTGATGATCAGAGATGCTGAGCATCTTTTCATACGTCTATTTGTGATTTGTCTGTCTTCTCTGGAAAAATGTCTGTTCAGATCCTCTACCTATTTTTAAATTGGGTGTTTTTTTTTTGATATTGAGTTTTATGAATTCTTTATGTATTTTGGATGTTTATTCCTGTAAACGTTCTTGAGTTTTGTTCTCAGTGTCATAAAATTACTTAGAAACAGTTTGGTCTTGTAGAGCCTTACCTGTATGTAACCTTAGTGGGGCAGGATCAGAGCAGGCTTGTCTGTGGCTCATTTTCTCTCCACTACTGAGAATAATACCCATCAGATTACTCTACCTGGTGCCCTGTGAATTAAGAGATTTTCTACCCTGGCTGATGACAGCAAGGACTTTTCCTGGACCTCTGTGAGCTCCAGCCATCTTCCCTTTGTTTTTTTGTTTGTCTTTTTTTTCAGGTGGCTCTTTCCTGGCCTTGGATAGTTTCCTCACACGCAACACTGATCCAAGTTTCAGGTGAAAACCCAAGGGGTACCCTCTGCTGCCCTCCATTGTCCTCTCTCCCAGTTTCCCCATCCAGTGGGTTTTTTTTATCTCAGACTTTATAGTTTTCAACTCTGGACGTTTGATTTGGATCTTTATTTTTTTTTAATCTTTTCTGTAGCTTCTTGAATACATCGCTTACAGTTATCTCACTGGGCAGCTCTCTGGGAAGCTCTCCTCTGTCTGGCACTCTGCCCTGCGGACTGCAGCTGCCTTGGCTTCTCTGGACCCTCATCTCCATCCCATCTTCTTAGAGAGACCTTGTTCCCCATCCCCGTCTGCAGCCCGGCAACTTTCTCCAGACAATATTGTGGGGCAAGCATGAGGCTCACCTTGTTTATTCCCCTCTCCTTTGGTCCCTGTGGTCCCATGTTGGAAAACCATTTTTTAAAAATGCATTTTGTTCCCGTTTCTTAACTTGTTCCACAGAGGAGGGTAAATCCTATACCTTTATTCCATCTTGGTCAGAAGTGGAAGTTTGTGGTCATTTTTGAAAATGGAATTATAGTTTGTCTTCTCTAAAAATCCAACTCAGAGATTAATAATGTGTTTTGCTGCCTTTCTATAGTCAGGAAAGAATAATAGTACAAGGTTTCAGAGTAGTGTATTCCCCTGTGTTCAAAGGAAAATAAAGACAGCCCAGTACCAAAAAAAAAAAAAAAAATAGCTTGTTTTAATTTAAAGCGGAACAAAATGAGTATTTTTTCCCCTGCGTTTAAGTCAGGTTGATCGTAGATAAATTAAAGGGCTTTGATATCATCAGCAAAGCATTCTTGCCAGCCCGGGAACAAATGCAAGTGTTCTTGGAAGAGGTTTGTGGGTGTGCTTTGGGCGTCCTTGTTATTTTCCCTCGCTTTGAATGAAAAAAGAAACTTATTTATTTTTGTAGTAATGTTTCCTCAAAGTGATTGTGTAGCAACGGGTAGAACATAACACGCTACATTACGAAGCAGAAACAAATAGAGCTTTGTACTCAGTACAGGGCATGATATCCAAACTACAAAAGTGTTCTTTAAGGCTGTAAGAAACTGAGCGAGGTTCCTGTTTCCTGACTTCTTATTTTTTGAGTGTGATTTATACCATGTTCTTCACCAGAGAGTTGTCAGAAACTAAGGAAACTTAAAAAAACAAAAACAAAAAAACACCCAAAAATCCAAAACTAAAACTCAGTCATTTTGGTTGTAACCCCTAGGCTTCAGTTTCTTAGCCTGTCAAGCAGGGACCAGAGCTGTCATCCTGGCGCTTAGCAATGTTCTTCCCCTCTTGTCTCCTGATTGTCTTTGGTCAATCTCAGAGGAGCCATGTGGGGAGAAACCTGGAACATGCGCTGAGTGAGAACCTCGTGTGCAGTTCCTGTGTGATGCTATGCCCTGCCAAGGGCTGTGGCTGTCTGCCCACTGGCAGCTTCAACCACATGCCTCAGTTTCCCCTGGCCTCCAGGACAGGTCTTGTAGAGTGGAGAGCAGTGGGCTGCATCTAGGCATGGACACAGTGGCTGGCGGGGACCAGCTGAAGTCCAGCCATACCGAGGAAGCTCCTGGAGTCCGGGCTGTGTCTGAGCTCAGCCCCCATGTATCAGAGAACCTGTGTGTGCTGTCTTTGTACTCCTGACACGTGTGGTGTTTCTGAGCCGCTGAGTCTTTTCCTTCCCACAATCTCACAAGTACTTTCTCATTACCTTTCTTGTGAATTTTTGGATTGCTTTTCCGTTTAGGCATGGTCTTGCCATACATACTTGAAAAATAGTGGAGATGACAGTATGCACTGTCTCCATCTGTTTAAAGTGGGAGCAGACCCTCAGGGGTAGTTTCCATGAGGGGATATTGGGGGGCTTCTGGCATGCCCCACACTTTCTTCTCAGCCTTCCCTCCTTATCTCTTGTTGCTTTCTCTTAGTTTCTTCCTCTCCTTTCTTCTCCCAACCCTGCCTTATGTCTTAGTGGAATGTGTCACTCTCTTGGTGGTCAATAACTGGCCAGTCACCAAAATTTGCTTCTGGCCTTCTTCTTCCTCTTAATCACTCAACTCTAGTGTCTGTGAAGCGGCTGCAAGAACCACGGGCTGTGACATCCTGGCAGCTCCCATCTGGGTCCATGCACTGTTCTCTGATGCTGACTTTTCCCCAGTCTCCTGTAACCTACCCACACTGACCCATCTAGGACCCATTTTTGAAGGACCCCACTGCCTGGTAGCTGAAGGGTGTTAATGGTTGTAATTAATCCAGTAAAGTATAATTTGTGCTAAGGTGTTTACAAGGTCATCTGTGACCCTTGCTGGATAATACAATTCCTCCACCTCATTAAAACACATTGGTTGTCATATAGCTAGAGGACTTCAGCTTACGCTCAAATCAGGACATAATTACTTTTTCCTCTGCTTTTGTATGGTTATAGTCAGAGGGAGGCCATCATATGTCCTCTACTTAGCTTTTAAATATAATTTATAGTGTTTGGGTCTTTGTAGCACCTCAGTTTCCTGGCTTTGAAGGCGATTCACTGACCACCCAGTGGTTGACCACTGGAATCCCAGAACTGTTTGCTGGGACTGTTTGCTGTTTTCAGACGATGGCAGAAACATGGCTTGTTGATCTTGTGTCTGTTGCAGACAAGTATGAGGTAAAAGCCCTGTTGGACACATAATCTGAGTTCAGTTTGGCTATTATTTTCTTTGGCTATCTTTGATGATTTTTTAAAAAATGTTTTTTTCAGTAAAATCTATGCCCAACGTGGGGCTTGAACTCCTGACCCCAAGATCAAGAGTTGCAAGCTCTACTGACTGAGCCAGCCAGGTGCCCCTCATGGTGTATTTTTAACATTTGCAAAGCAGTCTGTGTGCTCAGAGCCCTGTTGGCATTGCTACACTTTGAAAACAGTTAAATACATAGATGTGCATTTCCTAGAACACATTCAGATTTAAAAGAACTGTAGGATGTGCAGGCAAGAGGGTTGGTCTGCACTTGAACTGCCTATGAGTGGTTGTGACTTCTAAGAGATGCGAGTGGGCATATCAGGCTCTAATTGTCCAGTCAGTAACTCACCGGAGTCTTCTGCCCCACTCTTGTTTTCCTGGCAACCCCACTGTTTCTGTAGCAGCTATCCTGTTAGGTGACCAAGGACAGCAAAATTAGGGAAACTCGAACTAGGCTCTTGGGCTTTCTGAGAACAGGTGTTATTAGAAGGTTTGTGGGAGATGAAGAGCTTGAGAATGGTTATCCTGCTCCGGCCTCCTCATTGCTTACTCCCTATCACTGCCATGGATCATTGGGAGTTAGCCATCAGTGATGGGAGAGACTGCCAGCAAGCCTTAGTCTTTGGTTGATGACCCTGATTTTTAAGACTAGGCTCTAAAATACACTCCCAGTTTTTTCAGAGAAAAGTTCTTGTAATTGATTTCTTATGTTTAGATAGTTTATCACCCATATCCTAGATCTATGTGAAGTACTTAGAGTCTTTAGCTTGGTGACTCCAGGACAGGCCACTTCCCTGTTGGGTGACCAACACAGATCTAAATTCTCCAGCGGCAGCACTCCAAAGGTGGAACTGAGCATGAAGGCCGTGGGAAAGAGGGCTAAGTGTCTTTGGTCCCTTTCTTATTCTGTTTCGGGATTTTTAGTAGCAAGACCCATGCTTAAATCATAATGTGCTGCTGGAGACTAGATCACTGCAGTCGTGGAAATGTCTTCCTGCCTTCCTAGCATATCCTGGGTGATGGGCACAGTTCTCAGGCATACTATACATCTGTGGTCCTATGAATGACTTGGAGGTCTTCCCAAGAATAAAAGGGAAGTGAATATAAATGAAACATAGAAGGCAGAAATTTAATTATGTGCTACATTGAAGATAGACTTTACAAAAAAAAAACCCACCATTCCTGTATAAAGTAAATGAGTCTTTTGTTTATTTTAGCTCTAGCAAATTTATGGTGAAGTGGATGGGTTTCCTAAATTAAGGTTTGATGCTCCATTTGATTTTTTTCTTTGTTTGATTTTGAAAGAAAATCCATTCCTTAAGGAAAATCAGAGTAAAATGCATGTCCTCCATTACTCTGCCAAGCAGTAATTGTCCCTGAAGGTTTGGGGAGTGAATGTCCTTGGTTCATGACTCACCTCTTTCCCCTCGCTCACTGCTAGACTCTGTTTGGGAAATATGAGAATTACAGGCTTCCTCCTATATCTTAGGAGGAGCTGTCCCCCATCATGACCTCTTTCAGGGTTTGCACCATCCTACACAGCTGGGCTTTTTCTGGTGGTAGTCCCTTCTCTCCACTTCATAACATCCCATCCCTGGCCACCAGGGGTGCTCTTGCTCAGAATGCAGTTGGTCCCAATGCCCAGAAAGCTGCAGGGCCCAGGCTTCGGAGAATAAAATGGGGACTCTCTCATTTAGCCATCATGTATCTTCTCCCCACAATGGGGCCCCTCTTCTGTTAGGACCTTATTGGCTGCATCTGGCCTCTCTACACATCCCCATCTCGTGGTCAGTCAGTGAGCACATCACCTCCTCCTAACTACTTTGGTCTTTCCCAAAATCCAGGAAAGCTTGTTTAAATGTTAGCACTTGTGAATTTCCCCAACCTCTAATCGTAAACACAAACCCTACCTTATCCAAGAAACTTCTCTAGGTTTCTCCAAAGAACGGACAGTATTTGGCATAAAAATACTGTAGATATTGGCAAAAAATATTGGCAAAAAGAACACGAGCTGGGAATCAGTAGTTTACTTACACAAATGTTTTTCACCTGAGAAACAAGACACAAATGAGAGAATGTTTTAATGAGACTCGTTGAGCATTTGTGTTGAAATAATCCTTTTTGTTCATTTAACCGTTAATTTATGGCTAGCTACTTAATCCAAATGCCTGGCAAGACAGTAAAGCCATATTGAAACCTTAACAAAAAGCAAATGCAGTAGGAGAACAAATTTGAGAACTAGGAAGGATCCTTGAAATCCAGGGGTGACTCATGGCAATGTTATTTTCAAATTGCAAAATGAAGGGCCTTATTAATGCAGCACAGCATGAGAACAAAGAGTTAAATCAGGTGGTATGATCTATCAGCCTGCTGATATATTTGGTACATTTGAAAAGTAAATATATTTAACTTTAAATGTTATTTGATGACTGCTTATGGCTTTTTTTCTTACTAGTATGTTCTTCTGTGGTCTTCCTCAAAGAAATTAGTCAGATTTTGCCTTCACCTCCACTATCACGACAGCTACAAAATTCATAACGAAGTCAGTTCAGAGTCCCAACTGGCACCAATTAATGCATTTTTCTTTTAAAAACATTTGATTAATTAGGATTTCATTTAAAACTGTCATCCCACGAAGAATGCTTGACTGTCACAAGAATTGTCAAGGCAGAGCATCTCTGGGACACCTGCTGTGACTGGGTGTGGGGATGGATGGCCTAGAGACCAGCTGGGGCCCTGTGCACGTGGCTGCAGGGGAGTGGGTGGGAAGGCACATGGTCAGGCTAGGGCATTACCTGGATTCCCATCCCAACTGCCTGGGGTGCAGGTACTCAGAGACGGGGCACGTGGTCACCTCAAGAATTCAGAGGTACTCAGTAGTAGAGAGAAGAAGGCAAGGGAGCCCATTCTTGAAAGAGTCAAAGATTCCACTCAGTGAAGAAGTGATGGAGGATGTTTTTCTAGTCTCACACTCACTGTAGTCATTCTTTAAAAGTCCTGAGAACCTCTCAGCTCATCCCTTTCACTCTTTTGTTGCTTACTAAAAAGCTACACTCTGAGCTGTGGTGGAGGCCCATCCGTTTGACGGAAACATGGGTGTGTTGAGGTGTAAGCCATGGTCAGAACTGTAATTTAGATGCAGTTGAGAAAAATATGTGCCCGCCCTTCAGTTATTCCTGGAGAAAGAATGAGTTATGGCTTGGGGAAAGGGAACATTTATGGTAGGGAGGAGGAAAAGAATGTGTTAGGGCAGCTGTTTTCTGTAGTCCATGGAATGAGTGAAAAATCATTTGTTCGATGCATGGCCAAGAGGACGTTTAGTCTTCCATATAGAAATAATCATGTTGAGCAGTTTTCATTGCTTCTTCTCAAAGCAGTAAGTTTACGGCCACTTGTAATAAGTAAGGTAAACTTCCTGGCAAAATTATTTGAAATAAATAGCATATGTGCCTTCCATCTTTGATTCTAAAATACCTTTTCCTCCGGTCTGTTTAGGAATTATGGGAATTACAGGTTTTATTTTTTGTCTTTTATTTTTAGTAAAGGTAGAAACTTATTTTCATGAAGCAAATTATGAAATGTTGGGCAATCCCTAGAGTTAGGTGAGTTTGGGGAAGGAAAATCGCCTAACCTTCATTTTTTACCTATGGATTTAACATTTCCTTGTGTTCTGCCCCTACAAGAGAAACATAACCCTTCAATCTGTGGTGCCAGGAAGGTGCTAGAGAGAAACATGACCCACATTTGACTTTGACTTTTATCTGGACTCGGCTTGTATGTTAATGCATTATTTTCCTCATCAAAATCTATTAATAGCCAACTCATTACTGTTTCAACTCAGAGAGAGTACAGAAATGTGAAGGTGCTGTAGTGGGTGGGTGCATTTTTTGATAAATGCTACCACTGAAAAATTGATGATGATAAAGGATTTTTCTTTCTTTTTTTTTTTTAAATAAAGGTGGTATCTCTTTTCCTGGATCACAACCCTTAGGCAGAGAATGAACTTAAAGCCACACAGGTGGCAGTATAGTTCAAATCCCTTGTGAGGTCCTAGCTCCAAGGCCAGTGTGTGGCTGGGCATGGTAGATTGCATCTGCAGAGTGGGTCCAAGGGATTCAACCAGTCATCCAAAAACAAGCTTGGAAAGTGTCATTGAGTGGGGACCCTGCAGGCTCACATGGGCCCATGTGTGGATGTTGGGGCTGGCTTCTCTAAGAATATCCCTGTGGACCACCATTGATATACTGTTCTGGCAAGGCACCTTATATTTATTTTTTTAAGATTCATTTATTTATTCTGGAGTGGGGGAGAGAGAGAGCAAGTGTGAGCATGGGGAGGGACAGAGGGAGAGGGAGAGAATCTCAAGCAGACTCCCTCCTGACCCTGTGGCAGGTCTTGATCTCACAACCCTGAGATAATGGCCTGAGCTGAAATCAAAAGTTGGATGCTTAACCAACTGAGCCACGCAGGTGCTCCAGTGTGCCTTATTTCAAGAGAGTGTTTACTTTTCCTCCATTCTTGCCTCTCTGTTTTCCAAAGAGCATCTACATACACAGGATATATTATAATTTAAGCAAATCTAAAAAGCCAATGCTTAAAATTCCTAACACTTCTGTAATGTTTTATACTTTTAGAAGAAGTTTCACATTTATTTATTCAGTTATTCAAGAACTATTTATTTGAATATTAAATATTCAACAAATACCTAATGTGTGCTATGAAAATTCTGATTTGATTCTCAAGGACAGTTCTGAGACGCAATTTGCTTTGCATCATTGGCCATATTTTACAGATGAAATGACTTCATGTTCGCATTCACAGAAGTTGGATGGTGTGTCCAGGCACACGTGCACAGCGGGTGGCAGAGATGAACTTGAACACTTGCTGCTTATTTTAGGTCTCATGCTCTTTCTGCTCTAATTTGATGCCTCTCTATTATTTATCCTTTATGTGTATATCTATGTGTACCAGCATGTGCATGTGTGCACGCACATAGCCCATACACATATACACACAGATACATACGCACACACACGTCTTGGGGGCAGAGCATTGTGAAGACAGACCAGCAGCACGTGGGTGGTGTTAGAGATAACACGCATGTCTGCGTCTGGGAGGAGGGCTGCTGCTCTTATTCTATACTCTGAGAAGCCAAGGCCTGTGGAAGTTTTGGAACTGCCTGGAGTGGTCAAAACTGAGTGAGCTTCAGTCCCGGGTTTTCTTTTTTTTTTTTTTTCTTTTTTTTTATTATTTTTATTTTTTTAAAGATTTTATTTATTTATTCAACAGGATAGAGACAGCCAGCTAGAGAGGGAACACAAGCAGGGGGAGTGGGAGAGGAAGAAGCAGGCTCATAGCGGAAGAGCCTGATGTGGGGCTCGATCCCATAACGCCGGGATCATGCCCTGAGCCGAAGGCAGACGCTTAACCGCTGTGCCACCCAGGCGCCCCCAGTCCCGGGTTTTCTGAATCCACTATTCAGTTCAATTCAGTTCACCTGCTGACATGTCCACTGTGAGCCGTCTTGCAAGTCCAAACGGGATGTTAACACGCTTTGGAGTTTTAAGAATGTATATCTTTATGGAACAAGTGCTGGAGACAAAGGCACTTGTGAATGGCGACTGGATTTAGTCTGCCTCAGGATAAAGCCAGCTACACTGGGACCAAACCGCGGTTCATACGGACTCACAAACAGAGAAATTCAGGCTGCTCATTTTGATTCTTGGAAGAACCCTTGGTAGTGGGTGAATTGCTCTAGAGACACAGTCCTTGTGGCCAAGAAGCAGAGGAAATGTGCAGATGCCCAGATGGCAAGAGGACATTGGCAGGCCCACTTTGCTTAACACCTGGTGTGTCCTTAGCACCTAGTATGTGCCCTGTAGAACCAACAGACACTTGATAAATGAATGGATGAAAGAAAGGAGCCTAGGTGGTAGAGTGTAATTCAGGTGTCAGAGGAGACAACGTGGTAGACTGGGAGGGTGGGAGACTAGCGTGGGTCACAGTGTCACTACCTACTTTCTTACTATCGATTTGCTTCCCTTTGGACCCCTGAGATTGCTATGTCTGGGAGGTCAGATGCAGATATATTCTTGAAACTCGGCTTTGCCTTATCAGGAATAATCCCACCTCCCAAAGTTCCCTTGGTCATGTGGGCACCAGGTGGAAACTGAGTTCCAGGTGAAATCCCTAAAATGGCACACCCCGCTGAATATTAGCCACACTCTCCTCATATGTACAATGCAGTTGTATGTACCAAATTTTGATTTATGATTTATTTCAGGCAAAATAATGGCCTCCCCAAATATGTCCATCATCTTATCCTCAGAACCTGTGAATATTTTAGGTTACATGGTAAAGTGGGATTAAAGTGGTTAACATCACATGGCCTTAAAATAAGGAGATTCTTTTGGATTTTCTAGGTGAGCCCAATGTAATCACAGAGGTCCATAAGGTAGAAGAAAGAATGAGCGAGAGAACCAGAAAGATGGCAACTCAGTAGGAAAGACTTGGCCTCCATTGTTGGCTTTGAAGATGGAAGAAGAGGCCATGAGCCAAGGAATGTGGGCGGCCTCTTAGAAACTGGAGGAGGCAAGGAAACAGATTCTCCCCTAGAATCTCCAGAAAGGGACACAGCCCTGCTGATACCTTGATTTTAGCTCAGTGGTCAGATTCTGACCTCCAGAACTATAAGATAGTACATTTGTATGGTTTTAAGCTACTGAGTTTGTGGCAATCTGTTATAGCGGCCATAGGACACAGGTTCATGATATTACTGGCTCAGGAGACTGTCCACATAGCCCTAGGTTGCAGTGAGAGAGGTTCTCAGGACTGAGAGAATCTGCCTTGACATTTATCAGTGTGTTCATCTCAGTTTTCAAAGAGGAAACCCCAACTCAATGTTTGTGATGTTAAGACAACACAGTCTGTACTGTGGGGATGGGCATACGCCAGTGTTTCCACCGTGTACTTTGCCCAATTTCTGTTCTGTTCTAAGAAGAAAAGTATCCAGACGGAGAGTTCCCAAATAACATCTTGGCCCAAAAGCAACATTTTACTGACTTAAAACAGGAAAATAATTTAAGAAGTCTCTCTGGTGAACAAAGATGGCTTTGTATGTGGTACTGAACCTAAGTAGGCCACATGCCCTCATCATGTGAAGTGCATGTTCCCTGTGTTGACATAAAAATGTAGATGAGATCCTTCCCTTTGGAAGACTGGGAGCCTTTGGCCTAGGGCATGTGGCTAGCTGCTTACCAGCCTGTATCAGTTACCAGTGTGATGAATCCCTAACATAGGAGATTTGCCGCTACAGTGGCTTTTGTGTTCTGGCAGACATCTTAGGGTTCAGAGATTGGTGTGAGGCATTCCCCAAGGTGGACTCTAATGCCCTTTCTGCTCATTGGTAGGAAAGGACAGCTGACCAGGTAAGCCTTGTTGCAGTGGTGTCAGGGCCGGGGTGCTTTATAGAGCTGGGATGTGTATTTTTTCTTAAAGCAAGCTATTCCAAGCCAGATGGAACAGTTTTACCAAAATGAGCAAATTGAGACCCAGATGTTGGCTGCCTGGGACATGAATAAGAATCAGCATTTCAAGGCTGAGTAGTTGCACCTTCCCCCAGAAACTTGCACCTGAGATGCATTCACAGCAGCCCTGAGTACAGAAGCGAGCTCAGTGCTGCCTTACCCACATTAACACACCCACTCCCCACCACCCACTATGCTGTCACAGTAACTGTCGTCCTCACTTTATAGATAGGGATACTGAGGCTCAGAGACATGACTGGCTATGCAGACTACAAATGCCACATCAGAGGCTTAGCTTGGGGGTCTGATTCGGCCCTGGACTCCTCTTCTCAGCTCACTTGCCTTGTGCTGTGTGCCCAGGTGCTGCTGAGGGGCACCCAGACACCCCCATCCACCATGCCTGGGCTCCTGCCTTGGGGGGCTGGGGAGCGGCTGGCCGAGTAGCCTCAAATCCCAGTGTGTACACGACAGCATGTGGGTGAGCGCACGTGGGATGAACCCCCTAATACAGCCCCATCTCCCTGGGGACGCTGTGCACTGTCATCCAAAGGGTTTTCTTTTCTTCAGTTTACTTACCCAAAAGGAAACACATTTTCCCTTCACCCGGAGTGACTCACCATCCCCCTGTCCTGTGGCTGAAGCTCTAATCTGGTACAACATGAGAATAGTGCATCAGCTAGTTATTCGAACACCAAGAATATATTAAATGCAAGGATTTTACCTCTGTGAAAACATGGTCTCTGGTGGTGTTGAAATACTGGTAGTAAAACTGAAAAATAAAACAAGTAAATGAGAAATAGATGCTTAGCATCATGACGGTGAGTATTGGTGTTTGAAATAAAGTGGATTTAGTTACAGGTGGGAAGCCTCAGGGCATGTTCCAGAGTGGGCTGCAGGACAGGCCTTTCCACACTAAACTAGGCTCGGGTTGCCTTCCTGGGGACTGCAGGTGGAGCCGCTTTATCTGGTTTGTCCATGTGCTGGTGGCATTTCTGAGGATGAGGATGGGGAAGGGGATGGCTGGCTAGAGGGCTCGGGCAGCTCCCGCAGAATCAGGTTTTGCTCCATGATCTGGAGAGAGTTCGTTTTTTTTGTTCAGTGCTTATGTGTCATCCCGTCCACTTGAGCAGTAGAGGCTTGGGAGCTGTTTCACCCGATTAGAATCTGGCACTTTGCAAGAAGGAGAGAAGAATCAGAAAGAGCCTGGTTTTTCTCCTGCTGATTTGAATCTTCTTGTTGTTCTGTGCTGCCTTCTGATGTGTCCTTGGTCATTTGCTGGATGTCCATAGACAGGCTGTGGTAGCTGATCGTCACCCTTCTCCCATCAGGCACCTTCCAAGAGTCATTGTGATTTCACACGTACATTCTGTCATCCATGTGAAGGTGGGGGGCTTGGCCCCTTTGGCTGTAACAAATGACCTGCATGGACAATGCGTCCTGGGCTTCGGGGGTGCCTGTTGAAGCTGTCCTGGCAGCAGGGGCACAGCAGGCAGTGGGGGCTGGGCGGGCTCACCCTGGGGCACTGACCTCAGAGATGGGAACCACCCTAGCTTTGAAGCCAGGCTCTTGAGTCACAAAACACAGGCTGCACTTGGCACCTCAAGAACACTTATTTGCCTCCAAGATACTTTGATTTAGTTGGCTGTGGAGTCCAGCTCTCCCAGGACTGTCATCACCAGAAGAGTGTCAGATGTCGGAGGTGCTAGGAGGTCATAACGACAAGTTGAAGGGGGAAGGCAGATGAGAGACATACGAGGTTCTTTCTTGGCCAGTTAACAAAGTCCATATCCCAGATTTGTTGCCTTGACAAACCTTGCAAGGGTAAAGTTTTGAAGAAGCCTAAGACCATATTTGTAATAGTCACAAAAGTCTTATACTGAGCTGTGTTTTCAGAAAACTTCTTACTATGGTGAGCATGGTCCCTCCGTGTGACAGCCTAATTCCATGTACTTCCCTGGAGGATGTGGAACCTTGGCCAAGGGTGGGATCAGGGTGGTGCCTCTGGCCTGTGCTGTGGTCTCTGTCCTCTGCCCCCAGGACAGCAGTCTCTTGTTAAGGTGTCCCTGGGCTCAGAGTAGAGCAGAGGCTCAGCCCTGGCCCCAGGGGAGGGGGAAGATGGGCAGCTGGGGAGCTGCTCTCTCTGGGGGCTGTCCCCACTGGAGGGGCCTGAAAACTTGCCCACCCTTTGGAAGGCATCCCATCTCCATCAGGAATGAGTCTGTGATTTAAAAGAAAAAAAAAAAAAAGTAGCACAAAATAGAGAAGTCAGAGATAGACTTGAGTTCAAGGGAGCAGAGTCCCTGGAAGGCATTCAGGGAAGACAGGGATGAGGGAGCAGGGAGCCACCATGTGCTGGTCTCAGGCACCCCTCCTTGCCCACAGAGTGGGGGAGGGGAGGAGAGGCAGGTAGGAAAGGGAGTGGAGGGACCTGGAGTCAGAACCTTTTGTCTTGCCACTGAGGAGTCCTATATACAAAGGTTTGTGCTTTCTGAATTCTTTTCTGGAAAAATAACATTTCCAACTTACTAAGGTTCCCAAAGCTTCTGAAAGAGGGAGAGGCAACTTCAAATTATTGCTACTCCTGTTTTCTGCCCAGAGACATGTTGTTTTCCTGCAGTCCAGTTGGCCCATTCCAGGGGGATACCAGGCAGGTTGCAGGCAGAGAACACCTGTCCAGACCATTCCCAGGATGTCTGCTTGCCATGGGGTTACCTGTTCATGGATCCATTACATCCCCCGGTGGAAAGATGCCACACTAGGAAGGAGGAAGACTGCTCTCTGCTGACTGTCGGCACTGAGTTTTTGTATCAACAGAGGCATCTCTTAAACCCCCAGCCAGCATCCTGCTGTGGGAGCTTCAGGTATCTGGGCATGGCTGTGTGTGCGTACTGGGTCATAACAGAACCACGGCAGTATGGATGAAAGATGTAAACTGGGGCTGGGCTCGTAGTCATTGGCTCTAAAACAAACTTTTCACAGGTCAGATTTTCCCAGTGGATTTCATGACACACGACTCCAGGGTTAAGGAATAAAATGTCTACAGAAATATTTTCAGGCAGTAATTTTAGTGCTGGTACCTATCTGGTACACTTCGGGAAAATACATACTACTAATAACAGAAGTGGTATGGATAATAACACATTGCTGAAGCCAAAATCATAAGTCCAGTTCATTTGGATTCTTAAAGACATAAGCAGAAGTCCAAAAACATTAAAAAGATATTTTGTTCTTATTCACAAGTCCTTTCAATCCCAAATCGCTAGGGAGGATTGAGGAAAGAGTCTGTTATTCCTTCATCTTGGCAGACTGCAGCGAAGGCCCAAAGTCATCAGTATTTCCATGTTTAAAACTGGACCAGAGGTAAGAAGTTGGCGTAGGCCTTTCCCCGTTGGGGACCTGCGTGACAGTCATTCTGCCTCGTGGGGTGGGCTCAGCTATAGGACAGTGATTTGGTGCTGATGGGGTGGGAACCTCCTGGCTGATTCAGTTCCTCAGAGGAGCATGCTTCTTATCTTTGTATATTTGTGAGGTGACAGAAGGCACTTTGTATGTAACCAGGTGTATTCTGCTCAGTTTTCCAAAGAAAAGAAATATTTTGTTTTGTTTCTTTCTAAATTGAGTTGTCTTTTTTTTTTTTTTTTTTTTTTTTTTTTTTTGAGGGAGAGAGAGAGAGCATGAGCGAGTGTGCTTGTGTGAGATGATGGGGTGGGGTGGGGTGGGGCGGGGCATGGAGAGTGAGGGGAGGGGCGGAGGAAGACAGAATCCCAAACAGGCTCCATGCCCAGCGTGGAGCCCAGTGTGGGGCTCGAGCTCACAACCCTGAGATCATGACCTGAGCCAAAGTAAAGGGTCAGATGCCTAACTGACTGAGTCACCCAGGAGCTCCTGTTTTGTTTTTTTCTGAATGAAGACTGGCAAAAACATGTACAGTTTGGCAATTCCTATTTCTCAGCATTTTTTCCCCTAATAATCTGAACTTGGAAAGCAAGGGTTACTTTAGTTTTGGAGTAGGTCTCCTGACTTAAGGGGCACTGACTTAACCCCCTCTGACCTTCAGTATCTTCATCCTTAAAATGGGAATGTCACCACCCAGGGGTACTACAGCAATGGCATGGAAATGGTGACTGCAGAGACCACCGTGGGGTCTGGCTTGCATGGCACGCAGGTAACCGTCGGCACGGCCAGTCTCACCATATTTTTACCCAGGGAGGAAAACAAAGAGTTCACCATTCCTTCTGAATTCCAGCATTGTTGATCATTGTCAGAAAATTACTGGGTGAAATCAGTTTCCCCGGGTTACTGCTGTCATTACTGCTTTACTAGAGAACATTGAGATTTGGGTCTCAAGCTGTGAATACTAATGGTGTCTTATGTCACCATACAAACTGCATCAAAAGAAATTGTGTCCCCATAGCACACTTGGATCTGTATTTTAATATTCCTTCTATTCCAGGAGCTACGTCTCTAAGAAGAGCAGTATTTATTCTGAGGCCTGTTACTAACTATGCTTTGTAGCCTGTCATAAGCGAAGGGCATTTGTAATATGTTATGGAGAAATGTTATTGTACTGATTCTTTTAGAAAGGCTTAATGTAGAGAAGAGATTGCTTGCATGAGTCTAATTCTGCATCGTAGGGAGAAACCCAGGGTTGTGTTGGTCAGGGACTAATCTGGAGGTGAATGCCATTCAGTAAGACCTCCTCAGGAAGACTTCCGAGGGGTGCACTGAGAGACAATTCGGGCTGTCCTGACCCAGGCTGCCATGCCCATTGAGTAAGAAAGCTGCTCTGCTTCTCTGGTTTTTAGTACCTTTAGAATATCAAATGAGAGGGAGGGATCTTGTCATCAATGAAGCCTTTTCCCCCTTCAGATTCTGATTCAGAGGAAGCAGGGAACTCTGGGGAGATGGTGGCCTGCATACAAACACCTTCCCCCTCAGCCTCACACGCCTGAGCAGTCCTCTCCTTGCATCTGGAGCAGTCCTGAGTCCGTGGGTCCGTGGAGAGCACTGGTGCAGCCTCCCCACCACGGGCTGCAGGCACGGGAGAATACCATCAGAGAGCCCAGAGGTGGGTCCTGCAAAGCAGAACATCTTGCAAAATGCCTGGGCCTACAGAAATCTTTTGACCTTCAGTGGGGAAGGTGACTGTCAGTGCATGCAAGGGTAACCAGACACCCTGGTCCCTGGTATCTTTCTTGCTCCTGGGGCTGGAAGAGACTGCCAGGGAGGGCTGGGGGAAGACCTGGGGAGGTACTTCACCTTCCACGGGAGGGGACCTGCCATCATTTTAGAAAGCAGAGCAGAACCCAGGTGTGCTAACCAAGAATAGTAACCGCTCCTCCAAAGGGGCCTGGCCGCCAGGGAGAGGAAGATGGTTTGAACAAGAGAAATCCCGGGGAGGGGGGGCAGGGAGACTTGTGGCCATACGAAGAACTGCTCACAGTAGTTGAAGGCACTGAGCATACCGAAGAAGGGAAGTGGGGAAGATCAGCTAGTGAAAATAGGAACAAAAACTGTAAAATACCTCAGAATAAATGTAAAAAGAAAGGCTCAAACCCCTCCTGAAGAAAAGTGTAGTACCTTTCTGCAGGATGTCAGCAAGCACTAGGCGATGAAAAGCTTCCTGTGGCCCTGGGTGGGAGAGTGAGTGCTGTCATAATCCCAGCTCTCCCAAGAAGAATATGCCCGTGTGTGGTGGGATTCTGCCTAGAAGATTCTCTTGGAGTTGCATAAAATGGCCTTAAACGTGTATAATGCTCAGGATAACCAAGACATGTTTTAAAAGATGAAAGAAGGACTTTGTAGCAGTTAGCGGAACCAGGGCTGCAGCCTAAGGTGTACGTGACTCAGAGGCGCCCTGCAGAGTCAGGGCAGGAACCCATCCAGCAGTCACACCACGTGCTGAGCTGGCTGCCCCGGGGCTGCTTCCCCCAGAGGGGGGCGCCCAGTGCCGGAGCTGATCGGATACACTGTGCAATCAAACCAGTAGTACCACAGTGTGGACGTGAAAAATGACAGGCTGATTGCTTGAACATCGTAGACAAACCTCCAATAAATGATATTATATGTGAGAATTTTAGAATAGGTATTTAAGTTCCTTGGGAAAAGGATTATTTAATAAATAGTGTTTATATAATTGGGTTTGTGGAGGAAACAGCATTGGACCCTTTGGCTGTGCCTTATAAAAATGAGTATCAGTTGGTTCGAACATTGAAATATGAAGAGAACTCTGTACTCTCCCCCCCCCCCCACCCCAGAAAACAAGGAAGCTACATGTACAGTCCAGGGGCACAGGAGACTTTCTTAGCCAGACCTAGAAAGGTCAGGCATATTTAACTAAATAAAAATTTTAACTGTTATATGACAAAATATACCACAAATAAACATTATAAAACCATAATTCTTTAGAGAAAAAAAAATATTTTCAAGGCAGAATACAGAAAGGAGGTTAATATTTTTAATATGAAAGTTCTCACAAATGAAGTTGTCAGGAAGGAAGCAAAAAATACAATAGGAAAAATGAGGGTAACATAGGCATTAATTCCCAGAAGAAGTCATTTGGCCTGAGAGTCAGGGAGATGCAGATAGAAAGGTAAAGTGTCTTGTCCTGCCTATCAAACTGGCAGGGAGGTTTTGAAGAGAGAAAGAAGCAGCTGTTGATTGAAGAAATAGGGGGCTGGTACTCTTAGACACCAGTGGAGAAATGTGAATTGTTGCAGCCTCTTAGGAAAAATTATTAAAAACACAGGACCTCTCCCAGCATTAGGGCATTGCCTGCAAGAATGTGGATCATATTTCTTCTACCCATTTTGTGAGACTATCATACCAACAAGTGAATTAATGTAGAAGAAATTACATTGACAACTCAAAGTTCCCCAAATTGTTTATTACATGGTTCAAATGGCAGTAATAGTATTATTATTGAGATGACAAATCTGATCCCCTGGTCTTGATGTCTATGGAGCTATTTTGAGAATGTCTCATGAAATTCAGAAAAGACTGCAGTAGAAATGATTTGTCAAGAAGAAAAGTTTTATGTTGAAACTCACCAGGGGGGTTGTAAGTGATTTTGTTTTAAGGTATCATTTTCCTGTCACAAACTAGTACATTTCCTGGGAAAAAATTGTTTCTTCTGGATAGGCAGTGTTGCATTGTAGCAAATAATTGTGTGGTCCCAGCATAGTACAGTGTAGGCTGAGAAACTGCATCTATCTCATCTTCATTCTAAAGGGGCCTGAGGTCCTTTGTTGTATGTGAGAGTTCTGCCAGTACAGCCTTCGGCGCTTTCTGACTTTATCTCAGAAGGGTCAGTATTTTCCTTCATCTTGACTCATTTGAGCAGTCTCCTCCATGCACACATGTGCTTTTACACATCTGGAGCATTTCTTACTGTACATGTAGCTGTTAGGAGACATCTAGAATAACAGGTATTTCAGAAACTCCATTTCATGCATATGGGTTAAACTACCGTACTTTTGGTAATTTTGCTATCACAAGATTCACTGCAGAAAAATCACTCCCAAGTATCTTCTCTCACTGCCTCTGACTTTTAGTATTAAATTCAGAAGCCATTAGCATGTCTCACCAGAGGAGCAGATGTTTCAATTTAGGGCTGAAAGAAGACGCATTCTGGATGTTGTGCAACATATTTGGGTCAAGTTCCTGCAGCAGATTTTGCCATTTCTGTTTCAGTGCTGAGTCCTCACGTATATGATTTTTAAAATATGTTGGTCCTGTAAATGTTTACTTAATAATCCATTTTCCAGAATGTTTGCCCCAGGTGCTTTGAAGCAGTGCTTCTCAACCTGGGATGATTTTGTTCCCCAGGAGGCATTTGGCAACGTCTGCAGCCATTTTTGGCTGTTACGGCTTGTGGGGAGGGACACGCTGATGGCCTTTCCTAGGTTGAGGCCAGGGATGCCGCAAAGCAAGATGACCAGCCCTCTCTGATAAGGACTTATCTGGCCCAAATATCATTTGTGCTGAGGTTGAGAACCCCTGCTTTAAAGCCACTGTCTCTCATTCTGGGCTCTCTACTTCTGCCTGTTGTGTAATGAGGGTTTATTAAATTTGGGTTAATTTTAGAGTCTCAATGGATCTTTTCAAAGTGCTGTGAGAATTTCCCCTGTCTCTGTCTCTCTTTCTCTGTGCTCTGCATGCACGCCTTCATTTGTTCACAATGTGAAAAATAAATTCCATGAAGGATTTTCTTATCCCCAAGGCATCAGCCCTTGGCTCTGACGGTTATTCCACGAGGTTCTTGGATCACTTGCCGTGAACCTCCCATTTAGGGCTTGCCTCACTGCGTCCTGGTTTCTCCTTCATTCTGTTTGCTTAAAATATGTTGTGCAGCTCTCCCTTTCTTGGGCCACAGGAGTTCTAAAGCCTGCCCAGGCTGGGGAGGCCTCAGTCTAGTTGGTTGGCATGTTAGGTTCGTTCCGTGGTCTTCCCTTTTTCTTAAAAATGTGTTCTTTGGATCTTTCTAGATACTTAACCTTTGAACCTAGTTCAGTCCTGAACTATTTGAGAGGAGAAGATGATGCGTTCACCTATCTTGTCTGTAAGACGTGAAGCATCCAGAGAGTTCTACCAACTCTGTTTTTGTTGGTTTAGTAAATGAAACAGAGCTTTAGTTGCAACATGCCTGTCTGCCCCGTGGAATGTTTTACCAACAGGATATGTGATAAAATGACAGGCCAGAATAAGTTGATGTTTGGAAAATAATTTTCTTTTTACAGGGATTAATTGCTCTGTGCCAATGAAATAGTATAGAATGGTGCTAAGCGTATACTCTTATTTCAATATGACTCTACCCATCGGGGTGCTCTATTTCACTTAACTCCTATGAATAATTATACATACCATCTTTCTAAGTTAAGAAAACAAAATAGCAGTTCTCGCTTTAAGTCCAAACCACAAATTAAATGTAAGGTGTAACTTGTTGTTCATTTGTAAAAGTATTTCTGATTTTATTAGTCAAAATCAAACACTTGCTTCACAAAATAATAGTGGGGAAAAATCATGTACAAAAAAAAAAAAAATGGAAAGTGATACCAAAATAGACTGTGGCCTTACTCAATTGGGAGGTCCCTAGGGACAGTCTGATGCCCACCTGGAGAGTGGGAAGCCTGTGGGACCAGAATGAAGTCTGCTGGGGGTTAGGTGTGAACAGTTTCTATGGGAAGACAGGCCCCCATTTGTAGACCAGACACCTGAGGTGCTGAAGTTCAGGCCCCTGAGCCCCAAGCCCTCTTCTTCCCCTGTGCCTCTTAATAGAAGGTGAGTCATTAACTTGGCAGGAAATGCCTGTGCTGGGGCTTCTAACCCTCAGTGGGAGCACTGGCCAGATGGGAGGCATCATCATTCATTATTGATCATTCCAGGGCCAGCTGCTTAGAATTCTTTGTAAATATTCTGTGGGGGAGGGATTTCTCAAGAAAGGGTGGGGCAGCTTTGCACAGAAGTGACCTGTAAGATGCCTGCGGTTAGAAAATGAGCAGTTTGGTCCATAGCCTTGTCTCCAACAACGCCACGTGTACCTGACCCAAGGTGGAAGCACTTGTCAAAGCTACCGGGTCATTCCGAAGCCATGAGAAAAAACTGTTCTCCTGCGTCAGTGACAACCCACCATCTGCCCTTCAGTCCCAGAGGGGGAGTCCCCAGAGTCAGAGGCCCGAGGTGGGTGGTGTCCTTCAGGTTGCCAAAGCTCAGAGACTCTTGGCCACAGGTGGTCTCAGCAATGAGCTCATCTCTCAACCTGCCAACGCCCATTTAGGGCGCACTTCCCAGTTTATAGCAGAGACCACAATTTGGTGACTTCTAACCTTGGACATGGTTGCTCTGGTCATTTGCAAATAGGCAGGTGTTTAGGCAGATGGACTGAAATTTGTTATTCTGTGTCTGTGTCCAATACTGCATAGGCCTGGAACTGTCTGCCTTTCCACCCTTATTCAAACATAACAGTATTTTATTTTCAGACCTCATTGGTCTCCGGGCTGCATAATTTAGAAGGAAAAAATACAGCTTTTGGCTTGGAATTTTGCAAAGTTGTCACCAGACAACTCCTTTAGGAGTTTTAGTTGTTCCTCCTTTAAGCCAGTAGATCAGATGTGCTTTCAAAACCAGATGGCTGTGAGGGTTCATGGTCCCTGGAGTCAGACAGATTTGGTCCTTAGTCTGTCTTCCTGGCTTATGACTTTGGGCAGGTTATTCCATCTCTATTTCTTTCTTTTTTTCTTTCAAAGATTTTGTTTATTTATTCGACAGAGATAGAGACAGCCAGCTAGAGAGGGAACACAAGCAGGGGGAGCAGGAGAGGAAGAAGCAGGCTTATAGCGGAGGAGCCTGATGTGGGGCTCGATCCCATAATGCCGGGATCACGCCCTGAGCCGAAGGCAGACGCTTTAACCGCTGTGCCACCCAGGCGCCCCTCCATCTCTATTTCTATGTCTGTAAATGGGAATATAATGTTAGGATTGGGTAAGGACTCACTGAAATAAAGGATATAAAATGCTTTGCACATTGCCTGGTTCATAACGAATGGTGTGGAGGGAAGCTGTCTTTATTGTTCAGTTGTTATTATTAAGATGATGTCTCAATACTGACAGGGTTTGGTGTCTAGACCTACAGCTGAAAGACTTGTTCTCAGACTTGAAGCATTCATGAACCTTGTACAGGAGGTCCATTTCGAGACAACATCGCTTAGTCTTTCCAAAGACTGAACTCTCACTTGAGCTGGTCATGAAATGTGCTTCAGGGGTGAACAGGTCTAAAGGGAGACCAAGTACCAAGAATGTTTGAAAGGTGACCTTTGATCTTAATGGGTGTGCCATTTCAGGTGTGTGCCATAAAAGTTGCCCTTTCAAAAAACATAAATGAAAATATAGCAATGGAGGGCATGGCACTCTGGACTCGCCCCTGGCTACCCCTGGTGGTGGGCAGGCACAGTGGAACCTGGGCTCGCATTCATTGCCCCACCCTGCCTGCCCAGCTACCCCTGCTGGCTTCCCTACCTCATCACTTATCTGCCCTTCATGGTCCCCTAGTCCATGTTTAGCCCTCATCACTGTTCTCTGGTAATCTCAGTGATGGCATCCACAGTGGGGACTGGTCATCTCCATGCCATGAGCTCCAAATTCCTATCTTTATTTGCCTTTGTCTTCAAAGCTGTGGGGATCTCCTATAAGCCCAACCCACATACCCCCCAGCACCTTGAAGAGATCACAATTGGACTCTGTTCCTTCCCACAGTGGACCCACTCCTGGGTAAGGTCAGTAGCACCCACACTCCAGCCACTGGGGCTGGAGATGTGGATACAAACATGCCTATTTATTTATGTATGTATATATGTATTTAAATTCAATTAATTAACATATAGTGTATTATTAGTTTCAGAGGTAGGGTTTAGTGATTCATCAGTCTTATATAATACCCAGTGCTCATTACATTACGTGCCCTCCTTAATGTCTATAACCCAGTTACTCCATCCCCTCTCCTCCTCCCCTCCAGCAACCCTCAGTTCGTTTCCTATGATTAAGAGTCTCTTATGATTTGTCTCTCTCTTTGGTTTTGTCTTGTTTTATTTTTCCCTCCCTTCCTCTATGATCCTCTGTTTTGTTTCTTAAATTCCGCATATGAGTCAAATCATTGTCTTTCTCTTATTGACTTATTTTGCGTCTGACTTCAGCTCAGGTCATAATCTCAGGTTGTGGGATCAAGCCCCACCGCCAGCCCCACCTGTCCCACTACCAGCCCCATGGTGGGCTCCACGCTCATCAGGGAGTCTGATTGTCCCTCTGTCTGTCCCCCCAACTCGTGCTCTCTCTTTCTGTCTCTCAAATAAGTAAAATATTTTTAAAAATTAAAAAAAGAAAAACAAAGATTCTTTTCATCCTTTAGGATCTAAATTCAGATGTTTCCTCTTCTAGGAATCAGTCCCCAGTTGCCGAATCAAAACAAGTGTTCTTCCTTTCAGCATTAAATTGTACTTAAAAACTATAGTGCTCAAACCTTAAAAAAAAAAAAATCCCAACCCTGCATCTCTTCTTTCTCTTCCTCTCTTTCTTACTCATCCCCATCCAAGATATTCCTTTGTTGATTGGTCTTATTAGAGAAGAGACACTTTTATTTATTTATTTATTTAAAGATTTTATTTATTTATTTGACAGAGATAGAGACAGCCAGTGAGAGAGGGAACACAAGCACGGGGAGTGGGAGACGAAGAAGCAGGCTCATAGCGGAAGAGCCTGATGTGGGGCTCGATCCCGGAACACCGGGATCACGCCCTGAGCTGAAGGCAGACTAAGCTTAACCGCTGTGCCACCCAGGTGCCCCGAGAAGAGACACTTTTAAAGGAGGGGAGAAAGCAAGGGAGGCAAGTGAGATGTGCCTCTGTTACCCTGTGTGCCCCCATTCCAGCATGCGAGTGGGGCGTGGGTGTGGTGAATGGTGGGAGGGCGGGAGTGGGGTTCCCATGTGTAATTGTGAAAACAATTTGCCATTGATTTAAAGCTGACATTTTACAAGGAAAGTATGTAATAAAATATGGCCATAGAAAATGGTTAGATAATGTAAGGGTAAGAAAATCAAATGTGTATGCATGTTACAGGCATTTTGAACTTTTCATTCATCTCCTCAAATACCAAAAAATAGAAGAGGGAAGCATCTCCACCTGTAAGATGCCCTGGAAGCCGGCAGGTGGCAGCTCCAGGCACGTGGTGTGTGGTGTTCTGTGGGCAGTGTGGTCCTGCAGACACCTGCTGCTACCCTGTGTTGATTTCAGTGCTGTAGAACTTGAATGATTATGTTGTATTACACCTGAGGAGTAACTTGTGTGCGGAACCAGAAATGAGTGTGCCTCTTTCCGCAGCCCAGGAGGACCCTTAAAGACAGAACGAGTTCATTCATGAATTCAGAGACCAGGTTGGAGATCAGGGACAGTGACGATCCAATTATCGCTGTGACTGTCCTTGTACAAGGAGTGGCAGTGGGTCACCAGGGATGTGGACTGGTTGTGGCAACTTCAGAATCTGTTGTCACCTTAAAAAAAAAAAATGCTCCTTTACTGTTAGGGAAAATTATAGCCAATAACCTAAATGCAAATCTACTGGAAAGCAATGCGTTAAAGATGAAAGTATGACTCCCTCATTTTCTGCCAATGCCTTTTTTTTTTTTTTAACTTGATCTAAGTTTGTTTGGTTTTATGAAATAGATCCACCTTCACCACACTGGAGAGATTTATAAATACATTGCTGAAAACCCTGAGCCGTGGCAGAGACACCTTAAACACTGGAGGGGTCAGGCGTCAGTGATGCTCCAATGGGTGAAGATTCTGATGCCTTTCAAAAAATAAAACCTTAACAAGACATGTTAGAACAGTGTATCTTGAACCCTGTATTCATGAAGAAGAGCTATGTGAAAGTAACAGTGATCTCCGGGGAAAACATGCTTTCAACTACCCAAAGTAATTCCTGTAAATTCTGTAAGTCAGCTACCTCCTCTTGGGGAATTGTTTACTAAAGAAACTTAAAAACATAACTAGTACAAATAAATAGTTTAACTCAGCCTAAACATTAAATAACCAAACATGATGGATTAAGGGATCTTAACATTTTATTTACTGCTTGTCTTTAAATAAAATCGGTCACTCATGATTCCCATGTCTCCGTACCCTTTCACCCCCGCATTGTGTTGTTTTGAACAAAAAAAAAAAAAAAAAGGCTCAGATGAGAACTGCAAACTCAGCATGACTAATTATAAAATGTCAGTAATAGATTTTCCCAGAAGAGGAAATCTATTAATCTCAGAAGGCTCACATTAGCCTTAGAACAGATTTTCAAAATCATCTATTCAACATTCTTACTGTTTAGCTGAGGAGACAGCAGGCCCCAAAGTGAGGTGGTTGGTGCAGAAAAAAAGAAAAACAAAAAAAACCAGTGCCAGGACTTTTTAAGAAAAGACTTATTTTTTCTATGGCTTCATATGCGGTTGTTTTAAATATAAGACATCTTTATCACTTCCCCCCCCCCCGCCTTTTTTTTTTTTTTTTTTGCCCGCATTTCAAAAGAATCACACTTTTTTCAGTCATGACCTTTGAAATCTTGGTTCAACACTCCGAGTTCAGACCTTTCAGGAATTATGAGCAGGGATTTGGAGCTAATTAGAAGAGACCGTTGTCATTCCTGTGGAGTAATCATGCACCATGTTTGTAATTATTTATAATATAGCCACTGTTTCAAGATTGCACATTTTCAGGGTTTCCCTACATTTTAAACATTTTATTTATTTATTTTATAGAGAGAGTAAGAGCAAGCCAGCCAGAAGGGGGTGGGAGAGAGGGTCAGAAGGAGAGAGAGTCTCAAGCAGACTTCTTGCTGCGGACGGATCCTGATGAGGGGCTGGATCCTTCTAAGGACCTAGATTATGACCTGAGCCGAAATCAAGAGTCAGATGCTCAACCAGCTGAGCCGCCCAGGCACCCCAAGGGTTTCCCCACATTTTAATATGTTATTCATACCCTCTGATGGGCTTCCACTTTGTGGGCGTTTGGATTTTAACCAGTCTTCCTCTGCATTCTTTTCTGGTGAAGTGGTTTTTCCTTAAGCATGCAGATTATAAAACTGCCGGTAACTGCTGGAAGGATCTTTAGTTTGTTACACACTGCAGAAGACTGAGCTGCCAGGAAGGGGGAAGCGTCCAGCGCCTGCTTCTGTGCAGAAGATGGAAATGGTGTGTATTAATTTTTTATTGCTGTGCAACAAATCCCTGCAAACTCAGCAACTAAAAACAATGTTGCAACAACATGGATGGACCTAGAGGGTATTATGCTAAGAGAATAAGTCAGAGAAAGACAAATACTGTATGATCTCACTTATATGCGGAATCTAAAGAACAAAACAAATGAACAAACAAAACAAAACAGAAACAGATGCATAGTTACAGAGAATAAACTGCTGGTTACCAGAACCGGGTAGGGTTGAGTGGCGGCCAGAATCAGTGAAGGGGATTAAGACGTACAAACTTCCTGTTATAAAATAAATAGGTGATGGGGATGTAATGTACAGCATAGGGAATATAGTCAATAATAGTGTAATAACTTTCCATGGTGACAGATGGTAATTACACTTACTGTGGGGATCATTTTGTAATGTATAAAAATATTGAATCATCATGATGTACATCTGAAACTAATAGGATTTTGTTTGTCAAAAAAAGAATGCAGATGTATGAACTTAGTTTCTGGGTGTCAGGAGTCCAGGTGTGGGTTGACTGGGTCCTCTGCACAAGGTCTCACCAGGCTACAGTTGAGGTGTTGGCTGGGGCTGTGGTCTTGTCTGAGGCTTGGGTCTTCTTCCAGGCTCTTTTAGGTTCTTGGTATAATTCAGCTCCAGTAGGTAGGACTGAGACCCCATGCTCTCAGCTCGCCATGTGGCCACTTCCAGCATCTGACTTCCTGTCTCTGGCCTTAGGCCAGATTTATGGGACTCTTGTGGCCCTGTCAGGCCCACTCAGCTGGTCTCTCTGTTGATTGGCTCATAGTCTACCGATTGGTCACCCTAGTTACATCAGCAGGAGTGATTTCCACGACATTCACAGCCCCTGCCTCACTCAGGGGGGTTGGCAGGGGTGTGTACACCAGGGCTGAGCTGGGGATCTTGGGCCCATCTCAGAATCCTACTGCCACATGGGGTGCCTGGCACCTGTCCTTAGGAGGAATATTGTGTGGGCAAACTAAATAGTACTTACTTCCTAATTGCTGTGAAGGAATCCGGAATATTGAGGACTTGGAGATTTCAAACCTTGACACTATAAAAAAATATAAGCTGTGTCTCAGGAGAGACCTAGCTTCCTGAAGGAGGCAGGCCTCTGCCTGGCTGGGGTTAGAGTTGGCAGGGAGGCCATGGGGCAGTGTGCACTCCTGAGATTTTTGCCATGGAGAGGAGGGTCAGATCCTGTCCACCCTGACCTGAGGAAATAGAAGGCAGTTCTAAATCGTTTACCTGCTGTGTATAAGCACTGAAGAAGAGTATTATTAGGAAAACAGTGTTACATAGCGTTGTGTCAGAGAGATTTATTTCTGTCTTCTCTGCAGTGTTTTCCTGTGCGCAGATGTGTGGGGGAGCGTGGGACACATGCCTGTGGATAAATCTCCTGGCGCAATGCCCTCCCCTACCTGCTTCCTCTGCAGCCTTTTTCTCTGTCCCTGTAGCCTGGGAGCCGGTCTTTCCAGCAGGAGTCATGGGAATTGCAGTTACTAGGTGTTTGTCTGCTCAGGCAGCCATAACAAAGCACCACAGACCAAGTGGCTTAAACCAGTTGATTGCCTCTCAGTTTTGGAGTCTGGAAGTCCAAGATCAAGGTGTTGCCAGGACTGGTTTCTCTTGAGGCCTTTCTCTTTGGCTTGCAGATGGTTGTCTTCTCTCTGTGACCACACATGGTCTTTCCTCTGTGTGCACAAGTCCCTGGTGTCTCTTCTTACAAGGACATGGGTCATACTGGATTAGCATCACACCCTGTGACCTCATTTCAACTTAAGACCCTATGTCCAGATACGGTTGCTTGGAAAAAATAAGTGTTATACCCTTCTTGTGAGAAGAAGGGCTACTCATATATAATGTATGTGTCATACGTAATATATATTATATATACATATATATGTGAATATATAATACATAATATAACATATGTAAAGTATATATAATACATTTAATATATGATATTGTATAATACAAGTAAGGGAAAAGTAGGCAGGGACATTGCAGGTGTCAGTGTATGGTCCAGACTCAGCACGGGTGCTCCAGCTGGAAATCGTCGATGGGACTGTGGGGCTTTGATGGGGAATCTTTGGTCTGTTGAGGTGTCGAAGGGGTTCCACCATGCTACTCTTCTTTCACAAATGACTCCCAGGTTTGGGTTTTCAGGGACCCGGCCTGCTGCAGGAATTCCTGTGAGCTGCAGGGCCTTTGCACAGAAGCCAGCACTCTTTCAGGCATCTTGGAGCCACTCTGCTCCTGCTTCCTTTACTTCCTGTGGCTCACGTGGGTCTTCTCACCAGTTCTCAGTAGAGAACTCCTGACACGGTGCTTGCAGTCTGCAGGCACACTGGGGGCTGTAGGAATGCCATGGGGAAATCTCCTTCGAGGCTCAAGGCCTCCACTGAAGTAAGTTACTTTTTTAAAAACAGCGCTCCGATGAAGTGGGCGAGCTAATGCTTTGAGATTCCAAGGCAGAAGGAAACTGACTTTATGTTCAATGAGTTCTATAAATGGAATGTAGTTAAGATAAACTGAACACAGACAGTTCTGCTTCTCTCCTTGTCATCACCTTCCTGTGCCCGTCCCAGGGCAAGTCTGGGACCACCGGTCTCCTGGCAACTCCCGTCACAACAAAGCCTGTCCACCTCACTCTCAGAGTGCATGCTGCCCTCCTCAGTGACTAAATGGTGACTTCGCTTTTGGAAACTTTCTCCTGGAAGAGGATGGGCTCTTTCAGATTTCTCTGTACTTTCTGTGAGGACTCAACAAATGGTCATGATAAGGAAGAGAGATGAAGGATCTAAGGCTTGCAATGATCATAAAGTCAAGGTTTGACCTTTAGAAAAGGAAATGGGAACATTTTTAAATGTTGTTTCATATGTCACACATCAAGGCTATCTGTCCACAGGCAAGAGGTCAGACTGGCCTTGAGCCACCAGGAGGCTCAGGTGATTGAGTGACAATTCTACGCCTTATCTCAGGGCTAGCTGGAGGCTGATGGGACCTTATCACAGCTGTTGAAGCAGTTTTGAAGAACACCTTGGCCTTGTAGGGAGTATTGCGTTGGCCCAGGAAGAATACCTTTGCTCACATTGGGGGCTTGATTATACAGCCCCCAAGCGTTGCTATCCCGTGGTTTGGTCTTGCCTTGCATTATTTTTGAGTACAGAACTGTACCTGATTTATCTTTGTTGGTCTTATGGTGGCCAAACTGTGCTTTGCACATAAGTGGTTTGGTGGATCTTGAATTAGAAGAACATGAAAACAGAGGCTTAAAATGGAAGAGGATACGTCTTTCTTCCCATCTGGGGCAGCTGATGGCTAGGAGCTCCTGGAAGTTTGCCATAGGTTCCCTCAAATCCTCAGTGTGGAATTAAATGTGTAAAACTCTCAATGAGTCTCCCAAAGTTCAGGAGTTATTTAGATGTGACTGACTTGGCCCACCTTAGGATCTGGACTTGATGCCTGAATTCAGATTCTCTGGGACCTCATGCAAGGAGAGGCATCACTACCTACTCCCAGAACGTTGTAATCAAATGGAAACCTGTACCCAATAAATAGTTTCTCCCCATTTTCCTTCCTCCTAGTCACTGGCAACCACTAATCTACCTTCTACATCCATGGATTTGCCTGTTCTGAATATTTCATATAAATGGAGTCGTACTATATGTGGCCTTTATGAATATCCTTTTTTAAATAGTTTTTATTATGGAAATTTTTAACATACTGGAAAACAGAAATTTTGTTAAATGAGCTGCATGTGCCCATCACACAGATTCAGGTATGATCCACTTTCTGCCAGTCTTGTTAATGGCAGTTTCTTTACCAGGGAGGAAAAGCAGTATGTGAATCGATTCTGGAAAGAAATCCGAGTGGGAGATTTTGTGCGTCTCCGCTGCAATGAGATCATCCCTGCGGACATTCTGCTGCTGTCCTCCAGTGACCCTGATGGACTGTGCCACATCGAGACTGCCAATCTGGATGGAGAGACCAACCTGAAGCGAAGGCAGGTTGTCCGTGGCTTCTCAGAGCTCGTAAGTGACCTGATACTTCGAGGGAATCCTGGGCACCACATCCATACAGTACTTCCCATGCTGGCCTTCTGGGTGTCAGAGCACCTGCACCCCAACCCCTGCACCCCCTCCCACCTCCATCAGGCCAGGCAACTTTTCCTAGTTTCCTAGATGTGGAACTGAGGGTCTGAGAGGACCCCTGACCCACCTGAGCCCATGACCAGCCTATGGCTGTGGGGAACAGGACCCAGTTTTTATAACTCTGATTTCCACTGTACATTTCTGAGTTTCTCAAAACAGTATTTAAAATTACAAAGAATATTTATGACCAGCTGACTCTTGACATTTATCCAGTTGTTGTTCTAGTTTGCTAAATTTCAACACAGCAGAAGTAATGCCCTATTCTGAGAGTGTAGCTCTGGAATGTTTTCTCCTCAAGGGTGTTTCTGAGTTTGGCATCAGATCTTCTGTATATGAATTCTGTTTTAGAGAGCCTCAGCCACAGCTCAAAGATGTACCGGTGATGCAGAGTGAGAAGTAGGAAGAGAAGTATGGGGTCTGACTGCCAGCACTCACCAACAGCCTTGTGGCCGGAAAATTCAAACCCTCTCAGGGGTTTCTAACCTGTTCACTGTCGTCCCTGCAGGTCTCTGTAGAGGATGTAGGGGTCAAACTCCAGGTGAAATGAAAGTAGCATGAGTTGTCAGGGACCAGAAGTATTTGGAAGGGAGATGGGCTAGCTTGAGCCCTGTTCTCCTAACACCTGCTCTGTCCTAGGCTGCCTGTCTCAATCATGCCTGGGAGTCTTGACATCAGCCTATACTGAAGGAGGCTTTAAGAAGTGCCCAAGGAAATGAGCTCCTGCATTTCAGAAAGGATGCCACTGGGGAGTCTCTTCCTCTGTCACATAATATGTGTCAGTTAATGTCATACATTGGGGATTTTCTTCCTCTGTCACTGAGACCTCTCCATGAGCTTCCAAAGGAGAATCAACCCTCAAATCAAGACCAGGCAAGCTTCTTTGGAGCAGTTGGCTTGTTTTATAGCTTATGGATCTCATCATGACCACTGTCCGTATTTTGGGTGGGGTGTTTATTGGACAGGATTTATTTGGGGCTGGCATCCTTGCCTCCCACTCATGAGTGAACATGTAATTCCCCCATGGTCGCTGTGACAACCAAAGGTACTTCCACATGCTTTCACAAGGCCAGATAGAATTCCACAAGCTGGGGCTCCCCACCTTGCTTGGCTGGTGGGGACTTCTGAGCCTGACACTCCTCCAACCTACAGTGCACTTGGATGTCATTACCAGCGTCTGCCTCCACTTATTTCCACCACAAGTTCCTCCTTCACTCTTTTTAAAAAGTTGAGATATAATGGACTTAACAATATTATATAACTTTCAGGTGTACAACGTCAAGATTCAATATTTGTTTATATTGCGAAATGATCACCGCAGTAAGTCTAGTTAACATCCATCACCACACACCGCTACAATTTTCTTTTCTTGTGATGAGAATTTTCAAGATTTACTCACTTAGCAACTTTCAAATATACAGTGCAGTATTGTTAACTGTAGTCACTACTCGTTTACTTTTTTTTTTTTAAGCCTTCCTTTGTGCCAAGTATTTTTTTGTGAGCTGCCTCAAATCTTTCTTGGAATGACACAGAGCTGACATAAATATTAAAAATAGCAATTTTTAAAAATGGGGTACTGTCGTCATCCCAGATTAGGAGAGCTGGTGGAATTTAGGGGCCCCTTGAGGCCCAGTGCTGGAGGTTTCCGACTTCTGCATTGAGTGTGCTCCAGGGTTTGGCAATAAATGGGGGCTCCCTTTCTACTGCCACTCCCTGGTCCCCCAGGCCAGTGTGCCTATGTGTTCTCCTAAGGCTGGCCTCATTTCCAGGCTTTCTCCACCAGGCCTGCCCCAGTCTGCTAGACCAGAACCCAGAATTCCAGGGCACAGATCAGTGTGTGGACTAAGCCTGAAATCAGTATGGCCTGCTCAGTTCTTATCATCTGAGCACACACGGGGTTAGGAAGAGGCAGTGTCTGCACAGGCTAGAACGTTACCCTCCTGGCAGAGTGGCCGGCGTGCATGGAAGATGACTGTAACATGAGAGAATACATATGAATCTCTCGTGGATGAAAATGTGAAAACTGGAGAGCAGAGTGCCATGTTTGGGGTGGTAGTATGGGGAAAGCCTAGGTGTATCTCCTTGGTCAGCTCTCAAGAGTAACTTCCATGTTTCACATCTTCTAATTTTATTCAGTTGCTAAACCCGGTACTATCTAAAAATCTGCTCCACCTACTTTTTCCCCAAACAATAACTAGAACATTTCATAGCTTGGTAGTGCTTTATCTAAGTGAGGTGTTTTTAAGTTGGATGTTTATTCAAGGATGGCTACAGAGAGACACATCCTGTATCACCCTCCTTCGGGCCCCATGAATGCCTGAGGAAGTAAATGGAGTTGAGTCATAATTTAGTCAAAATAGCCAAAATTAACAACTAAAGCAATTCTGATTTAAAATAAAAGTTTCTTTATCAGCACCCAAATTCTTCAGTATGCATGCACATTGTCCTATTACTGGAATATTTTTTCACTTTTTCTTTTCTTTTCCTTTTCTCTAAATGTCCCAAGATACTTTTCTGGTAGCTGAATTCCCATTCATACATTATTATTCTGAAATCTAAGCACTGCCCCAAGGAGCATAAAGATAGGAAGTTTCTGGCATTTAAAAACCTGACAATTGGAAAACGAATATAGCACACTGTGCTAATTATGCTGGAATTAAAATTAATTAATTAATATAAAATAAAAACTAAAAATGTTTAAAAATTAAAAAAAAAAAAATTAAAAGCCTGACAATTCAAAAACCAGAGTTCTGACTATAGCGTTACAATGCCAAGAACATTTTCATTCTCAGTATTTAAGTGGGTTTTTCACAGAATGGAGTCAGCTAGTGTATCGCAGACGAGTGAAGAGCTGGGTCCTGTCAAATACCAAGTGCTATGTTGCCTTGTTGATGAATGGTCAGTTGGAAGTGGTGATCCCTAAGAAAACTTAAATCAGAAGCTATTTGCAAAACTTGAGGTGAAGAAATTTGACAGGGATTCTGTGTGTACGTCAGGGTCTGGTGAGGAGGCAGAAATTATACAGGATTCAGTCAGGGCAAGTTTAATGCAAGGAGTTCCAGTGGGGGATTGTGAAGTGAGAACGAAGACTTGCAAGAACACAGACCTAGCTGATAGAGTGGTCACTGGCCCTGGGGCCTAGATAGTGCCCAGAGAAGAGGCCCCTGAGGTTGAGTCTTTGTTCATGGCTGAGAGCACAGCCGTTACTCACACGATGGTAGAAAAGCTTCTTAGGGGCTATGCCAGCCAGAAGTCAGCCATCCACAGAAAAGTGCTGAGACAGGGAACTTGGGAGATGCCGGGGGCAGATGCTGGCCACTGGGCACTAGCTGGGTTCTAGGAATGCTGCCTTCTTCTTGTGGTTCTCGCTGCTGCAATGGACAAATGGTGGCTCTTAGGATAGCCAGCCCTGTAGAGCCCAGATCTGCACATGCAAAGGGACCAGGAGAAGGTACAGGGAGCCATAGCCCCTCTTGGGGTCAAGGCCCGTACCCTCAGGGTCTCTGGTTACCCGGAGCTGAAAGCCGAAGAAAGCATGTGGCAGACCTAGTTGTGGACATAAACACAGTGCAGGCTCCTTGCCTTGGAGACACCTGGAGGGCGCTGGGAAGTGGAGAAAAAATCCACACACCCTTCCACTGGAAGGCCAGCCCCTTCTCTTGCAGTGTCTCTCCAGTGCCCTCTACTGACAAGGCAAAAAAAAAGTAGCTCCATTTCCAGAAGTCATTCATGAAGAGCTTGTTTGCTTAGGGAAGGATGCTGAGAAAGGGGGAAGTGGGCGGCGCTGAGGCTGTCCAGGTCGAAAGTGGGGGACCCAGCCGGGGCGGTCCATGTGGCACCCACGGCGCAGACGGCACAGCTGGCACACAGAAGGCCTTCACCTACTTCGTAGTGCTCCCTGGCAAGGGAGTGAGCATGCTGACTGTCTTCCTGCAGTCACATCCTGGCGAGCACGAGAGACCCCAGTGCGTCATGTACCCCATCTCCGCAGCGGGTCCAGGCCCTTAACCTGGGGAGATGGTAATCATACTCTGTTCCATAACTCTCATGGGAATCCACCATCTCTCATGGGGAGGTGAATAAGGAGAAGCTGAATACTAAACTACCCAGTGGGGACCACAGAACTGGCTTGGAGCATGACTCCGCACATAGACCAGAAAAGTATATGGGACCTTAAGCTCACCTTCTTACTTCTATCAAATGAGGACCACTATACTGATCTTCCATCCCTTTGCTGATGGCAGGAGATGGCTTAAATAAATAACTTAGATTGGTCCGTGAAAAAAAAAGAAAAAAAAAAAAAAGAGGGACTTGGTCCATGTGTTGCAGTGTCTAATGATTTAAGGTAATGGGACCAATACCTAGAGGACTCAGGCTTCTTTACCAGCAGACTCCCAGTACAGAACCTGTACAGGATTCATGGACTGGAAGCAGGAAGGCAGCATGCATGACCCACCCAGACCCTTGAATCTGAGGATAAGGCCCTCAGACACTGAGCAGTGACCCCAGGACCTTGAACCACCTAGCCATCTGGCCTCTGACAAAGGAAACAGAGATAATGGGACTTCGAAATAAACATATCATTTAAAAGTGGGAGCCAAATTGGCGTTATCCCAGAAGTAGTAGAGAACCCCAGTGTTTCACATGAAGCTCTGAGGATAACAACCCGATTTTGTTCAGGCTCCCCTGGTGTGAGACCATATCATGCTTCTCACGTTTGTAGTAGCACAGACATTTTAAAAACAACTCTACATATTTTCGAATATAAATCGTATGAGGTAATGATTATTACACCCTTTTATAGATCAGAAACAAAATGTGAAGACAGGAGATTCTCCCAAGGCATCCCCTACCATGACTCCTGAATCAGGGTAGAGGCATCCTGGGCTCTGTCACCTTCTGAGTTGGCATGGATGGGGGATTCTCCAGCATCCAGTCCTTCCCTTTTGCACTGGGCATCTGCTGTTCCTTCTCTCTCGCTCTCTCTCTCTCTCTCTCTCACACACACACACACACACACACACACACACACACTCATTCTGACCCACAGCCCTGCCCATGAGGCTGCATGCAATTAGCCTCTATACAGGTAGAAGTGTCTAGTTCATCTGTAACATTTGCACAGTGATTTCTGCAAAAATGGGATTTCCATAGGCTGATAATTTTATATAAAAATACTTTTAGAGACTCATTTTTGTGATTTTTCATTCTTTCAACAAATACTGAGCACATACTATGCTTCAAATGCTTCAGATAGTTGCTTCTAGGCCATCTTTTTTTTTTTTTTTTAAGATTTTATTTATTTGACAGAGACAGCCATCGAGAGAGGGAACACAAACAGGGGGAGCGGGAGAGGAAGAAGCAGGCTCCTAGCAGAGGAGCCTGATGTGGGGCTCGATCCCAGAACGCCGGGATCACGCCCTGAGCCGAAGGCAGACGCTTAACGACTGCGCCACCCAGGCGCCCTCTTCTAGGCCATCTATTGATCAAAAGAGGCAAACATCTTTCCTGTCATAATGTTTACATGACCTTTGTAAATAGTGATGTGCACTGAGGAATAAATGATAAAGCAGGAGCAGGGATGTGAAACGTCAGGGGGGTGTGGGAATTTTGGATGGGAATTGGGTGAGGCAGGGCAGGCCTCCCTGAAGACAGTGGGAGAGTCCAGACCTGAGATCTGGCTGCTGAACAAGCTATGTTAGCATCAGGGAGGAGCCTTCAGGGAATGACTTCTGTGTTGGTTAATTTACTGAGAAAAAAATGTTCTTCCAGTTTATCTCTTGGGTAGACCTATGGGATTATTGCCCTGGCTACACCCACAGAGCCATCTGCTTCAGGCTGTTTGGAGCGGTGATTATGAGGCTTTCAGGAAGAGCTGAAATCACATGCCTGGGATAGCTAGCTTTTCTCAGGTGTGTGTGGGTGTGTGCACGTGGGTATGTGCATGTGGGTGTGTGCACTGGCGTGTGCATGTTTGCCTGCTGCATGCTCCCTGTGAGGAAGAAGGATGAAGCTAGAATGGAAACTCTCCTAGGCTGGGGGAGTCTGAGAGCACTCGTCTAAAAGAGGTACAATGTCTAGACTTGCACTGATTCCAAGACAGGGATGTGGCTTTACCTCCATTAGGCACATAAATTTTTACTAAATTCCCAGCAACGTTCTTGGGTGCCAGGCACTCTTAGGCAGTGACAAAGCACAGAGTTTCCTTTATAAGGGAGAGTTAGGCCTCCCCTGAGTTACATGACAGAATTCAAGGAGCTTAGAGAAAATCATTTTATATTCCATATATGTAAGAGATAATATTATTATGCTGTTTATTGTTTCTATCTACACATGCTCTCAAAATCATCCAGCACAGGGGCGCCTGGGTGGCACAGCGGTTAAGCGTCTGCCTTCGGCTCAGGGCGTGATCCCGGCGTTCTGGGATCGAGCCCCACATCAGGCTCCTCCGCTATGAGCCTGCTTCTTCCTCTCCCACTCCCCCTGCCTGTGTTCCTTCTCTCTCTGGCTGTCTCTGTCTCTGTCGAATAAATAAATAAAAAATCTTAAAAAAAAAAAAATCATCCAGCACAGGACGCCTAGAGGTGAATAAGGATTGTTCGCAAGATCTTACACCAAAGTTGCTTTTTCCTTAAGCTCTTCAGGTTGTTAGCCTTTAACTAAATTAGCTACATGCTCTGCTATGGAATGAAAGAGGAAACAATCTATCATCTAGGTGGAAAACAAAGACAGCTGTCTGGACGTGTTAATTGGAAAGGTCAGTATCAAGCCTTTACAAAAAGATTCAGTGTAGTCACTAAGCTCGTAATTTACACTGTGGGACATTTTCATTTCCAGACTTAACAATCAGATACGTTAGTTGAAGGATATGAAATATGTAACAGGAAAACTTTTGAGAAAGAAAATTACTTTGAAAACACAACTGTATTTAGACTAAAATTTTAATTCTAGCAAGTGGATATTCAAAACAATTTGGTTAGATAGGTAATATAATTATCTGAGATATACCACTTTTTATAATATCAACTGTGTTTACTTCATGGGAAATATAAATTTGGTTGCATAATAAGATTTTTGTTTGTTTGTATCTAATCCTCATGGTTTTGCCACAGATTCTTTGCCTTGAACCTGTGGTCTAGCAAATCAGTGTGTGTAGAGATTAAAGCACTGTGATATTAATGAGAGTAGCTAAATGCCATGAAGTTGATAATAACTAGGCTCACCTGACGTATTAATCCAAAAAGATCCTATTACATATGGAAACTTGAACATTCTTTGTGTACGTTTAACTTCACGTTTTTGCGTGATTGGAAGTGTTCATTTTTTATTCCAGGAAAAAGAAAACCAAAGCATTAATAGGTTTTTGTTCCATTTATGGTGGTATGTGGTCTGAAATGCTATCTTTCTCTTTGATTATATTTTCACTGTAAAAAAAAAAAGAAATTTAATCAAATTCCAACCTTCCTAAATGTAGTGGAATTGCATCCACAATTACAAAGAGTTTGAGTTGTATGTGTGTGTGTGCTTGTGTTTCTGGTGTAGAAATTTCTTTACCTGTGGGAAGAGCTGACAATGTGAGATCAGGCCAATTGACCACTGAGTTCTTTGTAAGTGGGTATAGATGTGTATGCTTATGTGTGAGAGTGTGAGCATGTGTGTGTGCACACAGTGTGTCTGGACACGTGTGTGCACACATGAGAGCATGCAAATGGATGAGTGTGTTTGTGAGCACACACTTATGAGTGTGTGACTGTGCCGGGATGTGTATGTGTGTGCAGGTGTGCCTGTGTATATTCCAAATAAGAAAGCAAAATGAAGTAAAGGTCTTGACTTACCGCTTTTTGTTATCTTCAAGCAGAGGGTAAATATTCTTTCCTGGGCTAAGACTTGATGTTCCAGAAGCAGGTCGATCTGTAAAATCAACATTCCTGGAGAAACTGGAATTGTCAGTCTGGTTATTGAGCACCTACTGTGCACTGTGTGCATTAGGTGGGTGGTGTCTGGACAGTTCAGTCTTCGCTCAGTGGACTGGGAACACTTTGCTCCTTGATGGGGTGCCTGTCCCTGGTGTCATATCCCTTCCACTCGTTTTGTGAGCACAGCCCCCAATGAGAGAAAAATGCCTGTTTCCACAACATGAAACCAGTCACCACACCCTGATTGCCACAGCATTTGAATTCTTTGAGTTATTCTAATTTTGTTTCTGAATTTGTCAGAGTCTATTTTCCCATTTCACCAAGAATTACTGGGGAAGTTATGTAATGCTTTCAATTTGCATGTGTTCTTCCTGTGAAAGGCAGTACTTTGGTTCTCATTTTGGTATTAGTGTTTCCTAGGATTTCTCCTCCTCATTAGTGAGACACACCATATATGCATACGTATACCCAGAGATGCCAGTATACACATTTGAACCCTCAAGATGATATTAACATAAGCCACACCTTACAAAAAACCTGTCTTAAGCAAGAACTGTACTTCAGAAGACACCATTACCTACTTGCGTGTGGATGAAACCATATTTCCTAACATCTAAATTGGGTTTCTTTTCTTTTTTTTTTTTGTAATGAAATAAATTCAGGGCTTTCACACCATTGCTAATGAATAATCCATGTTGTGAAAGGTGCCCAGTGATGTGACTTAACAGACCCCAATGAGAATTTTAACCAAGCTGAGATCAGACATAAAACAAACTTTTTTAGTTTGTTGGTTTTCACTGAAGTTGTTTCTGGTAGTGTATCTGTCAGAATGCCTTATGCTCCCCTCCCATTATAAAAAACGTGTCATTGCCAGTGATAAAGTCTTCCCCTCCAGTTCCAGAGAGCAAGCACTTAGGTACATCTGGGTGGGGTTTTATAAGTTAAGAATTGGGCCTGAGCTTAAAATCATTCTTTTCATATAACACACACACACTCGCGCACACACACACACCTCACACACGCACACACATGTGTGCACACACACACACAACTTACCCAAACCAAAATGTCTACATGCGGTTCTTGTGTCTTTGAGAGAAAGGGAAGAAAACAGTTCTCACTCACCTGTAATGGCTCACTTTTCTGCAGTACCACCTGCTGTAGTCCAAAAATGAGCCCTTTTGTTGGCTAAAAAAGGCCAACTTCAAAGCATATGGATTTAGGTTTGTTTTGGATGTGACTTCAAATAGTTGGTTTGCTTATCCGGCCTTTATCAAGTGTTCTGGAGCCTTGACCATCAGGCAGGAAATTTTGTTGAGGGCAGACTTGTGAGGTTGACGTCTCCACCTTGGCCCAGTGAAGCTGGTGTTGGCCATGGAAATCCTTCTCTGGTATTCTGAGTGTTGCCCTTTCAAAGCTAACAGTGGGCAGAGAAAGGTGGTTCATGTAGGATTGGGCTTAGTTGCTGAGACTGGACTGTTCATCTCAAGCATTAAAGTCCAAAGGCGTGGGGCACTTGGATAGTAGCTTGCTCCTGCGTGTTCAGAGTGTTCCTGTGGGACACTGTAGTCTTTCTGACAGCCTGCTTGTAAGTATCTTGTTGACAAAAGATTCAGGGGCTGGCACCACCTAGAACCTGGAATTGGTGGGAGCTTTGTGTCAGTGTTCAGAAAACTTGTAATCCTTGTGGTGAGAATAAGGAGATTCTCCAACCCCCCATACCCTGGGTAATGGTACCAGTTCATACGCATTCAGTGCCCACTGTGTGCCAGGCCCTCTTCTGAGTCTTCATATGACATTGCTTCTTCTAATTTTCCTGATGACTCTGTGAGGGAGGTGCTGTTATTTCTGCAAATCAAAATTTTAATAACGCTTGCCATTAGCAGTAGCTTTGGATGCTCCCAGAACATGGACTTGGGCACTTGTGACACTGGAGCAACTACATGGGTAGGTCAGTTTGAAAAGCTTTTTAAAGGCAATGGTTGGTCACCTCCGTGTGCTCTCTGACCTGCCCACACTGGGAGAATGGGATTACAAAGTCCCTGGTGTACTTACATCATAGGAGGGATCTGCGTCTCCTCCAGTAAGGACACACAGGCCTGTGGTGGTGGCATATTGGTGGCACTCACCAAGAAGTGTCCCCTTGCTGCTGTGGTCAAGCCTGGGTGTGCCAGTTCCCTGAAATTGCAGGCCCCAAGACCCCCACAGCACGGGCCAGGTGCCAGCCACGCCGCCCTGGAGTGAGTGCTCAGGGACTCACTCTCCCAAGGCTCCACAAGGGATCCTCCTGGGGAGTGGGGAAGAAATGCAGGCTTATGTCAGGGCTGGAAGGAAGGAAGGGAGGAGGGTCCCACGTCAGCTTTGTGATGCTCCCACTCTCAAACCCCAGCTCTGAGGCCTCGGGGCCCAGTGCTGCCCAGTGGTTTCTGCTCATTTCAGTTTCCGTCTGCAGGAGTCAGTGAGTGTACACACCAGCTCTCTTGTCAGCATCGGGCTCTGCGGGCGACGGGAGTGCGGGGGGCGTTCCCAGCTGAAATCTCAGGCAGGATGTCTCAAGGCCTCACTAGGGTAATTCTCAGTTTCTACGCGGATCATGTTTTAAATGTGCGTGTATTCATTTGCTAAAGATGCCGCAACAAAGTCCCACAGGCTGAGTGGCTTGAATAACCGAGATTTCTTGTCTCATAGTTCTGGAGGCTGGAAGTCCAAGATCAAGGTTATCATAGGGCTTGTCTCTTCAGAGGCTTCTCTCCTTGGTTTATGGCCATCTTCTCCCTGTGTTCTCACAGGGTCTTCCTTCTGTGCCTGTGTTCTCATCTCTTCTTATCAGGACACCAGTGAGATTGGATTAGGACCCACCCTTAATGTTTTACCTTGGTTACCTCAAGACCCCATCACCTACGTTGAGGTGCTGGGAGTTAACAGTCTAACATAGGAATTTGGGGAGAGGACACAAGTCAGTCCATCACAGTGCAGTGTCGGGGGAAAGCAGTGCCATTTCTTCAGGTACAGTTAGCCAGCTGATCACCTCAGATCAGCCCACTGCTGCATTCCACATCCCTTTTCTACTACCAAGAGGAAGGCGTTTTCTCCTGATGAACTTACTGCTAGAAACTTGAGCCCTAGTATAGTAGTCCCCCAGTATCCATGGGGGATGCATTCCAAGATGTAGATGCCTGAAACCACAGATAGTACAGAACCCTATGTATACTATGTTTTTTCCTATACATACATACCTGTGATAAAGTTTAATTTATATATTAGGCATAGTAGTAGATTAATAATAACTAATAATAAAGTTACTATATTATATATTATAACAATATGCTATAATAAAAGTTATGTGGGGGCGCCTGGGTGGCACAGCGGTTGGGCGTCTGCCTTCGGCTCAGGACGTGATCCTGGCGTTGTGGGATCGAGCCCCACATCAGGCTTCTCCGCTGGGAGCCTGCTTCTTCCTCTCCCACTCCCCCTGCTTGTGTTCCCTCTCTCGCTGGCTGTCTCTCTCTCTCTGTCGCATAAATAAATAAAATCTTTTAAAAAAACAAAAAGTTATGTGAATGTGGTTTGTCTCTCAAAATATCTTACTGTGGTCACCTGTCTTGTGATGACGTGAGATGATCGAAGGCCTATGAGACAAATGAGACAAAGCAAAGTGGATGAGGTGGGCACTGTGACGTAGTGTTAGGCTGCTATTAATCTTCTGAGGATCCTTCCCAGGAGGATCATCTGCTTCCAGACAGCGTTGACTGTGGGTACCTGGAATTGGAAAGAGATCGGGGAGGACTGTGGTACAGTTGCCAAGGGCTGAGGCAGGAGGGCTTTCTCTGGCTGGCTGCAGCCTGCCAAGAAACTAAACATTAATATATGTGTATTAGATATTAAAAACTCCGTGAGTAACACTGGAACAAAAAGAACAAGAATTGTACTACTGGGAATATTTGGAAAATTTGGTTAGAGTTGTTTTAAGTATTTGTGCACATGTGTGCATTTACGTGTGTGTGTGTGTGTCTGTAGGTCACTTAATAGTTCACGCCGTGCCAGGACACAAGCACTCCCTCCTAAATAATTTGTCTTAGAAATAGTGAGGGACAAACCTTTCAACTCTTGACTAAAGTCTTTTACTTTTTTTTAAGATTGACTTATTTATTTTAGAGCGAGGGAGAGATTGCATGAGTAGGGGAGGGGCAGGGGAAGGGGGAGAGAGAGAATCCCAAGTATACTCCGTGCTGAGGGCTGAGCCCAACTTGGGGCTTGATTTCACGACCCTGAGATCGTGCCCTGAGCCAAAACCAAGAGTCGGACGCTTAACCGACTGAGCCACGCCAGTGCTCTTTGACTAGAGTCTTTTGATTTTAGAGTTTCCTCTAAAACTTGTATGTGCTTATGATTCCATAGCCATGACATGATGGGAGTAGGACACACTGGCTTTTACTCTAAGCAGATGAAGCCATTTTTCCCCTTGTTATACCTTTCACAAAGAAGTCCACAGTGACTGGCGTTGAGTTGCTGTGGAGCAGGTGGTCTGGGCACTCTTTCAGTTCACCACCCACCCCACGGCTCAGGAGGCCCCACGCGCCTGACCTTTCCCTTTCTCATGGCTGCTCCTTTCACTGTGTCCTGTAATGGTCTGGTCAATTCCCAGCCACCCCAGCCCAGCATCTGGAGTTACCACTGTCCTGACCCTGCCGCACTGAGTACAGACAACCAGTTCCGGGCCTGTAGATTCTACCAGACAATGCCTAGAAACCAGACTCAGGGGATGAGGGGCATTTGGGAGGCAGCCCCCCTCAGCCCCACCCTCACCAGGTGTCACCTCAGTCAGACACATGCAGGGCCCTTCCATGTATCTGTCCAGGTTGGCATATAAGATTTGCCTCAAATATATGACTTTGACAGGTCCCCCCCCCCCCTTGGGCCACATGGAGGACATCTAATCTCCCCTCCACAAGTGAGTTCTTCAGATCTTTGAAAGCTGCCTGGTGGCTCGCCTGTGGTCTCCACAGCTAACATTTGCCAGTACTTACTACTTAGCATGTTAGTATGGTTGATCTAAACCCACCCTGGGAGGTGCACAGGACCCCCTGGGGGGATTTAGACATCCCTGAGGGCCTGGCCCACCAACACTCTGGCTCCCTTGGTGTTGGATGGGTAGATATTGGGGTGTTCCAGGCTCCCCATGTCTGTGGACCACTACCCTAAGACACGTACAGTTGTTTCCCTAATTCGCAAATAAGGTGACCCCGGTCCAAAACGGTAGGTGCGTAGCCTAAAATCCTGCAGCTACTCAGAGGAGGGGCCACTGCAAATAGGTATCCTGGCTGCAGAGCCCATTCTGGCACTGCCCCTCCTCCTGCCCCCTGGCTTGCTCCAGCTCATCGAGGGCAGCATTGAGGGGTGCTTGCATCTATCCTTCACTCCCCACAACCAGTAGCCTGACTTGGCTCCTCCTCACACCTTCTCAAGGGCGCTGCACCGTGTCCATGTGGTGTTTCTCACCGCAGTCAGCCCCCCACTCTCTGCAGTGACTGGCAGAATCATCACGCGGATCACAGCGCTCTTCTGGGCACTCTCTGGCTCAGAAGCCTGTAGGGACTGTTGGCACTGTGGTAAAGTTAAGGAGAAGCTCCCAAGGCCAGAACAGACAGAAAGTAAATTGCTTACTGTCTAAAAATCTGACTGCAATGGGCTGTGTAGCAGAACGGCTTGGTCTAGAGAAACTGCTGATGTCAAGAAACAGGTCAGGGCAAAATGCATGTGTATGTATGTGTCTCTCTATGTCTCTGTAATATATGCATACACACATATATAGGTGCATATATGCACATAGATATAGTAGATAGACACACACGTATATCGGTTTCACTTAAGATTTTGTGAGAGAGAGCGCATACACACAGAGGGAGAGGGAGACAGAGAAGCAGACTCTCCACTGAGCAGGGAGTCCAACGCGGAGCTCGATCCCAGGACCCTGGGATCATGACCCAGACCGAAGGCAGATGCTTAACCGACTGAGCCACCCAGGTGCCCCTGGGTAGATGACTTCTAGGGTGCATTCTGACTCTGTGCCTTTCCAGGCTGTGGTTTTATCCACGGCTTCAGTCCAGGAGGCTTTGCTGAGGCATGATGGGTGCTCTTGCAGTACAGACACTGAGCTCTGGGGTTCTGCGCCTGAGGGACCTGGCTTGGGCCCTGAGGGACCTCTCTTTACGCCTCCCAACTGGTAAGATGCAGGTGATGGGGGACCCTCCTGGGGCTTGCAGGTGAGATGACATCACCCACCTATGCCCCCGGCATGTACCTGGCTCACACTGCTGTCAGTGGATAGTAAGCATGGGATGGAGTTACTTTTCAGCAAGGGTGCAGCCCCGGGGGCCCTGCAGACCCTGTGTTGCCACGGCAGTGCTACATTTGGGCTGAATTAGTTTGACACCTTACCACCTTCAGAGATCTGGCCAAGATGTGCAGAGACAACTAAACCTTCACTGTGTCTTCGCTTTCTGTCCTCCTTATGTGAGGAACAGCCAGAGTGGAGGCAGGGAGGCAGTGTTGAGGATGGGGCCTTGTCCTTCAGAGAATGGTTGTATCCAGGTTGTGCAGATGAGGAAACAGGAAGTGCTGAAAGACTCATTCGTTGCTCACAGATGTATTAAGCACATGCGTGCCAGGCACTGTAATTAAAACAAAAAATCCCTTCTCTCAAGGAGGCTCTGGCTAAGTAATTTGATCTGTTGAGTGGAGCAGAGGGGGATTCATACTGAAGGCTGACGAAAGCAGCAAGGAAGGAATAGACCAAGCCGCCTAGGCTGCCCGTTACTTGCTAAGGGTGGAGGAAGATACCTGGCCATGTGGCACTTCAGTGCTTATGGATGCTGCCTGTCCCATTCCCTCCAAGAATTTCTAGAAGAAAAACCCATTAATAATACAGGCGAGCAGAACTGGGAAGTGCTAAATGCTAAAAATCTAAATGTTGTGCCCTCCAGTTAATGTGAAGAAGAAATAAATTTGTACATTCTTGGCCTGTAAAGTGATCTGCAGTTTCCAGCTTTCTCAGCTTCCCAGCTCTTCTCACCCCCTCATGCTGGCTGAGGGTACAAGGCCCTGCAAGGGCCTGACAAGAACGATGCTGGGGTTGGGGGTCTGAGAAGGAGGAGTCTGGGCAAGATTGGTCGCGTTTGAGGTTGGGGGCTGGCGGCAGAGCTGTATGGAGAGAAGGGTTTTGTCCTGAACTTGCTAGCTTGTCATCTAGAAGTCATATGACTTCTCTGGACATCAGTCTCAACATCTGCAAAATGGGAATAATGTCAGAGGTCCTTCTTTCCTGGCAGGCCCATGGTTAGTGAGGGTGGCCATTCTTATCACGAGCTCTTCTCCTGCTCCTGCTGCTATCCTTGAAGGGCTTCTGGAGGGAGGGTGGGAGCAGCCCCTTTGGGCCTAGTGACAGGGAGAAAGGTTCACCTCACTGTGCAGAAGAGCCTAATAATAAACACAATAGATCTGTCTCAAGTGGGAGGCCTGCCTTGAGCTCTGTAAGTCCACAGAATAATGGAGAGGCTGGAGAGTTTATAAAGGGGCTATTGAGAATTGTCCAGAGTTCTGGGAATGAGGAGGCTGCATCATTGATCCCTTGCCCAGGGCTGTGGGAGTCCCTGCCTGTCTGTGCCCAAGAGCAGGGCAGCTTCAATACTGCAGTAAGAGTAAGCTCTCCACTGGCAGAGTGCCAGCCTCTGGGCTGTGGAATGCCAGGTCTGTAGCTTTAACCTGAGCCTCCCTGCTGTAAGAACATGGGAACAAGTACAGCAGGACCAACATTTTGGGGGGCTTCTAAGTGACTCAGCTACAGAGGCAGGGGCAGTGCTTCTAAATGAAAGTTCTGGTTTTTAGAGGGAATTCTTTCGTCACCTATTGCAGTTCTGGGCAGGTATTACACAGAGACAGGGAGGATATTGGCTTAATGTGCCCGCAGCTGTTAGATAGATCTACACCTGCATGCCAGGAGCCTGGACTGCAGTGCTGAGCTCAGCAGACACAGTGCCCCACAGTCCAGTGCCAACTTCATTAGAGGGTCCATGTGGCCACCAGGGCTCAGAGATGCTCCACGTCAAGCTGGAGGACTGTTGTAAAAGCCAAAGTTTCAAAGGGAAAATAATCTAGAAGCAAGCCTTAATTTATGTCCAGTGTTTGTCCTGTCTCCTCATACGTGGTTACCAAGCACACTGCAGAATTACCCTCTGCAACTGGCAGGAGCCCTTAGCTCTTGGCACCTTGAATCTGAGGGCAGAGCCTAGATGATTTGTAGTATCACAAGTGGTGGTCCGTGGTGATAAACCTTGTGTTTCAGGGGCATAAGTTAGAGGTGGGTTGAGATCACCAGGAAGGGAATGTGCTTGGTTCTGGAAACCCATACTGCACCATGGATCTTTGACTCTTTGCCCATAATCCCTTGTGTCCTTGCTCTAGAGATTGGTGGGTATAGCAGCAGCATTGCTCTCACCTGGGGCTGGTGAGAAATGCAGAGGTCCCAGGTACCACCCAGACCCACAGAGACAGGATCTGCATTTTGATAAGATCCCGGGGGATTCATATTTGAGTCCCTTCAAGTTTCAGAAGCCATGCAGCACAGAATTTATACCTGGGTGTAAATACTTCTTTTTCTGTAATTATTTCGTCTGTTTTCAGACACGAATGGGATAATAATCAGTCTTTATGTTCTTCTTTCCCTCTTGACAGAAGCTGGTATTTCCATAATTTCCTAATTAAGACACTTCTTTTTTTAAAAAGTCACAAGCCTAGATCACCTACAAAGGATGCGCCTTTGAAAACCTCTGGATAAAGTAGAATCAAGTGATATTCCTCATAGATGTAATTTCAGGGGTGCTTTATTTGCATTGCCGGTAAATTGATCCACATGGGAGGAGCCTGTTGTCTGGCTCTGTTCTGGGTACTTAATTACAAACAGTGCTTCCTGGGGTGAATCCTTTTACAGCTGGTGCTGTGTCCCAGTCTTCACTGAACTGGCGGCCTCTGTTCCCACCAGCTTTTCTTAATAAGAATCACGGTCAACTGGCCTCCTAATGAAGCCCCCCTGCCACGAAATGCTGTTCTGTGTCTGAACTGTTCTGCTCCATACTGTTGGTTCGTCTTTCGCAGTCTGCACCCACCCTGCCTCTGTGAAATTCTTTCAGTCCATACCTCCCAGAGTGGACACGCTTTTAGGAGACACTAGCATTTTGGAATATCATCCACAGCATGCCCCAGACCTCCTTTGCTTGATATCCTGGGTTTCCGTCCAGGTGTGAACTTGGGCAACCTTGGGAATTTCCCCTGTTCCTAGAGTCTGGCCTCTTTTCAGGTAACTGCCTGTTTTTTAAAATTCCAAATAACCACATCCTGTCCTCCAAGGCCTCCAGGAATCTTGCAACCCAAGATTAAAGTATATAACAAATATCCTTTGTTTTTAAAGTTTAAAAGGTAAGGGTAAGCTGCAGGTACACAGTACACCCATTGACTGACACTGTGTGTGTGTGTGTGTGTGTGTGTGTGTATAGATACATAAAGATACATGTGCAGTTTTCCCATGGGGAGATGTCTGCCCCCAGAGCCGTGATTTTTTTTTTTATTTGTAATGATTTTTTATTATATTATGTTAGTTACCATACAGTACATCCCCGGTTTCCGATGTAAGGCTCGATGATTCATTAGTTGTGTATAACACCCAGTGCACCATGCAATACGTGCCTTCCTTACTACCCATCACCGGCCTATCCCATTCCCCCACCCGCCTCCCCTCTGAAGCCCTCAGTTTGTTTCTCATAGTCCATAGTCTCTCATGTTTCATTCCCCCTTCTGATTACCCCCCTTTCTTCCCCTACTGATCATCCTAGTTCTTATGTTCCATAGATGAGAGAAATCATATGATAATTGTCTTTCTCTGCTTGACTTATTTCACTTAGCATTATCTCCTCCAGTGCCGTCCATGTTGCAGCAAATGTTGAGAACTCGTTCTTTCTGATAGATGAGTAATATTCAATTGTATATATGGACCACAACTTCTTAATCCAGTCATCTGTTGAAGGGCATCTCGGCTCCTTCCACGATTTAGCTATTGTAGACATTGCTGCTATGAACATTGGGGTGCATATGGCCCTTCTCTTTACTACGTCTGTATCTTTGGGTAAACACCCAGTAGTGCAATGGCTGGATCCTAGGGTAGCTCAATTTTTAACTTTTTAAGGGACCTCCACACTGTTTTCCAGAGTCAGAGCCGTGATTTTTACCACGTAGGTCAGCTGAAACTCAGGAGGCAGTCTTTGGCAGAAATCACCAAGGGTGGGACCATTTACAGAAACTATGTTTCTGTAACCTCTGCCTGTTTCATACCAGTTGATATTAGGGCCTTGAGGCTATTTTGGGAAGAGACCTTACTTAGATCTCTTGGAGTATTCAGAAAGGGTAACAGACTCTAAAAGATTATTGGGTATTAAACTTCTCCAGAGAAACAACCAAGAGTTGTTAGATAGGTAGATCTCTATCTGTCTCTGTGTCAGTATCTATATGCCAATATCTATAATAAATCTGTCCGTACATGTCTATATCTAGATAGATGTAAACATTAAGATATCTATATTTATGGAGATCTGTATGTCTAGAGAGATTTGTTATAGAAACTGGCTCACGGAATTATGGAAGGTGAGAAGTCTCACGGTCTGCTGTCTGCAAGCTGGAGACCAGCAAAGCTCGTGCTGTAATTCAGTCTCAGACTGAAAGCCTGAGACCCAGAGGAGCCAATGATGTAAATCTCAGTCTGAGGGCAGAAGATGAGATAAGATATCCCAACTCAGTCCGTGAGGCAGGAAAAAAGAGCAAATTTCTCCTTCCTCCATCTTCTCTTCTATTCAGGTCCCCAGTGGATTGGATGATGCCCACCCATGTTGGGGAGGACCATGTACTTTACTGAGTCCTCAGACTCCAGTGCTAATCTCATCTGGAAACACCCTCACAGACACACCCAGAAACAGTGTTTAATCTGGGCACCACTCCTTGGCCAGTCAAGGTGACACATAAAATTAACCATCACATATGTTTACTTGGGATCTTGTGGGGTTTTCCTTGGAGAGAATGTGAAAAATAAAAAGTAGGGGAGGCTGCTCTGGAACTTTGGCTTAGGCCCTGACCATCATTCAAGCATGGACCATTCTGCTTCTGGCCCTGACGAATGGCTTCGTAGGAACAACGCTATCCTGGGCACTTCTGAAGAAGCAGACGAAGGGGAATGGAATGGACTTGTGGTGAACAGTTTCAGGCTGGGCAGAGAGACGGGAGACCAGCTGTGACAGGGCCATGGGACCTTGACCGTGTCACTCCTCTCACAGGCCCAGGATTGTTCTCTACCTGTAAACGGATGTTGTTGGATCTTAAGGTCCCAGAGACTCTTCCATCTCTGCTCTGTGACTGCCTTTTATGGAAAAGGGCAAGGACATGGCAGAGGGGTGGGGTAGTGAGATGGCAGCGCTAAACAGCTGTGCCCCTGTTGTCACAGTGTCCAGCCATAGTGCCCACTTGTGTGTGCTGCACGCCAGCCCCAGGTGGCAGCCGAGACACAGGGATATGAAATCTGCTTCTCAGAGGAGATGCATGGCAAGAAGCGCTGGACTCAGGCTGTCAGCTGAGGCCTGCTCTCATCTGCCTTGTGATGCTACAGGAGAGGTCCAGCTTTGTCAAGAATAGAACAGAGGAAGACAGACTTGGGTGGCGGAGACTTAAATTAGACGTGGGGCCAGATTCTCCTGCATTGTTAAGACAAGTATGTGTCCTAACCTTGTGTGGGAGAAGGCAGGGGGACAGAATTCCCTGCAGCAGATTATCAGTTTTGGGAGGACACTCCAGGCTCTGCTGCATTGTCAGCAAGCGGCTGTGAAATGAGGGATGTGCTCATTAGCAGGAGGAGGAGGGGCTTAGATGATATTTAGCACAGAGGGCCCTGGTGGCCAGAGGGTTTATGCTCCAGAGAATGATTGGACATTATCAGTTTGGGCACCTCCCTGGGCTGGGCCCTCCACAAGTGGCCCGTCTTCACTGCCACCCTTTATGGGGTCTTGTTAATCCTCACCCCATACAACAGGACCATCATCATCCCTACTTTACATGCGGGAATCAAAATCCCAGATGCAGCAGTTTGCTGGCAGGCACATGGGAGACCTGGAATTTCCATTTGGATTTGCCCGTGCCTTTTGTTCTCCCAGTGAGGTTATCAGTTCCCAAACTCATTGATGCACCCTAGTTGAAACCAGTGCCCAAGCACAGCTATCTTCCCTGCAATATATGCTTATTTATTATTAATTAAATTCCATGCATTAGGTTAAACCATGACTGCTGTTGTGAGTCAGATTACTACTAAACTCTTACCTTAGGCTCCTTATAAAATATTTTGTAGAAAAGAGACATTTCAGGATGAGACTAAAAATGAGTATCAACAGAAGTTCTGTTGTAACTTGCTTCTGCGTGGTTGATCTTGTCAGAGGCCAGCATGGGTGGAGTGGCTCTGTAGACATTGGAGTCCACTTGTCACAGGTGGATTATACATGTATAATCTACAATGTACAATGTATAATCCATAATGTACAAGGGGAATGATCAAAACTGCTTTTCCTCCTGGCAGAGATAGATACTTGTCACAGTGTGGTGGGAGCCTTAGAGACAAAGAGCCAGGGCACCTCTTTCTATGTCCCTTTTATTCCTTACTTTTCCACTGTTTTCATCTGGATGAACCAGGACGGTTGCCAAAGAGCATGTTAGAGTGACCCTGGCAGGGATTAGGTAAACTGCACCGCCATGGACTCTCTGTCCAGCAGGAGTATGTCCTGCGAGGACAGAACCACCGCTGCCCCAACTGCCCCCAGGAGGAAGTGCACCAAAGGCTGGAGAGGGAGCAGGGAGGCCGGGCTGTTTGGCCAGGAGGAGAGTTGCTGTCTCACTTCATATCATTGGATAACAAAGGGGATCCTTTTATTTGTTCGTATTTTTAAGCCTCATAAGGATTAGGGATTTGGTCAGGAGAATGAGCATTGCGAGACAGTTAAGCATGGGATTTGGAGCATCGTTCTAAGTCACTTTAAGCAACAGGGGCCACCACCGCTGACCTGCTTGGCAGCGCAAAGAGAGCAGGTGCTGACATAGCAGCACCAAAGGCAGAGGAGCAAGAGAAGCATGTGTGAGAGCAACACACACAGCACAGTGGCTCTCCCTGAGCAGGAGCCCCCTTCCTCCAGCCCCACCAAGCTAGACAATGACCCTGGGGGCACAAAGCAATGCCAGAAAGAGGATGGATGTCTCAGCGGGCTTAGACTTCTTGCTTAACTCTGCCTGGAACAAGTTATGTGCCTTCTGGGTTCCAGTTTCTTTATTTGTGCCAAGTGTATAAGAAAATACTTTCCTTGTAGTGCTGGTTTGGGCACAAATTAAGACATGGCTCCTGGCACATGGAGTAAAAGATAGTGCTGTATTTAGTTGCTAGGTTGGTCTGCAAAGGACCAGGTGTGCTGTAGATGTTCCCAGGTTTGGGGGTCAGAGTGGTTGTGAGAGGGAGCTGCTCAGAGCCTAGGGTGGTCAGAAGGTTTAGACAGGAAGGGCAGTGAGAGCGAATTGAAGCCAGTGATGGAGGTGCAGGGAGAAGAGTGCTTGAGAGGATACTGGAGAGCCAGCTCGTAGGAGGAAGTGAGTCTTGGGACCCAGTGAGAATGAGTTGCCACAAGCAGAAGCCTATCTGCTGTCATCTGGGATGAGTTGGGCTCACTAGTTGCTAATACCCAAGAGACAAACAAATAAACAGATGTTAAATTAATGATGTAGAATTAAAAGTATGCCAAGTCCCAATGAAAATAATTTATTTCAAGAATTGCATGTGCAAGCAACTTAGACTTCTAAAAGTAAAGCCCGTGCTGTGGGCAGGGTACTTTTGCTGGAGGAGGAACTAAGCACAGGTGGAGAAGCAATTATTTTCTTACAGAAATAAATTTCTGGGCAGGAAGCTGGTCCAAGATAGTGTTGTGGGAAGACCCTGAACTCACCCCCTCCCATGACACAGAGAAGCTATACCTGCATATAGAGCAGTTCCTCCTGAAGACGACCTGAGGCCTGACTGAACAGCTGTGGTGCACAACAACGATAGAGGGAACACAGAGCAGAGCCAGAGACACGGAGACACGGTGATAATAGGACCCCACTCCCAAGGCGCAGCTGCAGTAGGGAGGGATATTACCGAGGGGGCCCATACACAGACTTGGCTGCCTTGGGGCACAGTGAAAAAACGGTGTTTAAAGGGCAACAAGGAGGACACCTGGGTGGCTCAGTCGGTTAGGCATCTGCCTTCAGCTCAGGTCATGATCCCAGGGTCCTGGGATCGAGTCCCACATTGGGCTCCCTGCTCAGCAGGGAGTCTGCTCCTCCCTCTCCCTCTGCCCCTCCCCCAGCTTTTGCTCTCTCTTGCTCACTCTCTCAAATAAATAAATAATATTTAAAAAAATAAATAAATAAATAAAGGACAACTAGACTGTCAGTAAAGGAAATCTACTTACTAGGCCTAGAGCCTCTGCCAAATGGGCAGGAAACTGCTTGAACTTTCTCTGGGTTGAAGGTGCCAGTGAGAACCAATTTTTTATGTTCACTCTCCATCTGGATAAACCAATGGGCACAGGTTCCAGGGACTCTAGCCAGCCTGCTAGGGCCACCTCAGCATGCCCAGACTCCTAGGTTATACCAACTCCACCTATCTCCCTCAGGTGACCCCAGTACTGCACACCATGGGTATCCCTAGCCTGCACCCGCCTCAGCTCCAGCCATTGCTTCAAGGGGGCCCTGATACAGTGCTGAGCTTAGGGACCCCCATGGCCTGTGCCCAACCCAGCTATTCTGCTAAGAGGCAGTCCCGATATGGTGTGCCCTAGGAATGCCCCTCCTTCCGCAGCTGCTCCAACCTGCCAGGACAGCCCACTGTGGTGTGCTCCAGGACACCCCTGGCTTGTGCCCTCTCTAGCCTCACTGTCTTGCCATGCTGGCTCCTGTGTAGCATGCACTAAGACCGCCCCTTGGCCTGCATCTGATCCAGCCATCTCACCAAGGCAAACCCAGTATGGCCTGGGACCCTCTTGCCCTGCACCTGCGCCAGCTCCAGCTGGCCTGCCAAAGCTGCCAGACACTCCCAGTTTACACAGGGACTTTTGGTTACTAGTGTGGGGAGGAGTTGGGAGCAGATGGAATAGGTAAAGGGGATTAAGAGGTACACACTTCCAGTTATAAACAAATATGCCATACATAGCACTGGAAATAAGTCATATATAGCACTGGATGTCATTTATAGCACTGGAAATACAGTCAGTAATATTGTAATAAAGTGATCATTTCAGAATGTAAAAAAATATCAAATCACTGTGATGTACACCTGTAACTAATAAGATACTGTTTGTCAGTTATACTTCAATAAAAAAGTAAATGCAGGAGCAGAGATGGTCTTATGCCATCAGCAAAGTGTTAAGATTCAGCATATAAAAGAATCATGAGAGTAGGGTATTAACAATAAACATAATTTACAAAAGAGAAATCCATGGGGTTTTGGGTGGCTTCACTGAGACCAAGAAAATAAAGCGATGAATTTTATTGTTCTAGGTTAGAGACTCCCATCAATCCAAATGCAAATCAAAGAAAAAGATAGGCTTCCCAGGTCCCAAATTATTGTTGCAACTCGTTGTGCTTCAATAGGGGATTATTCTTTCCCTTTCTTGCTTCTTCCCAATATTGACAAACAGTATTTAAAAAGACAAATATCATATTCTAGATCCCACTTTGGTTAATCTGCACAGCAAACAGAACTTGTATTTTTTATTTGTGAATTTTAAAGAGTTCAATTTTTTGAAAGGGGATCCCTCCTACATTGTTGGTGGGAATGCAAGGCGGTACAGCCACTCTGGAAAACAGTGTGGAGGTCCCTTAAAAAGTTAAAAATTGGGCTACCCTATGACCCAGCCATTGCACTACTGGGTATTTACCCCAAAGAGACACACGTAGTGAAGAGAAGGGCCATATGCACCCCAATGTTCATAGCAGCATTGTCCACAATAGCTAAATCATGGAAGGAGCCGAGATGCCCTTCAACAGATGACTGGATTAAGAAGTTGTGGTCCATATATACACTGGAATATTACTCAGCTATCAGAAAGAATGATTTCTCAACATTTGCTGCAACATGGACGGCACTGGAGGAGATAATGCTAAGTGAAATAAGCCAATCAGAGAAAGACAATTATCATATGATTTCTCTCATCTATGGAACATAAGAACTAGGAAGATCGGTAGGGGAAGAAAGGGATAAAGAAGGGGGGGTAATCAGAAGGGGGAATGAAGCATGAGAGACTATGGACTCTGAGAAACAAACTGAGGGCTTCAGAGGGGAGGAAGGTGGGGGAATGGGATAGACTGGTGATGGGTAGTAAGTAGGGCACGTATTGCATGGTGCACTGGGTGTTATACGCAACTAATGAATCATCGAACTTTACATCAGAAACCGGGGATGTACTGTATGGTGACTAACATAATATAGTGACTAACATAATATAATAAAAAAACATTAAAATAAATAAATAAATAAATACTTCAATTTTTTAATCTCAGTTTTTACCCAAATTGGAATTTTCATGTTAATAGCTTCTGACATCTCAGAGCTTAAAAATGGAGCCAGGTATCTAGTAAGAATTTGATCAACTGTAAGTCACTCATCGATTGTTGCCTCTTTCATTTTCGTTCTAGAGGGACAAGACTAATACCCTGTTTTTAAGTTGTGAAAGAAAGCATGATAATTAAAACTTAGTAAACAGAAAGAAAAAAAAAAGTCACCAGAAATTCCACCATCCAGCGCTCACTACTCTAAATATTTGGTAGTGTATCCTTCCTGATACTTCTCATGCCCTAATATATACATACATACATACATATATACATACATACATACATACATACATGTAATAATTTCTAAAAGCTGCCCTTTCTATTTAGGTGTTCTGGCATTACACATGCCATTTAAAATACTGCACCATGTCCCTGGATTTGAAAGAAACATTCATTAGAATTATCAAGAATTAATTGCATTTCCTATTTTTGCTTTTTTGCATAATTCTGGCACCATAACCATTTCTGAGTTTTACCTTAGTATTTGTATCCTAGGTTTGTTCGTTTATTGTAATGAATCAAGTATTGTTAATTTTTACCTCCAAATGTGTCTAAATCTACCCAGTCTTCTTCATCTCTGTAGCCACAGGCCTCCACTGGCACCTAGCTAGAACGCTTTTGTGTGAATCCCAGAGATTCACTCCTCTTGCACGATGGAGCCATGCAGAGCTCCTGGCCTGTCTTGGTGCCTTTGTGCTGGCCACTCCATATCAGTGACCTGATGGCTTCACCTGCATGGTCTTCTGTCTGGATCACCTAATCCTAATCAGTTTCTCTTTTAACAGTGATCACTCTTGACCTCATTTCACTTTCAATGAGTCCCCTCTTTCTCTGCTCTTCCTTAGTAATCGCATTAAAGGAGATGTTTTACTGGCATCTCAAACACAATCCATGTAATATCAAACTCCTTCTTTCCCCCCCAAAAAAGTATTTCATCACAGTTTTCCACGTTTCGGTTAATGGCCACTTCATCCTTTGGGTTATACCTGCCAAAAGCCCTGACTCCCCTCTTCTTCCTATTTTACACATGACTGTAAGCAAATCTTTTTTTCTACCCCCTGGACCAAGCCACCATTGACTTTTGCTTGGGTTACTGTATACCCTCCATACTAACTACCCTCCTTGCTTCTACCCTTCCTCCACCTTCCCTTAATCCAACCAGCCTTTGCCCCTTACCCACCCAGTCTCCTCTTCAAGCCTCCAATGGCTTCCTATCTCACTCAGAGTCAAAATCTATAATGGCTCACCAGCTCTATATCATCTTCCCCTATCATCTCTGACATAATCTCTTACTACTCTCTTCCTTGCTGACTTCTCACCAGTGCACATTGGCCTTCTTGCTCTTTCCCCTCTGTCTCAGAGGCTTTGTACTTGCTAATTCTGTCTGCAGTGCTCATTTCCCAGCTATCTGCATGGCTGACCCTCACCCCCTTTAGGTCTTTGCTTAAATGTTGTCTTCTCCATGATTATTTCTGTGACTTCCTCATGAAAAGCAGACTTTCCTCCTTTTCCTTGGCCAGGCTTTGCCTTACTGGCCATTTTCTGCCTTATTTTTTCCCCATAATAATTCTTCTCAAACAACATACCATATATTGTACTTAATTTTTTTATTGTCTGTCTTCTCCCACTCAAATATAAGCTCCATGAGAACAAGAATTTTTTTATATACTCTGTGTCTTTATTCTCAATGTTTAGAATAATGCCTGATAATTAGTAGGTGCTGAGTAAATATTTGTTGAATGAGAAAGGAAGGAAGGAAGGAACAAAGGAAGACAGGAAGGAAGTGGGAAAGTGTCTTTTCCTAAAGTGAAAATAGCCTTGGAGAAGTCACATGACAGCATAGGTCCTAAAAGGCAATTTATTAAGCAGTTGTGTTTAGCTTCTCTGTAAGACCCATTAAAAAAAAAATAAAAAGTTGAGGAAAATTAGTGTGAGAAAAAAAATCATTTGACTTTATGTGTGAGAGTTTATTTCTGGGCTTTCCATTCTGTTGGTCTATATGCCCATCTTTATGTGAGGACTACACTGTTTTGATTACTGTAGCTTTGTGGTAAGTTTTGAAATTAGGACATACAAGTCTTCCAACTTCTATATCATGAATTTGAGGAATGTCTTCCATTTGTGCAAAAAAGGCTGTTGTGATTTTGACAGAGCTTGAATTGTATCTGTAAATCACCTTGGGTGGTTCTGATGTCTTAACAATATTAAGTCTGTGAATTCATGAACAGAAGATGTCTTTACATTTATTTAGTTCATCTCTTTCAGCCATATTTTATAGTTTTCAGATACAAGTGTTTCACCTCCTTTGTTAAATTTATTACCAGATATTTTATCTTTCTAGATACTATTGTAAACAGAATAGCTTTATTAATTTCCTTTCCAGAACGTTTGTTTTTAATGGATTGAAACAGCTGGTTTTTGTGTGTTGATCGTGTACCCTGCAGCTTTGCTGAATTTATCAGCTATAGTATCTTTCTTCAGAATTCCTTGAGATTTTCTATATATAGGATCATATCAAAATCAGTTTCTTAGTAGATATATGGCTGATCAGGTTATCTGTTTTTTCTTCAGTAAGCATTGGTAGTTGTGTCTTCTAAGGAGCTTTTCTTTTTTCATCCAATTCGTTGAATTTATTGGCAGAGTTTGTTCATACTCAGTCCTAATATTGGTAATTAGAGCCTTCTTTCTCTCTCTTTCTTCTCTCTCTCTCTCTTTCGTTTGTCTGGCTAGAGGTTTATCAGTTTTATTGATGTTCTCAAAGAGAAGTCTTTGGATTTCCATGACTTTCTCTATTATTTTTCCGTTTTCTGTGTCATTGATTTCCAATTTGATCTTCATCACCTTGTTTTGCTCACTTTGAATTTAGTTTACGCCTTCTTTTCTAATTTCTTAAGGTTAAATCTGAGGTCACTGAGTTGGGACCATTCTTCATTTCTAATGCATGAATGTAGTGCTATAAATTTCCCCCTATGTTCTGCTTTAATGGAATCCTACATATTTGTGTTCTCATTTTCATTCAGTACAAGACACTTTCTGATTTCCTTTTTGAATTCTTTTTGACTCACAGGTTATTTAGAAGTGTGTTATTTTGTTTCCAAATATTTGGGCATTTTCCAGAGATCTTTGTTATTGATTTCTAACTTAATTCCATAGTGGTCAGAGAGCAGCAGATTTTGTATGACTTGAACTATGTTAAATTTATTCATACTCATTTTATTACCTAGAATATGGTCCCTCTTTATGTGCTCTTTTGAGAATAGTGTGAATTTTGCTCTTGTTGGGTAGAATGTTCTATAAATGTCAAGCAGGTCATTCTGGTTGATGGTATTGTTCAAGTCTTCTGTGTCCTTGCTAACTTTATGCCTATTTGTTCTATGAATTATTGAAAAGGGCTATTGAAACCTCTGAGTATAATTGTGGATTTGTCTATTTCTCTTTGCAGATCTATAAATTTTGCTTCAATTATTTTGAAGCTTCATTGTTTGGGGGTATTTTGACTCTTTTTTCACTATGAAATGACCTTCCTCATCCCTGGCAATATTCTTTGAGCTAAAATTCACTCTGTCTGCTCCAGCTCTTTTTTGAGTAGTTTTAACATGCCCACCTTTTATTTTTAACCTGTGTGACTTTGTTTTTGAAGTCCATTTTTTATAAGCAACATAGAGTTGGGTCTTCCCTTTTTTAAAATCCTTTTTTTATAATCTCTGCCTTTTAATTTGGATGTTTAAAGGTTTTGCATTTAATGTGATTACTGACATAGTTAAGTTTAAGTCTGTAATCTTGATATTTGCTTTCTCATCTTTGTTCTCTTTTTATTTTTCTTTTCGTTGTCTAATTAGCTACAACTCTTTGTTTTTTTATTTTTGTAGTTACTTCAGGGTTTATAGGATACATCTTTAGTCTATTTCAAGGGATATTATTCCGCTTCACATATAATAAAAGAACTTTGCTGTGGTATTCTTCCATTTCTTTTCTGGCAGCCTTGCAGCCTTTGTACTATTTTACATGTGTGTTAAATACCACGATACCTTGTTATTTTTTGTATATATATATATATGGTAAAGATTCATGTAATAAAAAAAAATCTTATATACTCACCCATGTAGTTAACATTTTCTGTGCTCCTCATTATTTTGTCTAGATTTCCAAATGATACCATTTTCTACTGCCCAAAGGACTTTTATTTCCTGGTAGTATGGTTCTATTGGTGATGATTTTTTTTTTCAGCTTTTGTGTATACGAAAACATCTTTATTTTGCTTTTTTTGAAATATATCTATATTGGATATAGATTCTAGGTTGACAATATCTTCTCTTTCAGTGCTTTGAAAATGTTGCTCACGCGTCTTTTTGCTTACATTATTTCCAATGAGAGGTCTGCTATCCTTATTTTTGTATCTTTGTATATAACACAGCTGCCCTTTTTTTTTTTTTAAGATTTATTTTTTTATTTTAGAGAGAGAGAAAGAAAGAGCAGGGGAAAGGGCAGAGAGAGAGAATCCAAAACAGACTGTGTGCTGAGCATGGAGCCCGACGTGGGGCTCGATCCCAGGACCCAAGATCATGACCTGAGCTGAAATCAAGAGGCAGAGACTTAACCAACTGAACCACTCAGGGGCCCCTATAACACAGCTGCTCTTAAGATTTTTTTTTAATTGTTGGTTTTGAGCAAATTGATTATGATGTGAAATTGTAATTTTCTTTGTTATTTTGGACCTTGGAATTCTTGGATCTGCAGGTTTATGGTTTTCATCAAGTTTAGAAACTTTTCAGCCGTTACTATTAAAGTTTTTTTTTTCTTTTTCATATCTTCTTCTTCCTCTGAGGACTCCAAGTACTTAAGTATTAAGATGCCTCTTGAAGTTGTCCCATACATCACTGATGTTCTTTTCTTTTTTGATTCTTCTTTCTCTTTGTATTTCGGTTTGAATGGTTTTCATTACTACCTTTCAAGTTCATTATCTCTTCAGGGCTCCTACGTGGTCAGTTAAATTTCTGATTCTTGGTTTCAGCTCAGGTCATGATTTCATGGGTTGTGAGATCGAGCCTCTTGCTGGCTTCATGCTCAGTGGGAAGTCTGCTTAAAGATGCTCTCCCTCTGCCCCTCCCCCCACTTGTGTGTATGCACATGTACTTTCTCTCTCCTTCTCTCTCAAATAAATAAATAAAACTTAAAAAAAGATTCAAGTTCACTATCTTTTCTTTTGCGATTTCTAATCTGGTATTCTCTCATCTGGTTTATTTTTCATCTCTGACATTGTGGTTTTTGTATCATATAGAAGTTCAGTTTAGGCCTTTTTTTTAACTTCCCGTCCCTACTTATGTTTTGATCATAGGAAATCTAGTTATGATTACTGTTTTAGTGTCTTTTCCTGCTAATTCTAACATCTGTGTCTCTTTTGAATCTGTTTCAACTGATTTGTTAATTTTTCTCATGACGGTTCTTATTTTCCTGCCAGATATTTGGATTTTACATTACGGGGTGCTGCCTCTTTTCCTTAGGTGTTATCGGAGCAGTCCTCATCTAGAGCTAATTATTCTCCATTCCTGAGTACTGTACCAGTGCCCGTGGATTATGATGTTTTCTAGTCTGCCTGCTGAGAACAGGCACTGTTGCAGGATGTGTGTGAGCCCAGAACACAGCTCCCTCCAGTCCTGAGATTGTTCTTTCCCATCTGTCGTAGCTCTTTCACATGCATGTTTCTGTCATCTTTACTGGATACTCGAGGGGGACCGTCCACAGGTTCCCAGGGTTCTCTGTGCACTCCTGTCGTCTCAGGTACTCTCTACTGAAAACTCTAACTCTTCTTCTTGTACTATTGGGTCCACTTCCTCCACGGAAGAAATCAACCATCTGGGTTCCCATGCCCTCTGTCATGGCCTGTAGAATCTTTCAAAGTAATAATCTGGGGTGAACGTAGGGCTCACATCTTTTGTTTTCCCTCTCAGGTGTTACTGTCCAAATGTTCAGTGTCTTGAATGTGTTTGTTCTATATATTTTGTCTGTTTTGTGTTATTTCTGACTATAGATTAAGCCCAATCTCTGTTACTAAATCTTTACCAGTAGCTGTAGTCTTGAACTTTACGTTTTAAAATCTCCCTCTTTATGGAGGGTGCTTTTCCCATAAATATCATACTTGTCTTTCAATTCACTCAGTTATGCATGCTCAACCTCTTCTCCTGAACAAGGCACTTAGTTCTGCAAGGAGAATGCCCATCAGTGCTGGCCCTGCCTTCCCAGCATTGAGTCACAGGAGAGTGTTAAGACAAGTACATGGACTGCTTTCATCCAAGCAGGCGTTAGTAAGACTCTTAGCAGTTTGATGGAAGAGAACTCAGAAGTTAAGGATAGAAGAAACAATGTCCTATAGAAGATGACATTTAAGAGTCTTGAAGGATGACTCTTTGGTTGACTCTGTACTTTCATTAGTATAGAAAGACTTCCCATTTGAGTAGCACTTGGCAGAGATCATACTCACTATTTCTCTCAAGGAGATATATGGACATTGGAATACTTGGAAGAAACTCCCCTGGCAGTGGATACAGTTTGAATAAGGAGAGGGTATCAAGAAAGCCTTGAATGTGTTTAGAAAAGAGTGAGTTCTCCAGGTGGATTAGCATATAGATGGAAGGTGGCAGCAGGCAAAAATTCTGGAGAACAGGTCAGTTGGGGGCCATTTTGTCAAATCAATGAACGACAGGTAGAGACATTTATACCCCATTTCTTAGGGAGCAGGAGCCATTGAGGGAAGCATGGGACCAAAATGATAGAAGCCATGTGTTTTAAAATTAACTTAGAAGTAGGGTATGACAGAAATGAGGAATGCAAAACGAATAAAAGTGAGGAAACAGAAGTCTATTTCAAAGTCTATTTCTCTTCTTCTCTCTTCTTGAGCTTTCTTTTTGAACCCCTGTCGTTCATCTTATTGTCTTGAAACACACTGAGAAAAGGATTTGAGTGTAAGCCGTCAGTAGTTCTGAGTGGCAGCCACTACAATTTCTTTTTAAAAATTAAAATAAGACAATTTTTGGTCCTGAGGCCATAATTAATATACATGCTCACTCTCCTCTGCCACCTATTTCAGATTCCCTTCACCTCAGCCCACTTGTCTGCTGGTCTAGGTCTGCTTGGTGGGGTGACCCAGACTTTCGTTCCCAATGAGCTCTTGGTCACTGTGCCCTTGTTGGCAACGGTTGCCACAATTGCGCATTCATTGTCACCAGTTATGGCAGCACCAGGGATGGCCTAGCAAAGTCTAAATTTCAGACATGCTTCTCCCTGTCCCAGTGATATAGCCGCAGCCCTCTCTACTTGTGATCTTTAGGAACATTCTTTTCCTGTTGGTGCTCTGGGATGAGGAGCCTATGAGAGGTAGCAGCCATAGCTTTAGGTAATGCAATGGATTCCTGGTGGAAAATTTCACTCCACCTCCATTTCTTCCTCCAGGAACCAGGACTTTTCAGTCCACCATAGCCTAAAGGTGAAGGGACCAGAAACACTAATTCCCATGATGGTCCCTGGAATTGATAAGGAGAGAGGCCATTCTACTTCCACACCTTTTTAATTTCAATATATAGTGCTAGTCATCCAAAGAGGTTGAACTCAATAGCAGTGTGTGAGAGTTCACCTTGCACCAGTTCTTTATTAGTACTCAGTACATTTTTTTTTTATTGTAGTCATCTGATGGGTATGTAGAGGTATCTCATTGTGGTTTAATTTGTATTTTTATATTTACCAAGGATATTGAACACCTTTAAATTTTTATCTCACATAGATACTGTCTTTTATAACATCCCTATTCAAGTCCTCAAATTTTCAACTAGGTTAGTTGTCTTTTTGTAATTATTTCCTAGGAGTTCTTTATATACTGTCTTATCAAGGTCCTGTGCAAATATTTTCTTCCGTTGTGTGGCTTGCCTCTCCATTTTTATGGTGTCTTTTGATGAAGGTAAGTTTTTAATATTTCCATAAGACAATTTATTGGTCTTTTTCTTCATGACTAATTCTTCTGGAGGTCTATTTAATAAATTTTCCATTATTCTGGTATCATGAAGATATTCTACAATTCTCTAAACACTTTGTTGTTTTACCTTTCACAATTAGGGCCACAATCCACCTAGAATGTATTTTTGCAGATGAGATGTAGGATCAAGTTTCACTTCCTTTTCCCATATGGATGCCCAATTATCCCAAAATCATTTATTGAAAAGATATCCTTTTCGCAGAGTAATGCCACCTTATCATAAATCAGACGACCATATATATTCACAGCTCTGTTTGGAGGACTCCTATTCCATTCTACTTCTCTAACCTTACACCAGTACTACAGTTTTAACTACTCTGGCTTTCTGATTAAGTCTTAATATATGGTAGAGATCTTCCTCTCACTTTGTTCCTCTTTTTAAGAATATCTGCTATTCATGGGCATTTACCTTTCCATTTTTTGGACTGAACTTGTTCCCAACTCCAGTTCCCAAAGATGTTGGGATTTTTATTGTGATTACATTGTATATATACATAAATTGGAGACAAAATAGTTGATAGTTAGAATTTGAGTCCTCTAATATATATATATCCCTTCATAATTGTATCTCCTTTAATCTCTCTTAATAATACTCTGTAATTTCAACATAAAGAACTTGCACATTCTTGTTAGATTTATTCCTATAAAATGAGTTTGTAAGCTTGTTACAAAAGTGTATATAAATACAATATGTATATGCATTTTCAAAGTAGTAAATGCAATAAATACACACACATATATGTATGTTTGCATATGCAATCTGTAGAACTACAGTGGATGATCTTGCATCCACAAATCTAAACCCACTTATTAATTCTAACAAGTTTTCTGAAGATTAGTTTAGATTTTCTACGCATATAATCATTTTGTTTGCAACTAATGATGGAATTATTTCTACATTTTCATTCTTTTTTTACCCAGTTGCAATGGCAAGGACCTCCAATTCAGTCTTAAATAGAAATGGTGATATCAGATATTCTGTCCCTGATACCAGTCTTTTTTTTTAGTGGGGGGAAGGCAGAGGGAGAGAGAATCTTAAGCAGGCTCCACACCCAGCATGGAGCCTGAGGTAGGGCTCGATCTCATGACCCTGAGATCATGACCTGAGCTGAAATCAAGTTGGATGCTTAACTGACTAAGCCACCCAGGCGCCACCCTGATACCAATCTTAAAGGGAAAAATTTGAACATTTTACCATTATATGCAATATTTCATTAGGCTGGAGCTGAGTACATTTTGCAGACTAAGGATGATCCCTTTTTTTTTCTTTTTTCTTCTCCCCTAGCAAGGAAGCATTATATGTACAGATGTTAAATTGTATCAAATGGGGCTTCAGTTGAAGTGATCAAATGATTTATTTTTTTCTTTGGGCTAATGTGGCCGATTACAATGATTTTTTTTTTAATACTATTATCAACTTTGAATTCTTGGACTCTATCCACTTTCCTACTGTATTATCTTTTAATATATAGGTTAGTTTGCTAATTTTTATTAAGAATATTTTCATAAGTAAGATAGGCTTATAATTTTATATAATTATATAATTTATAATATAATAATTTATATAATTATAATAATTTTTATAATGTGTCTTTAGGTTTTGGTATCAAGATCATATTGGCTTCATAAAATAGGTTGGAAAGCGTTCTCATCACTAGAGGAGTTTTATGAGTGTTATTTCTTCCTGATATATTTAGTAAAATTCATTGGTAAAACCATCTGAACTCAAAATTTTCTTTGTGGAAAGATTTAAATGATCTTTCAAATTATTTAATGTTAAATAACTATAATGTTTTTTTTTCTACTATAAATTTTAGTAATTTGTATTTTTCTATTAATCTGTCCTTTTCACTTAAATTTTCAAATTTATTGGCATAGTATTATTCATATAATACTTTTAACTTTTTAGTATAGGTAAGATCTGTAGTGATGTCCTCTTTTTTATTCCAGTTACTCATCATTTGTACTCATTTTTTTCAAGCTTTGCCTTTCTAGGGTGGGTTAGTTATTATGTTTGGATTTTTGGGGGGGATTTTTTTTCTATTCCTTCAACTTTTTTTAGATTTCATTTACTGTCTTCTAAGTTTTGAAATGGATGTCTACCTTGTTAAATTTATCTTTTAAAATTTTAATATATACAAATAGGCTCTTAATTTTCCTAAAAAAGCAATATCCTACAAATTTTGATACATATTATATTTAATATCATTTTCATAGAAATATGTCTCAATTTCTCTTGTCAGTTTTTTCTTTGACCATTGAGAATTGTATTCCATAATTCCAGAGCAAATGGTTTTTTAAAAGAATTTTCTTCTTATTTTTAATTTTGGTTAACTAAATTCTATATTATGTTTTTGAAGTTTGTTACTTGCTTTGTGGCTCAGAATATGATCAATATTTTTTAAATGTTGTGAGTGCCCTTGAAAAGACTATGTATCCTACCTATAGTTGTTGAGTGCAATTTTTATATATGTCCATTAGGGTAAATTTGTTAATAATAATGTTAAAATTTTCTGTCCCTTCTTGGTTTTCTTGACTATTTTTTTTACTATGATAGATATCGGTATCTATCAAATACCGAGAAAGGAATGTTAAAATTCCCTGATTAAGACTGTGGTTTTCTTTCTGTCCCTTATGTTTCTATTAATTTTTGCAAGCTATAATTTGAAGTTTATGTTATTAGAAGTATGTAAATTTAGAATTATTTTTATTTTCCTTTACTTATTTATTAATTTAAATTTTACTTAGTTAGCATACAGTGCAATATTGGTTTCTGGAGTAGAATTCAGTGATTCATCACTTATGTACAACACCCAGTGCTCATCACAAAAAGTGCCCTCCTTAATACCCTTCACCCATCTATCCCATCCCCTCTTTCCCTCCATTAGCCCTTAGTTTGTTCTCTATTGTTAAGAGTCTCTTATGGTTTATTTCCTTTGCTCCCTTTCTTCCCCTTCCCATATGTTCATCTGTTTTGTTTCTTAAATTCCACATATGAGTGAAATCATATGGTATTTGTCTTTCTCTGACTGACTTATTTCACTTTTGTACTTAGCATAATACACTCTAGCTCCATCCATGTCATTGCAAATGGCAAGATTTCACTCTTTTCGATGGCTGAGTATTATTCCATTGTGTGTGTGTGTGTGTGTGTGTGTGTGTGTGTGTGTGCGCGTGTATTCTTATTTATCCATTCATCAGTTGATGGAAATTTGGACTCTCTCCATTGTTTGGCTATTGTAGATAATGCTGCTGTAAACATAAAGGTGACATACCCCTTTGAATCTGTATGTTTGTATCCTTTGGGGAGATACCTAGTAGTGCAATTGCTGGGTTGTAAGGTAGCTCTATTTTTAATGTTTTGAGGAACCTCCACACTGTTTTCCAGAGTGGCTGCACTAGTTTACATTCCCATCAACAGTGTAAGAGAGTTCCTGTTTTTCCACATCCTCGCCAACCACTGTTGTTTCTTGTGTTAATTTTAGCTATTCTGACAGGTGTGAGGTGGTATCTCATCATGGTTTTGATTTGTATTTCCCTGATGATGAGTGATGTTGAACACCTTTCCTATGTCTGTTAGCCATATCGATGTCTTCTTTGGAAAAGTGTCTATTCATGTCTTTTGCCCATTTCTTAACTGGATTATTCATTTTTGGGGGTGTTAAATTTGGTACGTTCTTTATAGATTTTGGATACTAATCCTTTATCTATCTGATATGTTGTCTGTAAATATCTTCTCCCATTCTGTAGGGTGCCTTTTAGTTTTGTTGATTATTTCCTTTTCTGTGCAGAAGCTTTCTACCTTGATGAAGTCCCAGTAGTTCATTTTGCTTTTGTTTCCCTTGCCTCTGGCAATGTATCTAAGAAGAAGTTGCTATGGCTGAGGTCAAAGAGGTTTCTGCCTGTGTTTTCCTCTAGGGTTTTGATGGTTTCCTGTCTCACATTTAGGCCTTTCATCCATTTTGAGTTTATTTTTGCATATGGTGTAAGAAAGTGGTCCAATTCCATGCTTTTGCATGTTTTCCCAACACTATTTGTTGAAGAAACTGTCTTTTTTCCACTGGATATTCTTTCCTGCTTTGTCAAAGATTGGTTGACCATAGAGTTGTGTGTCCAGTTATGGGTTTTTTATTCTGTCTCATTAATCTATGTGTCTATTTTTGTGTCAGTACCATACTGTCTTGATGATTACAGCTTTGTAATACAGCTTGAGATCCAGAATTGTGATGACTCCAGCTTTGTTTTTCTTTTTCAGTATCACTTTGGCTATTCAGGGTTTTTTGTGATACCATACAAATATTAGGATTATTTTTTCCAGCTCTGTGAAACATGCTGGTGGTGTTTTGATAGGGATTGCATTAAATGTGTAGATTGCTTTGGGTAGTATAGACATTTTAATGATGTTTTTTCTTCCAGTCCATGAGCATGGAATGTTTTTCCATTTCTTTGTGTCCTCTTCAGTTTCTTTCGTAAGTGTTCTATAGTTTTCAGAGGTACAGATCTACTTTTTTAGTTAGGTTTATTCATAGGTACCTTATTGTTTTTGGTGCAGTTGCAAATGGGATTTTTTTTTGGTGCAATTGCAAATGGGATCACTTCTTTGATTTCTTTTTCTGCTGCTTCATTATTGCTGTATAGAAATGCAACAGATTTCCGTATGTTGATCTTATATCCTCTGACTTTGCTGAATTCATGAATTGGTTCTGGCAATTTTTTGGTGGAATCATTCAGGTTTTCTACATAGAGTATCTTGTCGTCTGCAAATAGTGAAAGTTTGACTTCTTCCTTGCAAATTTGGATGCCTTTTATTTCTTTTTGTTGTCTGATTGCTGAGGCTGAGACTTCCAGTACAATGTTAAACAGTGGTGAGAGTGGACATCCCTGTCGTGTTCCTGACCGTGGAGGAAAGGCTCTCAGTTTTTCCCCATTGAGGATGATATTAGCTGTGGGTCTTTTGTATATGGCCTTTATGATGTTGATTTATTTTCCTAATGAATCAAACTTGTTGTTATTTCATATTGACCCTTTTTATATACAAAAATGCTTTTTGATTTAAAAGTACTTTGGCTAATATTAATACAGGTATACTAGCTTTCTTTTTGTTAATCTTTGTCAGATAAGCCCTTTTTGTCTTTTCACATTGTTCTCTGGTATCGGTATGTTTTTAGGTCTATTTCTTGTAAACATCATATTGTTGAGTTTTGTTTTTTTAATTCTGTCTGACAGTCATTTTATTGTTACTAAATGATTTTACTTGATTTACTTTTAATGTTAATATTGTTATATTTGAGTATGAAGCTTTTCTTCTTTCATTTTTGTTTGTTCTGCCTGATTTGTTTTCCTTTTTCTCTCCACATTTGCCTTCTTTTCTTTTATATTTTTTTGCGTTCTTTTAGATCAAGAGATTTATTATTCTTTCTTCACTCGGTTTGGCAGTTACACACTCCTTTACTGTCCTTGTAGTTATTATATTAGAGATTACAACATGCATCTTTGCCTTATCGGTATCTAATATGCATTGATTTATAATTATTTTCCTGGACAATGCAAGGACTTCTTTTTTAAACTTCTTTTTATTCCCTCCTAACCTAATACCCTCTTATAGTCATGTGTTATAATTATAGCTGTTTATGAACCCCCTAAGACATCATCATTATTTAATATAGTTAACAAGCCTTCTTTTTGGCCATTTTTGTTGCCCTTTATTCTTTTCTGCTTCTTTCCCTTTCATCGGGGCCATTTTTCCTTCTCTTTGGAGAAGTTTTTTGTTTTTAGTATTTAGTTCTGTTCTGCCAGAATCAAATGCTCTCAATTTCCTTTTAAGATTTTACTTTCTTTGGTTTTCATCATTTTCATGTCATGTGCCTAGGTATCTGTTTATCCTATTTCAGATTTTGGGATCTGTGGGTAGGTGCTTATTATTCAGATTTACTAAATTCTCAGCTATGACATCTTCAAATATTGCTCCAGCATAATTCTTTCTCTTCTTTATCTGGGGCTCCAGGAACATATATGCTAGCCCTTCCTCTCTGTCTTCTCTATCTCTTACCCCCTCTGCTGTGTTTCCTGCCTTTTGATCTCCCTGTGCTTTATTCTAAACATTTTTCTGACCTTTCTTCTAACTTACTAATTTTTTTCTTCAGGTTACCAAATCTGCTATTAAACCATTCATTGAACCTTCAGTGTGATTTCTTTTCATGTCTAATTTTTTGCTGTTTTGTTTTGTTTTCCTTTGTTATTGTTTTTGTTTTTGTTGTTGTTTTCAAATCTCTTAGGTTACATTTTAAGGTCTCTAGCTCTTCCAAAATGTCTTTAGCTTCCTGATCATGGCAAGCATGGTAACTTAAAGTCCCTGTGAGCCTATTCCTATTCTTGTTTCTGTTAGTTCTTTTTGGATGACGTCTTATCTCCTCTTGTGCCTGCTTATCTTTGAGTATGTGTATGAAATTGTACTTGGAAATTTGTTGTTGTTTTTTTAAGATCATTTGAGAGAGAGAGAGAGAGTGTGGGAGAGCACAAGTGGGGGTAGGGGGCAGAGGGAGAGAATAATTTTCAAACAGATTCCCCACTGAGCATAGAGCTCATGCAGGGCTCAATCCCATGATCCATGAGGTCATGACCTGAGCCAAAACCAAGAGTTGGATGCTTAACCGGCTGAGCCACCCAGGTGCTCCAGAAATTTGTTTTTTATAAATAATTTGAAGCCTAGTATTATTATTACTTTTTTCGTTAAGAAAGGACTTTACTTTGTTTTGTTCAGTATCTGGAGATTCTAGAAATCCAGAATTGCTTTAATCCAATTTTAGGGGTTGAGATAGTCTGGGTTTAAGCTGGGTGGCAGTTTCTACAAAGGCTCACTTTTCTAGTTCATTCTTTCTTTGTGGTTCTGTTCTTGGTCCACTAAAAAGACATAGCTGTTTATCAGGCCCTTCTGTTGGTGAGTTCAATGGGAGGCAGAATAATAACCCTTCAAAAATGGCAGTGTTTTAATTCCCTGAACCTGAGAATAGGTAATGTTACATGACAAAGGGAAATATAATTAAGGTGGTTAATTAGCTGTCCTTGAGGTAGATTATTCCTAATTATCCTGAATTATTGAGGTATTGTAAGTGAAAGAGGGAAGGAAGAGAAAGAGTACACAGTGATGCAATGTGAGAAAGACTTGGTTTCCCTGCTGCTAACTTTGAAAATGGATGGAAGCCATGAGGCAGGAATACGGGCAGGCTCTAGAAGCTAGAAAAAGCAAGGCAATGGATTCTCTCCTGGAGCCTTCGGGAGGGATGCAGCCCTGCTGACACTTTGTTTTTAGCCCAGTGAGACCTATTTCCAACCTTTGACCTCCAGAACTGTAGCATAACACATTTATGTCATTTTAAGCCACCAAGTTTATGGTGATTAGTTACGGCAGCAATAGGAAACTAATTCAGGTTCTAAACTCCAACATTGGTTCCTCTAGTTCTGCTCAATTTCTCAACTACCTCTTTCAGAAACTGTAGACTCCTGTGAGGGAAAAGAGGCCCCCAAGACCAGTCTCAACTCCCTGGACTTTTTGTCTTTACTAGATCTTGGTTTGACTATTCTTTACCTTCTGGTTAAGTCTCTGGTACCTTTGTTCAAGTGTTTCTAATATTTCCCCAGTGTTTCTTTTTGCCTAAACCTGCTGTTTGGTCCCAGTTACCTAGTCCTTAATGCTGGACAATCTTCCTTTTGAAGCTGAGGACTGAGCTAGTCTGGTTGTGGGTTAGCATTCACAGTCCTGCTGCCATTTTGGTCTCAGAGTCATTCCCTGGGATAATGCAAGAGCTTCTTTACTGGCCTCTTCTTTTTTAAGTCTTCCATCCTGATTTTATTCTAACACTAGCAGTCTGACTTTCTCCTACCACTGGGACCTGCCCTCAGAGGCCACTTCATTATAGATGTCTCTAGTTCTCTCTGTGCTGCCTGGTGAGAGGAGAGCACTTTATCTATAGTTAGGATATCTGTCTAGTGATCCCCAAAACTTGATGGGTCTATACCCACAGCCCTGTCTTTGCTCACTCCATCATGCCCAGCTGAGGGACAAAGAGGTTCGTCGCTGTGAGACAGACAGGCTGACTTGGAACCTGGCATTGCACACTAGCTCAGCAGCATTGCTGTAGACGTGTTTCATACAGTGGCACCTTATTAGATTAGGTGCAGATTCTTTTAAGAAGGCTATTTTAAAATACAGCCGTCATTTAGATTTTGAAGTTGGTTTTCTATAAAACAACTCCTGTTGCTTGCTGTCTAGATGCATAGCCTATCCTTAGATACTCTTAGCACATTTGATAAAAGAGAAAGTGGAGCTTTGCTGGCAATCACAGCCCATGAAGGCAGCACGAAGCATTTAGCTATGAGGGAAAGAAAGGCTTTAGATTTTGAGAATTTGGGCTCAAACCCAGCACTCTGGGCCTTTGAATTTTGACACCATCTAAACTAACGCTTAGAGGCTTTTTGAGTATGAAACAGCAAGGAGGCAAGGGAACAAAGGATGAAAAGGCAGGGAAAGGAGTGCTCCTCCATTTTCAAGTCCAAGTCAATGAGGACAAGGCTGGCTTTCTACTTTCAAACAAAGAGAGGTCCACCTGATCCTTGTACTTAGGACAGGAAAATTTGCAATCAGAAAAAGAAGGCAGCAAATTAGAAACCCCTTGATCAGTGTTTCTATGAGCTGTCAAAGGCTTTGAGCTTCCAGAAGCCTCCTATAAGGCTGGCTGAGGCCCTCATGCCCCCCCATGGTCCTGGTTAGCTTTGTTTCCCTGGAGATGACAAGGGCATTAGGACGGAGTGTGGCCCTCACAGAAGCTGTCATGAGCTGAACTACCTACCATCCAGTGCTTTGTCATGGGCTGTAGCACCAACCTACTTAAGCACTTAGGACACGTTGGATAATAGTCACATCTATTGCAACTATAGACTAGTTATTTATATGTGTTTTGTGATTGTTTGTATCAGGGCATAAATTCCGAGTGTAACACTGAATCTTTGAAAGTGCTTAGAAAAAAGATTACTTCGATTTAAGTCTCCTTTTATGTTTGATGTCTCCTGCTCCCAGTACCAGAGTACCTAACAATTTCATTCAGGTTTTTATTTTTTGATTTGATTGAGTACTGACTATGTGCCAGGGGACATGTTGGTGGACAAGACAGACTAGCTCTTTCCCATTTCAGGTTAATTATTTGAAAATATTGATTGGGCAATATAATCTTTGCAGTGAATAAGTAAATTTGGTCATTCATTTGTTCATTTGCTTGTGCAGTATTGGGCTATCTACCCTCCTTTGAATTCCCACAGCACTGGAAAGTCATGTGGTAAATACAAATTGGATTAAAAATGCAAAACAAAAGTGTTAGAGTAATTATTACATTAATTTAGGTTAAAAAGCTTTGCCTAAGTTAATTCAGATATTATTCACCCTTTGTTAATAAATAAACAGCTAGTTTAGAGGCTGTGAAGAAATTGTTTTACATTGCTACTAAGTGAAATGCACTTGCACCAAAGAGGGACTGGGTTTCTGAAACACGGAGAAGCCCTACCAGCCCCCTTGACAGTACTGGTTGCCTCCGCATTGGGTGAGGGAACATCTGGCAGGAAGAGGTTCTAGACCCCAAGAGCCCAGCATGGAGCTCTAGGTCTATCTGGAAGCTTGTGATATATGAGATGCTTGCAAAATAAGCACCCATCACCCTGGACCATGTGTGCACTAGGCTCTGTGCTGGTCTTGAGGGAATAAAGCTCCTGTTCTCAGGGAACCTGACGTCTGTCTGTGAAGCATGGATGAAGCCAGCAAGCTCAAAGCAGTGGCACCTGCCTGTCCTACCTAGGGCAAGGGGCTGTCAATTCTTGAAATGCAGGAAGCAGTTAGCCAGGTGGAGTAATGAGGCAGGGCAAAGGAAGCCATCAGAAAGGTCTGATCCTGACATCCCAAGTGGCAGGAATAGGAGGTGGGAGGGGTGACAGCCAACCCTGGGCAGAGCCTGGCTGCTACACTGGGATGTGAATTTCATCCTGTATGGCAGCAGCTAATACAGGGTAATCAGCCTTTGTAAAACTTTTTTGTGATAATTTATTAATTTTATATAGAGAGAGAGCTTGAGTGCATGCTAGTGGAGGGCAGGGGAGAGGGACAGAGAAAGGGAAAGAAGCAGATTCCCGCTTGCTTAGCAGGGAGCCCAACTTGGGGCTTGATCTCACAATGCTGAGATCATGACCTGAGCCGAAATTAAGAGTTGGAAGCTGAACCAACAGAGCCACCCACGTGCCCATGGTCATCAGCCTTTGAAGGCCAGTGTGGGGTGGTGATGTTGAGGCTGGAAGTAAGGGGGAAACCCTGAGTCCCTTGTGACCAGTTGCATCATGACAGGTGACACAAAGGACATTTTCAGGACAGGGTCCCAGGTGCAGAGTACAGAAGGAGCATGTGTGTTCTCTTTGTCTTGTTGCTGGTTGCTGGGCTCCTCTCACCAGGCTTCTCTGGGACCATGTCATCCAGAGACCAGGACAGACAGCCTCACTCTGAAATCTCTACATGGAGAGCTGGTGGGGTCTCTGAAGTATGTGCTTATCCTATTTTCAAAGCAGTGTGAGCTGGTTCACTTCAGTCTTCTTATGATAACAAATAATGGTGTCTACTTTAATGGACTGAAAACGTCCTTTTAGATATCGCTGCTTTTGTTTTAGGTTGGAGGACGTGCCCTTTCACTTTTACTAAATAGTTATTATTTAACACAAATGTGAAATATAAGATTGGTAACAGACTCTTTCCTGTGAATCAAGCCTTCATTCAGTGAACAGTCTGGGTACTGCTCAATTAGACATCATGCCTCCCCCATGTGATTGAACAGGAGGCACGCACCTGCATAGATACCTGTTCTACCTGGAGGGGTTGCTGAACATGAGGGGTGATCAGCATTGGGCATCTGAAGGAGGAACCATCTGCTGGAGTGACTTGGCTCATTAGGCTCTTGGCTGCTGCAGTTTCTAACAAAAATGCAGGTTCAAGGGCAGAGCTCTCTCCTGTGTCACTGCCCTGCCTCTTCCTTTTCATGTAATAAGATCGAATCACTTTGTCCAAAGAAGCTGGAGAAATATTCCGAGTATAGCAGCAGAAAGTATTGCTAGTAAGATACTTGTTTAGACATGCCTGCTCTGCGGTGAGTGATGTCATCAGCAACGCTTGGCGCAAGGTGCTTGGTGTGCTGTGGTGGTGCTGGAGGGGGCCAGGGCCTCAGTTTGAGGGCCTGCGTGTGTGAGAGGTAATGATGCTTCTGCAGCAACTCCACGCTGTCACAGGCATGGGGGTGAACTGAAATCCCCTCTTCATTCTGTGGGTTGGTGGATTTATAGGGCTCCAGAGACCTCAGAGATCCAAGTCTAAAAGCTCTCTCTTCAAATCAAAACCACACTGAGATACCACCTTACGCCAGTTAGAATGGCAAAAATAGACAAGGCAAGAAACAACAATTGTTGGAGAGGATGTGGAGAAAGGGGATCCCTCCTACATTGTTGGTGGGAATGCAAGTTGGTACAGCCACTCTGGAAAACCGTGTGGAGGTCCCTTAAAAAGTTAAAAATTGAGCTACCCTATGATCCAGCCATTGCACTACTGGGTGTTTACCCCAAAGATACAGACATAGTAAAGAGAAGGGCCATATGCACCCCAATGTTCATAGCAGCAATGTCCACAATAGCTAAATCGTGGAAGGAGCCGAGATGCCCTGCAACAGATGACTGGATTAAGAAGTTGTGGTCCATATATACAATGGAATATTACTCAGCAATCAGAAAGAATGAGTTCTCAACATTTGCTACAACATGGACGGCACTGGAGGAGATAATGCTTAGTGAAATAAGTCAAGCAGAGAAAGACAACTATCATATGATTTCTCTCATCTATGGAACATAGGAACTAGAATGATCAGTAGGGGAAGAAAGGGATAAAGAAAGGGGGGGTGGTCAGAAGGGGGAATGAAACATGAGAGACTATGGACTATGAGAAACAAACTGAGGGCTACAGAGGGGAGGGGGGTGGGGGAATGGGATAGACCGGTGATGGGTAGTAAGGAGGGCACATATTGCATGGTGCACTGGGTGTTATACACAACTAATGAATCATCGAGCCTTGCATCGAAAACCGGGGATGTACTGTATGGTGACTAACATAATATAATAAAAAATCATTATTAAAAAATAAAAAATAAATAAATAAATAAAAGCTCTCTCTTGACTTGCTAACAGTCTCACATTTATTAAACTGAACTGACTAGGACTAAATCCCAAGTCTCCTCATTTTTTTTTTTTTTTTACTCCATTTTTGGGTGAACTCTGCTAACTCCATCCACATCCACAGGCATTGCTGAAGATGGGAAGGGGTGGATATCTGCAATCAGACCAGGATATATTTAATTGGAAGCACGTTTTTAAAAACATTAAAACTTAGAGACATGTTTAAATATCTTTGAAATTTTCTGTAGAATTATACATTTTCTGGCCTATTAAACATAGTGTCATCTTCTGTTAAAGTGGGATAGTCTCAGTGTCAGCGGCTGAGCTGGATGTCTGAGAGGCCAATGAACTGCCATCAGTTAGTTACTTAAAGGCCTCTGGACCTTGGGCATGACCTTAGGCGTGGTCCTTAATCACCCTAAATTAAAGGTAGCATGAAAACCAACCCTGCAGTGAATGGTGGTGAATAGCACTCAGCACAAGGCCTGACATTTAAAAGCTATCACAAAATCGTAATTGGTGACAGTGATGCAGTAGTGGTGCCTCAAGAATTCCTTACACGTGCATGGTGCTTTCTGTATTTGCATTGAAATCCCTGGTTTTCTGGACTATGTTCTACTTGATGAGTAACTCGTTTCTTCACAATCAATTCTCAATGAATGTTTACATATGCTTTTTAAAAAACTTTCTTTTTGTCACGGTAAAATATATATAGCACACAATTTACCATTTTAACCATTTTTAAGTGTACAGTGCTGTGGCATTAATTTTATTTACATTGTTGTGTAACCATTATTACCATCTGCCTCCAGAATTTTGTTCATCTTCCCCAAGAGGAAGTGCTTTTTTTTTTTTTTTTTTGATGGAGTTAGCAAGCTCAGAATGGAAGGGTGGGTTGGGGTCCTTTAACTCTGTCCATGCTCCAGGAGGCAGGGTTGGTAAAAGTCTGACTGATGATGGTGACTAGAGCATGACCTTGAGACCAGTTTGGAATGAAGCAAATGGGTAGATAAATAAATATATCTCTTAAACGGGGCATTGTTATATCGTCAGTTTAGTTAGAAACAATCAATGTAAGTAGAATTTTTCCATCCAAAAGGTGTGCTCTGCATGTGAAACCTTTTCTAAACGAGAAACTCAAAGATGGTCTCTGTATTAGTTTGCTAAAGGGCTGCCGTAACAAAACACCACAGTCTAAGTGGCTTTAACAGAAATGCACTTTCTCACAGTTCTGGAAGCTGGAAGTTCAGACCAGTGTGTCCACAGGGTTGGCTTCTTCTGAGAAACCCCTCGTTGGCTTGTAGACGGTCATCTCTTCTTCTTTTTATGATTGTCCTTTGGTGTGTGTCTGCATCCACATCTCCTCTTATAAGGACAGCAGTCAAATTGTATTTTGACTCACCCTAATCATTTTAACTTAATCATCTCTTTAAAGATCCTGTCTCAGATACGGTCACATTATGAGGTTCTAGGGGTTAGAACGTCAACATGTGAATTCTGGGGTATGGGACGGGGGTGGTGGTGGTTGCACAATTCAATTCTAACAGTCTCTGAAGACCCCTCAGGATTCTCCCCAACTCCAGATGAAGCATATGAAACCAGGCAACCTGTGCCCTGGACATGCGCATTCCCTAAGGCACATGGTTATTGATAGAACGTTACGAATGCAGCACTGGAGTCCAGAGACGGAATGTCCTACCATTTCTGAGCCATTCACATTACATTTTTTCTTAGAGAGAAAGAATAACAAACAGACAGAGTATTTTAAGTGCACCCTCCTTGTCTGCCAAGAATAATCCTGGTGTGCTGTGGAACTCAGTCCCTTCATGGCTATCCTGATGCTGCATCTGCACATGTCTGCCTTGGAAAAGGCAACGAACTGGCTTCAAGACTTCACTTGGCTTTAAATGAACACAAGGCAGCTTGAAACATAGCCTCACTCTAGAAATAGAGCCAGAGGCCATTCCAGTCCAAGGGGAGCAGGGCTGATGGCTAATTAAACTTCAAGAAGAGCCTTTTAAAATGGCATTTTAATTTCAGCTATTGAATTGAGCTACTATTATCCAGTGAGTTCTCTTTTTAATGTACACGATGCACTGGAAAACAGTAAGAACTGATGTTTGAGTAACTACCTCTATGGCTGCATTCTGTGCTGGAAACTGCGTTGTGGTGGTAGAGTAATAATCACCTGGGGTGGTGGTAACCATGTGCATGCCATTGCTATGATTTTTAACCACTTGCACATTTTGTGTGATGATTTACTTGTGCGAGCAAAGACAGTTCAGCTTTTCACCATGTTGTGACACTTGGTAGGGAAAAAAGAATGATAAGCCTGAGCAGTGAGAGCTGACTTTTTTTTTTTTAATCCATTGATGATGGTTATTCCCTGCATTCCTCTCCCGTATTTCTTCCTCCCCTCCTATTCCTATTCCTATTCCTATTCCTATTCCTATTCCTATTCCTATTCCTATTCCAAAGTCCTATTCCCTGCATTCCTCTCCCGTATTTCTTCCTCCCCTCCTCCTTCCCTCTCCCTTCCCTCTCTGGACTCCTGATCTGGTCATATGGTTGATGGCAGTGTTACATCTCTCAGTGGCAAGATTCTTAATGAGAGACTTTGTAGTGAGCTGCCATTTTTCATCAAGTAGAATAATAAAGAAATTGTTGGCTTACACATTGGTTATTTAAATGCATTTCATTAAATATCTGTGCAAAAATTTCAGTGCACATTGAGGAAATGTCATTTTATTTAAGTTCCTATTTTCCAGATGGAATTTGCTTCTCTAATCTGTATAGGAAATTGGAAGGTGCTGGTCTGTTTCAAAAAATTCATTCATCCCTTTCAATCATTAGTGGCTTCCTTTACTGTTATCTCATATTCTCTTATTTTCATTAGAGCTATAATCCTTTCCAGCTCACTTACTCACCAGTACTGTTCTACTAATTGCTATTCATTCTGCAATGATCAATTATCACTCAGTATAAAAATGAGAACGCATGAGCTAAGTGTGTGTTCACATTGGCGCTCTGTAGAGGTTTCTGGGCAGACTCCTTCCAGGAAACTGCCCTGCTCCACATGGATGTGAGACAGAAGAGCAAGTGCCTTTTAGAATGGAACGGTCTGAGCCCAGATTTCTCTAACGTATGCATGCTGTTGTTTTAGGTCTCTGAATTCAATCCTTTGACGTTCACCAGCATAATCGAGTGTGAGAAGCCAAACAACGACCTGACTAGGTTTCGTGGTTGCATGTGAGTATTGTACATATGTCTGAGCTTGCTCTTCTGTTTGAAATACATGCATATGTATGTATGTGTGTGTGTATATATATACACACACATAGTTCAAAAATATGCATTTAATATTCTTTGCCACATGTGTAGCCTTTTAGGAATGTTGCCCATATCTGAGCCTTCTTGGTTGCTTATGGGATTGGTTTATAAGATCCTGTCAGCAGTAGAAACTTGCCCACACTGTCTGTGATGAGTAATTACTGCTTTTCCTTCCTCTAGCTGTCCCTGGTAGGGTGAGGGGAAAAAGGGACGCATGGTTTACTACACATGGCCCCATTAAATGGAAGCATGGGGGCCACCCAGGAGGAGCCTGGGTGGAAGCTCATTCATTCATTCACTTGGGTCCTCAGTCGCCGAGTATTTCTTGAGCCTCTGCTGCATGGTAGGCCCTGTTGAGGGCTCTGAGAGTAATGCAGTGAACTGAACAGTAAAAAAGAATCACTGCCATCATGTTTATTTCATTCTAGTCAGGGAAAAAGAGAGACAATAAACAAAAAAATAAGTACAGTATACATAACGTGTCAAATAGTTCAATCCCTTGCTCCAAAACGGAAAGATGAAACAGGTGGATAAATGACACAGGACTGGTGTGTGTTGGTACTTGCTAAAGCTGGACTGTGGGTACGTGAGGAATATATGCTGGTCTCTCTACTTGCATGTTCATTTGGAAATTTCAGTAATAATAATTGTGTGTGTGTGTGTGTGTGTGTGTGTGTGTGTGTGTGTGTAGTCAGCTGGCTTGGGGAAAAAGAAAATGGGAAAGAAGAGGGAGTGTCAGCATGGAGTTGCTGAGTTGGGTGCCAGAGCTGTTGGGGGCAGCCTCACAGAGAATCAATGAGATGTGTGTGCAAGAACATGAAGGACTTTAGGTTTGACCTACCCTGACCCGCTGCTTGACCTCCTGGGGCCTTAGTCTGCTCTCCCAGGCTTAGTTCTCCTGTGTGGAGAATTTGGGGCCTTCTCTCTGCCAGGTTTCCTGCTTGAGGTGCGAGCTGACTTGTCTAACTGCCTCGTGGTCCAGGCACAGAGTGGCCCCCGCAGACATGTGGGGGTGAGACAGGGTGCTCTGCTTCTGGAAGTGGGCTCCATTTCCAAGACCGCTCAGTGTATGTGTGAATCTTCGGGTTCACTGGCACATCCAGCATTGTTGTGTGTGCCCCACACACAGACTTCCTGTCATGCTGCGGGGTGATCAATGAATGAAAAGTGTTAATAGTAAATGGTGAAATGTGTGTGCTGCCAAGAGAGGACCCAGTCAACCACTGAAATTGCTGATCCATGCCTGAAGATCAGAGCTTGGAAAATGTTGGGTCACCCCTTACAGGAATCAATTAAAAGAGGATAAAACTTGTTAAGAAAAATGTTAAAATGTAGTATGTAAAATTTAGAGGGAGAATACTCAACTACTCATATGTAACTTGTATGCTGTGGACTTTCCACCCTCCCATGGCCCCCTGGCCCATCTTCTGTAGGCCCTCTGACCCATTGTCCCCCGGACTTCACACATGGCACCATTCTCAGCACCACCGTGAATCTCCAGGGCCACATCAGCTAAATGGAGCAGATGCTGGGTTTCCAAAGACCCTGAAATAACCATCTTGAAGGGTGGTGAAGGCATCCTCTAGGGAGAATATTCTATGCACATTCTTGCTCATAGGGTAATTTTGGGGGGCCAAATCTACCAAAGAAAAAGGATAGACATCCTTCACCAAAGACTGTGCTCCTCTCTTATGGTCTGTCTTCTCTTCTGTGCGGGTTCCTCCAAAGCCCCTGAAAGATGCAGTGCTCCTGTGCTCTGATGACTATTCTCACACTTTTGTTCCTGCTCTTGAGTTGGATTAATACTGAAAGGGATTCAGCCCTCAGCAGCTCTCGGTCCTGCTCTCCAGGAACTACCTTTGTCATAGGGATATTAAACAAGTCCAGCTTAGTGCTGAGGCTGGCAAGCTCTGGAACCCTCACTTTCTAGCTAGATAACCTTGGGCAATCTACTTAACTTTATTTATCTGTATAATGGGGAGGATCACAGGAGCCCTCTCAAGTCCTTGGGGCAAAATTTAATCAATTTAATACCAGAAAGCTTTCAGAAGGGTGCTTAATAAATATTTGCCACTATTATGGTCATTGCTGCTCTTGTTAATATTATTACTATTATAGATAATATGTAAAGCAGGGAGATAAAAGGATTAAGAGAAAGATATAAGTGAGAGCACAAATGTGTCCAGGGGCAGAGGTCCATTTGGAAAGGGAGGGTGATTTGTCTTCAGTGTGTGTATTAGGAGAAGCCATAGAAGGAAGGAATGGGGTTTTGAGATTTCCTGAATTTGAGGAGCTGGCAAGTGCCTCAGGTAGAGTGAATGTGGGCCAGCACTTCAGGGGAATAGGAGCTAAAGATACAGATGTGAGGACCCTCTGCCCAGAGGTCATATATGAAGTCAGGGAAGAGGCCTGGGAACATGGGACAGAGGGCTGGGGAAGAAAGGAAAGGAATAAAGACAGAACAACCCTACAGTCAGGAGCAAGCATCCTTGGGTGTGATAGGGGTGTGGTTCCAAGGGCAATGTGCTTCCACGGAGGCAGAGCAGGGACATTCAGGAGATCTGCATGCCACACTCCAGGGGCAGCCCAAGGAATGGGAAAGCCACACCATCGAAGTGTAGACCCAGAGGGGCAGAGTCCAGATTGTAGGAGATAGAAAAGGAATTATATTTTTCCACTGTTCTTTCTAGAAATGTGGCTTAAAAAGGAAGAACATACCAGAGTTGAAAGCCTCAAAGAAAGGGGAAGGACTCTTATTAGGAAAAGAGAAGATAACAAAAAGCCAGGCTGGTGGAGCTCTCCATGTGGGCAATGCTGACTTTCAGGTGGGGGAGTTGGTGATCAATGAGGGGCAGCATCCTCTGGTTCCTTGCTCACCCCCAGTGCCCGCCCCCCCTCCACGCCCAGCTCTCAGCTGACTCGGCATCCGCAGCCACTTCTTTCTTTGGAAGATGACTGCTTGAGTGGATGTCATTTTGCCCCACAGCCAGCCGGGCTTACTCAGCTTCTCCAACAGATGCCTCCAGCAAACGTTCCTATCGTAAGTGACCTCACTGGCCTGTCTCCGGAGAACGAAAGGCAGGAAGGGCAACACCCCGCTGCATGAATCTTTCCCTACTTTGCTCTCTAGTTTTGCCATGCTTTTTCCTTACTTTTTCCAACGAATTGTCCTGCACTGAGGCTCATCTCTGAGCCTGGTCCCAAGTCCTGCTGGTCTAGATGCTGCCAGTTCAGGCCAGTGCATGCCTAGACTGTTATTTAGTTGTGATTTACCATTTCCACCAAGCCAGGTATTTTGGATTGGCCACTGGAAGGCCAGGGTGCCGATGGGCCTCTCTCCCAGCAGGCCAACTCAGGCAGGGTCTCTGGAGGTGGGGCGCAGGGGACTGTGTGTTAAAGTTTCTCCCTCTGGTGCCTCTGTGGTGCAACAAGCATGAGCAGCCCTGCCCCCCAGCCAAGCTGAAGTGCTTCAAGAAGAGTGAGGGGAGAGGAGGGCAGATAAGTGGAGTATCGGGGGAGGGGCCTGTTCCTCCCCTGAGAGAAGGGAGGCCCCAGTTCCCATACTGGCCTTTATGCTCAGGGGTGGGGCTAACTTGGGTGGTAGATCTGCAGTTTAGGCCCAGGGAGCAGATCAGCAGTCAGTTCCCTGGTTTGCTGGTTTGCTGGTTTGCTGGATTTCGTTATCTGCTGAAGATGGCCTCCCTTCAGCCTTGACTCAGCTGCTGCCCTGTAACCTCACTCCAGTCCAGGGAGCCCAGGCCAAGCCCAGCCACCATTTATACCAACAATACCAGTTTCACTCATATTTGGGCCAGCCAATCTGAACTCAGAACTTTAGCCATTTGCACTTTGACCTAAGCTTGGGTTTATACCAAGAAGACCCAAGTCTGAATTCTGGCTTTGTCCACTCACTGGGCAAGTTATTCTGCATTTCTGAATGTGGCTTCCTCCTAATGCTGGAAATAACAGTGGCTGACATGAGAATGGAGGAAAAGATGAAGGGTGAAGGGTGAAGCATGAGGTGAATTTTTTTTTTTTTTTTTACTGTTTTTATTAGTATACAGGTAAGGAAATACAGAAATTCTAGGATAGGCTTAAAATATTCCAACAAAAAGTAAGATCATGTATTTAGAAATTAAGAAAGAAAGAAATTCACTATGTGCAAAGCAACACTACAAATAATCCTTTAACCTCTGTGAAGGAAGGATGAGGTGAATTAGAACACGTCATGCAAGAGAGTGGTGTTGGCATGGTATGTGATACCCCTGGGATGAAATGTCTTCAATGGAACGTCTTTAGAGATAGAAAGTACATTAGTGATTGTCAGGGTTTGGGAGTGGAAGGGGAATGGGGAGTGACTGCCAATGGGCATGGGGTTTCTTTTTGGGGTGATGTATATGTTCTGAGATTAGCTGGTAGTGATAGCTGTGCAACTCTGTGAATATACAAAAAACGGAAACAAAAGGCTCAACCATACACTTTAAATGGGTAAATTTTATAAGCGAAATGTATCTCAAGCTGTTAACATTTTTTTAAAAAAGTGTTAGGAGCTTCATTATTCAAGTGCACCTTAATGCTCACTGTTGTTTAACACGATCCCACAGTTAAGCACTAACGAAATCCTGTTCTCCACCCCTGCGGGCACCCTCTCCCTGCCCCAAGGAATTGCCACCCAGAGACGCCCTGTGAATGGAGACCAGCTCAGTGGCTGAGTGCCCTAGCAGCTCAGGGCACCCTGCTCAGCTGTACTCAGCCAACTTCATGGCATATGGTGGGTGACCTTTGAAGCCACTAGTCAATCAAACATTTTCATTTGCCTTTAGGAATAAAGCAGAGAGGTTGGTTGGTTTGGTCTGGTGTAAAACTCCATTTCAAATTGTAAAGCCAGGTTCCATTTCTGATCCCAGAGTCTTCCACAGAGTAAGTCCTGAGCTCCCTCCCTGCATGTTGCAGAGCCTTATATGGCCACATAGGGCTGGGAACCTACCGTTGCAAACCTAGGCATGCTTGTTAGGATAGCCTCCCTGCCCTGCAGGTGATACCGTCCACCACCACTGTCACCCTGTAAGAAATAGCATCAGGACCTGTTACAAGAGAGCCCTCATGGCCCCTCACCCTCCAGCCCACTGTCTGGACAGAGCTACGTGTGGGCTTATGTCCAAGATGTACTTACTACCAACAGCAGACATTGAAATGAACTATAATTGCACCAACTGGACTCATTAAAACTGGAAAATATTTATTTTACCTTGACACCTTTAACTGACATATTTACATCTCAGGAAAATCCATCATTGGCACGAAACAATTGGGTTATTTCTGCATTTACATTAGATAACAAAAACCTGAGCAACTATTATCTTAAAATTCTGCCCAGAGTCTGGCTGTGGAAGGAATTCTCTATTACTTCTTTCTCCCTGCCTCTGAAACCCAGAGTTCCCTGGGGCAACAGATCTGGCACTCAGATTCACATACGTAGAGGGGGGTCTTTTCACTAAGGTCATTTGAGGCAGGAGTGGGTGGGACCACAAGAGTTAGTAGCAGCTGTGCTGTCGCCACTGTGAGGTCCGGTGGTCCCAGGGCAGGTGTGTCAAGGGGGTCACCTGAGGGGGGCTCATAGCCCTGGTCTAGGGACACACCCAACCCAATGCTCACTCCCCAGAAGGAGCCAGGGAATAAGCTCCTCGTCGTCTCTTGCCTGTGTTCACTCCCCTGTCCTTCTGACATAACCATTGGATGGACCCAACCTAAAGCCTTCAGAATTTGCCAGTCACTGATAGACATCAGCGGTGCTGAGCAGAATATTTGAAGAGCTCATATTTAGAAGTGGACACAAACAAAGAGGCATCAGAGAACACTGCAGAGTTTCCTGGCTGCATGGCCTGGGGCACTTAACCCAGAGAACCTTCCTGAAGGCTATAAGCCCAGGCTAGCAGGCCACGCTCCTCCAGGCTAACCATCTGCACTGGGATGAGAGGAAGCATGGGCAGGACATGCACTGTGAGGTGGCTGGAGCCCAAAGCTGGCATGGGAAGGGCCCACAAAGGTGCTGCAGAATCGGCTGGGCTGTGTGTCAAGCCTGAAGAAGTAAACAGCTCACACAGGATGCACCCAGGAGATGTGCACACTGAAAGCTCTGGTGACTGTGTGAGAAATGGATAGGAGCAACCAAGGCTGGTGGCATCCAGGCCAGCAAGGGGTGTGTTGCAGGCTGTAAGCAGAGAAATCTTGGAAGCCTGAATTAGGGCGGTGATGCACAGAGGGAGGGAGAGGGAGGTGGATTCAAGAAATAACCAGGGAAGAGGGTAAAATTAAGGACTGACATTTGAGTGGGTATAAAAATGACGGAGGAGGGGTCAAGAAGGGCACCCAAGGATGCTGGTCAGGGTGACCAGGGTGAGGGTGGACCACTATCTGGGGTGGAGCAGAGAGGAGGGACCAGGTGCTGGAGGTGATGTGACCTGGGAAGAGAAAGAGCTGCTGGCTGCTGCCCAAGGTCCCCAAACTCTCACCTTACTGCCCGTGGCTCTGGGGACAATTGGGCAGCAGCAAGTACACCTTGCACCTCTGTGTTTGAACAGATGGATTGCTACCCTGTTGCTGGTCCCTGTCAGCACCTTCATATGCTCGGAGGAATGAGCCTTGATGTGCAAAACCCATTACCAAAAGCAAGTGCTGATAGGGAGACATGACATCTCCTAAGCAAGAGCAGCCAGGCAGAATGTTTATTAGCTGAACTCTGCCATCTCCTTAGGAGCCTGCACATGGCCCTTCCCAGTGCACAGGGCATTCTCACCCAACAGCTCTGTCATCACTCTTGTACTTTGGAGTAGTTTTGATTTAGAAGAGATTGGTTTGATGGGTCAGGAGGCCAGGAGACTTGAACTAGAGGAGCTCTTCTCAGAGGCTCAGATGAAATGTTAAAGGATGTGTCAGTTTGCTCAGGCTCGCCATAGATCAGGCAGCTTAAACAACAGAAATTTATTATCCCACATTTCTGGAGGCTGGAAGTCTGAGGTCAAAGTGTCAGCAGGACTGCTTTCTCCTGAGGTCTTTCTCCTCAGCATGCAGATGGCCATCTTCTTCCTTTGTCTTCACATGGTCTTAACCTCTACACTTGTCTATCTCTGTGTCCAAATTTCTCTTTATAAGGACACCAGTCATGGGGTTAGAGCCCACCCGTATGACCTCATTTTGACTTAATTACCTTTTTAAAGACTCTGTGTCCGAATATGATCACATTCTCAGGTACTGGGGGTTAGGACTTCAGCAAATGAATTCCAGGGCAGAGAGCACACCTCAACCCATAACAGAGAGGTAGGTGTTGAGAACAACTTGATGGGGTGTGTCTTCCTGGAATCAGGCCTCATATCTGCTTGGCCCTGGGCCTGTTCTGCCCCCAGAGAGTACTTTTCCTCTCAGAAGTCCAAGGCAGGGCTTCAGCTTTTCCCTAGTTCTTCAGCTGTCCTGCTGGAGCTTGACCTGCCTTGTTCCAGCTTACAACTCTGGGACCATTCACTCAGAAAAGGCCATTCATGTCCATGCACTGCCTGTCCTTATGACAGCAGTCTTCATAGGCCTGTGCACCTGCTAGTAACCAGCTCTAGTCTGGCATGGTCTGATTAGAAAGCACAGTATCGCTGAAGAATGTATGTTATGTCAAAGAAAGATCAGTATAAAATATTTTTGTTTCTATTGACTTCCTCTTTTATTCTGAATAAGAATGACAAAGTTTGACTGAAAGTTTGTTTTTTACTATTGTCCCTCGGAAATAGTTTCCATGTTCAGCCAAGAGAACTGTGGCCACAGACATCCTCTCATTCCAGACGTGGGAATGGTGTTTTGTGTGTACCATCTTATGCACGCTGGTATCTTGATGCATTAGCCAACAATGAGGTTTCCAGTCTTCAATCTTTCTTAAAGAAAAACCTGTCCTGGAATTGCCAAAGGGGGGGGGGGCATTGACACAGTGTTGTTTGAATACCCCCTGTGTTCCTTTGCATGCCTACTGCAGAAGAATTGATGTCGTAGCAGTTAAATAACAGGCTTGTGGAAAATACATACCCCTAGCATGAATTTTGGCTTTGTCTTTATGATTTAGCCTCTCTTCTTTACCAGCAAATATATTCATTTCCCTGGTTGTGAAGAACGTGGGTTGTGTCTGAGATTGAATGTTTGTCCTGCTCCTCATGACAGGGTCCAGATGTGGTAGGAAGTATTGTTTCCCCAGAAACCTGTGTGCTTCCTCTGACCCTATACTCCCCAGACCAATTCTACTCTCCATGTCAGTGACACAGTGTTAGGGGTGGGAGGGAAAACACCTGCAGGTGTTCTTGGTGAGGTTTAAGAACCACAGAGGAGTTTGGGCTATGTGTGTGTGGGAGGGGTGGGGAGGCTGTCTACTGATGATGCGAGAAGGTGGCTTTTCTGAAGTTCACTTTGGTGGCACTGCCTGGTGTAGCTTAGGCTGGGGCCCTGCTCTAGTTCTGGAAGCCTCCAAGTCCTCCCCCTTGTGTGTTCATCAGGCTCCAGGACCAGATCTGTTCCAGTGTGATCCTAGCATAGGGTGATTCTGGCCAGTATGGATGACGAGAACATCTTCAGTGGATCAAGAGGACAAGTTTGAAAACCAGTAGCTTAAACTTGGACTATCCCTCCAACTCAAAATAGCGAGGAAACCCAATTCATAAAATAGAATTTACATTTCAAATTTAATATATTAATATTTCTCATAACTTAATGACTTTTTATAAGAAGAACATAGAAAATGTTGTTGAAACCAATACCATTCCCTTTTCTAAATCTGTTGCATTTCTATACACCAATAATGAAGAAGCAGAAATAGAAATTAAGAAATCAATCCCATTTACAATTGCACCAAAAAGAATAAGGTAACTAGGAATAAACTTAACCAAAGAGATGAAAGACCTATACTCTGAAAACTACAAAACACTGATGAAAGAAATTGAAGAGGACACAAAGAAATGGAAGAGCATTCCATTTTCATGGATTGGAAGAACAAACATTGTAAAATGTCTGTATTACCCAAAGCAATCTACACATTTAATGCAATCCCTATCAAAATACCAACAGCAGTTTTTAAACAGAGCTAGAACAAACAGTCCTAAAATTTTATGGGACACAAAAGATCCCAAATAACCAAAGCAATCTTGAAAAACAGAAGTAAACCTGGAGGCATCACAATTAAACACTTCAAGTTATATTACAAAGCTGTGGTGATCAAGATAGTATGGTACTAGCACAAAAACAGACATAGGTCAGTGGAACAGAATAGAAAACATAGAATTGGACCCACAACTCTATGGTCAACTAATCTTTGACAAAGCAAGAAAGAATATCCAATGGAAAAAAGACAGTTTCTTCAACAAATTGTGTGAAGAAAACTAGACAGCAACGTGCAGAAGAATGAAACTGGACCACTCTCTTACACCATACACAAAAATAAATTCAAAATGGATTAAAGACCTAAATGTCAGACAGGAAACCATTAAAATCCTAGAGGAGAACACAGGCAGTAACCTCTTTGGCATCAGCTGTAGCAACTTCTTACTAGATATGTCTCCCAAGGCAAGGGAAACAAAACCAAAAATGAACTATTGGGACTTCATCAAGATAAAAAGCTTCTGCACAGCAAAGGTAACAATCAACAAAACTAAAAGACAGCCTATGGAATGGGAGAAGATATTTGCGAATGACATATCTGATAAAGGGTTAATATCCAAAATCTCTGAAGAACTTATCAAAATCAACACCCCAAAAACCAATAATCCAGTTAAAAATTGGCCAGAAGACACAACTTGATATTTTTCCAAAGAAGACATGCAGATGGCTGACAAACACATGAAAATATGCTCAAATCACTCATCATCAGGGAAATGCAAATTAAAACTGCAATGAGATATCACCTCACACCTGTCAGAATGGCTAAAATTAACAACACAAGAAACAACAGGTGTTGGTGAGGATGTGGGGAAAGGAGAACCCTCTTACACTGTTGGTGGGAATGCAAACTATTGTAGCCACTCTTGAGAACAGTATGGAAGTTCCTCAAAAAGTTAAAAATAGAACTACCCTAGGATCCAACAATTGTACTACTAGGCATTTACTCAAAGAATACCAAAGTATTAAGTCAAAGAGATACATGGACCCAATGTTTATAGCAGCAGTATCTACAATTGTGGATGGAGCTAGAGTGTATTATGCTAAGTGAAATAAGTCAGTCAGAGGAAGACAAATGCCATATGATTTGACTCATGCATGGAACTTAAGAAACAAAAAAATTAGCATGGGGGAAAAAAGAAAGAGACAGGCAAACCAAGAAATAGACTCTTAACTATAGGAACAGACTGATGGTTACCAGAGGGGAGGTTGGAAAGGGAATGAGTTAAATTGGTGATGAGGATTAAGGAGTGCACTTGTGGTGAGCACCGGGTGATGTATGGAAGTGCTGAATCACTATATTGTACACCTGAAACTATTATTATGCTGTATGTTAACAGGAATTTAAATAAAAACTTAAAGAAAAAGAAAACTTTGTGTATTTGTGACAACACAAGGTACTGATGAGGAGCAGTGTTCTCTGTCATGAACAGGAAATGGACATGAGACCACGTAGCCAACTTCCCTGGCCAACTTCTACCTCAGTCTCACAGTTCCCAGGTCTGCCCTCTCTAGCTGTGGTCTGTCCCTATGATGAAAACAAGCCTGTGATGCTCACACCAATTCGTACATGTGGGTTTTTCCTACATATCAAGCAATTCTGTGACACCAGCTGGGTGTCCTGTAATTTAACTCAATTCTGATACTCCCTGGATACAGTGTCAGTTCCTAAGGTTAAGGCTCAGTCCCACAAGACTTCCTCACTTCAAGTGCCAACTACAAGTTCAGGCTGTCACCTGGCCTCCTGACTGATCTGCTGTAAATCAGAGGTTCCCACAATCCCCTTTTCAGGTTCAATTAATTTGCTAGAGCATCTCACAGAACTCAGGAAAGAATTTGCCTACTGTTTACCAGTTTATTATAAAACAATATGATAAGGATGTAGGGGATGAGATGGAAAAGATGCATGAGCAAGGAATGTGGGAAGGGGTGCAGAGCTTCTGTGCCCTCTCTGAGCATACCACTCTTCCAGCACCTCTGTGTGTTCACTACCCCAGAAGTTCTCTGAACCCCATATTATTGGGATTTTATGGAGGCTTCATCACATAGGCACGATCAATTTTTCACTTAATTTCCAGCCCCTCTGCACTCTCTAGAGAATGAAACATGAGGCTGAAAACCCTATGTTTATAGTCATGGCTTCGTTTTTCTGGTGACTAAACCCCATCCAGGAGCCCACCCAGAGTGGCTTCATAAGAACGAAAGATACTCTCACCCAGGAAATTAAAAAGGATTTAGTATCCTAATGTCAGGAAAAACTGGGTTCAGAGATGCTCCTGGTGCTCTTATCACTTGGGAAATTACAAGAGTTTTAGGAGTCCCATGCTGGGAACTGGGGTCAAAGACTAAGCACTAGAACAAAAGATCCTGCTAGCACCCCTACGTACCAGGGATTTTAGGAGCCTGTGTCGGGAACTGGGGGCACAGACCTATCCATCTTACTACTTCAAAAGCCCATGGACAAAATAAACAAACATCAGGCTGTTGAGATACTTCTAGAAGCCCAGTTACTAGTGAGCACCAGCGCCCTCTCAGCTATTGTAGAGATCCACAGAAACAAGCCACCTACTCCTGAAGTTCCCTGTTCCCCTTCCCAGCGTCCAGGCCTTCCTTCCCCAAGGTAGTGCTCCTTGAGACACGGGGTACACATAAGCACCCACATGATGCATGCCACCTTTTCCTCGACAGCATACACGACAATGGGAAAAAGGCCGGGCTGTATAAAGAAAACCTGCTGCTGCGAGGATGTACCATCAGAAACACGGAAGCTGTTGTTGGCATTGTCATCTATGCAGGTAGGCATTGGCCGTGGCACATGCCGTCTGTGACACTGCTGGCTTGCCACTGGTGCTGTGTGTCCTTGAACATTTCTCCTTGTTCTTTTTTTTCCTTTTCTTTTCTGATTATCATAGTAGCACATAGCCATCATAAAAATTTAGAGAACCCGGAAAACAGAAAGAAGCAAAATTTCTAATAGAATCTCAACCAAAACCGTTCCCTCTCAGCATTTTCGCTTATTTCTTTCCATTGTTTCTCCATGGTTGTTGCGTATTTGGGATTCATCTCATACCCTGCATTTTTGACTGAGCTTATCCTGTAAGCATGATTGGATGGCAGCACTGTACTTCAGTCCATGCATTGGGGCGCACCGGCGCTCCGCTATTGGGCATCGATTCACCACGCCTCTCCTGCTCCCCGCCCGTACAGGACATGAAACCAAGGCTCTGCTGAACAACAGCGGGCCCCGTTACAAGCGCAGCCAGCTTGAGAGGCAGATGAACTGCGATGTGCTCTGGTGTGTCCTCCTCCTCGTTTGTATGTCTCTGTTTTCTGCGGTAGGTAAGTCTCCTTCATGGGTCACGAATAAGAGGGCACTGCTGGACAGCCTCCAGGTGAGCCCAGTGGGCTGCTGACGACTCATTCTGACCCAGCACTCTGAAGTTAAAACACGCATTTTTCATGCACTTAGACTCAAGGCCTGCTTGCATCAGCACAGGCCATGTTAGAGATGCCTAGATGAATGAGCTTGACAAACTAATGTTATTTTTCAACTTTCAATGTTAATTTGCAACTTCTTGGTTGGAAGAATGGCTTAATCACACCAGTAATAATGATTCCAGCAGAAGTATTAGTAATCTGGTGATAAACTGAGAATAACATAGCAGGAGAAGCACAAATGCTCTAATAAGAGCTCCATGAGAAAAGGAAAAAAAAAAAAAAAGTATTTGGGTCCTAAGAAGGTATTAGCAGTTAGATTGCACATGGGCTCTGGTGCTCTCCAGCCTTTGATGGCCTCCAGACCTAGCATGCTGCTGTGGGAATGCCTTGCAGGGAACTGTGTTGAGCCTCTGGGTAAATGATCTCCACCACATCCCCTGCCCAGCTACCATCATGAAGCAGATGGGTGTGACGTGGTCTTGGAGCTCACTGGTGAAAGACATAGGTGTATGGGACATGAAAAGGGCTTCTATCATCAGGTGTGGGACACAGTTGATAAAATAATGTGCACTGCCATTGGCATCTGATAGTCCATGACATGTGCAGTTTGAATCTGTAGCAAGGGTCGATAATGGGCAGTATCCAGGGCCTACTGACGAGACTGGTATTTTGTGAGGCACACACTGGGAAATTCTTTTTTGGGGATTTCCCATTAGTAGCTGCCAGCACATACCCAATTTCTGCCTCATGACCGGTGTGCTTTTCAGTGCCAACAATGGGAAATGCCTGATGTGAGGAAGAGTCCAAGAACCAGTGCCTTCCAGCAGTCTGATCGTGGGTGCCAACACTACCTGCCATGTGCTTTTGCTTTCTTACGTGGCAAGGCAGGCTAATGAGACCCAATGTGCCTGTGTCCATGGTCTTACAGTTTTGCTTTAATTTGCACTATCAGTGTCTTATTTTCCTATTGGATGAATGATGTTTCTTTTTGAACATTGCTGTAGGACACGGACTGTGGGTACGGCGGTATCAAGAGAAGAAATCATTATTTGATGTCCCTGAGTCTGACGGCAGCTCTTTATCCCCAGTCACAGCTGCAGTTTACTCGTTTTTGACAATGATAATAGTTCTGCAGGTAACAGTACTAAGTACCGTACGATAATTGCTTTACTTTTCTGGTAAGAACTTAGTCATCATACTCTGCTAAGAATGTCCTATAAATTCTGCATCTGGGTGGACCACAAATATACCTGCCTAATGTGCTGCTGCTTACTTTTCCACCTAATTTATCTATAGGGTCTTTTTTGGGTGCTTTTCAAGTTAACATTCTCCTTTGCTGTTCCTAAGATTCTTAGGCCTTGCAGGGTTGGTTTTTGGATCATTGTGTTTGGGTTTTTGTTTTGTTTTCTTTTTCCCATTCAATTGCTTCTTTAAAAAAAACCCTAAATTTTATTTTGGGATAATTTTAAGATTTACAGACAAGTTGCAAAAAATAGTACAGAGAGTCCCCATATGTCCCTTACCCAGAGTCCCCTGTGTGAACATATTACATTATTATGGTACATGGTTGAAACCAACTTTGATACTTTGCCATGAACTAAATTCTAGATGTTATTTGGATTCTACTAGTCTTTGTGCTAATGTGCTTTGTCTGTTCCAGGATTCAACTCAGGATATCACATTGCATTTTGCAGTATTGGTTTTTATTATTTTTTTATTACTATTACTGTTAGCATTATAGTTCACATGCCTTATGAACAACTCCCCAGCACTAACTGAGAATCTGAGAAGGGGCAGTGAGTGTCATCTTAGGAACACAAAGTGAAGGAGGACCTCTGCTTCAACTTTGCCTACAAGGAGAGCTGTCTTTATCACGTGTGTTTCATACAGCAGGAACTCTCCAAATTAGTCTTTTTTATGAATGCAGATTCCGTGCTAGCTCTGTAGTAGTAGTAGTAGTACCTACAGTAGGTGTGGTACTGTCGTAGGTGTTGCATTCACATTAAGTTACCAGGAGAACCCAGTTAGTCTGTCTGGATATGGTATTCTGAGCCCATGAACATCAGTTCAATACTGTTATCCCCCCCAAAATTAAACATTGACTTCATGAAGATTATTCTTAAATTGTCCAAGTATAACTGTGAATATTCTCCTCAAAGCCCTCTTCCCTTTGCTCTGTATTGTATAAGATCCCAGATATTGTCCTTCAACACAACCAGCCTCTGGAAAGACCGTCTCTTCCGAACTGTGGGGTTGTGTCCATGGGATGGGCAGCTCTTGTTGCTGGGAGAGCCTTGGGGGCCAAGTGCTGCTGTGGTGTGAGTGACTTTGCTTATGAGGACTCTGACTGTGCCATGTGTTTTTTTCTCTTTCTCTCTCCTCTTTCCTTTCCTAGCTTCTCTCAAGCACAACTTAGTAATACGAAAATGCTTGCTTCTATCCAAGCCATGGTTACCATTCCTCAGACATGATAGTGGATTTCCGCTCTGCAGTGACACCATAGGCTCTCCTAGTTTAAACTCTTTGCCAGTATCATAGTACTTTTCCAATACTGACTCTAAACCAACCTGGTTAAGCTCTTAAAGGTACAGTATAGTCCCTGCTTACTTGTGGTTGTAGTCATTTGTCATTTGAATAGTTTGGACTACTTCTGCAGCTCCCTCGTCCTCATAATTGTTCATGTGTATGCCTTATGTCTTCCAGGTTTTGATCCCAATTTCCTTGTATGTTTCCATTGAAATTGTTAAAGTATGCCAAGTGTACTTCATTAATCAGGATATAGAGTTGTATGACGAAGAAACGGACTCGCAGCTGCAGTGTCGAGCTCTGAACATCACGGAAGACTTAGGGCAGATACAGTATATCTTCTCAGATAAAACTGGCACTTTAACTGAGAATAAGATGGTTTTCCGAAGATGCACTGTGTCTGGCATAGAGTATTCCCATGATGCAAATGGTGAGCCTGGGGGTGGGGACTCCCAGTCTGGGCTGGACAGAGAACTATGTCAAAGCTGCATGCACATGTGCCTATGCACATGTGCCTATGCACACATACATGCACACACAAACACACACACATACACACATACAAGCTTCAGGGATTGCTGATTTTTTTTATGATATTCAATAAGTTTATTAAAAAATAATATTTTATAGGTTTCATGTTGGCTGTTTTCTACTTCTTTTTTTTTTTTTAATGATTTTTTATTATATTATGTCAGTCACCATACGGTACATCCCCGGTTTCCTATGTAAGGCTCGATGATTCATTAGTTGTGTATAACACCCAGTGCACCATGCAATACGTGCCCTCCTTACTACCCCTCACCGGTCTATCCCATTCCCCCACCTCCCTCCCCTCTGAGGTCCTCAGTTTGTTTCTCATAGTCCATAGTCTCTCATGTTTCATTCCCCCTTCTGATTACCCCCCCCTTTCTTTATCTCTTTCTTCCCCTACCAATCATCCTAGTTCTTATGTTCCATAGATGAGAGAAATCATATGATAGTTGTCTTTCTCTGCTTGACTTATTTCACTTAGCATTATCTCCTCCAGTGCCGTCCATGTTGTAGCAAATGTTGAGAACTCGTTCTTTCTGATAGCTGAGTAATATTCCATTGTATATATGGACCACAACTTCTTAATCCAGTCATCTGTTGAAGGGCATCTCGGCTCCTTCCACGATTTAGCTACTGTGGACATTGCTGCTATGAACATTGGGTGCATATGGCCCTTCGCTTCACTACGTCTGTATCTTTGGGGTAAATACCCAGTAGTGCAATGGCTGGATCCTAGGGTAGCTCAATTTTTAACTTTTTAAGGGACCTCCACACTGTTTTCCAGAGTGGCTGTACCAACTTGCATTCCCACCAACAATGTAGGAGGGATCCCCTTTCTCCACATCCTCTCCAGCAATTGTTGTTTCTTGCCTTGTCTATTTTTGCCATTCTCACTGGCGTAAGGTGGTATCTCAGTGTGGTTTTGATTTGAATTTCAGACACATGAAAAAATGTTCAAAATCATTAGCCATCAGGGATTGCTGATTTTTGAGGGAATAAGATGTAGAAAGGCTATTAGAGCAACTCAGGAGACTGAGTCATGACAGCATTTATAGAAGCAAATATAGGAAGAATTCCATGTTGCTGACAGCACCCTGTTCACGGCAGTATCTCTGTGGTGGGCATCTGCTTAAACACTCATTTTCTGCCAGACAAGAGAACCAAGAGGGGCATTCTTGAGGAACTCACTTCTGAGGCACCCAGTCTCTTTGCCACACTAAGAACTGAAGAGATGTGTTAGCTGTCACCTGTCAGTCTTCTTGTTATTAGCTGAAAGTCGCAGAGCGGCATTGGGCAATTCGTGCTGTATTCTTTCCTTAGAAAATGATGTTAGTGGAAGCTAGAAAGAAATATCACTCCCGTTTGAATTTTACAGGTGGTTACTCCTCCCCCCTCTCCTTTCCTTATCCTTTGCTGCCTCTGTCCTCCCTGAACGCATATGGGAGCTATGCACTTCATAAGCAGAGGGTAGGACTAGAACCATCCACACACCTGAGCCAGGAGAGGGCACCATGAGAAGGATCCCAGTGCCACAGTAGTGTTTGTGGAGCCATGGTACCTTTGAGAGGCACATCAGCTCTACAACCAGGATTCCCTCTCCTTCCTGTAACAGCATCTGAGAACGTGGAAAAAGTCTCACCACAGGAACAGAAGCAAATATAGAACAGGAATCAGTACATGAGTATCATTAGGAAGCTGTTCTTTAGCGGGATATGGCGGGAAAGATCTGTTAGAGGCATGGGATTTTTGTGAGTTTCATGAAACCAAGAATTATGATATCCACTAAGGCCCTTTATGTAAAATTAAAGTAATCATAGAAAAAAGAATACATAGAAACTTACCCAGTACGTTTATTGCTTTATTTGCCACCCAAAATAAATGGTCAGTGACTGTCCACCTGTCCCCCTCGCACTCTCCCCTTCCGTAACACCTCAGCCTTGTGCAGAAGGAGCTCATTTGCCTGAAAGCAGAGCTTAGCCTAATTGTAAAGGAGCCAGAGACCCAGGTCTGAAGTTGGGTCAGAAGCAGCCTTTGAAAGCTGGACCTGAGGCTCCATGGGCAGAATCCCAGCTAAGATTACAGAAGAATTTTAACAGTTGTCAGATGCTTATCATGAAATCAAAGGATTGCATTGCCTCTAGAAGACACAGGAAAGCCTTTCTGGTGAAGACCAAAGCAAGCAGGCCTCTCTGCTGCATGTCTGAAAAGAAATGCTATGATCAGTCATTGACATGCACCTGGGGCCAAGAGCAACTTCAGCTGTTATCGCCCATGACCTGACCTCTCAGATCTCATTAGTAAAATGAATTCAGACGACTTTGGCTTTGTACAATGAGCCTGGTTCACATATATCGAGACAGTGGGTTTGGCCATCTCTGACCTCTTGTCCTGGTGACACTGTGTGCCCAGAATGAAGTATCACCTGCTTCTTGCCTCCATCTTCCCCAGCGACACTGAGGGCATTGCTCAGGCCACTGCTGGTCAGAAACTGCTGCATCATTGTAGACCACAGTCACATCCGCAGCGGTCTGAGGAATTGCTGCTTTTAGGCTAATATCCAACTGCTGCAGGAAGGTGGGACAGGCTGGTGTACCTTTTGACCTTGTACCTTGGTTGACACCAGGCTCTTACTGCACAAGCCCAGAAGCTTGACAGCACTGTGTCCAGGCTTTGTTCTTCCTTGCCATTCATTTACCACCAAACTAGGACTTCCATTAGCCAGGAGTGGGTGGGATGGGCAGGAGGAGATTTGCTTCTGGGGTGAGGAACTCCCTGAGTGGGATCCTGCTGTTGTCAGTTACTTGGTCTCGTGACCATGGGTCACGACTTACCTTTCCTTATCTCCGTTTTTCTCATCCCTACAGAAAAGTCTTACCAATGAAAGATGCTGAATGTAAGGCCTGGCTCACAGGACAGACTAATGCCACAGGCATACCCAGATTGGAGGGCCTTTCTTAGCCCCTCAGGCAGGCCACCTTGTGTTAAGATACCCTGTGCTCACCCCCAGCACTGGACTTGCCCTTGAAGTTCTTACTAATTGCTTGTTTTGAATGAGTAATCCTCATGAATAGTCTCCTTGCTTGTCCGTGATGAAACAAGCTGAACTAAATGGGCAAAGCCAGAAAAATGTGTTCAGAGCCATCTATTAGCAAGAAGCAGTGAGGATATACTTCAAGGGATTCACTGAGTGGCCATGTGGCCACAGAGACTTTTGCTGGGCAGTGCAGTGCCCCCTTGAGGGCTCAAGCATAGCAGTGCAGTCAAGGTCGTCTTCAGTGGACCTTGGCCTGCTGGGTCTGTATCCTTGTGGCATTTGTCCACCCTGTGTAGCCCACAAGGACTGTTAGCCTCCCTGTTGGGTAGAGCTTCATCCATACAGGGTAAATGCAAACAGTACCTACCACCTACCTGGCCCTGAACAAGGATTCCCATGGGAAAGCGCCATCAACACAGCCTGAGAACCATTATTTCTGTGTGATTACGGGGCAGATGTTCAACATGTGATCTGTCCTGACAACCCCAGTGAACCAGGTGTTCCCATGACCCCAGGATAAAGGGCAAAGCCTGGAACCAGGCTACTCTGTGGGCTAGGCCTTCACTGTCTGCCCTGTCTTTGTGCCTGTTGTCTGCTGCCCAAACCCCATTCATCACACCCGAGGGTCCACTTGAATAGAGGGGCTGTATGTGAATCTAGCTCTGTCTACTCCTTATTTGTTAGTGGAGTGGGATGGCCACTGTACCAAAATGCACTGGACCTGAGCTTTGGCATCACCTTGACCTGGATGTCATCTCCACCCTCTTGAGTCCTATGTACTTATTAGCAAGTTCCTTAAGTTCTCTGTGTCTCAGTGTGCTCATCTGTGCAGTGGGGCTGAGAATGTCAACCTGATCAGGTTGACTGTAGGTCCAGATAAAATGAGAATGCCTCCATCTCTCAGTGGGAACTCTCATTAAATGTGGCCTTGCCTTTAAGAAAGCAAGGGTGGCAAGTGCTCTGAATCAATTTCATTTTCCTGGCCTCCCTGTGATGTGTCACCCCATGTCCCTCTGTCCACAGCCCAGCGTCTGGCCAGGTACCAGGAGGCAGACTCAGAAGAGGAAGAGGCAGTGCCCAGAGGGGGCTCTCTGCCCCAGCGTGGCAGCATTGGGAGCCACCAGAGCGTTCGCGTCATGCACAGGAGCCAGAGCACCAAGTCACATCGGCGCACAGGCAGCCGGGCCGAGGCCAAGCGGGCCAGCATGCTGTCCAAGCACACGGCCTTCAGCAGCCCCATGGTGAGTCCCACTCAGAGGACGGCAGCTGCCCGTGCTGGGGCGGCACCACCTTTCCTGGCCCTGCTACTTCCCTCCATTCCTCCAAAGTATCTGCATGTAGCGGTACAAATAAGCTGTTGCTGGGGGTTTAGCTCTGCTCAGTTATAAGAACTTTTGTGGCCAACGCCTTCTTCTGGCACCCGTGTTATCTTTTCTAAAACTCTGACATGGCCCCTTTGCCTTGGCCTCTAAGGATGGGGGATTCCCGGTGAACTACCCAGATGGGTGCTGGAGAGGAAGTCTGTCCTGCCAAATGAAATGAATAAAGCATCGGGCAAGATGACAACTGTGAAAAAGCAAAGCCAAGTGGGGGAAAAAAAAAAGTTTTAATTAGACGAGTGCAAATCCAATAAACTTCTTTCTCCCTTGCCTTGCCAGCTGCCCCAAACATTTATGGACCATTCTGGTCAGGCAGGGAAATTTCCAGAAGTGAGTGAGTGATGATCTCTAAAAAAATCCTTTCACTCTGAAATGTTTTAAGAGCAGGGAGGGAGAATCCATTTTGATCATTCTGTGGTGGCCTCATTCTCTTCTGTCCTTAGAAACCCATGTAGAGGCTGCCATGGCATCAGTGCCATATGGTCACTGATTGGTGGGTTTACACAGGGGCACCTGGAAGGAGGGCTCTCATGCTTGACAGGAGGGGGACTGTGTTGGAACAAGCTTTCCTGACATTGTCCAAGAGTATTTGAAATATTCAAACTTTCTGACCTAGGAATTTAGTGATTCAGCCAAAGTTTTCTGCGCATAGCAGTTTGTCAGTGAAAAAAAAAATGTATTCAGTGGTAGAAAAATGGCCAAATGAATCATAGTATGTCTGTTTTGAAGTTGTTAAAAGTATTTTCAAATGATGCTTAAAAGCCTGGAAAAGTTCAGATTGCAGTTGACCCTGGAACAACACAGGTCTGAACTGTGCAGGGCAACTTACATGAAGATTTTTAAAAATAATTACAGTACTGTATTTGCCTTATGATTTTCATAATAATATTTCCTTTTTTTAATTTGTTAAAGATTTATTTATTTATTTTGAGAGCGAGAGGGAGAGAGCAAGAGAAAGCACGAATGGGGAGGAGGGGCAGACGGAGAGGGAGAAGCATGCTCCCCACTGAGCAGGGAGCCCAACGTGAAACTCAATCCCAGGACCCTGGGATTATGACCTGAGCTGAAAGCAGACGCTTAACCAACCGAGCCACCCAGGTGCCCCTTTGTAATAATATTGTCTTTTCTCTAGCTTACATAATTGTAAGAATATAGTATATAATACACATAAAAAAGAAAATATATTATTAGCTGTTTATGTTATCAGTAAGGCTTCCAGTCCGTAGTAGGCTAATTTTAGGAATATCAAAAGTTATATAGACTTTTTGCCTGCACAGGGGTCGGCACCCCAATCCCTGCATTGTTCAAGGATCAACTGTGTATAGTGTTTTGGGGAAAATGGACACTGCCAATTTATAAACTTTTTAATTGAGATATAATTGACATATAACATTGTGTAAATTTAAGGTGGGGATGCAAATCAAAACTATAATGAAATATCACTTCACACCTCTTAGACTGGCTGTCATCAAAAAGCCAAGAGATAGGAAGTATTGGCAAGGATGTGGGGAAAAGGGAGCCCTCATGCCTGACGGTGGGAATGCAAACGGGTGCAGCCACTAGGGAAAACAGTATGGAGGTTCCCCAAAAACTTAAAAATAGAACTACCGTATGATCCAGCAATTCCACTTCTGGGTTTATATCAAAAGGAAATTGTGTAAAATATTTGATGATGTAAAATGTAAACGTATAGAAAAAAGACTGGAAGGAAACTCAGAAGTGTGTTTCAAAAAGTATGTTTTAGGGGCACCTGGGTGGCTCAGTCGTTAAGCGTCTGCCTTCGGCTCAGGGCGTGATCCCTGCGTTCTGGGATCGAGCCCCACATCAGGCTCCTCCGCTGGGAGCCTGTTTCTTCCTCTCCCACTCCCCCTGCTTGTGTTCCCTCTCTCGCTGGCTGTCTCTATCTCTGTCAAATAAATAAATAAAATCTTTTTTTAAAAAAAAGTATGTTTTACTGTGAAGTGGTATGATACACATTTGCTAAATTTTCCCTTCTCTTTTTCAAATCTTTCTGAGTCAGATATGTTATAATAATATATATTCTTAGCTGTATTATTTTATAACGAGAACATGTGTGTTATATATAAGAACATGTGCATTTCATTTCATATGTAAGTCATATATTCTTATACCAATTATACATTATTCATCACTATAAAATGGCATATGGACATGAGTCAGATGAAGGTGTTTTTGTAGCTTATAATAAAATCAGCGTGCCTTAAACTGTCCACCACTAAGATGCTTTCACTGGGTTATACTCACCCCTCAGTCTCTGTTTTCTTCCAGGAGAAAGACATTACACCCGATCCGAAGCTGTTTGAGAAGGTGAGTGAATGTGACAGGTGCCTGGCCATCGCAAGGCACCAGGAACACCCACTGGCCCACCTCTCACCAGAGCTCTCTGACGTGTTCGACTTCTTCATCGCACTTACCATCTGCAACACAGTAGTGGTCACATCCCCGGATCAGCCGCGACAAAAGGCAAGTTTTGGGGTATCGCTGTGAAGCTGACGCCTTTGACCTGCAGCGTGGCCCCACTGTTGTCAGTCTAACCTTTCCAGCAGGACTGCTCAGCACTACCTCTCAGGTTGAAGGGGATGTAGCAGGGGGCTTTATGGAGGGCAAGCCAGCTCCTTGGTTCTGTGGTGCCATCCCCAGGCTATAGCGGACAGGTAAGGGGATTGGGGCCAAGTGGAGAGGAAAACCTTCCGAGCCCATGATGGGTGGGGCATATAACAGCCTGGCCTGGAGTGGGCAGGGGCAGGAATGAGGTGGCCCTGCACAATCTACACAGAGCTGCAGGGTTCCAGATTCTCACAAGAGAGTGGACAGGACAAGGCTCGGGGCCCAGACAGATCGCCTGGACTTGAATCCTGACTTTACCAACCAGCTGTATGGCTTCGGACAAGCCATTCCCCTTCTGTGCCTTAGACACATTATCTGAGACATGGGGGCAGTGGTGAGGGTTTAGAGGAAGGGCTCAGAGAAGGCCTCGGCACATAATAAATGTATTTGATGTTAAAAGGGCCTTTAACATTATCTTTCAAGGAGAAGTAGTCAAGAATCAATCAGAGATTACTTAAGATGGTGGGAACAAAGCAATACCCAAGTTGGTTTTTGCTTGGGATAATTATAAGATGCAGTCTGAAGAGAGTAAAGTTTCATGTGCAAACAGGTCCTAACCCCGGTGGTTCTTAGAAAGTCCTCTAGGTAGGCCGGGAGGTGTGTTGGGGGCGTGCACCTAAGGAGGGATGTGCATAATGCAGGTAGGCAACTTTAAATGGATAAAAATGAAGACGCTCTAGGGCTGGATGCTGCCCCTCAACCCCCACTCTCCCAGACTCCTTTCCCTCTCCTGAGTCAACCCTTTTAGCAGGTTCCCCTGATGGAGCCGCTGGTGTGTGATATGGAATAAACAAAGGGTCTCTGCTCTCTTCACAGCAGCATAGCTGGCAGTAACACAACCCCCCGCCCCCATGCTCCTGCTCCTGCCACACTGGCCTACAGAAGCCCGAGGGGGCCTGATGGATCCAGAGTGAACAAGGTCCCACCACCCAGAGACCACAGGATTGCACCATCTGCCTTAGGCAAGGGCTGCTTCCTGAGCAGTTTACCTCTTAGCTGCCTCAGCATCCTTCATCTGGCCTTTGGGTTCTTCCACCACCCTTTTTCAGTCCTTCTGGCACGCATCCCTCGAGAAGTGTCTGGTTTCTAGTTAGACCCATCTAAGGCCCAGGCATTGTTGCAACTACTGATTAAGTGAGAGAGGTCCCAGCGTAACTGAGGCATGTGGTGATGGTCACATATGCAGTGCATTCCACATAGGGAGCAGAATATTTATTCCCCCCACCCTCAGACTGCAGATGAATAGGTCTCTGGGTGCACTCCTCTTTCCACATATTAGTGAGTGCTATCTTCCAGGGTGTTTGGAGCCAGCAGGAGCTCCAGTGTGGCTGCTTGAATCTCCCCCCTTGAATATGTAGCACATTTAAAGTCTATAGGAACAAAGAAGCACCTTTATGAAAATTGGTCCCATGTGCCCTGCTTTACCAAATACCTGACTTTTCTGTAGGCTATTATGTAATTTACAACTTTAGTCACATGGGGAAAATTATGAAAATTTAAGGCTAACTATAATTCAGTGTTTGGTTGTCGCAACATTTGCTCTAAATCCATTTTCTAGCAGAAAGTTAAAATAGGTATATTATACTAACATTAGTGAACAGTACTCATTTAAATAAAGTATTGCTATTGCTCCATTGTTGAGTTTTTTGGAACTTTAGCAAATGTATATAACTGCCATTTTGTTATTTTCACTTCTTATTAGAAGATATGTGATTTATTGTGACTTTCAAAAAATGTGCTAAATGATTTGAATCCTGAATTTGTCCAAGCATTTAATTTGTTTAGAAAAGTTCTTTTGGGTTTGGGAATGTTATTTAAATTTTATATGGACATAATTCGAAGGACTGTATAAACTGGATTTTGTAAATGCTTTTTGTAATTGGGAGGGGGGAAGCTGGGTTTTGTGCCAGGCAATAGTGACAGGCATGCTCTTCTGAACCTTTTCTGCAAAGCAATGGGACATTGCAGTGTGGGGACAGCTAGCAGAGGAGATAGTCCCAAAGCCTGCAGGTACCACTAGCCACATACTTCCTGGGTCAGTCCAGGGCCTCTGTGTTGCTACCTAGTGATCACATTCTAAAAAAATGTATATTGCTAATTTTTGTTTAAGCGAAATGGAAGAGGCCAAAGAATGGTCTCGAGGAAGAAATGCTGGCTGTAGTTGCAGTTTCTAGCATATGCCCCAAAATCTGGGAAATGGGAACTCTGTGCTCTGAGCCCCCACTAGGGAAGTGGGGGAGTGCCCACGGCAATTTGAGTAAGGCCTCTTGGATATACCTCCTACGTCTTCTAACTGCTTCTCTTGCAGGTGAGGGTGAGATTTGAGGTGAAGTCCCCTGTGAAGACGATAGAAGACTTCCTACGGAGGTTCTCACCCAGCCGCCTTACCTCAGGCTGCAGCAGCATCGGGAGCCTGACCACCAACAAAACTGCCCACAAGTCAGGGTCCAACTTTCTGTCCACCCTATCCAATGACAGCACACTGTTCAAGCTAGAGGAGAGGCTAGGCCAGCCAGCCCCGGCCATCGCCAGCAATGGCTACAGCAGCGGGGCGGCCAGCTGGGCCCCGGGGCACACTGCCCCGGAGCAGAAGCTGGAGCTGGAGCAGGAGCAGGAACGGGAGCTGCGCTATGAGGCAGAGAGCCCCGACGAGGCCGCGCTTGTGTATGCCGCACGGGCCTACAACTGCGCACTGGTGGACCGGCTGCACGACCAGGTGTCTGTGGAGCTGCCCCACCTGGGCAGGCTCACCTTTGAGCTCCTGCACACACTGGGCTTTGACTCCATCCGCAAGAGGATGTCAGTGGTGATCCGGCATCCTCTCACCGATGAGATCAATGTCTACACCAAAGGAGCCGACTCAGTGGTCATGGACCTCTTGCTGCCCTGCTCCTCAGGTATCCAGCTCCCCTCCACTGGGCGGTACCCCCAGCCCCAGGTGGAAGTCCCAAGAAATTAGCCCCTTCCCTCAGTCCCTCAGTCCCTTCCCATGGGTAAAGTGATTTTCATTAAGCCTTTTCTAAAGCAATGCCCATCAGAGAGTTGTCTCTCTGGATCACTCTTTCCTCCTTCGAGGGGTTTGGACCAGAATGCACTGGAGGGTGGGGGATGGAGGGCTCCAGTGCCTGAACTCATCTCACAACAGTGGGGTTGGGGGTCACTCGGGGTGAGGCCTAGCATCATTTTAAATCTGGACAATGAAGGTTAAGAACTTTTAAACTAGAAGTTCCAGAAGGTTCCTTCCTTCTCTGTGATTGCCTGGACCAGGACAGCTGTGAAGTCAGGTCGTGGCTTGTAGCCCATTTTTGGAGCCACCTCAGACCACAGTGAGGGCCTCGGTAGTGGAGGCTGCTGGGCATCTGTCCTACCTTTGGGCCAGGCAGCGCCATCTTAGTCTCTTTTGTGTACTAGAGTTCCATATAACTTCTGTGTTAAAAAAGAGGAATTTGAAAACCACTGGTGTTAGTGGAACTTTATCCAGCAGAAGGGCTTGCTTGAACCTCCTTCTAGACACAAAAGCTTCTGGGTCTTGAGAGGGGAATGGCCTAGGTCTCCATTAGTAAACCTGGTCACCCCTCCTCTCTGCTTGGAGAATGAAGGCATGCGCATCTGACCTCCAGGGGAGAGAGGTGGGATGGAGGTGAGGATGCTGCTGGCAGACAGAGGGGTACATGCTGTGGCTCTGCTGCCTGACCTCCACAGTCTCCCTGTCTGCTGTGTCCTGGAAACATCTCTAGGTACAACCTGTTGTGAAACCCTGTCCACTAGGTATGGCCTTTCCAGACCTCTGGGATAGAGCTGGAGAATACCTTACTTCCCATAGTCCTTTCGCCATAATCTCAGTGCCTGAAAACAGGACTCCTAGCTCCCAAGTGCAGCACCACTCCATTGTGGGAAAGTGTACTGGAGGATCTCTGCAGACAAAATCCTTTTCCCCTGGCATTTAAGTTTGCCTCCCAGTTTGTAAACATGTCTCTGAAAACAGTTTGGTTAGCTTTTCATGGCGATAACCTACCAGAGGGCAGGATTTGCCTTTCCACCCCAGGGGTTCTGTGCTACAGTGGACATAGAATCCAATTCATAGGCTGATTTTGCATTCCAAGAGTCTTCTTCATTCTTCTATTGCATAGGTTGCCTTTTAGTTTTGTTGATTGTTTCCTTTGCTGTGCAGAAGCTTTTTATTTTGATATACTCCCAATAGGTTTTTTTTTTTTTGCTAATGTTTCCCTTGCCTCAGGAGACCTATCTAGAAAAATGTTGCTATGGCAGAGAAATTACTGCCTGTGTTCTCTTCTAGGATTTTTATTGTTTCAGGTCTCACATTTAAGTCTTTAATCCATTTTGAGTTTATTTGTGTGTATGGTATAAGATTATGGTCCAGTTTCATCCTTCTGCATGTGGCTGTCCAATTTTCCAACCATTTATTGGGGGAAAAAAAGACACTGGAAGAAAACATAAACATGTGGAAGCTAAACAACTTGATACTAATCAACCAGAGGGTCAATAAAGCCATCAAAGAAGAAATCAGAAAGTACATGGAAACAAATGAAAATGAAAATACAGTGGTCCAAAACCTATGGGATGCAGCAAAGATGACCATAAGAGGGAAATATATAGCAATACAGACCTGCCTCAAAAAACAAGAAGCTCCAATAAACCATCTAACCTTATACCTAAAGGAACTAGTAAAAGCAGAAGAAACAAAGACCAAGAGAAGTAGAAGGAAGGAAATAATAAAGATCACAGCAAAAATAAATGACATAGAGACTAAAAAAAAAAAAAAAAAAAAAAAAAACAGTAGAAAAAAATCATTAAAACCAAGAGCTGGTTCTTTGAACAAGATAAACAAAATTGATAAACCCTTAGCCAGGCTCATGAAGAGAGAAAAAAAGGACCCAAATAAATAAAACCAAACCTAAGAAAGGAGAAGTAACAACTGACACCACAGAAATACAAAGGATTATGGAGAATACTATAAAAAAATTATATGCCAACAAATTGGGCAACCTAGAAGAAATAGATAAATTTGTAGCAACATAGAATCTTTTTAAACTGAAGAAGAAATAGGAAGATTTTCTATAGAAAAAAGAAATAGAAAATCTGAACAGACAAATTAATAGTAGCAAAATTGACCTGGTAATCAAAAAACTACCAAAAAATAAAAATCTGGGACCATATGGATTCATAGGTGAATTCTGCCTAACATTGAAAGAAGAGTTAATACCTATTCTCCTCAAACTATTCTAAAAAAGAGAAGAGGAAGGAAAGCTTCCAAATACATTTTATAAGCCTTCTTTATTCTGAAATTTGATTTTGCATCCAGGCAAAAGAAAAACAGATATGGCAATTATCTGAGCAGATTTAATTCTACTGTGAAAAGAAAAATCATCTTTGTCCTATTCCACAGCCTTTCATTGAAGACAGTTTAATGGTCCACTGCACCTCAGACTTTACCACATACAGCGGGTCATGTATAAGGTAAAAGGCCTGCAGTAGCACTAGCGAACAAGGGTAGGACAGGGTGGTAGGTAGGACCCACCATACAGAGAGGGCCAGGGACCCTCCTGAGCTGTGCAGGGGACATAAGAGCGACCAAGAAGGCTGTAGTGGTCCCCACACTTGTACTTTGTGGTCATATCACTCTTTTAAATGAGGAAAAAGTCTTAAATTTCTAGACGCAGTGCAAACAAAACAACTCCTACTACTCATGTCAACTTCAAGGTGGGGGCGGGGTTGCAGGGAGACTGTGTGCAGGCTGGAGAGCCTCATAGCCCTCTCCCCCTAATCCTGCAGACCCAGTGTAGCTTTGCTCTTGTGCTCACCTCCTGTGCTCCTGTGCGTGTACTGCAGGACTCTGGGAGGAAATTACTACCCATATCTATGTGAGAAGAAGCAAAGCCTCCCATCCGTTCCACCATGAAAGAGACACATAAAAGAATGACACTGCTATCGTTACACATTGCCCAAACTGTGACATGAAAGGGGCAAATTAAAAATAAACAGTGTATGTAGCTCTCCATCTTACTCTAGGATTTTCCAAGCAGTGTGCAGGTCAGATAGGTTGATCCGGAAGAGCTACATGTAGACATCCAGCAGCTTAAGATTCAGGAGGTTCTGAGACCCCATTGGATTCCCAAGAGAGGAGCTGTCACCTTGGGGGGTCACCTTGAAGTTATCCATTGGTGACACCCTGGCATTATGTATTAATCACTCACCCCTTACTTTGTGGGTTGATGGGTGTGGAGAGGAGCAGACATGCAGAGAGAGTACTTCCCCGTGCTCCAGAAGCAGAGCGTTAGAGCCGAGCTGCTGGACCTGTGTGCTGGTGAGGAAGTGAGGTAGGCACACAGTATTATCCTCTAGATTACGTCAGATCTTTAAGGTCTTTCTTCAAAGAGATCTAATACTTTTACCAAAAAAAGGCATGAGGAGGCTATGCTGATGGTGGATGTGACTGTGTTAGAGTGTGTCCTGTTCTCAGGACACGATCATGCCCTGGGAGTTGTGTGGAATCAGGTAGAAAGCAGGGACTCCACCCCACTCCGGTACCTACAGACCTCTGTTCAAATCCCAGGTCTGCATTTACAGGCTAGAATGACCCCGGATAAGTCTCTTACTTTCTTTGCCTCTGTTTCCCATCTGCACAAAGGAAATCAGGATGCTGACCTCCCAGGAATCCCCTGTCCAAGCCCCTAGCACAGGGTCCGGTCTGATACAAGTATAGAGTATAAGCGGAGGTCCCTTTCCCTTCTCTCTGGTTCCTTCCCCTTAAGATTCACTTGCTTGAGGTTTGGTCCAGTTGCCACTTGGTGTGGTGTTAAGACACAGACACCCAGACTGCTGCACCCTCTCTGAGAGTGAGGATGGAGAGGAGCCCACCACCTAGCACGGGGCTCACACATTGCTGCTATTCAGTAAATCAGTAAATGCATGCAAGATCAAAGGAGGGAATTCACCTTATTTTACCATCTTTCTAAGATGAAACTCCCTATAAGAGAAATAAATTTGAAGCATAGAAGAAATGGAAATATCACTTCGAGCGTTTTAAAACTACATGTTAAAACCATGAGTAGGAGTGGACATTTTCCTCTGAGGTCCTCTTCACAGGGTCCTGAGCACTGCCAGCCATGCTCTGGTAGGAACCCTGCTGCACTGTCCTTCTGCACTGCCCAGCCAGAGCGGAGCAGGGCTCCTTTCAGTCCTGCTGCAGCTTGAGGTCAGAGACATGGGAGTCATCTTACAGACTGACAGGAGCTGCTACTGTCTGACACTGAGTGTGCCCCCTAATGCCTCCTCTCCCAGTCCCTGGATGTGGCTGCAGGGACCTTCTCCAAGGGCCACTCAGGCCACCACCACCTGCCAGAAGGCTCTGGGTAGCATTGGTTCCACTTCTGCCCGTGATGTTACTCATTACCCAAGTAGCTGTGTTGCAGACACAATTCTTCCTACTACCATAGATAGAAAAGCCGCACAGGATCTGGGCTGCCTGTAGAATATCAGAAAGAAGAGGCTGGTACTGTGTGAGTATCACTTAAAATGCAATGTGAATGTTAGGATGCCTGTAGTCTGAGATGAGTGCAGGAGAGCCAGGCTGACCACTTAACTCTGCGGGTCCACAGGTTTTCTTTCTAGGACAATGCCCAATACACTCTTCTTAGGCTCCCCCAGCTCCTCGGTGCCTGTCTGCTTTGAGCTTGAGTTCTTTCTACCATCCTGGCCTTTCCCTTAGAATGTGGACATATCCCAGCATTCACAAAGAGCCAATCCTACAAACCCTGACATTGGCTCTTCCCAGTGCCTGTGCAGTCACTGGTGCAGTGGGAATCTACAAGGGAGAGGTCAAGTAAGAATCTGGAGCAAGGTCTTACCTCAAGTGGCAGAGGAGGTGTGTCTGCAAGTCTGGGGGAGTGAGGGGATGAGGCAAGGCAGTCGCTGCTTCTCTCTCTGAAGGGCTGGGTGGGCTCTGTCCCAGCTCTGCTGTGGGTGGCCCCGTACAGAAACAGCTCCATGTGGCTGCCTGTGGGATCGCACGCTCATCCAGGGCACCCATGTGCCGAACTGCCCAGCCTGCCTCCTCTAGCTCCATCAGTTCTGTTTTGACCATGAGCTCAGTCTCAGCCCCTGCACGCTGCTCCTTTGCTGGAGTGCAGTCTCCCATGCCCCTCTCTGGAGAACCAAAGTACTTTATTATTATTATTCTCATTCCAGAGGCCCTCAGATAGACATGTCTTTGCTCAAATAATAGTCGGCATCTGAATTATTGTCGTATCCCCTTCTGAGAGTTGCTATCACAGTATCAGGAATGAAAGAAAGGTAGTCAAAATTAAGATGTCATCTTTTGAGTGTCATCTTTTCAGGAAATTTAAATTCCTAAAGCAAAGCCATGTAGGGCAGTGTTTCCCCTCTTTTTTTTCATTATTGCTCCCTTCAGAAGCCTTTTTAGACATTTTTAAATTATCTCCCCATGACATTTTAATGCCACAGATATGTGTATTTGTTTATGTACTATATATATATATATTTGTGTCTTATGCTATGCCTAATATGTTTTAAATATAGAATTAAAATTATTTCTGGGCTTTTTTTTTTGCCCTGGAACCAGTGTTTTAGATCCTTGGGGGTGCTATCTTCTCTATGGAGAACACATGTCTAAGAGGTGAAAGTGTTTCTCCCAGGTCCAGTTTGTCCAGGGCCTGACTCAGGTAGTGGACAGCCTGTCCCAGACCACGGGCCTCGCTACTGGTAGGTAGAGTTGCCACATTTAGCAAATAAAATAAATTGAATGCCCGGTTAAATTTGAATTTTAGATAAAAAACATAATATTTTTAGTAAAAGTATGTCTTATGTGATATTTGCACATCTTATATTCTATCTGGTAATACTACTGGTGTTCTGGGGATAGAAACCACCCTTTTTATTAAACTACAATTTTTCACAAACTGGAAGAGTATGTACCTTCGTTTACATCCACCTCCTGGGCCAAAGGATACCAGATCATTCCTAATAAAGCTTTGTTTAGGGACGCCTGGCTGGCTCAGTCGGTTAAGCATCTGCCTTCAGCTCAGGTCATGATCCCAGGGTTCTGGGATCGAGTTCCGCATCGGGCTCCCTGCTCAGCGGGGAGCCTGCTTCTCCCTCTGCCTGCCGCTCTCCCTGCTTGTTCTCTCTCACACAAATAAATAAATAATATCTCTAATAAAGTTTTGTTTATCTGAGCTTCTCATTTCAACAAAGGTCATTAGTGACAGTCAAAAATATGTTGTGGTTCTTTTTTAAATAATAGCTTTTACTTTAAATTTTATCTGAAAAGTGTATATACTGTTTACAAGTGATGAAATAGACCTGGGATGAATCTAGTGGTATGGAGGCTTCATGCATGTCTCTTATTAGGGGTTGTTGGAGTAAATCACAGAGGAAGGATGCTCCTGTGACATTCCTGTTTAATGCATTGCAACAAAATGCAATTCCAAATGCAGCAAGCTAGAGCATGGCAGAAGGGTGAGGACTCCTTATTTCTCACTGGCCCTGAAACACAATTATCATATACTTCCGTCATGCACAAACCAAAGTGCGTTATGCCTTTCCACTCATGGATGCCACAATCAGGTGAGGCTCCAAGTCAGCACTTCTGAAGTTTGCTAATAAGCAGTAAGTCTGCTCAGCTGTGTCTACAGGAAACAGAAAAGGGTGGGTGTTTAGAGAAGTCTTACTAGTGGACTTAGCTTTTTCTTTTTAATTGTGGTAAAAAAAAAAAAAAAAACCACCTAACCTACAATTTACCATCTCAATAAATGTATAGTTCCGTAGTGTTAAGTGGTCTCACATGGCTGTGCAACAATGCTCAGAACTTCATCTTGCAGAACAAACTCTTTACCCATTGGACAGTTCCTCCTGTTTCCTCGCCCCCAGCCCCTGGCAACCACTATTCTGCTTTCTGTGTCTGTGAGTGTGACCACATTCACACCTTAAAAACATGGCTGTTCTCCTGGGAAGCTAGCCTGGAAGCTGGGTGAGAAGAGCTTCCGGGCTGGAACCTCTGGGGTGGTACTGGCCTCTCTTCTGGGTAAGCTATATATGTAGAGTTGTTTCAACACCACGCAGAGCTGCCTGAGGTTTGTCGAGTGGTCCCCGAGCCGCCAGACTCTGTTGTTCTTACTTATCTGTGTGTTTCTGCTTCCGCTCCAACCTAGATGACGCCCGAGGAAGGCATCAGAAGAAAATCCGAAGCAAGACTCAGAATTACCTCAACCTGTATGCCGTGGAAGGCCTGCGCACCTTGTGTATTGCCAAGAGGGTGAGTGGGTGCCAGCTCCACAAGCATGCGTGCTGGCCACTGCCCCCATGGTGCTCAGTGCCTGCGTGGCACTCACCAGTGTGTCTCACATAGGTTCTGAGTGAAGAAGAGTATGCCTGTTGGTTGCAAAGCCACTTAGAAGCAGAATCCTCCCTGGACAACCGCGAGGAGCTTCTCTTCCAGTCTGCCATTCGCCTGGAAACAAATTTGCATCTGTTGGGTAATTATGCACACGAGCACATGTTGCACAGAGCACTGTGGAATTTGCAGAGACGGTCCTGGATGGGGTGTCACCATGTCACCATGGCTCTAGGCATTGGCAGCTCTGCACATGCCAGGCTTGGTTAAGGAGTTGCCTGGCCTGATGCTAGCACGGACCCCAGGCCCAGCCGTCCTTGACTGAACGTTACCACCATGGCACCATTTTATTCCATGTGCTGTCCCACCAGGCACCCAGTGACAACACATGACTTGCCACCCCTTAAGCCCTGCTTTCCCACCAAACGTAGAGATGAGGAATGAGGCTTCTCAGCAACTGATGTTTGAAAGGACTCCCTCCCCCTCCTGCTCCTAAAACAAAAAGAAACTGTTGGACTCCAGAAATGGCTGTGCTTTACATCTTATGAATGTTTCATAGATTCCATTTGGATGAAGAGAAAACGAGCTCATTTTTACTAAAATGTGCTCATATTTGCTACTGTGTTTCTATTAGTATTTATAAAAATATTTTAATATTTAAAATACTTAATATTAAGTGTGTATTAAATTAGCTGAGTCTTTGTATATGTGCTCTCTGTGGCCACACCAGGAACTGATTGTGACCATGCTGTATACACACACCCCCCATCCTGTGGTTCTGAGAGTCAGGTGCATACGTGGGACACAGAGAAACCGGAGTTCATCCCTCTTCATTTAATACAGAAAGGCTGTATTCATTTGGTCTTGTTCCCTGGATAAAGGGGTTGGGCTACTTATATATCTATATATGCAAATCTAATATAATAATTAATATATTTAATAGCATAACACTTTATATAATATTCTTTTTTTTAGATTTTATTTATTTATTTGACACAGAGAGAGCACAATCAAGGGGAGAGGGAGAAGCAGGCTCCCCGCTGAGCAAGGAGCACGATGCGGGGCTCGATCCCAGGGTCCTGAGATCATGACCTGAGCCAAACGCAGACGCTTAACCAACCGAGCCACCCAGGCGCCCCTATATAACATTCTTTTTTGCCTATAGCGTCTTATAGGAGGCCATGCACTGCTCAAGAAAGCCCCCAGATCCAGATGCCCAGAGACATCATGAGCAGTATCCCTGGGGGCTGATTAAATGAAACACTTGGAAGACAGCTGTGCTTTTTCTAGCCTGCCACGTTTTGATTTACTGGGACTGTTCACATCTAGAACACGCTTCTCCAGAAGACACTGTTGATCAGACCCGTGGGATAGCCAGGGGTTCCTGCTGGTCCTTCTGGCCCATGGGCAGGTTGTGCCTATCTCACTTCTCTGTCCTTTCACTGTGGGGCACGCTCCCTGGAGAGCTCTGACTCTTGAATGGAGTAAAAGTTGCCTCCCCAGTCCCTTCTTTCATGGACACTGGTCCCACCCAGGGGAGCAAGGCAGACGGAATCTCTTCCCTTTTCCAGAGGGTGAGACCTTAACTGTTTGAGGATTTGGCTGTGAGTCCCCATGCTGTCCACCTATCTTTTTAGGCACCCCTACCTTTCCTTCTTTCAGAGTCTAGGAGCCTTGACTTGGTTGTCTGTCTAATCCTGGCTCTGTCACTTACTGGCCATGAGACACTGGGCAAGTGACTCAGTCTTTTTGGCAACCCAGTCTCCTTGTCTGCTGGGTAATAATCCTGCGAGGATGAACAGAGGGGGTGCCCATTGAAGCACTGAGTGAGGTCCTGCCACAGGGTCCGGTACTCAGCAGCATGTGGTGATGAGTCTTAGGTTACTGCCTCCACATCTGTTACAGCCTGGCTGGCCTCTTCGGTACAGACTCCCTCTGGTGGTTGGGCATCCGTCACCTCCCTTGGCCCCCGTGCTGTATCTCTGTTAACATGCCTGAATTTTTGACAGCCCTAGAACACCCTAAATTCATACTGAACTTGAGATCAACTCACCTTCCTAGATCTTTTTCAGGGGGATTGCTTTCTAGCTTGGATTCTGTAATTTTTGCTTGGGCAACTATGTAAGCATCTAAAAGTAAGGTTTTCTACTTATCCTGTTCCATTTTTTTTTCTGTTGGGGCTGGGATAGTAGAGTTTTTCAGAATCTTGCTTCAGCCACATCCTGCTGTCGTCCTGAGTGGTTGTTTATCTCCAGGGGAGTGTTAGATGGCTCTGAGATGAGTCAGTGAAGGAGCTACTGGAGGGCGCACAGTGGGCACTGTCAGTGTGCTGGAGTCTGCTCATGCCTGTTGGTGAGAGCCTTTTCACGCATTTTCAGAAATTTTGCAATCACCGTTTGCTGTTTTGCGTAAACTTTTAGGAATTTTGCATAGCTTTTTGATACTGTTGGTAGCTTGACATCAGCCAGGATGAGTGTATTTGCACCACAGAAATGGGAAAATGCAGCAAATCAGCTTCCCTCCTGCGAGCTGGTTGTTAAACACTTAGCATCTCCTGCAACCTGGGATATTTATGGTTCAGATGATGAAGCCTGAGCTGGAGAATAGGAGAGCCACCGCCACAGTGTTCACCACAGCTTTATCCACGGTGCCTGTGATTCATTTTAAGAAATGTAAAGTAAGCTGTTTATGTTTTTAATAAGCCCAAACCCAAATACTCCTTCTAAATCTTTTCATTTAGGTTCCTATATTAAATAACATCAGAGAACTACGAAGGAAGGGTCACCATTTATACTGTGTTCTTGAAATTTTCTTTTCCATAATGTTCTGGCCAAGAGCCTAAATTCAAAGGACAACATTCTGTTCCCTTTCCCCAGCATTCCTGTTTTTGTTTTTTTTTTTTCCCAGATGTGATCTGAAATTCCACTCCCATGAAAAGCCACCTGACATTTAATCACAGTGAAGCATGGTGGCACAAGCTTGAACCCTACTACCTACCCTGTTATAACGCTCCAAATGCCAGATCCTCCCAAGGCTCAGGCTGTAGAGAGGTGGCATTTACTCTAAGTTGCACAGATTCCAATGCTAATTAGCTACCTTAAGGAGCTGAGGAAAGACCACTGTGCTTCCAGATAATTTTTAAAGGACTGTTTCCTGAGATTTACTCTTTATCCCCAGCCGTATTTCATGCTGAGATAGATATACTTTACATAATTCTCTTTCTGAGTTCAGTAATATTCTGTGTGTGAGTCAAAGCTGCTTATGGACGATAGGATCAGTCCAGCCACCCAATCGGGGCTTTGGCCAGTTAGCTCCTGAAATGAAGATGCTTTATTTTCAAGGTGTTAGGTTTTCCCCGAAGGACTGAAATGTATCTGTGAGTCCTTCCCTGCTTTCTTTCTTGGAGGACATTTATCAAGGAGCTCTGGCTGAACAGCCAATATACAAAGGTAGGGAGTTACAAGTCCGTGCTGTAGTAAGTTGCCATCTAGTGAAGGGTGGGTAACTGGTTGAATTACACACAAAGCTCTGTTCTGTAGTGGAAGTTCTCCTAGAGCAGCCGTACAGGTCAGAGGTTTGGAGCGTGAGACATACTGTGCATGGAATGCTGTAGCCCTTCCCTTGCTAACTAATCTCACCTTTGCTTCCCACATCTACATGGTGGGGATAACACTCACATGTTAAGGATGCTGCAGAAATTTTTGCCTGGCAATTAGTAATTCATCAAGGTTAGCCATCATTATGATTATTCCATAACCATGTTATTATTAAGTATGAACAAGATATTTTTTAAAAAGAGAGAGAGAGCACATGCGGAAGGAGGGGTAGAGGGAGAGAGAAACTCTAACCAGACTTGTACGGAGCACAGGGCCCCAACACGGGGCTTGATCTCACGACCCTGAGATCATGACCTGAACTAAAACCAAGAGTTGGACACTTAACTGACTGTGCCACCCAGCTGCCCCTGAACAAGATATTTTGAATACACGGAGGCAGACATGCTCATCCCTCCCTCTTTCCCTAGATAGCAGGGAACATATCACAGCAGAAGTGATACTTAGGGTCCCTTGGTGGATGTCAACTCTGTCAGATGGTAAAAATAAGGAGCCAGAGCCAGAGCACACACTGTCTCCCCATGCTAGAGCCAGGGGTCTGGAGGAGGGGAGAAAGGCCAAGACCAGATGGCCTTCCACTATCTGGGTTGTCAAGAATATGCTCACAATGAACATGGAGGATAACATGGTTTTATTCCTAAGCAGACTTTGAGACCCACATCCCTGCCTCGTCCTTCTCATGGGGACTCCGTGATTCAGAGCTGAGGGCAGCTTGGGTGCAATAACTCCTCCTCCTTTCTGGGCCCTTCCCAAGTTCCCACTTAACCTTCTGGTGCATTCAAATAAAAGGTAGGCCAGGGTCCACCACACTGCACAGCGTGCATGAGAAGGAAGAGAGAAGACTGCCACTTACCCCTGAGGGGGCTTCTGGAGAGCTGGTGATGCTCCTGTTACCTGAGCTCAGGGTTAAACAGGTGTCTGATTTGTGAACGTGCGTTTTAGGATATATTTAAGAAATCATGGTTTTTGTACATGTATTCTACCTTGACTCCACCCTCCCTGCACCTGCCAACTCATCTGTTCTAGGACGAGAAAGGGAAGTGGTGTCTATCTTAGTCATTTCAGGCTGTCATAGCAAAATACCACAGACTGGACAGCTTTAACAGCAGACATTGATTTCTCACAGTTATGAAGGCCGGAAATCCCATATGAAAGTGCCGGCCAATTTGGTTCCTTAAAAGGCCCTCTTCTTGGCTTGCAGATGGCTGTCTTCCTTCTGTATCCTTGATGGTGGAGGGAGATCATCTCTCTTGTGTTCCTTATTATAAGGGCACTAACCTCATTCACGAGTATTCCACCTTCCCTCCTAATGCCATCACAGTGAGGATTAGGGCTTCAACCTGTGAATTATGGGGGCAGGGAAACACCTTCAGCCCACAGCAGCCTCTCAGCACAGGGAACAGTGTGACATAAAAGAGAAAGGCAGGGCCAATGAGGTGTTCTCAGTCAATTCTGTACTTCTAGAGGGAAGATAGAGACCATCTCATTAAGTGGACAATAGGAAAAAAACCAAGGCTGACCTGGAGAGCTCCTTTGTGCACTGGGTACAAAATTTGTCCCAATATACAGAAGCCTGCATAGGGAAACCCACTGCTTATTGATTATGTTTGTGGAAAAAGTACATTCTGGATAATGTGGCTTTTAAGAAATAGTGTGCTTGTGTGGTCTGTTTAGATAGCTTACAGTACGCATTGCTGAGAGCAAATATTATGGATGTTATTTGGAAGCTTTGTATGGGATGGATAATTTTTAAAACTTTCTCATCCTTCAGAATATGGCCATTCCCGCCATCTCCCCACAAGCTTTGTTTCCAAGTTATCTGTTATGTTAAAAATTAGCCGCATGTTAGAAAGCATTGGAAGTGCTTTGTTGTGAGTACAGAGAATTATGTTCAGTGCCTCACAGTTATTCTGACTCATTCTTGACTGTGTCAATGAGGGAGCTGCTGAAAGTGTTCACCAGTGTCCAGAAATGATGAATCATCATCCACATTAGACAGGCATCAAGCAGGTTGCAGTCTATGGGGTCAAGCCAGCATCTTTGGTATGTTGGCAATGGCATTCGTGCCCCATCAGGGTCTGAGGGCATGTGTGGAGGGGCTCACCTACACTTGCACATTTGACCAGGTGCCACTGGGATTGAAGACCGCCTGCAGGATGGAGTCCCAGAAACCATTGCTAAATTGCGTCAAGCAGGCCTGCAGATTTGGGTTCTCACTGGTGACAAACAAGAAACAGCCATTAATATTGCATATGCCTGCAAACTGCTGGACCATGATGAGGAAGTCATCACCCTGAATGCTGAATCTCAGGTATGTAGGTTTCCAGGAGGCCATGCTCTGCCTGGGCCAGCTTCCTACCCACCTAACCCCCACAGCAACAGGAATGCCTTC